>NC_137900.1:70247994-70847994 GCF_963455335.1 Martes martes | reverse complement strand
TCACTCATTTTCTTTTGGCCTTCCGCCATTGGTAAAAAATTAGAAAAGACTTCAAAATCCCTAATGGGACAACTACTTATGTACATGGGTGCTTTTCCCCTACAAATATCAAGAGTTTTATTTTCACATTTAATTGTACAACCTCTGTATAATTTATTTTAATATGTGGTTTGAGGTAGGGATCAAACAGTTCCCAAATCATTAACCAATTGTCATAGCATTGCTAAAAACACCCTTTCTTTACCCACTTAATCGAAAGATTACCTTCATCACAGCAAATGTGTCTGTTTTATTGTTGGTCCTAATTTTCTCTTTTATTATCAGATTTATCCCTTTAAACTGGAAAAGATCACCATAATGTTTAGGTTTTATTAAATATTTGAGCAACATTTTTCTCTCCATATATATAAGTAGTAATTTAGACATACACGTGTAAATTTATATAATATGTAATAATTTATATGTATATATAAATGTACATTAACGCAATGTTTATATGCCTATTTGTATGTATAAATATAATATGTATGTACATATTTATACATATATGTGTAAATTTATATGTAATTTAACTTAGTTCCAATTCCTTCAGTAGGTACACAGGTTATTGTTTCATCTATGACCCCTTTATCATTTTATAAAGCATAGATAATGTAGATACATTATTGGGTTACCAGTCTATTCAAAACTTTACATCAGCTTTTTCTCTTTTTTTGTTTGGTTTTTACTTTCTTTATTTTATTTTATTTTATTTTTTGGCTCTTTTCTTAAAATAGTTAGATTCAGATCTGAGTCTAATATCTTAAACGACTATTCACTGTTCAAATTTCTTTTGTCTCATTAAGAAAGTAGTTAAGGTGTAAAGAGCAGTGACTTCAGAATTCAGGATGGAAAGAGAAATGAGAAAGTTAATTCAGTGAAAGAAAATAAAAGATAAACAAGAGGATTTGACAATAGAAAACACAAACACAACCTCAGAAATAAAAATAAGAAGCCAGAAATCAAATCGTACAGTTAATATATTTGTGTCAACTTTCAGAATAAATGTTAATGGATAAAGGTTCTCTACTGGGATATGAAGACTCTCATACTATTAAAGCAAATTAATAATCATAAACTTTACTCAGGTTGAGCAAATGGGTTGTACAATTCCTCTATATCCTGTTTGTTATCTGAGGGTCAGAAAATCTGCAAGTTTCCAGAAGGAGGTGTGTTAAACGACATGATGGTCTAAGAAACAAAAATGCAAACAGCTATTTAAATAGGTTGCAAGCAAAAGTAAATGACCAGGAGTTTTTGGAAATAAAAGGGAGTAACCAGAAATCAGAGAAGTACAATCAGAAAGGAATTAGGAAAAAATATAGTAATACCAGACAAAATAAAATTCAAGGTTAAAACACTACAATGAAAAAGAAAACATTTTAATTGGTAAAAGGAGTAATTCATCATTTTTGTACCTAATAATATAGTTTCTAAATATGTGAGGTATAATTTGTTATATCTACAAGGAGAAGTTTACAAAACTATAATGATAATTGTAGATTTTTGACAAGCCTCACCAAAAGATGACAAATTAAGTGGCCCTCAAATATAAAAGGATATGGAGGAATTGAATAACACACTCATTAAACTTGACTGTAGATGTATGTATAGAACTGCATGCCTGATATTCTTTTTCAATACCCATGGAGCAGTTACTAAAAATGACCAGTCATTCAGCCACAAAAATAAAAACTCTATAATCTCAGTAAGTATTGAAAGCAGAATACAGATCAGAGTACACGAAAACTATAAATAAACTGAACAGAAACACACACACAAACTACTTACTGAAAAACTGTAAAATACCTTTCATAATAATCTTTGGTTAAAAAAAATCAAGCTGAAACTACAGACTATTCAAATAGAAACAACATTGAGAATACTATATATGAAAACTTGTGTGATGTGACCGAGTTTTAGCCAAATAAAAGTTAATATCTTCAAGTGCATTAATTAGAAGCAGAACATATTTAAAATACACAAACACTTTGAATTGAAGGAGTTAAAAATCCTTCACCAATTTTTTTTAAGTAGAATGTATTGTGTGTTAAAAGCAGAACTCTATGAAAATTAAGAAGTAACTTTTATCAATTAAACTATCAACCAAAAAGTCAGATAAGTTTGATAAAAGAACATAAATATATAACATTAAGATAAGGAAAGAAACATAACTACAGAGGAGATTAAAAAGTTATGAGACTATTATATCAATAAAATTGAATTTCTTAGGTGAGAAGGATAATTTTCCAAAAATCCATATAATAATGAAAATTGACTCAAGAGAAAGGAGAAAAGAAAAATAAACCAATTACCACAGAAAAACAGAAAGCATAGTTAAAGCCCCAACTCCCACTGCACGGGCACTAGGTAAACTATTATACCTTATAGGGATGATAATTTCTCTTTGTAAAATATATGTATGTACTTTTTAATTTATCTTTAACTTCTTTTTGTTATAAAGTAATAGACATTCGTGGAAAAAATTTAAAGAATACAGAAAGTTCTAGACATCAAAGTGTAAGTCCTGTGCTGTTTAAAGATTTTGTACTCATTCTTTGTGTCTTACTGTTACTCTATAACCCCACAATCCAAAAAAGCAAACCAAATACAGAAATGAAAGCTTATATCAATATTACTTGTAAATATAAATGCAAAACTTCTGAACAACATATTTCATATAAAAATCCAAGAGTGCATCAAAGAAGTAATTCACCATGACTAAATAAGGTTATCCCAGCAAAGCAAGGATGCTCAAAACCAGGAAATCTATTGAGGTAGCTCATTACATTAACAGAACACAGTAGAATTACCATGTGATCATCTTGATAGATGCCAAAACAAGTTGTTAATAAAATTTAATATCCATTTCTGATTACAAACAAAACAAAACAAAATTGAATTTTCAGTAATTCACAACTAGAAGGATACTTTTTTCATTATCAGGCTATCTACCAGGAAATTACAGCAAAACTTACTACTACTGAAATATTAAAAGCATTCTCATTAAGGTCAGGAATTTAAAAAGAAAATACCTGTTATTCACTGATACAATTCAACATTTGACTGAGGTCTTGGCCTTTGGGATAATTTAAGAAATTTTAAGAGTAAATATGAGAAAGATTGAGACCAAACCGTCATCATTTGTGAACACAAGTTAGAAACTCTCAAGCAATCTTCTTAAAAATGAATAGAACTCAGAGTTCAAGAAAGGAACTGAGGACAAGGGAAACATACAAAAATCTATTAATTTTCCCATATGCCAATAATATCTAAATAGGTTTGGATGCATTCTGCTTCAATTAGAGAATGTTGAGTTAAGGTTTAAATCCTATTTCCTGAAAAGGGAATCCGTTCATTGGTATGTTCAGTGGCTCAGTAACATTTTCAGGGACCGAGACACTATCTTTCTGCTACATCATCTCAATACGCTGCTTTATTTTTGTTTTCACATGGCCATATTATGGTTTATCCCAAAGAGGTGTTGCACCTGCTCATCAGCATCGAAAGTTAGAGGAAAGAATGGGGGCAGGAGCAAAGGGGATTTTACTTGTATTGAGGAGTAAATATTATCAGACTTTCTCTCTTCACACATTGTATAATACTAGATAACATGGCCAGTGTTGGTGGCGAAAGTGTTAGAGAAAATGAGCGTGTAGTAAAAGCACAGTCATTTAGATTAGCTGTGGCTGGCTTAAACCTTATCATGATTCATCCTCTGGGAATGGGCATATTGCAGACCCCAAATAAAATTAGGACCCCAAATAAAATTAGCAAGAAAGGAGTGATCAGAGGTTACTTGGTAGATGACGCACAGTGTATGTCACTGTACCATTTAGAAAATACAATGGGGATGGAAGATCCCAATCACACAGATGACAATTTTTAAAAACATCTATAATGTAGCTAAAATAATTAATGAAATGTGCAAAACCCACATGATGATATTTTAAAATCGTACTGAAAGAACCTAAGACTTATGACATGAAAATGGAGAGACACATTGCATTTTTATATGAAATTTATTTATATTTATAATTTATATTGTTGACTCCCTTTAAATATTTTTATTTTTTATTTATTTGACAGAGAGAGAGAGAGATATCAAATAGGCAGAGAGGTACACAGAGATGGGGGGGAAAGCAGGCTCCCTGCTGAGCAAAGAGCCTGATGAGGCGCTCGATCCCAGGACCCTGAGACCATGACCTGAGCCGAAGGCAGAGTCTTAACCCACTGAACCACCCAGGGGCCCTGTTGATTCCCTTTATAATAATCTACAAATTCATAGTAGTCCCAACCAAAATGGCCTTGTTTTCCACCTTGATAACTGATTCTAAAGCTTATCTGTAAGAGGAAATTATCATTTTCAAAAATAAGACTAGTATGAAGCCTAATCCCTCATCATATATCATAAAATTTATTATACAGATACGGTGACAGGAGTTGAATACAAATTGAATACAGAATGGAACACAATAAAAAATATAAAATCCAAAACCAGCCTATGTACGTGTGAGGGTTAGTATATAATAAATATATTATTTCAGATCAGTTGGAAATAATCAATTATTTCAGATTTAATTTTGGAAACACGTCTCCACTTGGGAAGAAATAGTTATATTCCCTTCTCACACCATGTACAAAAATAAATTCCAGATGGATTAAAATTATAAACACGAAAAAACAAAAAACTGTAACATACTGGGACTCATGGGGTAATATTTTTATAATCCTGGGTGTGAAAAGATTTTCTAAAATGTCATAGATTGTCCAGTTAATTTACATAATAAATTTTATTGGTGAATAAATTTAAAAGACAAATGACAGACCTGCAGAAGATACTTTCAACATATATGACAAAAATAAATATTATCTGCAGAGTTCCAATGATTCAATAAGAAAAAGACAATCTAGGGCCACCTGGGTGGCTCAGTCAGTGAAGCATCTGCCTGCTCAGTGGAGAGTCTGCTTCTCCTTCTGCCCCTTCCCCTGCTTATGCCCTCTCTCATTCACTTTTTCTCTTCCAAATAAAGAAATAAAATCCTTAAAGAAAAGAAGAAAAAGATAATCCATGTTTTAAAAATGGACATAGAATATCATCAAACAATCCACAGAAGGCGTACAAAATAGGCAAAATGCATATGAAAAAGGTTTTACCTCTCTAATAATCATGGAAGTGAAACTTATAATAATCATAATTTCATTCATCAGATTGTCAAATATCTTTTCAACTTGTGCTATCCAGTGTTGACAGGGACATACACGGACTGAGTTTGTGGAAATGCAAATCTGTACAGTGGGTTGGTAGACAAAGGAGTGATAACTAAAAGAGTTTAAAATATTCATAGCTTTCTGACACAAAATCTCTATTTCTAAGAATTTATCCTATAGGAATATTTGCATATGTGAACAAAGTTGTTTACTGTAGTTTTGTTTCCTTTTTAAAATTAAAAAATATTCCATTTTTTAAAATTTAAATTCAATTAGCCAAGGTATAGCACATCATCAATTTCTGATATAATGTTCAATGATTCATTAGTTCCAGTGCTCCTCATATCACGTGTCCTCTTTAATTCCTGTTACCCAGTTACCCAGTCCCCCCAGCCACCTCCCTTTCCACAACCTTAAGTTTGTTTCCTGGAGTTAAAAGTCTCATGTGGTTTGTGTAGTATTGTTTTTAATCAAAGAAAATCTGAAGCTACTTAAATACCCAACAATAGTGGAATTATTTTATAAGTTATAGCATATAAATTTACACTATTACAAATTTTTATGTTTTCATTACAATTGAGATAGACCTATTTACATCATTACATTAAAAATTGTTGGATTTATTTTTTAAATGCTACCTTCTTAATATTAAATATTATAGTGTTAATGTTATGTTTATATATTATATATGCATGTAAATGCATAGAACAATACTTAAAAGGGTGCTTTTACACATGATTTCTTATGGACCAGAGCATAGTAATGCAGGGATTGGCAGGGTTGGGCGAAAAGCTATAAAAGAGCTTTAATACTTCAGTCTGTGTATTGCTAAATTTAAAATTTTCAAAAAAAGCTTGTAGCATGTGCTTTTGCAATTAAAAATGTTTTAAAAAGGACAGCTTAGTATTTGAATGAAACAGACTAAATCTCAAATCTAGGTATATATCACCTAATCATTGTATGACTTGAATGACTTTTAAGTTCTCAGAGACTCAATTTCCTTATCTACAAATTAGGTAAAATAATACTTACAAATCACATGAGATTATGTAGGAAAACACCTGGCCCATAGAAGGTGCTCAGAATGTTCATTTCTTAAATGGCTAAGGTTAGAGATAAATAAATTGCAATCTTTATCATTTGCTTTTCTTATTTAGGCTTGAAGGAAGGATGTTGGATCAAGTGGATATTTTCAAGCATTTGGGACTTGAAATTTTCCATGGAAAGATGGCAAATCTACATTTTGAGATGAATTAAATATTCAACTGTTTATCATTCATTTATTTATAAAGCGAGTATGGTACTATTTACTATACGGCAGTGTGCTGTGCACTTGGAGGTATAAAGATTAAAAGAACCAGTCCTTCCTATTGAGGAGCTTGAAGTTAGCGTTAATTTAATGCTTCCAGTTTAGTGAGATAAATCCAATTCTAGAGACATTTATAAATGCTAAGGATATAGAAAAGAATAATGCTGAGAAATCGCAGAATCAGAGAACGTTTGAATTGAGCAAGACCAAGAGATCATTTATTCAACTTCCCATCCAATGCAAGAATTCCTTTCATAACATTCTTGGAAGACTGTGAGATAGTTTCTGCCAGAGCAATAATGATTTATTGAATGTTTACTACTGTCCCAGATACCATCCTAACTCTTCATAAACATTGTCTTGATTTAAACATCAAAACAAAACTGAAAGCTAGTTAACACCATACATAATTTACAGACAGAAACTGAGACCCAGAGAGGTTAAGTAATTTGGCTGAGGTCACACAGCTAATTCACAGGGTTGAAATTTGAACCCAAGTCAGCCTTATCCCAGAAACTGTGTTCTTAATCTGAGCCACTACACCCTATTGTTTTTACAGCTGGGTTATTTCCAGTGATATGAACATCAATATATGGAAAATCTGTTGTTCTTATACAGTTCTTCTCTATATAGTGCTCGAATTGGTCTTTTTCTTTCTTTCTTTTTTTTTTTTTTTTTTTAAGATATTATTTATTTGAGAGAGAGAGTGAGAGAGCTAACAAGTAGATGGCAGGAGGGGCAGGAAGAGAGGGAGAAACAGACCCCCTGCAGAACAGGCAGCCCTATGTGAGGCCTGATCCCAGGACCCGGGGCTCATAACATGAGCCAAAGGCAGCCATTCAACAGACTGAGCCAGCCGGGTGCCCCGTGGAATCTGTCTTCTAATAACATCAGTTCCTTATTTTGGTGAGTATCAGACAATACCTGCAGTGTAATTGGACTTGCCAAGAATATTAAAATCCTTCGGACATGGTTTCTATCCTCAAACAGCTTATGATCTTGCTTTTTCTATTTGGAAAAGCATGAAATGCCTGTTCTCTTTTACAAGAGCACGTACCAAATGTTGGAAAACAAATCCATCCCCCAACCCATCTAAGTAAATACTACTCAACTTCTGACTGAATTTGTTGTTATCCCACACTAAATATCCTTGGTTCCTTCACCTGTTGCTGGATTTCCACAGGCTCTCCATCTCACTTTTCTCTCTCCAAATGTGTATTTGATCCTGTCCTTGAAAGATGGGGTATTGAACACAAACAGTATACTGCTAATGATAGTACAGAGGGAGTTTAACGGACTTTCATTTGAGTATTGACTTCAATTAATATTTGCAACAATGGTTCTACCTTTTGATAGCAATCATGTTATGTAGTTATACTAAGTCGACTTAATACCACTCAGTTCCCGCACATTTTTATTTTAACAAATATTCACCCACCCATCCAGGTCTTGGTTTTTTCCTTCACTTTGAACTTGTGAAATAGAATATTTAATCTTTTACATTTAATTCTTACATCAAGATTTTATTTATTATCTTTGTCAAATACAATCTTTCAAGCAATAACTGGTCTACCGTTTCAGACCGCCAAACTGTTTTTCAGTCTTGATATTGTTTTCCATTTTATTAGATATTTCACCCAGCTTTGTGGAATCCCCAATCCTCAAAGCCCAATGTTTTTGTGATCTCTTTGAAGATTCAAGGCAAAGGAGGGAGTTTTGAATTGTGTTACTAATGACCTCTTCCAAGTTGGAATAGATTCATTAATCAATCCTTCTTTGTTATCATTGTTCAATCAATCTTCCTTTGTTATCATTGTTCAAGCAGAGATGAATTCACTTAGCTAAGTTAGCATCTGTTGTATTATATTATGAGAAACAGAAAACATGTTCTTGAAATTAGGATACGTTACATGCATGGTATTTTCCTGTATTTGTTAATTTGGCCTGATTTATTCTTATTGAACCCATACTGGATCCAATAATCACTGTATTCTTTCCTAAATGCTCACAAATCATTTATCTCGACCACTTACTACTACCTCTTTCTTTTTTATTTCTCTTCAAGTTATACAAAGGATTCAGGTCAATTTACTTTTAAAAATTCAATAAAAAGGGGGAAATAGTTAAAGAAACGGGAGAAAGGGTAAAAATGAGTAGAAAGGGAATTGCAGCAGGGGTAAATTAACAGTAATGCATGGCACAGACTCCTCCCGACACGTGTGTTTGGGGCAGGCCAGAACAGGTGAGACACAGTATTAGTGATGAGGCACTCAGAAGACAATGGCAAGGTTTTGTCTGTTTATGTTTGGTTTTAAACATTTAAGAGAACCATTACAACTGTGGATTTATCTGTAGCCCTTCAACAGGCCAGTGGGATAATATCAAATCCTGATTGGATAAGAGCAGTTCTAGAAGGGCCAAAGCAATGCTATCTGTGTGGGCGTGTTTTCCGTGGTCTGACCTCATCCAGGACAACCCAGAGAACCAGAGGGTAGGATATATTGTTGTGCTTCAGGCAATCCTCTATTAATGGCATTGCTTGCAACCATGTTTTTTATTTGTTTGGCATAGCTGGGCTCTCTAGTGAGAACTTTGTTCAGATCATCTGTGTCGCCGGTTAAAGGCATTCTCTATAGAGAATAAGTTCTCTATAGAAAGATAAGAAATGGGGCGCCTGGGTGGCTCAGTGGGTTAAGCTGCTGCCTTCGGCTCAGGTCATGATCTCAGGGTCCTGGGATCGAGTCCCACATCGGGCTCTCTGCTCAGTGGGGAGCTTGCTTCCCTCTCTCTCTCTCTGTCTGCCTCTCTGCCTACTTGTGATCTCTGTCAAATAAATAAAATCTTTAAAAAAAAAAAAAAGAAAGTTAAGAAACTATACTAAGAAGTGGTTTATCATCTATTTAATTAAGACCCATTGGTTATCAAAGTTAGAAGTATAGCTTCTTGAGATAATGACAGTAGTTCACTGATGAACTTAGGAATAATTTCGTTTTAATGAGATATTTACATAGACTTGCATATTATTAAAACATAAAAATATTAATATTTATTTCAGCCAGATGAAATCCTTTTGGTACTAGGTGGATTTAAATAATAAATTTCAAAATAAAAAGAATTTGCTATTTATAATATTTCTATTTCTATTTCAATAATTTTCTTTTTGTTTTCTCTGTTCTGTTTTCCATTTTAGCAGAAACTGAAAAATTTTCCAGAAACTTCTGGATACAAACAAGGGGGCAGAGTGTTATCCTTTCTAATATTTATCAAACCATATTTTATTATTCTCAAGATATGTTAAATATTGTTAAAAAATCATCTCTCACCTAATGTATATTTTCTCCCACTTTAGCAAGTGCTTAAGAATAGTACCACTTGGGGCACCCAGGTGGCTCAGTCTGTTGGGCATCTGACTCTTGATTTCAGCTCAGGTCTTGGTCCCAGGGTTGTGAGATCGAGCCTTGCCTGGGGATCCGTGCTGAGCATGGATCCTGCTTAAGATTCTCACCTACCCTTCCTTCCCCTCCATTCCTCTAAAAATAAATAAATAAAATGTTAAAAAACAAAAATTTAAAAAGAAAGAAGAATACCACTTGGTCATCTGCCCAAATAGCTTATAGTTGAACAAAAAACAGAGTCCAACCAATCTACCAAGTGTGTGAACAGCTCTACCATGATCAATTGTGCACTGTCCTCCATAACAGAAGCCCATATTTATGCAGCCTACCTCTGGGTTCACCTGCAGCAGTGATGAAGATTCCTTAGCTTGCAGACTGCTTTCCAACTCAAGTACTCATGCTTCTCTGTTTCTCTGCCTAGAGACCTTTGCTAGCACTGAAGAACATGCACAAGGTAACCTGGGACATGCTAAATATTTACTCTCCCGGGTGGGAAACTCTCAACCAATGAGTCTGTGAATATCTACCCCAGCACAACCCTCCCGACAATGCTGAAGCATATCCTTCATGCTTCCTCAGAGGGTCGCTGTGAAACTGAGCCAGTTACCCATAGCAATAACATGCTTATTAATGCACCCTCTTTCTGTCTCCCTCAAATCCTTGTCTCAAAAAAAAAAAAAAAAAAAAAAGTAAGATATCCTCTTTCACCACCTCTATTGAAATTTCAGTGGACTTGATTACAAGTAAGCAGCTCCCTAGAGCAAGATGGGGAGTCCTATCTGTAGCTCAGGTGAGGTAACAATGGAGTGGAAGGAAGATGGTGTTATGGAAAAAACATGGAAGTGGGAACCAGAACATCTAGCCTCTGACCTCTAATCAAATCTCAGTCCCCATCAAACTCGATGTTCTTGTGCTTTGTCTTTGAATATAGTATTTGGTTGACCTCTGATTCTCTTGATTCTCCTCCAATCTCACAAGCCACACACTCTGTCTTCTTTGCTGGGCGCTCATCATCTTCCCATCATGGTCTCGTAGAGAGATCTAAGCTCAGTTCCCACACTCCTTCCTTTGGCTGTCTAAACCCAACACACATGCAGTGAACGATAAAAGAACCCAGCTGTAAATCAGGAGAGGCTGGCCTACAAGATCTCTCATCTCCCTTTCACTCAAATATCACATGACCTTAGTTGACTATGAAAGTATAAAAGACACGCTATAACTTGTTCATCAGAGGAAAGCTTTTCACTATCTTTATTAATCTCCAAAAAATGCTTTTCTCACATTTCTCCATTCATTGGGGAATATCTATTAGAGTGCAGAAGCTGATATGTACTCATCATCTTATATTTTCCCCATCTATCTTAATTAATTACTGTTTCATTTCTAATCTGAGAAATTATTTACAAAACTGTAACATAGCTACCTAAAGCTTATAGACCTGTCGTTGTTCTTTTCATTCTTTGCTTTAAGCTGAAATCCAGGTTTTTTCAAATTTATCAAAACGTGAAAACCTGCCAGGAAATCTGCCAGGATGAAGACTGGATTTTATTCTTTCATAAATCCCCTTCCAATCCTAAGTGCAACTGGTGACTGACTATACAACTTCATTTTTTAGGACCTTCCTTTTCTTAGTATGATTTTGACCTAGTCATTTCTTTTGTAAATTCTTGCCCTTTTTTTTTTTTTTGTAGTTCAGAAGTGTTTTATGATTATTTGCCAAGCTGAACTGAGATCTTATTGGTTCTTATTTTCTAAATATGCCATGATTCATTTCATTCTTAAAATGCAGAAAATAACAAAAACTAAAAACACGTTAGAAACAAAGAACTCTGAATAATGATAATGCATGTGTTGGATCTTTTGTGAAAATTATGGTTCCCTGTTTTTTTGAGGACCTCAATGTCTCTTCATTCCTGGGGTGATTTTGGTGTAAATAGTCACCTGTGGAGACTTCCAGGAAGGTTTTGAAGAACTTTGTGGATTTTCTTTTTTTTTTTTTTTAAGATTTTATTTATTTATTTATTTGACAGACAGAGATCACAAGTAGTCAGAGCGGCAGGCAGAGAGAGAGAGAGAGAGAGAGAGAGGAGGGAGCAGGCTCCCTGCGGAGCAGAGAGCCTGATGTGGGGCTCGATCCCAGGACCCTGGGATCATGACCCGAGCCGAAGGCAGAGGCTTTAACCCACTGAGCCACCCAGGTGCCCCAAACTTTGTGGATTTTCAACAGGGTAGAAGTGGCCAAGGTAAGTGGAGGAGAGAATAGTGACAGTGACAATGAGGGAAAGGGAAATTAGATTCAATCACTGATATGTAAATACCTATTAAGTGCTTGTTCTGTGCCCGGCAATGTGTTAGGGGGAATACAACCGTAAGCAAATCCAGACAGTATCACCGACTTTCTGGAAGGTTATATTCTAGGAGGGCAAAGCAGGAGAGGCTGGAGTCAGAAGAAATATGGCTCCACATGAGAAGTGTTAAATTGCAGCCATGAGACATGTTAAGGAGGACAGTTGCTCAGGCTGGGCCTCACCCAAAAGCACCAGGCCAAGGGGTGCCTGAACACCAGCCAGAGCTCTGGCTACTGAGTTTCCTGCAGGCATCAGGAAGAGTGACAAATTTTTGTCATTTTTCACAAAGGTGGGCTAACAGGGGCCCTGAAGAAAGGGTCCAGGAGAGCTTACAGTCATTGGGAGGGGTCAAGGGAGGTTTCGTTGAGGGAAAAGTAACCAGTGAAGTGAGATCTGAAGACAAGATTCAAAAAAAGAATCAAGAGGGCTGGGGGTGACCATGGGTGGGGAGGGCAGTGAGAAGCCCTTCACTGCTCAGGGAGCAGCTTGCGGAAAGAGAATGTGCATCGTGTCTCAGAGAAGCTGAAGCAAGGATGCTGGACTGGACCGAGAACGATGGAAAAGGTCAGAGCGGTATTTATGGGCTAAGCAGGTCAACTTGATCCCGTGGGGTTGTGTTGAGGATTGAGTATTTAAAAGTGGCAAGTGTCTGCACACTTGTTGGGGGGGGGGGGCAAGGCAGTACAGAAAAATTAAGGAGGCTATTGCCATGATGAGCAAGGGATGATAGCAGAGTCTGGGTCATGGTGAGATCTGTAAAAATGTTTAATAAAAACATGTTAAAAGAGTGACAAACATACTGTTTATTGGAAATGTTGTAGAAGGAAAGACGGTATATAGTGAGAAGCATGGAATTTAGAACCTTTAAGACCCAAGGCATGATTTCCTGCCTTGGGAAACAGAGCAACACATTTTAGTTGTTTTGTTTTTGATAATGAAGGCTCTTCGTTAAAGTGAATTATATTAATTTTTATGTAAAGAATCTGGAGTTATAAATTGGTTCTATGCTAATCTCAAATGTGCCCTGAACTTGGTTCCTTAAAATTGTTGACATCGGACTTACCCCCTATCATTTCCCTTCTTCGCGTATATGTGAAATTCTGTATGAGCTCCTCGATGCAATATAGCTGTTTCAGTGGAATATTAATAATCTAATTTACTTTAGCAATCTAATATTGTTGAATATTTAATTGTTTTCAAACTTTGTTAGTTTCTTAGGATAAATTCCTAGAGAGAGAATTTCTGGGTTATAGAATATATATATGTATATGTATACATATATATATATATATATATATTTCTAAGGCTTTTGACACACAATGCTAAATTTTCTATTACGTGTTGGTATTTTACACTCTCATTAACAGTACAGGAATGCTGGTTTCTCCATACTTGTACCAACATTAGATGTTTTTATTAAGAAATTAAGCTTTGCCGATCTTGTAGATAAAACAGAATCTTAAGATTATTTTGATTTTGTCTATTACAATACATAGGGTGTTTTTTTCAAAATTAGTAGCCATTTGTATTTCTTGGCAAAATTTTTATTGTGTCATATCTTTTACTTATAGATTTGCAAGGATTCTTTAGATATTGCTGGGTAAAGAATATGCTTTTTAAATAGGTTAAATCATTCTATCATTTCAGCATGTATTACTGTTTTGCTCACTTTTAAGTTCATGAGGAAATTTTATTGTTATAAAATCTTAGAAAATGATTAGTAAAGATAAATAAAATCAGGTTGCATTTTCGAAAATTTAAGCATGAGTGAAAATGATAGACTTTGGGTATTCACATTTTCTCTGTTTATTCTACTATGCTGTGGTATATTTGAGGGCATAGATTTTATAAGTAGTGTTTTATAAGTAATAATTATTATGTTTGTAATAATGACCAGAAACCAGTGGTGTGCTAGTGAGTGTTTAACTACTGAGTCTCCTTGTAGAATTGACTGCTTTCTGTTTATAAAAACTCCTATCATGGCTGATTTCAGGATACCAAGTTGCATGACAGAGTCTTAAACTGGTATGAAACTGGTATGAAAGCAGTACAGGATTCGAAAGTGCCATCTGGATCATTAGTGGTTAAATGCTGTAGCACATAGTTTTATTGTTAGATATATTCCCAAATTTTTGAACATTAATATATAGAGAATATTTGATTAATCAGAAAACCACATTCTCCAAATATGTCAGTCAGATGAAATTTACTTGTAATTTTTCCATTTAAATGAACACATTATGGGAAATTCTAGGATCTTTAAATTAACTAGGAAATAATGAAGTATTTTAATCCCAAGTTATTTTCTAACATAGAAATAAGACCCATGGTGGAGGTGGGGGCAGGATCAAAACTTATACTGATTCATCTAGAAAAGGAGAGGTCAAGGACTGTATTAATAATCATCTTCAAATGGCTGAGTGATGACAATTAAATGAGAATAAAACCACCACCACCACCACCACCACCACCACCACACACACACACACTCTTCCCTATTTCTATAAAGTTAGGAACAAGGGAAAATAGACAGTAACAGAGGAGGGATTTAACTTGAAGTAAGAAGACTCACCTGGTTGCAAAGATTACCAAGAATGACTTAGTTTTGTGTTGTCCTTTTTCTATATATCTGTTGAAATAATATAATTCTGTTTGAGATCATTTTGTTGTGATTTTATAAGAGAGCTAATAAATTTCAGACATGGAATACACTACTTTTTCTTTTCAGTACACAGAAGGAGAATGTATTAAGCAAAACCAACTTAGAATATTGAGCAACATGGAGTTCTTGAAATCCAAAAGTTGAGAGTGACACTGAGCATAGGAATGACCGCCCTTGTAAGGGGGAGAGCTCAGTGATTCAGGGAGGAAAGCCTCAAGATGAGGGGATAGTGACTGGAAAATTCATTTGGTTGCTTAAAAGATCAGCTTAACTCTGGCTCAAGATTCACATTTCCCACTTGTGTCTTGTCTTCAAAAATAAAAAAGAGGAAACCACCAATGAGAACATGTGGTGCTATAAATCATCCTGACCGTTGTTAGAAAAATGAGTAAGGGTTCTAAACAGTTTCGAAAGGTCCTGACTAGCCCTTTTCACTCACCTTGAGAAGAACCATAAAAGTAAGAAAACAAAAGGAATTCTTTTTCTTTCTGTACACCAGTCATCAGCAGTGTTCTCTTTGGGCTCCTGGCATCTGGGCCCAGTTGCTGGGTTACAGGCAAATATAATCCAAACAAACACTAAAAGGTACTCTTTTGGCTCTTAACATGTTGGAAAGGTCTTCTGCCTTCCATCCTCTGTGCTAGCCAATTCTCAACGCAAAAGTGACTTTCCCACTTGTTGTCCTTTCCTTTTCTTCCTGCAGGACAACTCCTGATTATAAACTTGTCGTGGAGAAGAAGCCCTTAATTATGAGGCCATTAGACCTTTAGACCTTTCCCCCAACTTCCTGTTGAACAGCACCAGGAATACCACCCGTTTCCAGCACCATCACCCTTCCCTGTCCTCTGAGAACTGGCAGGGTGTAGAGGCTCTCCCATACTAGCATTATTAACCCTCTGCTCCCCACATTGTCCAGTTACCAGGGAGAGACTGTCAAGGAAACAAATGGTATTTTCCACCCAGGACTCTAGTGCCAGATTCAGTGATGGACTTCCTGCTTCTCGGCACTTGTGATGTGTTATACTATATTTGAACTTGGACAGGAAAGCTACAAGCACGTTTAGAACTTTGGGAAATAAGATCTATGGCAAAAGTCAATCCGTTAGCCAGTTTGTCCAGAGTATTTTATTAAGGTCTATGGGGTGCCAGGCACTTTAATAGAGTCAGGGCCTTCTAGCGTGCTCTGCAGAGGTTAAAGGCACTAGGATGATTTGTCCTGGAGAAGAGAAGAGTGAGAAGAAGCTGTTATAAATCCTCCAGTATTTAAAGAAGTGTTATTCCAGAGAGTGGCAACCAATTGTACCTCAACTCCGTTAAGGGTAGAACATGAGGAAATACATTCAAAACATGGGCATTTTGTTTATTTTTAAGGGAGAAATTCTCAAGAGTGTATAGTTCTAAAGACATAGAAGGGTCTTTCTGGAAAGATAGCCATATTTCCTTTCTAAAAACCTAGACCAAAAAGGCTTACCTCCTACTATCTGCCTGAAATGATGTGGTTTTGCATGTGTGATTGTGAGTCGGTAAGTGTTTACCCGAGGAAAAGAACTGGACTAACTTCTGATATAGGAAACCTCTAACCATGACTGATCTTTGAAAAGCAAATATTCACCATATTTCTGGAAAGGTCAGAGTTAAGTGTTCTTTTCCTGGTGTTTTGCAAAATCTGAGCCAAAGAAGAGAAGGTGTCTTTTCCAGGGTCACCCAGAATACGAGTGTTTGAACTAAACATGTATTTTGCAGGGGTATATTGTATTTTATTAAAAGTTTGCAACCTGCAGAAAGAATTTTACCCTCGTTACCAAAAAAAATGACATCTTTCCAAAGTGGATATATAGTGTTTTTTTTTTCCTTCATTGTTTTTCATCATCATAGCTACTATTCATTGAGCTTCTGTTACATCAGGCATTGGACTTGGGTTTTATATACATTTTTCTCTTTTCATCCTTACACCCATTATGTAAGATGAGTACTGTGGCTTTAATTTGCTAGGTGATGGAACTGAGGCTTAGATAAATTCTGCTATGACTTGTCCAGTTGCAGTCACCAATCCAGGAGGTGGGAGAAACAGAATTAAAACACTGGACTCTCTGAATGTTGAAGTTCTTTTTCCACTGCACTGATCAACCCAGGAAAATATGACTCAGTCATTTTAGATCAAAAGGATTAAACTAATTGTTAATAAAAATATAATTCTTATATACGAACTTGACGAAATTGCTGAAACATGTATGATTTACATCAACATGCTTTAAAAATGGTTGAAAACCCTTTTCTGCCTAAGAAAATACAACAGAGTGTTGGAAGCAGGAAACATTTAAATTCCCTTACTATCCTTCTCTATCTGAAATGATTTTCCTGAGTGATTGTAAAGCCCTAAGATTGATTTCATTGGGGCTGTATTTCATAACATAACTAGCATCAAATTATGGAAATGTTTTCTAATGGCCTGGATTTTATGTTCAACAATTTTATTCTATTTTACAACCTGAGTCGGGCACGTCTTTTCCTCCTGGCTTCTGGAATATTCCAAAGTCCTTTTAAAGATGACTCTTCCACTTGGGCCTCTTCAGCTGGCATTTTTCCCTGTCTTCTCATGATCAAATTTACAGGCTCACTGTTTAATAAGAGGGGGCTTCAGGGGGAAACATGCAGTGGTTAAAAAAAAAATAAGTGCCAGAACTCAATGTGATTTCAGGCAAGCCTCTTAAACTCGTTGTGTCTGAGCTTTTCATCTACAAACTGGAAGTAATGACCCCTGTGTCTCCCAGTTGTGAGGTTTGTTGTGAGAAGATAGGCAAAGAGGTAAACAAGAAAACTTGGTTCAATGTCTGTGCTGCTGTTGAGATTTGACATGTGAAGTGGGATACACCTTAGCGCACTCCCAAATCCAGATGTTTGTAATAATAAATGGACTTATTATTTGGTTTGCCAAATATGCCCTTCCTATTCTGCCTTTTTCCATAGGAAACAGGAACACTTCAATGGAGAAGAATACAGTACCTCTGTCCCTTTGGTTTGAATTTTCTCTGATACGGACCTCCACCAAAATACAACTCATTATTTTCTTCATAAAACCCGTGCCTCTTCCCACATTTCTCTCCTTGTTAATGATGTCAGAAAACACACAGCTTTCATCTCAATCTCTCAAATTGGAAATCCAGGAGCTGTTCCCTGCCAACGCCCCCCCCCCCCCCGCCCCGCCACCAACCTCTCTCTTGCTCTCTTTGTTATTCTTCCCTTCCCCAATCCAACTTTTCTTCAAATCCAGCAGAATCTAACACAGATTTGTTTACTGGGTGTATCCACCACTTGCATCCTACAACCGCTGTCCTGGGTAAGACCTGGATCATTTCTTACTAGGACTAGGGAATTCTTTTCTGTCAGGATAGGTGGAAACACATCTTCCATCTACATTCACTATGAACTTGTGTCCAAAGGAAAGTTGTACCAAGAGCGGCCCACCAATTTACCATATTTTCCTGTTGGCTTGGGCTTCTGTTCCAAAAGCCTATATTAGGAATTAGGTTGGATGACATGTCAGCTGACAGCATTGCTTATATCTGGGCTAGTTGCTTATCTGCTTCAGGTTGCTTTTTTTTCTGGGCTAACCTTTGTTTTCTGTTGGCTTTCTGTGGGTGGAGTAGGTTGGCAGAAGTGATGACAAGAAGTCTTAGACTTCTTATCTAACTGGCTGTATAGGAAGTGATTTACAGGAAGGAGAAGCATTTCCAGGAAGAAAGGAAGGCCAAGGGAGCAAGCTATCCCAAAATAATTCTCAGCACAAGATCAAAAACTATTTCCCCCTTGCTCTTCCCCCCAAAATCTTCAGCTCCTAGTATAATGGTCCAGCTCTGGGTTCTTGGTCTTGACCCATTATTGAAGCTTGGTCCACTCCTCAGGAAGGCAGCAGGGGAGAGGAGAGGGAGACTTGGATTTATCCCAGAGTAGTGCTGTCACATATAAATCTTGAAATTATTTTTGTGGGTTGTGACCAGCATTAAAAACAAAAACAAAAACGTAGTGTTATAGAGTGTAAAGGAATAGAACACAACAGAACAAAAAATATTAGAATAGATTTCATAAGGTAAGGGTATCACTTTTTCATGTAACCTTTGTTTCAGTCATAGGTAGGATAATTGTGTGTGCATATAACTGTGTTGGGTCATAGTATAAAACATATTTCTTACTGTGTGGGTCATAGTCTAAAAAAGTTTGGAAGCTACTGTTAGGTTAGATCATATAGACAACAGTCTGTCTCTGCTTCTGATTTCCCCCCTTTGATCCATCCTCCATCCCCCAAACTGCTATTTAAATAGTCTTCCTACAAACCAGTGTGATCACACAATCACCCTTTTTAAGGATCTCTACTACTCATAGGACTAATTCATTAGCATGATGGTCAAGGTCTTCAGCACCTGCTTCCAACCACTTTTCCAGTCTCATTTACTGCTACATTCCTCCTTATTGGTCTACTCTATCTTTTCCAAAAGTGTCTCTAATATTTGTCTTTTGTCTTTACTTATATTGTTCTTTGGCCTAGAATGTCATTTCACTACTCTACTTGCCTATTTAACTCATTAAAAAATTGTTTTAAAATAATACTTACCTGATTAAAACTTCAGAATATGAGAGAGGTTACTAAGTATAAAATAAACTCACATAACCCCATAATCCAAAAATAGTATTATATCTTTATATGTATCTTCTACTGTTTATATCAAAACACATGCACATACCTTATGTATAGAAACACATGTATTTAGAACACTTCTTTTTCACTTAATGTACAGGAAAAGTTTCTAATGTCATTAAATATTCTTCTAAAATATAGGTAATGGATCATTATATTTTACTCTGTAGATATTCTCGAACATTTAAAAGTTTCAAATATTTTATTTTTATGAATTATGCCTTGATGTATGTCTTTATGTGTCTCTCTTTGAATAGAATATTAGATTTGGGGCGCCTGGGTGGCTCAGTGGGTTAAGCCTCTGCCTTCGGCTCAGGTCATGATCCCAGGATCCTGGGATCGAGTCCCGCATCGGGCTCTCTGCTCGGCAGGGAGCCTGCTTCTTCCTCTTTCTCTCTCTGCCTGCCTCTCTGCCTACTTGTGATCTCTGTCTGTCAAATAAATAAATAAATAAAAATCTTAAAAAAAAAAGAATATTAGATTTGGATTTACTGGGTGAAATTATATTAACATTTTAAGGGCCTCAATAAACTTTGCTTGATTCCCCATAAAAATGTGCCAATACGGATGTTATCATTTACAAAATGTTTGCCAGTCTGATAGATGAAAAATAGTTTTGAATTATTTTCATGTGCATTTTTGGGTATTAAGTTTAATCTCTTTTTTTCATGTTTATTGGTCATTTATATTACATTTTAGAGGAAATTGCTTGCCGATGGCCATCATCCATTTTTTAATTAGGTTGCTTTTCTGTGTTTTTTTTTTTAAATTATTGTAAGTCCTGCTTATTCTTCAAAGTTCAATTTAAGACACAATTTCTCCTTGAAACTTCCTTCTAGTTTCTTAGTCTGAATCTTTGTTTTGTTAGTGACTTATTTGTACCTCCTCTTAGTGATCAGTTTACTCTTCCATGTTGGTTGCTCTCTTCTCCCACTTAATGACAAGATTCTGGGGATAAAAAACCTTTTCTAATTTTTTAAAAATCTCCCTCCAGTAGAAGGTCCAGATCACATATTCAGTATATTGTTGGCATTCTTTGGCAAACTAGAGAGCAGAGCCTTCCTTCCTCAATCTGAAATTTGATAGGTTATTCTTCCTGTATGCTTTTAGAACATTCTATCTGAGGCTGCGCTCACATATATTTAGGAAGATTCAATAAGCACAGGATGCTTTTTTCTTGGGGTGCTGAGAAGAGGGAGAGAGCACTGCCCTTTCTGAAGTCTGTTTGGCTCTGCTTCCTAGTTCCATTTAAGATAATTCCACCAGCATGAGAGGTTTTGCACTCTGGGTGATGTGAAGCTTCTCTTTTCCCCAACACTGTGGCGTTCTGCCTTGTTGCACTTACAGGCCACTTGAGATCATTTAGATGACTTTTGCAAATTGATCAGAAGTTTGAATCATAATGCGTAGTTGCTGGATTGAACCTCAGAGATCATCCAGTCTCACATCTTAGACCCTCCGCCAGCTTCTCCTCCAGAGACTTCCCCTACTTGAGATGGCATGGACCTCTCAAAAAAGAATAAAACTCAGCCCCAGCATCAGGGGACAATTCTCTCTTTGCACACTGCGTCCTGAAGGACTGTCCTCTGGGCACCTTTCCTGGAGAGGAGCATCCATTTGACCCATCATTTGGCCAGGGCCAGTAGAAGGCGCCCCTCGAGAGAGTTCCCCAGCTTAGCTCCCCTGTCTGCCTGGTTGGTGGTGTTCTCCGGGAGTGGCCACCACACACCTGTGTCTTCTGTCGGCTTCTGGCTCTTGCAGTGGCTTCCTTTGAACATGTTCTCTGAAGGACTCTGATTTTTAATTTGCCTCTTAAATGCCACTCTTACTCAGAGCTTTGCAGACACTGTACCATTATTTCTTCCAATTGTTCCCATTTTACATTGGAGGAATTGAGGCCCACGGGTAGTTAAAGTAGTAAGGTCGGGCAGCTGGTGAAGTCAGTAGAGCGAGCCCTTGAGCCCATGTTTGCCTCATGCAGACTCATGTTACTTTCACTACACCAGGTTTCAATTCAAAGAAGAGCGATTTGGATTACTGAAACCATATGTGCATCTCTGAGAGGCTCTCTTGCTTTTCATAATGCAAACATTAAATGTTGGGGGTGGCAGGGAGAAGATTTGTTTTCAGATACATTTATTTCAAAACTTAATTGTAGGTATTGTGCATGACATCTGAGTAAGTGTTTATAGAGGGGTGGTACAAAAAAACTTAAAAGATAGTAGGTGATCCAAACGATTTATCAAGTGAAAGAGAATTATAAGCTTATTCTAATCAAGAATATGTTTAATTTAATGAGCAATTGAGACACAGGACCCACAACACCAGGAGGTGCTCTGCGGAGCAGTTGTAACCACAGACCCTGGAGGGAATCAGAACTGGATTGAAATCCTAGTTTTGCCAAATACTTCACCTCTCTCGCGAGTCCCTAAGTTTACTCATCTGTAAAGATAGGTAATAATACCTAACTCTTAGGCACTTAATGAGATAATAGATTCATTCCTTCATCTATTCATTCCTTTGACAAAAGTAGTTCTTGAATATTTACAATTTGCATGACACTGGAGATGAAGTCACGAACAAGACACATACAAGGTTCCTGCCCTAAGAGCTTTGACAGTCTGGTGGTTAAATGTAAAGTGTTTGTCATGGTGTCAAGTACATGCTCAGCACTAATAAGTGGTAGATGTTACTATTATAATAATATTATTATTATCATTATTATTACGAGCGTGCATTTCTACAACTTCTTGTAATTTTGACGTATCTTACATTTGATAATAGGTGCGAGAGCTAGTTAACGTTTTCCTGTATTGGCATTTCTAATTAAAGGATAGTGTCGTAAGGTAACAAGCAATTATTGTTAACAAAGGAAGTACTGTATAATCAGAGCCCTGCTTCAAGAATGTAGGATTTCTTCTCTGCTCCTTACTTGACTGTTATTCTGTCTCTAGCCACATGAAACACTCAGAACAGTGTCTGGCGCAATGAATAACTATTAGTCGAAAAAAGAATGTACGAATGAATGAGGGTTGCACAAACTCTAAACACAGCATCTGGCTGCTGCCTACAGAAGAGGAGGCTGGCTGGCTATAAATTGTACAATGATAGTCCCCTGGTAAAAAATGCCCCAAGACTTTTTTTTGTAAACTCAGGCACCTTGGGGGAAAATTCAAGATGGGAGACTCTAAGCAAGAAAGTTATTTTTAATGTCACTACACTACCTTGGAAGAAGAGAAAGGGAAAAAAGTCTGAGTATGCAATAATCATCTCCTGCAAATTAAGGATTCTAATCTGAGGCAATTAAATGCTGAAATAGTTATTCAGGCATTTTTCCATGCACATTTATTTCACAATGAGTGTCTTTACCTGTAACAGTTCGAGTTAGTATTTTATAATAATTTACTACCTTTTGAAATTCATCTAGAATTTAATGCCTTATTCAATGGAAATAACTTTTACATGCACTTAGAACATATAGTTTCAAGTGTTTAGTAATGGAAAGAACATGTGACATAGAACTTTGAAAGGGTTTCTGCCATATCAGATTCACATCCATAAAGATAAATTTGTTTATGTGGGTCAGATTCCATTTCAACAAATACCTGTGTGCAAAAGATTAGAAAAAAAAAAAGCCCCAGGTAATAATCTGTTCATTTGACATCATAAACTATGTTCATTTAATATTATATTTATCTACCTCATATAATATCATAAAAAGTAGTATAACAAAAAATACTTTTATTGAATTTGAGTTCATGGAATTTGACCCATACATTATTTAACTATGATTTAACTGGCATAATTTCTAGACCATCTGGAGAAATCTGTTCTTAATAACCTTTGCAAGAGCACTGGTAGTTATTTGGTTTTGATATTTTTACATTGTAATTCAAACTCATTACCACCATAAGGAAATTAATGTGATCAGTATGAGCATATTTTTACCTTTAAAGACATAATCATAATAATTTTAATAGGTAGGCCAAGTAATGTAGATAATGAAGTCTGAAGGAAGCTATAGCTTTCTCTTCCCGCCAGCCTCTTTCCCCCAACACACACTATCATTTTCGATAAACATTGCAACTTACAAGTATAATACTCATTTACTGAAATATTCAGGGAATTAATATTTGACCCATAAATTCCAAACTACATCAGCTACTGTTTTTTTTTCCCCTTTCCTTTCTAAAAGATAGATGCTTTCATTCTCTATGTATTGAATGTAAATCAGAGAACCAATGCATCAGGGATGAACATTACCTTTCAAAATCTATCTATACACAAATGCTCGTGTATCTTGCGCCATAATTGTATGCATGTGTGCACGATGATTGCACATAGTGTGTAGAAAATGTTGTTATGGTGGGTGAGCACTTAAGAAAACAGAAATCAGTCAGCACTAGTTTAAGCCAGACATGGTGTGGGTAGGCAATATAAAAGCCTCTTTCTGCAGACCTCCTAAGTTGGCTGTAGCATCCCAATTCTGAGCTAAAACCTTCATTGCTATTCTAGTCAGAGAATTCAAAGATGGAAAACACCTATTAGGTTACTTAGTTTATCCCCCTAGGGCCGGCATGGAAGATTACTCTGATAGCATATTTTATTCCTTCTTCTGCTTCTTCCGTATTCGGTCCACCTTCATTCCAAAATGTCTGTGCTGACAGGCTTTTCACCTTGTTTCCTTGGGTAAATATATTCTCCTGGATTTCCTCACATTTCTTCAACATTTAGATACATTTTCTAGTTTGCAAATATGTTGTGTGCTGGTCATCAGATCTAGGCAAATGATTTGCATGGTATTAATCATCTGCTCATGGATTATAGCCTTCAAAGCAATGTGGGGGCAATAACAACATCTTCGATGCTTTTTCTGCTTCTATGCATATATGTATGTATGTACGCATGTACCTCACTGGCCACCAATTTCTTTCTCAGATTGCTCATCAACCAAGGCTGAAGAAAAGACAAGCGGGTCATCTGAGTTATGTAAAACTCTGCATGCTGAATGAGCCACAAAATAGGATTGCTCCAAATCTGGTTATTGGAGCAAATAGGGTATGCAAGGGGACCTTGATTCAGTTCTGCTGAAGATATCTGGACCTTGAGAGCATATCTAAGTTGCTGGTCCTCCTTGAGCCCAGGAATCCCAATTGGATGCACCAGAGGGAATGGGGAGGAGCTCAAGATGGCTCGGGAATTTTTCTGAACACTTTACTGTTTTAAACTCACTCGATCCTTCTCGCAGCTTTTGGAATGGGCTCTAAATAACTAATTTTACTGAGGAAATTGAGAGGCAGGTTCACTTGGTCTCTTTCACAGGACTTTCATGGTCGGGCATGGAGCGAGATAGGACTCTAGCCATCTGGTTTCAGAGCTCATGCCCACTACTGCCATGCTGATTAGAGTGTGAAGACAGTGAGTGAGCATGTCCTTTGGAGCCAGATGCACTCTGTATTAAGTATTGACTCTATCACAACTTTTATGACTTTGTACACGTGAGTTGTCCTCATTGTCTTGGTTCCTTTATCTGGAGAGTGGGGTTAACAATAGCCTTCTTTTAAAATCTTATGAGGATTGAATAAGAAAAGGCATGTCCAGCCCTTGGTACAGTTTCTGGCAGATGACTGCCATGAAACAAAGGTTTGTTTCCTTCATTGAAGATCTCCCTAATGCCATGGAGGGAGGCTGGCCATCTTACCTTCTTCTCAGTCATTCATCTACCATTCTAAAAATAAATTCTTTTCTAAGCGATTGGCCTTTGTTCTCTACACGAAGGCATAAATCTGTATTCATGAGGGTTAGAAATTTTGTGGTATGAAGGAATGTTCTTGTGGAGTAAGGTGACACAAAGTCTAACCAATGCCTTCATTTTATGTCATGTTTAATTGGTAGACATTGTATGGAGATAGCCCCCAACTTAAAAATAGATCGTTTGTTGAAATTTGGAACTGGAGGCACGTTTTCTCATAAAAATTGTGTTATATGTTATAAATGATGGTTAGGCCATTAGGTTTGTTCATACAATCTTTTTTAACCCATAAGATGTCTAAGCCATAATAGCAGCTGGTAGCAAAAACAGTAGTTGATTTGTTCATCATACCTAAATTCTCCTTCTACCTTATCCTATTCTGCTCAAAGCCCTGAAAGAGCCAGAATCGGGAACTACAAGTTCTACTGGCCTCTCATAATTAGGGAAATTTTAGAGAACTTATAAATCTATCCAGTGGCTAGTGGAGAAATTTTAGAGAAATGATATAGCCATGAGCTGGCCATTGGTCAATTCAATGCTCTCCTTAGAATTTGAAATGAGTCACAAAAGCTGCACCCTAACTGTGTTGCAACCTGAGAGACTACAGTCATGGAGTTAAGCTATGGCCATGTTTTGTTTGGGGCAAGAATACAGGTATAAAGCCAGAGGAGAATGAAGTTGACGCCCAGCAGAGAAAGAAACCATGTGGCTCAGAGAGTCAGATGGACCGAATAGGTGCGTGATGACTTTCTAGATCATGTGAGGCCTCATTGTTATATTCTACAGTTGGATCTCATAGGATCCTCCTGTATTATTTCAACAAACCCTTCTCTACTTAAACCAGTTTGAATGGGGTTTCTGTTATAAACAACAAAATGATTCCTGACAAAGCTAAATTTCTATTTCAGAGCCCTTCTGAATTCATCTTTTGCCTATCTGGATGGCCTTCAAGGTATGGCTGGGTAAGGTTTCTGATCTCTGGATCTGGTCACCTACAGGGAGGGCCCTGGGTTGGGAAAGGAGAGCAAATGGCAGGTCTGGTGCTGACATTTAGTCTATTGTTATTAACTCTCAATCCAGAAAGCATTACTGTCATCGCCTTAGGGTCTTCCCTTCCAGACACAATCCATTGCTCTACTGGTTTACATTGTTCTATCTTAAATGCCCTTTTGTTCCCCTCTACTTATACAAAGTTTATTCCACCTTCATTGTAACACAAGATGAGTCATGGAAAGTTAAAGCGTTTTATGGCAGGAAGAGGACAAAGCCATCTAGTTCAAAGGCTCAAAGAGGTTGCCCAAGATCAGTCAACTGGAAAATAGTGCTGCCAGGACTTGAACTTAGGTTCTGACTTCAGTATGTTTTCCACTAGACAGCTCTGCCTATAGCCCACAAGGTCCTATCTTCTTCTAGTATATCAGAGTGGCCTCCTCACCATGCAGTATTTAATTACACATTCCCTTGACGTATATACTTGGCTCCTGTGCTATATTCTTGTTTATCTTAACAGGCTGCAAGCCTGTGGAAAGCAGAAAGAGTAAACCTCCTTTTAATTTGTAGTCCCTCTTAGCATGTCACACAAAGCTTGACATATAAGCGATCAATATATTTCTGCATATTGCTTAAATGATTGAACATATCATGTAGGGATGAAGAACATCAGAGGTTTTCAAAGCTGACATCTACAAAAGATGAACATTCCCCAAACAGACAAATTCCATGAAAATAGTTTGATATTATAACCTACTGATGAGAGGGAGTTTTCGCTGTGAAGTGTGGAGATTTGACCCTTTACTCCTTATGAATGGGAGCCAGATCCTGAGGCTAGATGCTTCATTAACTGCAGTTAGGTGATGCTTAGTGGTGGAACAAGGATGAGGTATAGGTAGCAGTCATTTCCATTCAAGTTTGACTGGAGGTATGGCATTACCAGATGGGATAGATGAGATGATTTATGAATTAACTTGTTTATTTCAAGTTGTGACCATGTACTTTCCAGATCATCATCTTGGATGGTCTCCTTCTAAGATTTTATATTTCACAGGAAATATGAATGAGAGGACAAGTTAGCCTTCTCTCTTTTCAGATCCCAAGAATGTCCTCCTGGTTTCTGACTTCCCTACTAACTGCTTTCTTAGTGCTGAAAAACAGTTTCATGTTCCTACATTTCATTGTTCACTGTTGTATCTTACACATTCTGACCATATGTTTTTTGGCAAAATGGACATAACATTCAGATTGCATCACGGGGACTAGCAAGTAGTAGTTATGCCTTTTGGGTCTTAGACTCATGAAATGAGTCCATCCTTACTAGGACCATAAAACTGTGACATCTTACTGGGTCATGTCTCAACATGATATCCTTTCACTTTGGTATATCCAATTGGGATTTCTGGGTTTGCGAGAGACCAGCAACTTAAATATGCTCTCAGTGTTCAAATATCTTCAGTTGAACTGGGTCAAGATCTCCTTGCTCTACTCTATTTGCTCCAATAGTGTGGCTTAGAGAAATCCTAGAAATCCCATTTTGTGGTTTGTGCAGCATGAATAGTTTTACATAATTCACATTGTCTGCTTGTCTTCTCTTCCACCTTTGTGAATGAGCAATCTAAGAAAAAAATTGGTGCTCCACAAGATATATACATGCATACAAACGTAGAAACAAAAAATGAATCAAAATATTAAAAGATGATTGAATTAAGCTGAGTTTGTCTCTCTCAAATTTTATAAAATGTTATTTTAAAATCAAGAAATCGATACTCATATATTAAAATAAGGACCAATTCTGAAGCTTAGAAAAACACCACTGTTTATATCTTAAATGCACTCACAATGTTCCTAATTTTTGCTTTGAAACTAGAAAGTACAATTTTGGAGAATACAGACCAGAAAGAATTAAAAATGTACTATCTTTCCAAATTCCTTGATTTACTGAGTAATTGTCCTATGTTCCTTGGCCTCAATGTAAATATGCACATTAATTTCCTATAACCTTTAGTTTATGAGATGCTCAAGGGGGGATGCTGTCATTCTGATAGAAAGAACATTTTACTTAAGGTAAGTATTTGTTGTGTGATTATCAACAAGACATCCATCCTTTCTGAAATTTGGTTTCCTCATCAATATAGTGCAAATAATAAAGAGTCATTGTAAATACCAACCTAGATAATATACCCAAATTTCTTTTAAAGTGTAGGGTGTTGGGGCATCTGGGTGGCTCCGTTAGTTTGGCACCTACCTTCAGCTCAGATCATGATCTCAGGGTCCTGGGATTGAGTCCTATGTCAGGCTCCCTGCTCAGCAGGGTGTCTATTTTTTCCTCTTCCTCCCCCTGTGCCCTTAATCCTGTTCATACTCTCTCTCTCTCAAATAAATATAATTTTTAAAAAAAAATGTTATCACAAAAAAGCTAACCTCGACCAGACTCTGTACGACTGTGGAATGTGAGACTGGGCTTGATCCCAGTCTTGGTCCCTTGGTCCCTGAGATCATGACCTCCTGAGATCACATTCCGAGCTGAAACCAAGAGTCAGACACTTAACCAACCATACTACCCAGGCACCCCCTGAGGTAGGTGTTTTTGCTTAAGATTTGGTTGAAGGAAACCTGGGCTACTCCATCGCTCCCACTCACCAGCTTGGTCACCTTGTGCAGACTACCCTCTCTCGTGAGTCTCCGTTGTCTCTTTTGCAAAATGAAGATGATCCGATGATGAAGGAGATAATAGTTTAGAAAGGCTTCCTAAACAGTTTGGCTTTCTGAAAATACTAGTTATTTTCCCTCCACTGGATAGCTTTTTAGTGTAACATATAAATATGATGGTCAGATGGGCATAGCCTACTCAAGGGGAAGGTGCAAAAGAAGCAATGCAAATAACTTGATTTGAGAGCAGCTTCCTATGTTCAAAGAAAAAAGAAAGCATGTTTCTTTTTGTTCTCCTTCTGCAGGAACTTCCCCACCCTCAGTATTTTTAATGACCTCAGTAGAGTCTCCCAGTGTTCAGAAAATGTCTCTGATAGAACATGAACAAGGTGGATTGATTTGTTGGGTCTATGTCTGGTCATATGGTCTATGGAGAAAGTTCTCCACCTCACCAATGAGAAGGAAAGTCATCTACTTTTCTATGGATTGATGGATAAAGTGCTACAAACATCTACCCATTTGGTAAATCGATGAAACACACTTAAGGATGAGTGTCATTTTCTACGGTGGTCTTTTCTGGGGTTCAAGACTGAACCAGTCAGAGCTATCTTTCAAATAACGAGAGCTATCATTCCTTGAAAAGTAGCATCACACAGAGTGGCTTTTAGGGATATTCCTTGGCCTAATCTAAAACCGAAACAGATACTGCACATGGCTTTATTTAGGATCCTGGAAGTTGAACATGGAAGGAGTTCTTAGTTCAACATTCATCCAGATTGTAGAAACTGGTTGATACTTCCTGACAAGGCCTCTTGCCAGTCTAACCTCTCCTAGCTAAGCTATTTTAATTCTGGTATTAGGCTGATATATCTCCTAGCAACACGTCTCCTAAATAAAAACAGATTTCCCAGATGGTCTTATTCTCTCTTTCCTTCTATTGACCAATGTTGTTACCCATTCTCATCACTTTCTCAATTTTAGTCATTATCTCTTTTATTCTCTTCCTTTAACCACCTTAGTTTTTTGTTTTCTCTTCTCAGTCTAAGGTGAAGATCTAGGTTAGCACTGCAGTTAGGAGCCATTGGCCACGTGTGCTTAGCTTAATTTACATTAACTAGAATTCATGAAAAAAAATCAGCCTCTCTTCAGTTGCACTAGCCATATTTCAACTGCTTAATACCTAGTGGCCACCATATTGATTGGACAATGCAGATACAGAAGGTTTCCATTATCATTGGAAGTTCTGCAGACCGTGCTGAACTAGGCATTCAGTTTTGCTGCTTCCTTGAGGGCTTCCCCCACGACTTTCAGCTGATTTCTACCTATTTTTACCTTTATTCCTATAAAAAGTCAAAGATACTTGTTTGAAACAACAGAAGTGTCTTGATGAATTGTTACTGGGAGCACATGTTCTTTCCTTTGGGCATGGCCATTTCAGAATTTCTGTAATCTTTTCAGCAGATAATAAATTGAGGAACAGAGAATCATGGTAGTCTTTAAGAATTTAGTCTCAAAGATGGAATTTCTTATAAGCTGTGAAGACCTGTAACTTCTTATCCTCTGAGGCAGCCATCAACACAGTTCAACAGTAATCACTAAGTGGAGACTCAGTCATCAAAAGAAGACAGTCACTTACTCCATACCTGTTAGGATGACTTTTATCAAAAAACCAAATGTAAGAAATATTGGTGAGACTGTGGAGAAAAGGGAACGCTTGTACAATACAGTTTGTGAGAAAGTAAACTGGTGCAGTCACTATAGAAAACAGTATGGGGGGTTCCTCAAAAAACTGAAAAAAGAACAATCATATGCTCCAGCAATCCCCTGTCTGAATATATATCAAAGGAATTGAAATCAGGATCTCAAAGACACATCTGCACTTCCATGTTCACTTCCATGCGCAGCACTATTCACAGTAGATAAGATATGGGAGCGACCTACAGGTTCAACGATGGATGAATGAATTTTAAAAATGTTATGTCTGTCTGTCTATCTATCTATCTATTTATCTATCCACAATGGAATATTTTCAGCCTTAAAGAAGGAGGAACCCCTGTCATTTTCAATTACATGGATGAACCTATGCGTTATTATGCTAAGTGAAACAAGCCAGACACAGGAGAACAAATACTACCTGATACCAATGCATGATAATAAAAAAATCATCAAATCATAGAAGCAGAGAGTGAAATATGGTTGTCTAGGGCTAGGGGGGATGAGGAATTATGAGTCAATATGAAGGAATAAAGTTTGAGTTATATAACATCAGTAAGTCCTAGAGAGCTACTGTACACAGTAGCATTAACAATTCTGTATTGTATACTAAAATTTTGCTAGAAGAGTAGATCTTATGTTAAGTGTTCTTTTCACAAAGTCATAATAATAAGGAGGAGAAAGAGGAGGAGAGGGAGGAGGAAGAGAAGGGGGAGAGGACAAGAGAAGAAGAGGGCAAGAGGAAGCACAGAGATGATGGGTAGGTTTATGGCATAGATTGTGGTGCTGGATTTATGGGTGTAAACTTGTGTCCAGACTTATCAAGTTATATACAATAATTATGCACAACTTTTTGTCTGTAAAAAAGATTAAAAATAAAAAAAGAGGTTGATCTCAGCAGAGTTATCTCTACAGTATGGCCCATACCTAACATTCAAATTTTATTTCTCTAACTTCTTGATTTTCAGCCCCTGCCAGCTCTGATCCTGACTTATTCCTTAAATTGATTCTTGCCCTTTGCTTTTTGTCAACCGTTTGATTAGGGTTGTCATGTTTTTCACTAGATGCAGATCCTGATCTCACCCGGTTCTCTGTTTTGTTTCCAGGCTAATCTTGCTAAGCTTGATGACTCATTTGCATTGTTGCCAATATACAATCTCTTCCTGCACCCACATTGTACTTTGTCCATCAGAATCTGAGGGCACACTTGGAGTTTGGGGACACTGTCTATTCCTCCATTAGCAAGCGTGAGTTTTCCCTTCTTCCATTTGCCTTGAACTCAGCTTAGAGATATGAAAAAGAATAAGAATTTTTTACCTTCCAGGGTAAAAGAGACAATTAAGAAATATAAGACAATTAAGAAATAAGACCAGATGGGGTGTCTGGGTGGCTCAGTCTGTTAAAGCGTCTGCCCTTGGCTCAGGTCTTGATCCCAGGGTCCTGAGATCAAGCCCCGCATCCCATCGGGCTCCCTGCTCAGCGGGGTGCCTGCTTTTCCCACTCCCTCTGCTGATCCCCTTCTTGTGCTCTCTCTCTCTAATAAATAAATAAAATCTAAAAAAAAAAAAAAAAAAGAGGACCAGATGATTTGTAAAGAGCTCAGTAAGTGGCGTAGACACAAGAACTGCTAGAATTAAGAGAAAGGTTTGGATTATTTCATTAAAGAGGTAGAACCTGGCTGTCTGGGAAAGTTTGGGCAAGATATGGACAAGCCAGAGGAGGGCATCACAGTTGGTGGGCTGCGGCAGATGATGTGGGGGCAAGAATCACTTAGGACTTGCTTTTCTTCCACATTATTTGTTTTTCTTCTTCATTTTTCTATTGACAGTCATGTCCAGATTTGGGCCCTGGGTGTCACCATCCTTCATTGGGATGCTTTTTCATATGTGGTTTTGCTTGGCTGCCTATGGTTGTAACTATCACAGGGAGCTTAGGATTCATTTACTTTTTACTTTTATTTTTTGACCATATATTAAGACATTTTAGGTATTTCACTGGGGATAACAGTCAGTTATTCTAAGAGCTGAATTTAAGTTTGTGGCTAACTTTCACAAAGATGAAAAAAAGAAAAATTGCTTCCCTCTCCCACCCCCCAGGGGCTTTGAGGTCTTAATTATTGGAAACATTTCCATTGAGCTCATACATTTCATGAACTTATCCTTGGGTATAGCTAGGTATCAAGAGTTTATAAACCCTATTTTTCAGATGAAAAATCTGAATTTCTACACGGGAAATGATGAGCTCAGGATGTAAGCTCCTCTAGGGGTTGGAACTGTTCTTTTTCTTTGTCTCCCCAGTGCCCATTGTTGTTCCTGGAACATATCAGGTTCTCACTAAATGTTTTCTGGGTGAATATTTAATGGATGTCTCAGAAAAACAACAATAATGCAGGGAGTGAGCAGAGCTAGATGAGCTGAGTGTGCAGAACTTTATCCTTTCACAAAGATTTCAAGTTCTACTTATTTAGAAGTGTCAGATATTTAGGATTATGTTCTCTCTGAAGTTTTGTATGACACCCACCCCTGCTGTTAGGTACTTATTCATTGGGATTTCATAGCACTTTTATTTTTGAAAATACCAACCACATTATATTTTGTGATCTCATTCATATGTCTGGCCTTTCCTCGAGCTGTTGAAGTATTTCAGGAAATTGTTTCCTGTTCATTTTTATATGTCCAGCACTTGGCCCAGGACCTGACACATAGTAGGCACTAAATGATCATGTAGTGAATAAATGACCATATGGTCGTATGTCATAGTATAGGCTGTTGGAGCGCCACACAGATCCCCTCACATACCGTCCCCTAGCTCCTGTATGTTTTGCTCCTAACAGCTCATACCTTCTTGAGAGGACTTCCCTTAGGCCACTGGACATTCTTTGTCAAGATCTTCAAAGAGCCAAAAGTGCTTGGGAGTTTACATTCCTCTGGGGTATCCTGGAGCTAGTGGTTTACTGGTTCTGAAGTATGAAATTCTAGCTCCCTTGCCTCAAAGTGGAAAAAACTCTGTGGCATTATTTATCCTCCGGAGCTCCCCAGAGGTTCAGACAGAGTCTGGACTTCACCTGAACTTAGACTCTGCTTGGCTTCTTTCCCTTTGCCGTCCTGATTTCCCCACCCTTAGAACACTGAGAACCCTTCTTCAATAAATCACTGTGCCAGAACCCTTATCTCAGGTTTTGCTTTTATGAAACTCAAACTAAAACCTATGTTGATTCTGGATGTTGGGATTGGACCTTCAAGTTTCTTTGCAATTTATGCTGAAATAATAAAGAATGTTTCTAACACCCAGGTAACTTCAAGAAGTCTTCGAGATGGAGCTTCTTCAGTGAGTTTCCAATCAATTTTCATTTTTATTTTTTTTAATTTATTTTTAAAAAATTATTTATTTATTTATTTGACAGACAGAGATCACAAGTAGACAGAGAGAGAGGGGAAGCAGGCTCCCTGCTGAGCAGAGAGCCCGATGTGGGGTTCGATCCCAGGACCCTGAGATCATGACCTGAGCCGAAAGAAGAGGCTTAACCCACTGAGCCACCCAGGCGCCCCTCCAATCCATTTTTATGATGTAAAATCCTTCTTACAGGGAAGAATTTTCATTGATAAATATATTGGTAGAGAGGACTGGCTTTCTTCCTAACCGAAGTACAGGGAGGCTGCACTGATGTTAAAGAGGACCACTTATGTATCAGAACTGAGAAGATAGGACCCTGATGTATGAGTCACAGAGAAAACACAGCTGGAATGAAGCAAGACATTCCAGCACATTCAGGAATGTCACTAATTCATTTCTGAATACTTGGAAAATGTAGTCGACTGTGTAACACATACCTCTCTGTTTGCTATTTCCCATCTCATCTCTTACTTTCCCCATTTCTACAGCTCTCCAGATCTATTTCTCTCACTGTCCCAAAAAGAGCTGGTCAAGTTTTCCTCCATTTTCTGGGGACTGCAGCTGCAGTAGGACCCAAGGTGCCAATGGAAAGAGCAATGGCTAAAAAATGTGGCTTCCTTAATGGTTGTGTATATTTTCCAAGAGGAGTAGATCACCGGCATTTTGAAGAGATCATAAATATACCATTAATGAAACTGTGAGCCATCACTTTAGCCTCCAGATTAGTGTCAGGAGTTGACACTATTCCTAGAGGAGGGGAAAGCACTAAAATAAAATTACTTGAGTCCAAATATCTCCACTGCACACTGCACGGGCGTTGGATGAATGACATTTGGGTAAACACGTGCATCAATATCTTTTAAGTGCCAACTGTCCCTTCTTAAACCCTTGGGCTGGTGACAACTTGACATACGGAAGACATAGTTCTGCATAGGCTATTTAACCAAGGAAAGATGATTGTCAGTTTCCTCCAGTGCTCTTTTGCTAATAGTCTATAAACACGGATGTCCCTATTAGGTGCTGCTCCTTTTCTTTATTTGAAATCACCATTAAATTACTCTCCCCAAAATACTGTAGAACGGCTGCAGACCTTGCTGAACGTAAGCTTGTCCTCTCTCCCTTGAGCTTTCCCCTGCTTAGCTGCTCGTCCTTTGGCTCTGAGTATATAATCAGCCCCGATCTCCTGCTGAGCACCGTCAGGAAAATGGCAGCTCTCACTGAGAGACAGCAGAGCCATTCACAGTCATGGAGCTATTGAAACATTGACAGAAATGACAGACATTTCCAAAGCTGTGCGAAGCATTAATTTTAATGTATGCTGTGTGTCCTTACTTAGTAAATATTTATTTGACTGTGAAAGATAGGAGAGGTAATCACTGCTCTCCTTCAAATACAGTTCCCGGATGAGCTCCAGCCCCCTTCTCTTGAAGCAGCTCAGGACTCAGTTGTGGAATTTCAAAACAGAACATGTGTGGGGCGGGTGGGGGCAAGATGCAAGAGGCTTGATGTCTATTCTGGAGTCAAACTTTAACAGTCTTCTGTGTTCTGTCCAAAATGCTCCCTTCGGTCACATGGTTGGGTCAGCAGCCAACAAGAATTTTGCTTTAGCTAGAGAATAATTTCTAGGAAGTCCAGATTGCCAATGAGATCTTATCTGAAGATGTGTAAACCTATTTGACACTCTCTTCCACTCCACTCTCCCTGCCCGAGTCTCCTATGATAGTCTTCTCAGTTAACCTCTGTACTCAGTGGTGGTTCAATCTATTCAGCATATTCAGAGGGTCTGTCTGGGGCCACCATCTCTTCAGATGTATGGCAGAGCATTTTGCTCTTTAAACTGGGTGGATGGAGAAGACGGAAGGTAGTCGATAGGGTCACGGCAGTAATCACTGAACACCAGCAAAGGTGCAGTTATTCTCACATGTACCACCTTAGTTAATCCAAACAAGCATTTCACAGAGCAGAAAACTGAGACATAAAGAGGACAGACTACTTTTTCCAATGCCACATCATAGCAGAATGGGATTTTAGACTTGGGGTTTCCAAATCCAAGGTCTGGTGCTCTGTCTACGACATTGCAACAAAGTGCATTACATACATAACAGCATTTTGTAAACCTGAAATCTTTATGAAAATGTTAGTTACTGCTATTGTGGATGGTTAGAAAAATGTGCTTGTTAATTTTGTCTGGCTGGTCAGCCATCCAGGGCTTTTCTAATGAGGCAATGAACCCAACAGGGGTGAGGGGATGAGCTGCCAAGCCTTTCACATCAACTTTGTGTGCACTAATTAAACATCATGCCTGGATAAATGGCCCAGGATGACAAAGTCCACAGCTTCTCACAGATGGTTCCAGGAAGTCGCATGGTTGGTTGGAGAGGATTTGGTCATGAATAAGATGCAACCTCAAACCTCCTCCACTGACTACGAGCAGGTACATTAATCTTTCTTTGTATCAGTAGCAAGCTGTGGGTTGAATGTCAGGTGAGCTCCAGAAATCAATTTCCCTTTGGTGAGTGTCTGCTAAATATGAGCTTATTTCATTATTATATACAAGGAGAATGCCATATACTGGGCCATGAGAGTGAGCTCTAAAATATTAATTCATTATAAGTGTTTTTTTTTTTTCCTTTGAACCTATGGTATTTATCTTGGCAAGTTCCTTTAAATATCCTTTGACATTTTAAAAACTGGTTTATTTGCTAAGTTTGCTAAGTTCTTTGTATTCCATTTAACTCCTCTGGAATCCCCTCTCCCCCCAGTTTTATACTGGGGCAGGAAATATACATTGTCAAATTCCCTAGGGAATAGAAATAGGTTTGAATTATGCATGATATTGGTCATGCATACTATGTTACAATATTAAGGAAACTCTAGGGCCTCAGAAGCAGCTAGCTCTCTACACTAACCTTTACTAAATTGGGTATGTTCTACCTTTTCTGTTTCAAGTTCTGTAAGTGTAGAAAAGCCAACTTTTTTTTTTTTTTCACGTCAACAGTGAAGCTGATTACAGCTTTTTTATGTTGTGGTAAAGGTATGTTCAATAGCAGAGTATCTAAAAAAATCACAATCAGAAAGGCAACTACTTCCTAGAACTCTTGAATTTTTTAGTCCTCCAAATAGGAATGTATCTGGTGACAGTTAATATGAAGATGGGTCATCTACACTCTCCAACTAATGAATGTGACCCAAGATCTGTGGCCTCAATAGTTCTATCTCACTAACTCATTTCAGCAAAGACTCAACACCTGGCATAAGCAGACCATGATCTCATTTAGATCTCAAACTCTTACTCAAATCCAGTATTGGATGTTTATTTACTTGGCACCGTGCTGAGTGTTTTCACTCATATTATCCTGTTAATGCTTAAAAAAAAAAAAAAAAAAAGCAAGGGTTTTCTACAAAGAGAGACACTGACAAATAGAGATACTAACCCCCCAGGAAATTTAATTGATTTGCTTGAGATGGGAGCTAGGATGTGAACCCAGGGATTCTAAATTTCTATTCTACATTATAACTGGCTACTGCTGTTGACGAGACATGTTATACTGAGCAATGAGGAAACAGCTAAGCCATTCTGGTTAATCTTGTCCATCAGTCAGCTTGTGGGCGTCCGTGGTAGTCTCTAACTTCTTCTTTGCCCAACATTTAGCTTGAGGGTGATGAAGCATGATGGTTCCTAATAAAGCTCCTGCCCATAAATTCTCCACACTCAACCAAGGTAAATGGTGAACTATTTTTAAAAATGGTAATGTTTTAGGCATTCATTTTTTCAAATAAGTGGCCTAGGGCTGATGTTTAAGGCGGAACCAGGCTCATCAAAAGCCCTTTAGAAATAACTACAATCAAAATTTCTTGTCCTGGAAGAGTTATACAAGGTCATTATAGATCTGAGACACAATTAAGAGTTTAGACATATCTATAGAGAAGAATGACCCCCAAAGATTTGCAAGGAAAGCAAATGGTAAAAAGGGGTAGAAGGCCTTTGAACCTTGATTTCTGTCATAAAAAGATGGGCTTCTTGGTCAATGTGTATGCAGTTACTTTCTGAGGATGAGCTGATTCTTGCCTTATAAAAAATGAGCAATTTAGTTCTCCAACATTTTGTGGCTGAGGCAAGTTGAGGCAAATTATTATTCGTAGTGAGAGGCCATGGTTTCTGTCCACCATCATGAAGCGACAAAGTCCAAGAAGCATTTATCTTTTGATTAATTCAATGCCATAGGACACTTCCTCTGTATTAGAAAGTGAGGTGACTTAACTATGGTTGCAATTTGTGAAATAAAATGTGGTGAAATTTGAATAGCTCTAGGATGACTGAAAGACCTTATTTTTGGAGACCATGTGACATGGATTATGCTTCACTTCATTTCGGAAGAGTGAATACCCGGGAAAGTAACGCAATAGACTAGGAAGATAGCATGTTGAACTCCTCTTCCTGGAATCATTCCCAGAGCTTTCACTGCTCGCTATTCTCTGATGACTCCCAAATTTATTTCTTTGCTCAGAGCTTTGCAATGAACTCCAGACCCAATTTTCAACTGCCTGTTCAACAGTTCCACTAACATGTCTGGCATACACATACTACTTATCTGACCAACAAAATCTACTGTGCCTCTGTTTTCTTGTCTTTCTTAATTCTAGCTAGAGTCATTCTAGACTTCCTTCTCTCTTGTTCCTTACATTTGATCAATCATTGTGTTATGCTAATCCTACCTTAGAAATATCCCTCAAATCCAATTCTTCTACTTCATTTCCCACTCATTACCACCTCCCTGGATTTTTCTTGCCAGAATTATTGCAAACATTTCCCACTACTATCCCTGCCTCCTATGCTCCTGATATATTTTGCTGCCAGAACATTTTTCCTAAAAAAACAAAAAAACAAAAAAAACCCATAATGTTTTTTCCCTGCTTAAAGATGTCCATTGTCTCCTCCTTGCCAGTGGGATAAAGTTCAGACTCGTTCATACAGTTTATAAAGTCTTTCACAATCTGGACCTAGCTTATCTTTCCAATCTCATCATTTGCCACTCCCCTCAACCACACACTCTACACAATCACCAAACTGAACTGTCTTGTTCCCTTAACATAGGGTATGTTTTCTTCATCCTGTTTGTTTGCATAAGCTTTTCCCTTGGCTTAGAAACCTGCCTCTATTTTTTCCCAGAGAGCTCCCAGTCTTCTTTAAAAAGAGCACAGTGACTGATACCAGGCAAATTTATTGATCATTTAGTCTGTTTCAGGCACTATGCTAAGTACTTTTCATGTATCATCTCAATGAGTTAAAAAAAAATCCCATTTACTATTCACACATTAGAGAGGAAGAAATTTAGATGTAGAGAGCTTGGGTAATTGTCAAATTTACATATGATATCCAGGATGAGGGACTCCAGAGTTCCTACTGAAATCTCTACAGCATAGTGCTTAGAAAATTAAGTGAATGAGTATATGAAAGAATGAACTAATAGTACTATGAAGACTGTGAGTTTTCTTTTGAAGAAACTCTGGCATGAATGATATACTCTTTACCTTGAGAGTAGAAGCTACCAGCTTTTTCTTTTCTTTTCTTTTCTTTTTTTCACTGAGAATTGTAAATTTATTATCATTGAAGTTCTTCTCTGAAGCTTCTGTGATTACCACCATGACCCATCCCAGGCAAGTTATTAAGAACTTTCACTGTGTTCCCATAAATTCATGCTTGCACTTCTGTTGCTGCATTGAACTGTCAATATTGGCTCAAGTGTCTGTCTCTTCTCATGAGACAACGAGCTCCTAGAGAATCAAGAATATGTCTTGCTCCACTATTAGCTGCTGCATAACCCCACATTATATTTGGTACAGAGTAGGCATATGGTATGTGTTTCTGGAATAAATGAATGAATGTATCAATACTCCAAAAAGGCTTGGCATCCTTACTTTAGTCTAACAGTAGATATGTCATAACTACTATGATGGATAGATATTTTTGCTCATATATCCACTCTATGAGTGAATGTGAATTGGAAGCTGTGATTCTGGAGTTCCCATGTCTCTCCAAGTTGTCTTGTGTCTCTTCTAGTGGGAGCATCTTCCTATGCTGATTCTATGTCAAGAGGTTTTTTTTTTTTTTTTTTTTAAAGACTTTATTTATTTATTTGACAGAGATCACAAGTAGGCAGAGAGGCAGGCAGAGAAAGAGGGGGAAGCATGTTCCCTGCTGAGCAGAGAGCCTGATGTGGAGCTTAATCCCAGGACCCTGGGATCATGACCAGAGCCAAAGGCAGAGGCTTTAACCCACTGAGACACCCAGGTGCTCTATGTCAAGAGTTTAAAACATAGTTTGTGTATTTTTTTTTTTTTTTTTTTTTTACACAATATGGCCTCTCCAACCCACGGAATGGGAGAAGATATTTGCAAATGACAGTACAGACAAAGGGCTGATATCCAAGATCTATAAAGAACTCCTCAAACTCAACACTCAAAAAACAGATAATCACATCAAAAAATGAGCAGGAGACATGAACAGACACTTCTCCAAAGAAGACATACAAATGGCTAATAGACACATGAAAAAATGTTCATCATTGTTAGCTATCAGGCAGATTCAAATCAAAACCACATTGAGATACAAACTTATACCAGTTAGAATGGCCAAAATCAAACAAGATAGTAAACAACAAGTGTTGGAGAGAGGATGTGGAGAAAGGGAACCCTCTTACACTGTTGGTGGGAATGCAAGTTGGTGTAACCACTTGGGAAAACAGTGTGTAGATTCCTTAAGAAATTAAAAATAGAGCTTCCCTATGACCCTGCAATTGTACTACTGGGTATTTACCCCAAAGATACAGATGTAGTGAAAAGAAGGGCTATCTGTACCCCAATGTTCATAGTAGCAATGGCCACTGTCCCCAAACTGTGGAAAGAACCAAGATGCCCTTCAACAGATGAATGGATAAAGACGATATGGTCCATATATACAATGGAGTATTATGCCTCCATCAGAAAGGATGAATACCCAACGTTTGTATCAACATGGACAGGACTGGAGGAGATTATGCTGAGTGAAATAAGTCAAGCAGAGAGAGTCAATTATCATATGGTCTCACTTACTTGTGGAGCATAAGGAAAAGTGAACTGGAGGAAATCGGAGAGGGAGATGAACCATGGGAGACTGTGGACTCTGAGAAACAAACTGCGGGTTTTGGAGGGGAGGAGGGTGGGGGGTTGTGTGAGCCCAGTGGTGGTTATTAAGGAGGGCATATATTGCATGGAGCACTGGGTGTGATGCATAAACAATGAATCTTGGAACACTGAAAAAATAAAATAAAGTTTAAATAAAACAACAACAACAACAACAACACACCATTATGGCCTCTCAACACATGCTAATGATTTTCTCTGGTGCTCAACTAAAGCACTAGCGATCCATTATAATCCTAGAGGAAAAACTGTGTGTTTGTTTGTTTTGGCTCTAGAATTGTTGAGGATTATATTATATACAACTTTGTGAATGATTTAAGGGATTTTGAGAGCATTTTTTTTCTTACTATATTGAATTTTCACCTTAAACTAACACTAGAAACTAATCTTCAAACAAGATGTGACTCTACTCCTGTTGAGTGGTGGGTAGAGTATTGATGTAAGAGCATCAGAAGATCATATTGAAGTTCCAACTTGACTTCTAGATTTTCCCTTCTGATTGATTTGTTGATTTTTAAAGATCTTATTTATTTATTTGAAAGAGAGAGAGAGTGAGAGAGAGAGAGCACACATGAGCAAGGGGGAGGGGCAGAAGGAAAGGGAGAAGCAGGGTCCCCATGGAGCAAGGAGCCCAATGTGGGACTCCATCCAGGACCCTGGGATCATTACCTGAGCTGAAGGCAGAGGCTTAACCAACTGAGCCACCCAGGCATTTATAATTTATCAAAATGACATATGGCAACCAAAAGTTGTTTCGTAAGTTCATCTTCCCTTTCCTGTGTGATTGGTGTGCTATCTCTGTTGTATAGACTGATGTTAGCTGCCTAGGCTAACCTAAAACTACTGAGCTAAATACTAGTAACCAGGCAGGGCTGGCAGGGCCAAGGAAGTGTGGGTATTGTAGATAGGATAGCAAAGCCCATACTAGGAGGAAGAGCAAAAATGGGAATGATAGGTGGGAGCAGTGGCCAGGATTTAAGCTTATTGTTAAAGTCATAGTCTGAGTGTTAGTGATAGGATGAGAGAGGTGGAAGTTGATAGGAGCATATCAGCATAAAAAATATATGAGCTTTGCGGAAGGCCCCATTGGTTCAGAGTGGTTTCCTCGGAACACAGTTATGTAACTTCAATAGAGTCACATTGAGACCTGCCAGGTGACACATAAAACAGCCTGATAAGAACAACTCACTGCCACTACCCCCATCCCAAAACGTTATAAATTAAACTCCAGAAGACTGGAAAATAATGTGAGCCTTTACTATTTTTTCTTGAAGGTCTACTCTAGGGGTTTACATACTATATCATTCAGCAATATGTATATTAAATACTACTATTTTTCTTTACTCATACATCTGTTCAAAGATGTGAAAAAAAAATCCCCTCCTTTTCTTTCCCATTTATGGAAACAAAAAGCTGACCTGGTTCTCTGTCAGTCTCTGACCCTTTATGTCTGTTGCCCCTCCTTCTTCCTCTTTCAGTCAAGACAATGCTCCTCTTTTCCTTTTCTGGGAATATTCCTTTTATTCCATGGCCTAGAGAAGGATTCTAGTGAATAAAGTCCTCCATCTCCCTGCAGATATCTGCATCAGCTTTCCTTCTTGAAAACTCACTGAAGCCCTAACTTCATCTCCTTTAAGGAATATTTCTCCAAAGCTATCCCAATACTGGAACATTTTATGGGGAAAAGACTTTCCAAAGGGATGGCATGTAACGGGAAATGGCCTTTCACAAGTAATAGTTGCATCATCAAAGATCAGCTATTGACCAACTTGGACAAAGCTAGGCTTTGCAATGTTCCCACACCAGCAAGAACATCCAGAACCAGACTGTCCAAAGATACTACATATGGGTGCTGCTCAAAAATTTTTGGTTACAGAGGCATTCTCTACAGTGCTCAATTATTAGGCAATTGTGAAGTGAAGGGCACGTCTTAATGGCAGTGCTGGCTTGAGGACACTGATTATCTGTTGAAAAGTCTTCAATTATTTTCTTTGGAGCCCAAGATGATTGATTTCTAGCATGAGAATGAACCAGTGCTATAGCTAAATGCAGAATGAATGACACAAGCTCAAACAGTTTTTCAGAGACTACTTTGAGAGATTTCTATCAATTTGTTGAAATTGGAATATTCAAAGGAAACTGATGATGGTACGAGTGGGAAATACATAGAAAAATAATTTGACTACAAGTAATTTGAAAACGAATATCTACTAAGAATCTTAAAATGATCAGTAATTCTATTTCTGAGTGTTTGTCCAATGAAATAAGCCTAATATTTAAAAAAACTTTATGCATAAAGATACTGATTGCCAAGTTTTTCATAATAAAGATCAATTGGTAAAAGCTGAAAGGACTATCCTGTTGAGAAAAATACTATATAAATCATGATAACCATGCTCAGTAGATAATTAAGTAGCCATTAACCTGCTACTGGTTATGCCTGAGTTGTAACATTTAATATAAGATGTAGGTTAAAAAGTAAGATCTAGGGACGCCTGGGTGGCTCAGTTGGTTAGGCAGCTGCCTTCGGCTCAGGTCATGATCTCAGCGTCCTGGGATCGAGTCCCACGTCGGGCTCCTTGCTCGGCAGGAAGCCCGCTTCTCCCTCTGCCTCTGTCTGCCAGTGCTTGCTCTCACTCTCTCTCTCTCTGACAAATAAATAAATAAAATCTTTAAAAAAAAAAAAAGTAAGATCTAAAGTTATATATCCTTTTGTAATATATACAAATATCAAATCATTATGTTGTATGCCTGAAACTAATATAAAGTTGTATGTCTGAAACTAATATAATGTTGTATGTCAATTATACCTCAGTAAAAACAAACAAAAGTTATATATCCAGTATGATAACAACTTTGTAGAAGACATATGAAGATATATAAAACTATATATATATATATCAAGAAATAAAACAAACTCTTGGTTGTAGTTAACTTGGGATGCTAGAACTATGGATTTCCCCCCAAACTCTTTCTACTTTTTAATATTTAATATCTTTTCTATAAAAATCATGCATTTCTTAAAAAACTATAACAAAAAAAGTTGGCAAAATATTTAGAAACAATATCAGATGGACTGGTGACCTTGGACACTGAAGCCTATTGCTATTAACTAAATTTTCTTCTTTTTTGTTTTTTTGGTTTCACTCCCCTTGTAATGACACCTCGCAACGCAATTTCCAGCATCGTCAGCTGTGAGATTGTTGTAATCTCAAGGAATGCATGCTGGTCTTAACAACCATGGCAACAGACTTTGAAAAAAGTTAAATGGAATGTGTCTGATTAAGGATCTACCACAACTCCGTTCAATTTCAATCTTACTCTCCTAGTTGACGATGGAGCTCTGCTGCTAATTCTAAGGCAGGTGCACTGTGGCACAATAGCAAGAGAATGGCTACTTATTCCCTGTATGGCCTTTTGTGGTCACTTATTTCCTTGAACCTCAGTTTCCCTCTTTTTAAAACAAGGAAAGTAAAGCCTACATCAGAGAGATGATGACTAGAGCCAATGAGGCAATTAATATGCAGAAAAGCACCATGCAAACATTGAGGAAATAGTTCAGTATGTAGGGAAATGCATCTGGCTTGGTGTTGAGCAAACTTGACTTTTCCTGGCTTAGCCAGTTACTGTGTCCTAAGCCTTCAGAAGATGACTCAGCGCTCTTGATCCTAACTTGTTTAAGTTAAATGGGGATAATGGCACTCACCTTGCAAAGTTATTATGAGGGTTGGAAATAATGTTTGTTAAGAAATGCCTGATAGTAAGATTTTAGAATCAGTAACCACTATTTTTAAGAATTTATCAAAAGCAACTTGACCTATATATTTCCTGAATATGCTCCAACCATTGGCATTCACTGTATTTGAATAATCAAGAACTCTTGATGACAGGTTATGGGCACTGCTAACTATGTCCTGGATTCCAGTCTAATGGATTCTGAAGAGCATGCTTGGCTAATATTATACTTCCTTTTGGAGAACTTGCACTTCATATTGCTAAACTTGGGACTAGAGATTTAATGGGAGTCTGAAGCTTCGTTGGGTTTGCCATATCTGAAATTAACTATAGAGATTCTGGTAGAGGTACTTTTCGTGATCAGGTAAGTTAGCTATTTAAAGATTTTTGTCTGTGCATTGTAGAAAGCACTTCTTGTGGAAGCTATGTCCTTGATTTCTGAGATACTTAATCATGCAGCCTTGATGATGTAGATATTTTTCCCCCCCTGGGGTCATAGAAATGACCATACTATTTCAATTCAGTGAGACCTTACAGAAGTTGGTTCATTGTGATCTTTTCAAACAGGATGATCTTGAAATACATACATTAATGAATTCCAAAATCCGCAGTCTCAAGGCAGAAGGGTTACCTCTGGGATGCCAACAGCTATGTCCTCAGCAGGATGTTCATTTTATTTGTAAAATGTCAGTCTCTAAACAATGACTAACGGTTAGAAGAAAAGTGTTGCTTTAATAATTTGGTCATTCGATTTCACATCCTTGCCTTAGGTAAAAAGCAGAAGCTATGAGAATTCTTACCATCTGGAAGTTCTCTATCTGGTTGGTTGAGGGTTGAATGTAAACATCCTCACATGTACGTCCTGTGAAGAAGAATGATTGACAAGGACTCTTCAGTGTAGTCCAGAGTAATCATTCAATCACAGAATGCACTACATTTCAGGGTGATGCCAGGATACGTTTGTTTGCTGGGACAATCTTAAAGTGGATTTGCAGTGCATCTTATTCCGTTTTCTCCATTGTAATAAGAACGCATCTTGTTATTCGAAGTAGTAGGATTGAAGCCATAGAAAGAAGCTCTGACCATAATTCCAACCTGCAAATCCATTAAATTTGAAAACTATAGACTGCATAATTGCACCCCTCTCTATGACATATGCAGACAGGACCCCTAAACAGCAACAAAAGTAGAAAATAATAGGCATTTCCTGTAGGGCGTTTCCCTCCTATCTAGCATATACCAGAACAATCCACGAATTCTGCATGCTATGTTGGCTTCAGAACAGGGATTTTTGTCCAACTAGAAGCGAATGTTCTATTCTGAAATTTGGATGGAGAGTTATTGGTACGAAAGTGTATGTGAAGGAAGAATGACATCAACCTCCTCAATGAGTAATGTGGTGCTATTCCCATGTTTTTCAGGTGGCAGAGACCACAACAGCTGTTGAGCTTTCTTCTGAACACTATGAAATAAAGTTTCCCTTCTTTCCATTATACACATTAGGAACAACTCTACAATCAGGAACACTGATGACACAATTATAACAACAACAAACATTTATTGGAAAAATTAATTAGTGCCAATAGTGCCTGACATATACTAAGTTCTCAGTAAATGTTACCGATTATTGTTATAGCTACTATTATTATATTGTCACCAATGTTCCTGCTGTAGACTTGTTCCTGTGAAATGGTGTTATAAATATCCCAATTTTACAGGCGAAGAAACTGAGGTACTAAAAGGTTAAATAACTTGCCCAAGGAAGAACACACAGCTCACAGGTAGCAAGGCACAAAAGTGAACTCAGGTGGAATGGCTCCAAAGCCTGAGTTCCTGTCTTTATGAGTACTTGTTCATGAAAGAACAAACAAATAAAGAAAAACTAAGAGTGCAGACTGTTTCTCACTTTCCCCGTTAATATTTATTTACAGCTTATCGTTTTGTTGCCAGTGAGTAGAGATTTGAGTAAAAACTCAACACTGGGGGTGCCTGGGTGGCTCAGTGGGTTAAAGCCTCTGCCTTCGGCTCAGGTCATGATCCCAGGGTCCTGGGATTGAGCCCTGCATCGGCTCTCTGCTCAGCAGGGAGCCTGTTTCCTCCTCTCTTTCTCTGCCTGCCTCTCTGCCTACTTGTGATCTCTGTCTGTCAAATAAATAAATAAAATCTTAAAAAAAAATAAAAAACTCAACACTGAACAAAGCATTATGCATTAACATTTTTCCTCAACAATTCGAAAAAAGGCCAGATTTTAGATGCAGAACCTATCAGTCCAACTCAAGATAAATTACTGTTTTGTGGGATCATGATTTGAACTACTGGGGTATAATTATAAAGAGTCTTGGATTTGAGGCAAAAACACTTGGGTTTGATACATCTTTTACTTTTTTATCGCTATATGACTTTAGGTACAGGGGTCCAGAAAGAGGTTGAGAATGGGATGAAATGTCACTAGCACATACTGAGATGTCTCCTGCTGTCTTGTTTTGACTTACACTCTAGTCCCTGCCTGGATCAAACTTTTCCATCTTGCACATCTGCACATTTCCTTAGCCCCTTCCTGTCCCCATTTCCTCCCATCAGACTCCTTCAACTTCTTGCTGAATTCCTGGTACCTTCACAAACGCTACTATACAGATAACAACTTGGGAGGTTTTCAAGAGGTTTCCTGTATAATTATCATGGATCTACAACTTCAAGGTAAACATCTTGAAGTCAGGGGCTGGATTCTTTTTTATCTCTTACTTTGCATGACACAGGTCTCAAGACTTGTCAGATAGAGGTGGATAGTACTGACTGAGAGAACTGAATAGGCATTTCCTTAAGACAGATTCTACATTTGTATCTGAAAGGACTATACATAACATCAAGAAGACAAAAAAGAAACATTTTTAAAAGTTTGTATAACAGAAAAAGTCCTTTTAAAAATAACCACAATCAACTGTTAAAAAGGGTACTTTTGTTAAAGGGAAGGCAGAGAGTCTTGCTGAGGACTATGCAAATTGGGAAGTAAGAAGTATGGAGAATGGACTTGTTCTGAATGGTAGAGGGAGTGGAGTTTGGAGTTTCCGGGGAAATCCAGGAGGAGGGGAGGAGGAGCTAGAGGAAAAAAACAGAGCCAGGAGTTGTGGGAATTTATGTATCATGGGGAGCATAGATCACGAAAGGAACTCTCTTAGAGATGGGGTGGCTTGAAAGGCCTTTCAAAGACTAGAAATGTCTAATATGAGATTTTTAGTTGTTTGATCTAAGATATGCTGTCAAACCCCCTTTACCCAATGCTGTGTGTGTGTGTGTGTGTGTGTGTGTGTGTGTGTGTGTGTGATGAGTTTTCATTTGGTTTGGTTTGGCTTTTTTTAGAAATTGGCACAAAGCCTCAGTTTCACCTCTAGTACCCCATTTTGTAAATGTGGAATAAGGAATCAGGATTCCAGAAATTAGACAAAGGCTTGGGCTCAAAAGTCCTCTTAAAATTTGCAAAACTCTTGGAGAAGGACTTGATTTTCGCAAAGCACTGAAATGGGATTCAAGTCAAGTGTCTAGATCTTGAGGGTTAAGCCTCAGGTATATCTGGGCTACTTGCCATAGAAATAGTGGAAGAGGTCATGAGGTACCGTGAGAGGAAGGCCAGACTTGGAAAAAGAAAGAGGATTTGGTTTGTCTTTTGACTCTGCAACTTAATGTTTGGAGACTCAGTTTCATCATTTATAAAACATACCTACCTACCTAGTGGTTTGAAAATGAGGGTAAAATACATAGTGTATAGTAGCATATGGTACATACTTGATACATGAATAGTTGGTCATACTTTAAAATAGAGTTGATTTAACTCTTGAATCTGGTAAAGTTATCAGTCAACAAGAGTAGATTATGCCTAGTAACAAACAATCCCTAATGTTTAGTGGTTTATCACAACAGGGTTTGTTTCTTCCTTGGTATGTACATCACAAAGTAGCTGGATATCCACTTTGTCTTGTCTCCATTCTGGAATCAGGCTGATGAAGAGCTATTATCACTGGTCATCATGAGAGAAAGTCTAGAATGAACGGCTTCAAGGAAATGTAACATTCCCCTATGCTTGGAAAGCAGAGAGCAGGAATTATGTGACAAATAGCACCAAGGCTAACAGAACATTTTTCTTTATTGTTTCTCCAGTCTCTTCATGAAGGCTGGTGCATGGGACTGCTGGACAGAATGAGGGCTAGTGCTGTGCCCTCTCATGATCAATTGCCCTCTGGTTCAAGGCAGAAGATTGCTTTCAATCTACCATAATGATTTTGAAGCAATAGATTTTTCAACATTATTTAATTGAGTCAAACATTTTGAAAGTGTAAGTCTGGGGATTTCCTGATGCAAGCTATGATGTGTTCAATTTAATGGCATTTGAAACTAATTTTTCTGTCTTCATAGGAGGTAAAGATACTTTACATTTCAAGTCAAATTTGAATAACTATTGTAAAATCAAATCATCAAAATGTTGAATATAAAGTATCTCGGTACTTTTATATTTCTTTATGATATTTTTACAGGATAAAATATATATCTGCATATGTAGATGTATGTCTGTACACTCTGAGAAGAGAAGCACTTACAGAGGTAAATTTTATTTGTGGTTCTCTGATTGTGCCACTGAAATTCGGTATATGGCAACTCACAGAGTTGGTTTTGTGAAATGGTCATAGAAATACAGAGACAGATCTCTGGCCAATCTGTATTCTTTACACTTTTTCCCACCTGCCTGAAATTCTCATTAGCCATGCTGATTTTTCCCCTTTTTCCCCAAACACTATAAACCTCTATGCATATAGAGGCACAGACCAACCTCATTTTCTCTACCTAGAAGATATTTGCTCCTTAATTACTTAGCTCAAATTTCATGTCTTCTGTGAAGCTGCCTATATTTTCTCAAAGAGACCAAGCTGCTCCCTCAGTAATTCTAAAGCACTTTGACGATGATTCTTTTATAGCACTTAGCACATTGCATTGTAATGGTCTGTCTCTTTCCCCTACTCATTACTATATCACTAGCACCAAGTGTAATTCCTGGTGCATAGTGGATGTTACAGGAATAAATGAAAGACATGAAGCCAGGGCTCAAAACTGGATCTTCTAATCATGACTGCAGATCAAGCTCCATTTTTCACACTGCTTATGACTGGTTAAGCAGCAGAGATGTCCTGCTTAAGATAAAGATTAAGATTCTCATAGTAATATAAGTTCCTTACTAGAGCATGTGTGTTCTGAGGACAAGGATCTTCTCTGACTGACTTGACTACTCTATTGCTGATGCCTAGAATAGTATCTGATCTGTAATAGGGAGGGAACAACAACAAAGAAACCAAAAATAAACCTTTATTGAAGAAATAAGTAAAATACCATTTGAAGCCATTTTAGCCATTATTATCACCTGGCATTTCAAAAATTATTATTTTTCCCCATCATGCCAGGCAGAGGGAATAGGACACTGGGCAAATACAATGAAATGTTAGGGGGAAAGAGGAAAGGTTTGGAGCATGTGGTCATCCATGATGGGCAGGTCTGTTTGTGGCAATAATGAGGAGCTCTATGATCATCATGGCTTAACTGATACTTAGTGTCAAAAAGAACAATGTGACTTTGAATCACAGGCTACTTGCTTTGTCACAATACATGTGGCTATCATTCAAACTCTTGGGGATTCCAGTGTCTGAATTATAATGTTTTTTCTTTATCAGAATCATGTAAGTGAAACTGTCATCTCCCTTAATAAACACAGATCAGAAGCTCCAAATTTGGCAACACAGGGTGAAGCCCAGGATGGGGACAACTGGCAGAATGTGGCTGCCATAATTCTAGCCTTCTTAGGATTTCCATTTCCCTGTAGATTTCTCTGCTACCATGACCCAACCTGTTCCCTTAAGGATATATTGGCCAGAGTGTACATATACACATTAATTCACTACAGTGGTATAAATGAAATAGATAAAGATATTTTTCTTCCTTTGGACATTTTGGGCTAATGTCTTGGCTTTTTGACTATGCCAAATTTCTTCTCTTTTTTTTTTTTTTTTTATTTATTTGACAGTCAGAAATCACAAGAAGGCAGAGAAGCAGGCAGAGAGAGAGAGAGAGGAGGAGGAAGCAGGCTCCCTGCTGAGCAGAGAGCCCGACATGGGGCTCGATCCCAAGACCCTGGGATCATGACCTGAGCCGAAGGCAGAGGCTTTAACCCGCTGAGCCACCCAGGCGCCCCCCAAATTTCTTCTCTAAGCCTCAGTTTTTTCAGATGTAAAATGGAGAAAATAATAGTGTTATGGACTGAATTGTGTCCCACCAAAGTTAATATGTTGAAGACTTAACTCTGACTATACTTGGAGACAGGGCCTTTAGGGATGAAATTAAGGTTAAATGAGGTTATAAGTATAAGGTCTTGAACTGATAGGATTGGTGCCCTTATAAAAAGAGGAAGAGATTTGAAACCATAAACCTCCTAGAAGAGGACACAAGCAGTAATTTCTTTAACATCAGCCTTAGAAATATTTTTCTAGATACATCTCCTAAGGCAAGGGAAACAAAAGCAAAAATAAACTGTTGGTACAACACCAACACAAAAAGCTTTTGCACAGCAAAGGAAACTACCAACAAAATAGAAAGGCAACCTATGGAATGGGAGAACATATTTGCAAAGGATATATCCAATAAAGGGTTAATATCCAAAATATATAAAGAATTCATACAACTTGACATCAAAAGAAAATAATAATCCCATTTTAAACATGGGCAGAGGACCTGCAGAGATATTTTTCTAAAGAATACATATAGATGGCCAACAGGTACATGAAAAGATGCTTGACATCACTAATCATCGGAGAACTGCAAATCAACACCACAATGAGATATCACTTTACATTTGTCAGAGTGGCTAGAATCGAAAAGAATAACAAGAGTCGGTGAGGATGTGGAGAAAAAGGAACCCTCATGCACTGCTGGTGGGAATGTAAACTGGTGCAACCACGATGGAAAATAATATGGAGGTTTCTCAAAAAATTAAAAATAGAAATACCATATGATTCAATAATTCTATTTCTATTACTATTTATCCAAAGAAGTAAAAACATAAAGTTGAAAGGATATGTGCACCTCTGTTTATTACAACACTATTTATAATAGACAAGATGTGGAAGCAAACCAAATGCCCATTGATAGACGAATGGATAAGGAAGATGTGATACACACACACACACACACACACACACACACACACACACAGTGGAATATTACTCAGCTGCACAAAAGAATGAGATCTTGCCTTCTGTGACAACATGGAGCTAGAGAGTATTATATTAAATGAAATAATCCAGACAGAGAGAGACAAATACTGTACAATTTTACTCATATATGGAATCTAATAAATAAGACAAATGAATAAGCAAACAAGAAGCAAAATCAGATCTATAAATACTAAGAACAAATTGATGGTTGCCAAAGGGGAGAGAAGATGGGGGGATGGGAAGAGTAAGTGAAGGGGTGTCAAAGATACAGGCTTCCAGTTATGAAATGAATTAAGTCATGTGAATAAGAGGTACAGCATAAGGAATATAGTCAATGATAGTATGATAGCACTGTATGGTGACAGATGGTGGCTACCTTTGTGGTGAGCATATCATAATATGGAGAGATGTCAGATCACTATGCTGCACCTGAAGCTAATGTAAGATTGCATGTCCACTGTACTCAAAAAATACATAGATACATACTACCTTTAAGGAAAAACAATAGAAAAAGAGGAAGACACACCAGAATCTCTCTTTCTCCACATAAGCACAGGGGAAAGGCCATAGTCGTGAGGTGAAATGGGAAGGTTCCTACGAGCCAGGAAGGACGACCTTCACCAAACTAAATTTGCCTGCACCTTGATCATGGACTTTTAGCCTCCAGAATGATGAGAAAATAAATGTCCATTATTTAATCCACCCAGTCACAGTGTTTTGTTATGACAGCTGGAGGAGACTAATACCGATATGTCTAATAGCTTTTGTAGGGAGGAGGTAAGGACTCAAGGCATGTAACTTGTATTTGCTGTGCAAGTGGCAACCAGCTGAGGAGACGATGCTTCCCAGATACGACTTGACTGGAGGTTCAGGGATAACCAGAGGAACTAGATGCATACAAATAGGTACCTCATCTAGAGGACATTGTTTGCTCATCTCTAGCTTGGGGATTCTTCTGATTCTTCCATGATCTGAAGTCCTGTTATCCCCACTATTCAGGTATGCCCATAAGCAGGTCTCAACTCATGGTATCCAGAAGTGAGAGAACTGTCCTCTTCTCCTGTGTCTTATGAAGTGTCTGTTTCATAGAGTCCATTTTTCTGTTTCTGTTTGCTTTTTCCAGGGATGACGGACAGGTGGTGATGTGGGGGCGGGGTCTCACCTGCTGAATGGCAACCTTTTCCAGCCATTTTAAGACCTTATCCTATGGCTCTTACCAGACAGAGACATTAAAATAAGCCCAAGAGTCATAGAAGAAATATCTATATATATATACCTATATATATAGATATATATGTATATATGGCACGTGGGGCAGAGATGACTTTTTACCTCCTTCCTTTCTTCCTTTTTAGGCTACACAAAGAAAAGACACCTCTTTCATTTTTTTAAAAACAGCTTTATTGAGATGTAATCAATATACTGTATAATTCACCTATCCAAAGGGTACCATTCAATGGTTTTTAGTCTGTTCACAGATATGTGCAGCCATCACCAAGCTCTTGCATTTTTAATGGTTTTGTTGTTGTTGTTGTTGTTGTTGTTTTTTATATCAGAGCCTGGGTTCTCTGTTCTTACACAGCGTGATGCATAGGACATCAATACACCAGCCTGGGGAATTTCACCAACCTGAGGCCAGTGCATCTGGATAGTTCTTTGTCCAGTCAAAGGGATAGACTTCATGGTGGCCGCTCTTATATTTCTCTGGTCCTGGCTGTGAGCTCCCACAAGAACAAACACATTGCCATGAGGACAAGTAACTGTTGGTCCAATGCTGCTCAAGCAAAGTAAAAGACTTTATTCAGAGGCATCAGGCTCTCCCCTTTCTTACTCATCATGGTACACGCAGCCAGAGAATCAGGGTTCCCTGAGAAAGCTGGCTGGTCTCGGTTCTTTCTGTGAATTCTTCTGTGTGACGAATCCTCCGTCTTCAGCCCTGAAGGAAGGGCTTAATAGGCTCTCCTTGTGTTTGCGTCTGGGACCATCCCAGCTCTCGTTTTAGTAACCAGTTCCAGAGAAGAAACACTTGTAAAGAACTAGCAGAAGCAGAAACACAGCGCAGCCTAAAGATACCCCAAATTTACATTACTGCACAAAACAGGATAGAATATTTTTTAGGTCACACGAAACAGTTTTGCTTCTTAAACAAGTAACTTCGAAGCATCTCCATTTTAGATGCTGGCTAATGAAAACCACTATTCCAAAGCGGGTTTCTAAGAACAGTGCCCAAGTACTTGCATTTACATTTGCATAACCAAATCAGTTTTAGGGGCTGTTCTTCTAGAAGAAAGGGAAAATACTGAAGGCATATTCAAGCCTTCACCTCTCACAAGACAGGCCACGGCCTAACAAGCTGACGTGGCTGGTTCTTCCAACACTGCCCATTCTCACCAAGGCTTCACAGCCTTGGTGCCTGGTCTCAGTTGGGACCACGTTCAAGGTTCCTGGTACTGTCCCTCATCCTGGCAATGCCAGCAAGACGAGGCTGCCCACACCAGGTGCGCAAGGAGGCTACCTGAGCTTCTGCAGCTCTTATTTCCCTTTATCTCACATTCTGAATTTTGTCCTGAAAACCAGCAATAGACTTAACCCCAGGAAAATAACGCACAAATTCAGATTCAGCTAACATTTCCTGGCTTCTGTGTGCCAGGTGCTCTCACATACCTTTTCTTAGGAAATCTTTACAACAAACCCATGCGGTAGGACTAATATTACTTCGTATTGTTTTAAGAGCTGAGGCCATAGAGAGATTAGGTCATTCATACACCGACCCGGTAACAACATTCTGGGTCAAAGCTAAACCTTCTGCCAATGGCAGGTTCCACGTGATCTTCTCTTTTCTAGAAAAGTGAGAGTTTACCAGGACCATGCTACAAACAGGAGATTAGTACTGTAGCAGGTGAATACACAGCATATCAGCAGTCAATACATGTTAAATGAGTAAATGAATGAATGAATGAAAAATCCCTGGAAAGCTAAATTCTTAGTCCAGTAAGTTTCTAGTTTGGCTCTTTGATACCTGATGATCATGGAAGATTGGATTTCATTCTAATTTTCAAAGGCATTTGTCAAGGTTCCTTTATCCCCCACCAGTGCTTTTGGCCACCCAAGGAAGTAAGTAGTCCTATTTCGCTGCTGTTTGCCCTTGTAGGGACGACCTGCATCCCGGAGGTCTTCTGGATCCCTGGGTCACAGGCTGGTCCTACTCCCAGCTCTCCCAGCACTCATGCAGGGGACCTGCTGCCGTCCTCCTTCTCTTTGCAGGGAGATGGGCAAAATGGCACCAAGGACTAATGGTATTGAGTGGGCGGGAACATTTGTGTGGAAATTACGATGATGCTACTTGTAAGCTGGGTGATTTGGGGAAAAAATCATCTTTCGGAGGTTTATTTTATTGCTGACATGGTGCGAGTGATAACATCTACCTGATATGGTCCTAATGAGGCTTAATTTCCCGAAAACAGAGTTGAAAGCCCAACACAGTCTGGCACGGTCCAGCAATACCAGGCCCCTTGTAAAATTGCACGCGGTTTTACGTGGAATGCACAGCACCAAGTGTTCACTTGTATTTAAGAAAGCCATTGACAGCAGTAGTTCATTCGTTACCAGGAGTCAAAGATGAGCTGTACAGAGATGGTCACTTGTCCCCTCGTCTAGTGCTTTCTAGGGGAGACATCTAAAGGCCTTGGTTTTGGTGAGAAGTTTTGTTTTTGTTGTTAATGCTGTTTTTTCAATGTTATGACACAACCACAAGACCCGTATGATCCATTTCCAGGTGAGACATGATGGATTGGCCCTCCTTGCAGTGGAAAAGCTCCATGAGGCACTCTCTGACATGGCTCCAATGACTTGGGCCTTCCACAGCTCCCGCCCTCTGGTCACCTCCTATAAGGCTGCAGCGGCTGCTCCCCTGACACCCCTCTCTCGTGTGCTACATCAGACACTTCCTTCCTCACATTGTCACCTGGCACCCATGACGGCAGGGACTCCACTTTTTCACTATGTGCCTAACACTCAGAACAGGGTCTAGAACACTGGAAGAACTTAAGACACAAGTATTAAGAAGGTAAGAGAATATTCTTGTCATTGTTATTCGCATCATTAACGTCATGATAATGAAAGTGTTTCCTGGGGAGACTGCAACATCTCTACCTCTTTCAAGTTCACCCCAGACTTGGTCATCTCTTGTTTACCTAACCAACACTGACCCTCTGAAGACCATGACCTGGTCTTATTTTTCCACAGCCTCCCTTTCGCTAGTTCTTATCAGGAGTTGGCTTTACAACCCAGTGAATTGCCAGGTGACTTGGTACTCTGTTGCAAACAGAGCGCAGGGATGCACTAAGAAAGATGAGGCTCAGAGTTTTAGGCAGTAATTCATGCTTTTTTATTTAATACACATTTGCAAAGTATTCCATGTGTGTCAGGATCAAACGGAGCAGATGCAAATGAGAGGGTCCCCGGTGGGCCAGCCAGTCGAGATCATGGTCAGTCTCAACAGGGGGCATGGGAAACAGAACAGGGGGGTGAGATCAGGGGTCTCAAAGAGTATGGAGGAAACATCCCCACTAGCCCATGTCCCAGCCTGTTTGTTAGAAACGGGCTGTAACCTCTGGTTACAGGGGTGACTCATCCATGCTGCAGAAACAAACAGGCGCAACCAACAGTCGCGTGTGATGGATTTTTCATAAGACACGTTGGAGGTACACCACCAGGCTGTGTGTGTATGGGGGGGTTATTCAAGGTTTCTTTATATGTTAGAAACAGAAGCAGCCAAATTCCTTTCTTTCTCTTTTCTTTTTCTTTCTTTCCTTCCTTCTTTCCGCTCTTCCTTTTTTTTTTTTTTTTTTTTGGTCCTGGCCAAGGGGCCCTTTACAACCCACATCACACTCAGGGATCCAACCTGCCTTTACACTCTGATTGGGAATGGGGCTGCCTCACCGAATCTGACAGTGGTCTTCACACAACCTGCAGCAGAACACATGCTCTGTCCAGAAAGACGAAGTCATATGAGTGAGTGTCTTCACAGGCCAGGGAGTGAAATCCTAATCCTGATTATAGTGCCAAAGCCTAAAAATAATCCAAGCCCAGAGCACAGTGTATCACTGAGGTCTGGTCAGCTGGGAAGCCACCCCTACTTTCCCTCAATCTCCAGTGCTTCTCATATGCCTCCTTTATTTCAACTCACTGGTTTATGCTTCATGGAGGTAAGATGAGATGCTGAAATCCTCAGTTTCTAAACTGGAGAAATTCCTCAACAAACTACTCACCCTCCTTCGTGTAAGGACAATACAGACTCTTGGAAAACTTGAACTTTGGGAATTACTAACCAGGTTTTGATGTCATGTCTCTGAGGAGCCTGGGTTTAGATTGTACCTAATCACATTTCAGAGGCTGTTTGGGGCTGAGAGATCGAAGGGAAGAGCCAGAAGTTTCCTTAAACATGTTAGGCCCTACATATGGTTCTAACTATAATCATGTTTTCAAGGGCCTATGAAATAGAGTTCTCCAAGAATGCTTCTTATGTCCGTGTTAGAAATTGGCTGTGGCGAGCTTGGCTTGAGGACATACTCAATACTTTGGAAGTTTTCCTCCAAAATCGCTTTGCTTCTCCTCCCTGCTCTTTCTGGCTTTCTGTTCCAGCCCAGGATTTTGAGCTGGATGTGCATTCATTAGAAGGAGGTGTCTTGATTCCTTATCTCTGCTCATGACAAGTGAGGGAGGGACACATGGTGTTATGAAGTGCTTACCTGTTACCAGGTTTATAAACAATCCCAAACATGGCAACTCTCTGTCCCTGGAGGCCTCAGCCCTGCCTAGAGCAGGTCCTAAAGCTTGCGGGCTCGGTCCCACCCAATTCACAGAGCCAGCCCTGCATAGGCTTGGCCCTTTATCAGGGGTTCCTCCCCTGCCAGGAGGTGAAGTCTAATACAAGTCTTCCTGCTGTCATCATCATCTTCGTTTCCAGGGGGCCCAGCCCAGGTACCTGCAGGTCCATGTGTTAGCTCAGAAGCCTACCTGCCTTGACATCTTGAGTGTGCTCCATTTACGCTAAAAATGGGAACTGGGTCCCTTGAATCCAACCCATTGGCTGGAACACTTGCCCACATAAATCAGCGTGGTCCAGTAGAAAGATCATGTGAGCTGTGCATGCAGGCCGTGCACGTCATTTTAAATTTTCTGATAGCCACACTGAGAAAGGTAAAAACCAAACCAGACCAAACAAAACCCTCCCCCAAAAGGTGAAATTAATTTAATAATATATTTTATTTAAGCCAGTATAACCAAAGTGTTATCATGTCAACACATAGGCAATATAAGATAGAGTATCCATGAGCTATTCTATGATTTTTTCCCCCACATTAACCCTTTCAAATCCACTGTGGATTTTATACGTAGAGTACTTCTTGACATGGACCGGCCACATTTCACATGTTCAATAGCCACATGTGGTTGGTGGCTACCGTAGTAGGCAATGTAGACTCTCACCCCAAATTGCTTAATTTGGACATTGTTACAAGGGCTGGAAGAAGAACCCAGGGTTGGGGAGCTGCCATTCTCTGTGACATTACTTCTGATGGGAGGTCACTGTCTACCAGCGAGACTGTCTTCCCCTGGAGACTGAATCAGGCTGCAATGAGTGTTAATTATAGTTTATCCTGGGCCAGCCCGTGTGCTAAGAATTTTATAAGCATTATCTCATTGTAGCCTCAGAATAATCTGGAGGTTCTTTTATTACCTCTGGGGCATAAGAGGTTATGACAGTTGCCTCAGGTCACAGAGTTGCTAAGGGGGGTTGTCCGCATCCAAAACCAGTTCTGCCTCTCTCTGGAGTTCGAGCCCTTACCTGCTGTGCTAAACCCCCTTCCCTCTTGCCCCTTGGCCAGCAGGACTTGGACGGCTGCCTTCTGTCTCAGACACTGTCCTGCAGGCTGGTCAGCTCCTCTCCCAGTTTTGCCTGTTCCTCATGCTCATGTTTACTCATCTTTCTCTATTGACTCAGCACAGACACCCCAGCAGGCTCTGCAGCTAAGTCTGACGGGTTGTGGTGGTAACAAGCCTCTACAGCGTGAGGTCCTCAGAAAAACTGATCTATGAGGCAAACCATGCGAAATATTTCTCTCTTCTCTGTTTGGAAAAGCTGGAGAGCTCTGAGTTTCTGGCAGGCTTGCAGCTAATGAACACAAGAATATGGAATTAGAAAACACACCCAAAGCTGGTTGCTTGGCTAATGGAGACATATTGCACGTCTCAGGAGCTTGTCTCGGGTCTCTGGGGACCAGGAGCCTCTTGTGTTAAACAGCTGGTTTAGCACAGTGTCTGCCCTGTGAGCGGGTGCAATGGAAAGCTCTTATGAAGAATCCTTGGGGACTGGAAGAATGTTTGCTAAGAGATGGATTTTTCTTGGTGCAAACACTCCAGCCAATCTGGTTTTCTCCTGGGAGGAAAGAAGGGTTGGGTAGAGGTGCATGGAAGAGGCAGAAGATGATGAGTGGGCTCATGGACCTTTCTTAACCTCTGTAGGCATTCAATGTGACGGGACATTCAGCTGTGTCCTAGCAGCATTTCCTCCTTGCCACGGGAGTAAAATACAATCTCTGTTCTGAGCTAGCTCACCGAGACCTGGGGAAGCAGAAGCAGCCTAGGATTGTACTGAGGTCCTACCTGCAGAAAGTGTGTGCATTGACAAGGCATGACCTTTGGGGCCAGACTGGCAAGGAGCTGTATGTTCTTGGATGAGTCACTTAACTTTGAGTCACAGTTTTTCCACTTTTAAAATCAGGATTCAACATTAGGGGAATTGCTAGTTCTGTAAAAGTGACTAGCATATTCCTGGTTCATAGAAGACACTCAGTGTGTGCTAGTTCCATTTTTCTGAGAGAGACGGCAGCCATCCAAGTCCTTCTGTCCAAGGGGCTGGAGGGAAGGTGTTGAGGAGAAGAGACTAGGTTGTCCCCATACAAGTGAACTTTCGGCTTGGGCATTCACCAGCTCACTGGCTTCCTGGATTCTGATCTTTCCTTGATTCTCTTGACTGAGTCTGAATTAGGTTCCAATCCATGACTCCCTCAGCCCCTATACTTCCTTATCTGACACTTGTTGAGTCTGACCAAGTGTGGGCATCCTGGATTGAATAACATCCCCTCAAAATTCATGTCCACTAGGATCCTTGAAATTTGACTTTATTTGGAAATAGGGTCTTGCAAATGTAATCAGTTAAGGTCATACTGGATTAGCATGGGCCCTAAATCCCATGACTGGTGTCCTTATACGAAAGCCATATGAAAGATAGGAAAAAGAAGATGATGTGAAGATACCCAGGAAAGATGCCGGAGGAAGGTGCTGAATTGGTACAGCTACAAGGAATGTCAGAGATTACTGACGCTACCAGAAGCTAGGAAATGCCAAATCCCATACCAAAGCCTTGAAATTTACAGGGAAGGATGCCCCGCACTTCACCAATGGTGTCTGCTATTCACAACTCTCCTCTGGACCAGCCCTCTGTAGATTCATATTTGAACTCCTGGGAAAGGTGGAGCTGCAAATAAGCATAAATACAACTTCACTACAGTTATCCTAATGCTGCTGCTTCTTTTGTTGTTGTTGTTCTTTTAAGATTTTATTTACCTATTTATTTGAGAGAGAGAGAACAGTGGGAAGAGCGTAAGGACAGGGGTAAGCAGACTCCGTGCTGAGTGCAGAGCCCGACGTGGGGCTCAATCCCATGGCCCTGAGATCATGACCTGAGCTGAAATCCAGAATCAGACGCTTATCCGACTGAACCACCCAGGCTCATAATGTTGTCATAATACTTCTAATTATAATGGAACTTGTAAGAACTTTTCTCCACTTCTGCACAAAGATAGATGACTTAGGCACATTAAAGACTTAGGGACACAAAGTGCTGCTTTGGTAACTTCAGAACTATAGCACATTAGTTGCATTTTTGATGGGTCCATGGGAGGTGTTTCAATGGTGTGCCTTAGGAACAGAGTTAGTACCTTCATACAGCTCTGAAGGTGAGGGAATTAAGGAAGTGTTTTGGACCAGGAGGGAAGATGAGGTCTGTGGTGGGAGCAGATAGAATAAGGAAATGAGCACATGTGAGAGAGCCCTTAGGGGACACCTGGGAATCAATGGGCAAAATTTGAGGGTAATGCCAGAGACCACTGAGTATGAGGAGAACTAGTAGAATCAGACCTACTGAAATATTGTTTTAATGAGAATCCATTTCTATCCCCTATGCTGGTTTGTCCTGGGGATGGCTACACTGGCTACACTGGCTACACTGATAATAAGAACTAGACAATCTCCTTGAGCCTGAATTTATCTGCAATATGGAATGGCATGAAGGAAAGGATACACAAGAGAAGGAAGTTTTGAGTGCAAGGTTTGAAAGAAGAGAGACAACATTGGGTTTAACCATCAGTAGGTCCATATGGGCCAGGTTTGCCCTGCATGAGAGAGGCCTGTTTTTCTCATTTGTGCATAGGACTCAGCAGGGTCCTAATGCATGAAAGACTAAAGAACTTTTGGTACCTCAGAAGACAAGAGCTTTGGGTGTCATCCCAGGGTGTCAGCACCCTGGAATGGCCATTATTCATTCAGAGAAGAGCAGGAGAGTATTGGAAAGACCTGATGTTCAGTGGACATATGACCAGCTCCAGAGTTTTCACCTTTCTCACCCATTCTTCAGCCTGACTCAGTCAAATCAGCACTCCCTATACTGCAGTCCATGAAATGTCATGGAATTTGGACAACTCTCCTCCTTGAGAAGGAATCGAAGTAGATGTTGGGGGGGGGGGCGTTCATTTCAAACTCCCTCACCTAGAGTCAACAGTTAACAGATGAGATGGTTTTATTCTCATGAATCAGGAGTGGATTTAAGAGACAATTCTCTAACAAAAAGAATAACTGTGGATCAATCCTAAAACTAACTAATGTCACCACTTTGGATAGATAAATCAATTTTAAACTCATTTTTAGCGAATAATCCTATATAACAAGTGACATAAATAGTGTACATTTTGTAGTTTCTTTCTCTTGGTGAGTGCACTAGGAAGTTGAGTTGTTTCAAAGTCTTTATAGATACCACAGATACGTATGTATGTGTATATGTATACATGAATAACGGGAACATTATACTTACTTTGAATTTTCCCTTATCCCTAGGTCTCATTATTTTCATGCTCCTCCTCTTGCCCTTGCTAATTTGTTTTTAATCAAATTGATTGTGATGTGATGAAGTTGGTCTACATTGGAGGACAGAGATTCTACTTGCTGTTGACGTATTTTAATAACATTGCTGAGGATAGTGCTCATTATATCATATAGTTTCTTCTTTATGAAGTTATTGAGTAAAAGTTCTCCCTGGTTTCAGCATCAAGGATACATGAGATTCTTTTTTGGGAAAATATATGATTTGATCTTATTCTGTGGACACTGTGAATCTTCTAAGTTGTCAATCTTACTTCCTTTTTAGCATTGGTTGCTAGGAAGCTCAGAGCCAAACTTTGTTTCATTTCTATTGGGATATATAGGATTTGCTGGCTGAATTCAATGAACTCATCTTAACCCTTGAATCTTCAATTCTTATTCCTTCTCCTATGTGCTTCTCAAATGATTTTTTAAAAATTCAGTTTGTCTGGCAATGCTATATTCATCATTATGAGTTCCCATAAGGACCTTTTAGGAATCAGGCAGAATTGTAAATAAACACATATTACAATTTTGTTCTTTAACCTTTGGAAGGAGCAAAAGGTAAGGATTTAGAATCAGTGGACTTGTCACCGCTCACCTCATTTCTCTAATTCTCTATTTCCTTGTCTATAACAGAGCTCACAGTAACTTCTATCTCTGCAGACTCTTGCGAAATCCCAATGAGACAATGGAAGCAAAAATGCTTTGTAATATTATTTGTAGTAGCAAAAACAGGAGATGGATCCTCTTTTCTTTTAAAAATTATGTGCATGATACCCATAGTTTGAACATAAAATAGTACTGAAGGCTTATATAAGATATGACAATTTCTTGCCCCAACCCTTTCTGGCTGCTGAGAATGACCACTCTCACGGCAGATGTGGCAAAGATGATGTTATTTCTTAAATGCTTAATGATCCTCTACTCTGCTCTTATTTAAAACTGAGCCATTGGGGCGCCTGGGTGGCTCAGTGGGTTAAGCCGCTGCCTTCAGCTCAGGTCATGATCTCAGGGTCCTGGGATCGAGTCCCACATCGGGCTCTCTGCTTAGCAGGGAGCCTGCTTCCCTCTCTCCCTTTCTCTCTGCCTGCCTCTCTATCTACTCTGATCTCTCTCTGTCAAATAAATAAATAAAATCTTTAAAAAAAAAAAAATAAAACTGAGCCATTATCTGGAAGCTGTGTGTGTGTGTGTGTGTGTGTGTGTGTGTGTGTAGGTATGTGTGTTGAGACTGTATTATGAACTGGTGGGCTTCAGTCTAGAGAGATTGAGAACAAGGACAGCCTTACCATTGGTGAGACCATGGAATGTGTGTGCATGGTTTTTTTTTCCTCTCTAGAACTGTTTAATTTTTCCAGAAAGAGATCTTCAAAATCCTGTGGGAGTTAGAGTAGGTCAACTTATTTGTAAATGGCCAGGTTCCATCTTGCACTGGCCCTTACTTTCCACTGGGGAGAAGTCTGGGGTCTCTCTGAAATAAACCTCTGTTCTACCACTGTGGAGGGTGAAGACAGGGTGATTTTCCAGCTGCCCAGAGTGAAGGGGTGGGGTCCCATTCCTCTTCAGACAGACTTTCAGCTAATCCCTCTTTTATTTTTAGATTTCAACCCTCTCCCTTAAGTTCTAAGCTTCCTTCTCTTTCCCTCCAGGGTTCCTGCCGGGGAAATTGCCCAGTAACTTCTTATGATTTTTTCATCTAACTGTAGGCACTGAGTTTGTAACTCACTTTGCTCTGCTAAATTCTGAAATCTGTTGAATTCTTACCTTCTAAAGTCTTTTTTTTCCTGTTCTCCTTGTCCTTGGATGTCTTTTATCCATTCCTTTACTACCATTTCAGTGAGAGGTAGAGTAAAATAAATCCAGCATATTTAACTGCAAGTACTTTTTGAATTTCCTTATGAATATATCACTATTTAAGAAATTATAATAAACTTTATTGAGGTATAATTTACATATAATAAAATGTACACATTTTAAGTGTACAGCATGATGACTTTTGACAAAGGAATATAGCCTTGTAACTACCACCGTCAAGAACCTACTTTTGTTGAAGGAAATCCTGACATTTGCAACAACATGGATGAAACTTGAGGGCATTCTTCTAAGTGAAATAAGTCAGACAGAGAATGACGAATACTGTGTGATATTATTTTTATGTGGAATCTAAATTAAAAAAAACCACTCAATTTCATAGAAGCAGAGAGTAGACGGGTGGTTTCCAAGGGCAGGCAGATGGGGCAAATGACTGAAAGGGGTCAAAAGGTACAAACTTCCAGTTATAAGATAATAGGTTCTGGGGATCTAAAGCATGGCATGACTTACCATTAACTATTTTATATCTGAAAGATACTAAGTAAGTAGATGTTGGAAATTCTCACCACACAAAAAAATGGTCAGTATGTGAGTGATAGATGTGTTAACTTACCTGACTGTGGTAATCAGTTTGTGGTATATACATATATCAAATCATCACATTATATACATAAAACTTACACAATGTTGTATGTCAATTATACCTCAGTAAAGCCGGGGGTGGGGTGGGGAAGGATATACTCTTGTTATCCTAGAAAGTTCTTTCTTGCCCTTTACAGTCAAACCTCCCTCTCCCTCACCCCTCATCCCAGACAACCACTGGTCTGCTTTTTGTCACTATAGATGATAAATGTATTGTTTTGTTTAAGAAATCAAAGAGGAGTTATGTGGTTGTGAGATTGTGAACAATTTTTTAAAACTTTGTGTTTGTATTAAAAAAATGAGTGCATTTATAGAAACATAAAATGCAAATTAAATATAACAAAAGTACTTTGCAAACTGTAAAGTGCTTTCTAATTATTACTTAAAATGTTTCTTTTTTGATCAGCTCACACATCACTGGAAACTGATTGGAGGTGAGGAATTTTGTTAGGGGAGGGTGGTCAAAGGCCGGACCAGAGAGAAGGGGCTGAGAGGGGCAATAGCATCAGCTAGACTCGCAAGTAAAAATTTACCATGTGTTTCCTTTTGGAGAAAGAGTAACTGGAGAAAAATTTTATAGAACTGTGTGAGGAGAACAGCTAGTTCAATGTCCATGCACTCTCTCATATTTGGAGCAGAAAAGAAGGATTGTGATCTCAAGGAATATGTCAGGTAGGATCAACAAGGTAACTTGTTCGATAGTGTTTCTCCCATCTGATAACAACATGAATCTAAGTGATCCAATTTTTAATAGCAACAGACATAAGAAACAATACAGATCTGAATCAGGAAAACTTAAAATAAGAGCTGATCTTATGGATGTGAACAAGACTAAGATATTGACATGTCCCTAAGGTCAGGAGGGATTTTTCAAGTCTTGAACATCAGTGTTTTTTTTCAGGATTTATTTATTTATTTTAGAGAGAGAGAGCATGTGCGTGCACGTGTGCGAGTCAGGGGAGGGGCAGAGGGAGAAGCAGACTCCCTGAAGAGCACAGAGCCCAACATGGGGCTTCATCCCAGGACCCTGAGACCATGACCTGAGCCAAAAATCAAAAGTAAGACAGTCAACCAACTGAGCTACTCAGGCGCCCTGAATATCCATGTTTTAAAAGGGCAGAAAAGTATACATTATTAGGATCAAAGTAATTAATAGGTAGTTGGAATTATATGACCTATAAAAGTTTCTTTTTCTTTTAAATTCCAATAAAAACACCTTGAACTTTAAAAAAATGAAATCAAGACTTCTTTTTTTAAAGTTTCAACCTTGGTAGCATACATGTTCTTGACTGTTAACATGTATTCTTAATGGACAAGAAGTATGAAGAGTCTGAGTGGAAAGAAATAATGCTATCACTCTGAAAACTAAATCTAGTTTAACAAAAATTGATAACCATATTCAGGTTGCTGTGGGAAAATGGAACAATTAAAATTCACTTTACTCATGAGGCCATACCCTGAGGCTTTTTTTCCCCTTTTTTTTAGGTTGAAAGAAAAATGTAACTGGCTATTTAATATTTCAATTTATGGAAAGTATGTCATAACTGGGAATTCTGATAACTCTGGACATTAATAAGGAGACAAACCAGTTGTAGTAGCAGGGGTGTTACTGTAAACACTAGGACATGGGGCAGAGGAATATCTATGTTCATTTAGAATGATCTCATTGGAGTTAATGATCCAGTTTGTGCTGTAATCCTATTCTACAAATCTGTTTTTCATGCTCTTTTCTCTTTCCTAACCCTTGACCAAGAGAAATAAACATTGGTTGAGCAGTCAGAGACCTATAACAAATGACATACATAATAGTCTAACTCGCCTTTGAAAGGCAGGTTTTCGCATGACATAAACAGTTCCTTCAGTTGCCTAATAAGTGTCAACCTGACCATGGGAAGAAAAAAGAGACAAGAAGCAAGAGGAGACCAACCCAGATTCAGCCCTGAAATTTTAAGTTTTCAGGTAGTTTTTTGATTGCCTGTTTTATTTTTTTAAAATTTTTTTTAGATTTTATTTATTTATTTGACAGAGATAGATATTTATTTGACAGAGCAGGCAGAGAGACAGGTAGAGAGAGAGGAAGGGAAGCAGGTTTCCTGCTGAGCAGAGAGCCCAATGTGGGGCTCAATCTCAAAACCCTGGGATCATAACCTGAGCTGAAGCCAGAGGCTTTAACCCACTGAGCCACCCAGGTGCCCCTGATTGCCTATTTTGGAAAGACATTACTCTAAAGGGACTCAAGGAGCAAAACCACAATTAATTGGCCGATTAATGGTTTTCTGATTAGCTGAGTTTCTACTTAGTCCCATCTTATCAAGGTAAAAATTGAAACAGAGCCAAAGTTTGTTGAGTAAGGGACTTGGGATATTTTTTGTAGAGTCTGGGGGTCAGGGAGCTGAGTTAAATGCACACTGGCCTGGGCCTCAGGGAATGGAGGGATTGTTCTCAAAACCCTTACCATCGTTATCACCACCTCCACCAATGATAGGTTTTTGTTGTGAGTTTCTTCTTTTACTTGGAGATCCTGGGGAGGGGGGCGGGGATAATAATAAGTGAGGAGTTGGGTTCATTCTGTTCAAGCTACTTGATGTTTAACTGTGTCTGTAAATGCTCTGTAACTCTAAGTCCTATTTCAGTTTGAAGTGAAGATAAGAATAGCACTGGGAGCTTCCGGAAGCTGGGAATTCTAGTGTCTCCCGAGTCAATAACAAGCTCCCTGTGTGATCTTGGGGAAGTCTTCTCATCTTGGTTTCCATTTTTCTGTGGTAAAATAATGCATGACATCAAACTGAACATTTTAGCCCTTGGTAAGTGTACAGTTTGGGGCAACATTTACACCGTCATGTCATCATCACCACTATCCGTCCATCTCCACAACGTTTTCGTCATCCCCAACTGAAAGTCTATACCATAAACAATGACTCTCCATTCCTGTCTACCCTCCGCCCCCCACAACTCCCCACAACCACTATTCTGCTTTCTGCCTCTATGAATTTGATTTCTCCAGGTGCCTCACCTACGTGATACCAGACTGTATTTATCGTTTTGTGTCTGGATGATTTCCCTCAGCATAATGTCTTCAAGGTTCCCATCCATGATGTAGCGCGTGTCAGAATTATGTAAGGGCTTATTTAGCCAGAGTGATTCCATCCAGTTAAACAATGACCTTGTTGTTTATACAGTAAAATTTAAACTGTCCCTGCCCCCCCCTTCCCCCAGGGGACTTACTTAAAACAAGTCCCGGAAACTAGTCCCAGGTAACAAAGCCCAAATACAAGGGTGGGTCAGGCCAGGTGGAGGTATTCAATCAGTGGGGGCGCATACTGTCTCCCTAGCTACCAAGGAGTTTGGGCCCCGCCCTTTGGGTGCCTTTTGGGCGCCAATCCTGACCAAGGTGATAGGCTAGTTCAAATATCTACTATAGGGTAAATTGTAATTCAATTGGCCACTTACGTGTGACCTAGCAAGACTGCGCAGCTTTCTCTGCGTTACAATCTCATCGGACAGCTGTGCGTGGCCAGGCCCAACCACATGGCCTTTGCCCTTAAAAGCTAGTCTGTAAGGCAGAGAGAGGTCGCCTCTTTGCAAGAGACGGCCCTGGCAGGTCAGTTTGATTCTCGATGCTTGGCGCGAAATAAAGCTTTGCTTGACCTTCGCTTTGTATCCGTCTCACTCCTTTGGCCATGGATCCAAAAAGTACATTCCATTTTAGGCCGGAATCATCTTCCACTGTATGCATATCACATCTTGTGTATTCATTCATCTGTCGATGAGATATTTGCGTTCTTTCCACCTTTGACTACTGTGAGTAGTGCTGCTATGAACAAGAGTGTGCAAATATTTGTCTGAGTCTCTGCCTTCCGTTCTTTTAGGTATATATAAGTGGAATTGCTGGATCACAGGATAATTCTATGTTGAATTTTTGAGTAAGTTCCACTTTGTTTTCCTCAGTGGCTGTACCATTCTGCATTCCCACCAGCAATGAGTGAGAGTTCCAATTTCTTCACGGCCTCACCCATACTTGTCATTTTCTTTTGCTGCTGTTGTTGTTTTGATAACTGCCATTGTAATGGCTGTGACAAGGTATCTCATTGTGGTTTTGATTTGCATTTCCCAGATGATAGTGGTATTGAGCATCTTTTCATATGCTTATTGGCCACCTATATACCTTTTCTGAAGTTATGTTTATTCAAATTTCTGCCTATTTTAAAATCAGGCTATTTATTTTTGTTGAGTTGCTGGAGTTTGTTTTTGTTTTTGTTTTTTAATACATACTGGGTATCAGTCTCTCATTAGGAATAGGACTGGCAAATATCTTCTCCCATCCTGTGAGCTGGCTTCTCACTCTTTTGACTGTGTCCTTTGATGCACAAAGTTGTAAATTTTGAGGGAGTCCATTTTGTCTGTTTCTTTTGTTGCCTGTGCTTTTGGTGTCAGAGCCAAGAAGTCATTGGTAAGTTCAATGTTGTAAAGATTTTTCTCCTATGTTTCCTTCTAGGAGTTTTATGACTTTAGTTCTCACATTTAGGCCTTTGATACATTTTGGGTTGATTTTTGTTTATGGTGTAAAGTAAGGTTCCAACTGCGTTCTTCTGTGAATGTACAGTTTTCCCAGTACTAATTGGTGAAAAATCTGTCCCTTCCCCCTTGAAAGGTCTTGGCATTCTTGTCAGAAATCATTTAACCATACATTTGAAAGTTTACTTGTGGACTCTCTATTCTATTCTATTAGTTGATATGTCTATTTTATGCCAGTAGCACACTGCTTTTTATTATTGTAGTTTTGTAGTAAGTTTTGAAATCAGGGAGCGTTAATCCTCTAACTTTGTTCTTTTCCAATTCTGTTCTGACTGTTCAAGGTCCCTTGAAATTCCATATAAATTTTAGGAAGGGTTTCTCCACTTCTGCAAAAACATCATCGAGAATTTGACAGGGATAGCATTCAATGTGCAGATCACTTTGAATATCGACATTTTAACAATGCTAAGTTTCAGTCCATATACACAGATGTGTTCCCATTTTTTTGTGCCTTTTAATTTCTTTAGCAATGTTTTGCAGTTTTCAATTTACAAGTTTTTCAGCTCCTTGGTTACATTTTTCTTAAGCATTTTATCCTTTTTGCACTATTATAAATAGAATTGTTTTCACAATTTTGTTTTGTATTGTTCATTGTCAGTGTATAGAAAGCAACTGATTTTTGTATGTTAATTCTATATCCCACAACTTTGCTAAACTTACTAGTTCCAACAGTCTGTGCATGTGTGCATGTGTGTGTGTGTGTGTGTGTATGTGTAATCTTTAGGGTTTCCTGCAAAAGGATCATGTTGTCTGCAAACAGAGATAATTTTACTTCTTCCCTTCTTACTTGGAGGACTTTTATTTCTTTTTCTTATCTAATACTCTAGCTAGAACTTCCAATAATATTTTGAATAGAGTGGAAAAAGCAGGCATTGGTGCCTAGTTCCTGGTCTTTCAGTCTTTCACCATTGAGCATAACGTTAGCCATGGGATTCTCATATATGGCCTTTATTATGTTGAGATAGTTGCCTTATATGCTCAAATTTTTGAGTTTTTATTGGTTTCAATTTTTTATCTGTAAAAATAGATGGTTGAATAAGGTAACTTATTCAACATGGTGACCTTTGACACATGACTTAAACTCTTTAAGTCTTGTTTTTTTTTTTTTTTTACTCCATGTGGTTATTGAGTAGAATTTAAAAAATGACATATGTTGATTGCCTAGAACACACTAGTGGGTTTAGTAAATGTTAGTTACTTGTCCATTCCATCTTGTCACTCACAAGAATTCATTTAACATCTACCTCTGTCAGTCTCTGGGGAAGTTGCTGGGAATACAGAGTTAACCAAGACATAGCACTTGTTTCCGAGATGCTTACACTAATGGTTTATGGGTCTCTGTGACTTTATCCAGATATAATAATCTTTTACATTAATTTTACTCAGTAAATACTTTAGAATGTCTGCTATAGTCCAGACTACACTGCTAGGCACAAAGCTGGATGCTGAACAGCCAATGATGACACTCTAACCTCCAACAAACACACAAAAAACAGACAGGGTCTTCACCTCCATGAGCTTACAACCTACTGGAGTAGATAGAGAACAAGTATACCAGTAAATATATAACTTTGAATTGTGCAAGGAGAGCCCAACCAGAGAAAATGATATGTACAAGGTCCAAAGTGGGAATGGACATAATTTGTTAGAGGCACTGAGAGAAGGTCAATGAGGACAGAACATTCTAAGTTACGGGGAAGTGGTTTGAAATGGTGGTGGTGAAAGGCAGGGGCTAGTGGAAGAAGTCTGGATTTAACTCTAAGTTCAATGGGAAACTGGGGAAGGTTTTCCAGTAGGGTGTATGACATAATTGGATTCATATTTCAGGAGGCATACCTTGGTTCTTGGACGGAGGATAGGATTAGAGAGGTGAAGAGTAAAAGAAGAGAGTTAAGATGGGAGGACCTTGAGTTAGTTCAGGGGAGAGACCAGCAGTGGCTTGGTCCAAGTATTTGGTCCCCAAGTAGTTTGGGGATTGGATTCGTGGTTTCTGGTTTGAGCAACTGGAGAGATGATGATCCACTGAGCTCTCATCTTATAAATAAATATTTAAGTCAGATGGACACACCTGTGGTAATTGTTACTGGAAAATCTACCTCTTATCTCTTTGATTAGTTGTAGCCCAGCACTGAATTTGTTTTTAGAAGTGTCATAAAACTCCCTTTCTGTGAATCACTCAACATTCCTAAGATGTTTTCATCACTACCCCAAGTTCATTCAACAATTATCTACCAGTATTGTTCTAGGTACATGGCATATGGGAGAGGAAGAGAAAGCCCCAAACCCTGTTCACATGGACTTTATGTTCTAGAGACACGTGGCAAAAATTTTTGTTACATGTGAGTTTCCCTAGGGTACTGAACAGACTTCAAATATTAACCCTTCAGTTTCTGTTGCTTTTCTTTCTTTGTTCCCCTTCTTTATTTCTTTTTCTTTTCTTTTGATTTAAGAAAATGACAATTAGTAACTACTTGTATTTAGGAACCAGACCAACTTGGGCTCATATTTAAGTGCAATCATTTACCAGCTGTGTGGCCCTAATCAAATCACATCATGTCTCTGAGCCTCAGTTTCCCTTTTTGATTTACGGGGATAATAAAGAAAAAAATCTGACTTTCAGGAATTTGTGAGGATTTAACTTATGTCTAGAGGAGGGCTTATGAAATTGCAGGTGCTCAGTAAATGTTAACTATTATCAATATTACTATTATTATTACTGATTGATTTGTTATTGACATTCTGGGTTAGATCTCTACAGAGAAAGCATAGCCCAAGTCCAAATTTTGAGATCACCGAGGGTGACCAGGCTGTTGTAAAAAGAGCTTGACCTGGGGTTAATCCAGGCTGTGACATTTCTTTCTTTCTTTCTTTTTGTTTAAGACATTTTTTTCTCTTTTTTTAGATTTTATTGATTTATTTGACAGACAGAGACCACAAGTAGGCAGAGAGGCAGGCAGAGAGAGATGGGGAAGCAGGCTCCCCGCTGAGCAGAGAGCCCGATGCAGGGCTCGATCCCAGGACCCTGAGATCATGACCTGAGCCGAAGACAGAGGCTTAACCCACTGAGCCACTCAGGAGCCCCCATTTCTTATCCTTATGACCTTAGGAACACATCACTTCATAACTCTCAGCTATAGTTTGCTCATTTGAAAACTGGGGACAGTAGTATCTGACTCACAGTGTTTCTGTAAGGATCAAAGAAAAAAGTGTCATGGCAGTGTCTAGCATAGTCCTCTAATCATTACCATAGGTAGTAAGAGCAGGGACTCTTCAGCTGTACTTGCTGGGTTTAAAGCTTGATCCACCCTGTACTTACTAGATGGTGAAATTGCACAAGTTACTTAACCCATGTGCCTCAGTTTTCTCATCTGTAAAAAGGAGATTATAGTAGTATCTACCATGTAGTGTTACTTGAGGTTTAAATGATTGAAGGTAGGTAAAGTGCTCAGTCCTGGCATATACAGGCACTACAGGATGGCTACTGTCATTAGCATTGTAACTACCATAGTCATCAGCATTGTAACTACCATAGTCATCTTGGCTGCCTTTTGTCAGAAAGTCTATAGACTACCTTATAAAACCATTTATAATCTCTTCCCCTCCGCCCATAAGTGAATGAGGCCTTAAGAAAAGAGAGGAAGAGCCCCCACCCATGGCCTGAAATTCCCCTACTGGGGGTGCTTTCCCCACCTCCTGCTTGCAGTGATACCACCTGGAGGGAACCCCACCCCTCCTTCCCCCCATGCCATAGCTCCAGCAACAGACCCGCTGGAGATCTGAGCAGATGTTTCTGCTTTTCAGACCCAGGCATTTCCTCTCTTCTAGGAGCACATGCCAGCACAGTCAATATCTGGAAACCTGCTGCTTCACAGTAGGGCTGAGGACTAAACTGGTACTTTACTAGAAAATGGTAATAAAGCAATTTGAATTGCTTTTCATCCTCCTTGCTCTTAACGGCTTTTAGGTTCATATGAGACCAATCAATTAATCCTGCTTCAGAGCTACAGGAATGGGGTGTTTTCCAGCCTCTGAAGAGGAGATGGGCCCATCACAGAGATTTTCCAGCGTTATCCTGAGGACCACCCTGAGCCTGGTGTCTGGGGGAGTGATGGGCAGACGTGCCCACTTGAGGGGTGTGCCATATTCCTGCAACCTGGCCAGCTGCCCAGGTGCTAACAAGTTGCCTCTGTCCCAAAGACAAATCAGCTCTGCACATTTCCCTCCTTACACATTCACCTACCTCCTTCAATCCCAGGTGTCTTTCTGGGAGAGTTGTTAAGAGATGATGATCCACTAAAAAGAGGACCTGCCTTTTCTTTCCTGGCCACATGTGAGGTAGTTCATCTGAAAGCTTCCTCCCTCACCTTCAGGAAGTACTTACCATCTCAGCATCACCAGGGTCGTGCTCAGCACACAGTGGTTCTCAGAGAGTCGTGGATGAAGGGAGTTAAGATAGAAATGGAATGGAAACTTGGAAAGGGTCGAGGTTAGGGTGGGATTTTTCCCTCCTTCTCTTCATGACCAAGTATTGAATGTTATTCTTTAAGGAATTAATTTCTTAAAAAAAAAAAGTTAGAACCAAAAGACGAATGATTAATCCATAAACGGAAGGTAACAGATTGAAAGTGATCAATGCAGGTAGACTGACTCATTGGCTCCCCCGCAGACAAATTGGTGACCGGACAGAATCGATGTTTTTCCTGAGTTGTGAGTCCCGAGATGGGGGATTTCTCCATCTCAGCACAGATTTTTGCCAGAAGTTGTCTCAAGACCTCAAGTACAACTTGTTTAGACATTTTCCAGTTGTAATTTTTTTCTAGGCTGTTAAAAATATTGACTTTGACAGCTTTAAAATGATGGCCTCAAAATTGGAATAATTTACATTCTGGAATTAAGATAATTCAGGCATTTCTGCTGGCAACGGCAGAGTGTAGGAACCAGTTATATAAATCCCAGATTTGAGGGAGACTGAGCCATTAGCATAGATTGGCCTGCTGTGGGTATTCAGAGCAGTCACCTTCCCATGTAAATGGATCTTTATGTCTCTCCCAGGCAAGCCCAAATTCTGAGCTATTTTTGGAGCTCCTTTCAGATCAGGTGATGTGGAAGAGGGTGGGTGAAGGCCACAGACTCAGGCCCCACTTCTGTTGCTGGCCTCTTGGTGTTCTGTAAGAGACACAGAAGGCCTGGGGGAAAATTCTAGCCACTCTCTGGCTGTTGTGTGTTTACTCTAGGTGTTCTCCCCTTTAAATCCTGGGTCTCAGTCCCAAGGAGTCAACATAGAAAGGCATTCAGACCAGCTCAGTGGCCCTGGCCCTGGCCCAATTCTGTCTGCCAGATTCCAAGCACACCTGCTAAACAGATTCCTTTCTCCCAGCACTCTGCTGACATTTTCAGCTGGAACCAAAGTCACTCTCTTGGTCCATTGCATTCCTCTGACTGCTAACTGGATCATTTGTCTACCCCATTCCTCAGGAAAGTCTCCTTGATTGTGGCTGGAAACACCTAAATCAGAAGAAAACTGGATCCAAACCCGAAGGCTATGGCTGAGAAAGGATTGAGTGGTAATCATTTCTGTAGGGAAAAATGAAAGCAAGAGCCTCCCGTTTGGAGTTTTCCTCCTCCTTGGTAGTGGGCACATGCACACTGGCCATATTTAGTCCTCTCTGAATTGATCTGAGGTATCATCCACATTCGACATATGAAAAAATTCAGAAAAGCTCATGCGAAAAAATTCAGAATTTGCCCAGAGACATCTGACTGGTGACTGGGTCAGATGAATCCCAAATCTGTGGTTGGGATAGTTCGCCTATCACCTCTAGCAAAGCATAGGTGACTGAGTCAATCACATCCATGGACCTTGGCAGGTAGAAGAGATACTAGAAGTGACAAGGACCTCTCTCAAATCTATGGGATGTGGGTGGGTTGACAGCATCACTGGAATTTTACAGTTGGAAGGGATATTAAAAGCCATCTAATCCAACTCTTTACATAACAATCAAGGCCTGAAACCCTTAAGAACATGGCAAGTAGTTCTTAACTGAGGATGATTTTGACCTTCAGCATTTGTCTCAGTATTTTGAGACATCTTTAAGTGTCAAAGCCTAGATGGAGGTACCAATAAGGTAGTAGAGTCTAAGAAACTTGCTAACCATTGTACAATGCTCAGGACAACGACCCCTCCTCCGCACAATAAAAAATTATCTGGCTTAACATGTCAGTTGTGCCAAGACTGAGAAACCTCAATGTATGCAAAGGCAAAATGATAGAAATATAGGTAACGTGTTTCTATCTATAAAAGCCTTCGCTGTTATAGTCAGAAAAAAAGAGGCCCAGAATGGGAAAGTCACTTACCCTTGACTGTACAGCAAAATTTTGGTAGAGTTGGGTCTATGTCCTATTTGATATTGATGCATGAAATATCTGTATAATAAACAGTGAAAAATTGTTTATAAATGCAATGCCTTTACAGAAAAATGTACAAAAAATATTGACAGTCACATAAATAAGACTAGGCCTGGTGATAATACGCATTCTGCATTTGTAGTTATAAAGAATATGAGAGGAAGATACTGCCCAGGTATAATTCCTGTTAGATTAGCTCAAACTTTCATAGCTGGTGATTGGCAGAGCTTAGAATTGAACCCATCTTCTCGAACTCTTAAATCAAAGGCCTTTGGATTGATTAGCTTGGACCCTGGTTAGTCCATGACTGAAGAGGCATGAAAAAGAAAAGAAAGTTTATGTCTTTGTATGTGAGAACCATAAGATGTTCGAGAACCTTCTATTGTGTTACGCTCAGCTACATTCCATAGACCTTTGGAGTCCACTGCTATGAGGGATGCTGTATTTACCCTTGCGGGCACTTCTTTTGGATGTATAAATCGCCCCAAAATTTATGGAAGATAATTAAGCACTATGTATGAAGAGCCACCCTTTGATACAGGATTTTACTCATTGGAATCTCTCCTAAGAAAACAATCAGAGCTGCAGATAGATTTACGTGCAAAGATATTATGCTAATAATAATGGCTGGGATTTATTGAGCTCATACCATATGCCAGACTGTGTGTTGAGTGCTTTACATGTATCGTCTTATTTACTCCTCATAACAACGCTATGAGGTGAGTATTATTCTCATTTCCATTACCCACGGGAAGCTAAGCTTAGGAGAGCCTCAGTAATTTGGCCAAGGGTACCAGGCTACTGTGTGATAAAGGGGATTCAAAGCAGGGCAGCCTGATTCATAGAGTTTCTTCTCCTCCTCTTCCTCCTCCTCCTCTTCTTTCTTCTTCTTTAAAGATTTTATTTATTTATTTGACAGACAGAGATCACATTAGGCAGAGAGGCAGGCAGAAGGAGACAGGGGGAAGCATGTTCCCTGCTGAGCAGAGAGCCAGATGCTGGCTTGATCCCAGGACCCTAGGATCTCCACTTGAGTAGAAGGCAGAGGCCCAACCCACTGAGCCACCCAGGTGCCTGAGTTTCTTAATTTTAATGACTATGTGAAACTGACTGATAGCAGTACATCACACCTCTGTTGGGAAAAAATTGGAAGGAACCTGGGTGTCTAACATTAGTGCCCTTGGTTAGGTGAATTAGGACCTGTTTCTCTCTGTTGGTGTCTTAACCTGAAGTAACCTTGACTTTACCTTCCTTGGGTAACAAAGACATCAGATGTAGATGTGCTCATAGGCTTTGCAGATAATTCATGCTTGGGCATTAATATCATTTAGAGCTTAACTCTGGTTGCAGGAAGGAGAACCAGAGCAGATTGGAGATCAGTCAGACCTGGGTTTGAATTCTGGTTTGGGCACATTCTAAAAGTTCAGCCTCTGATGAGCCACCTTTCCTCCACCAAACCTCACATTAGAATTGGGAAGTCACACCTACCTCTTGTGGTGGCTGTGTGGAATTCTTGACTTGCAGAAGCTGTTGGCCACGTAACAGTCAAGGGTGTACTGAGTTTGGTGGCTGGAACTAGGCAGAGGTGGAGCCCCCTACTGGTTAGGGGACCAAGGAACAAGGCCTGAAGTCCCCTGAGGGAAGTAGATTCCCGGCTGTGCTCCGGGATGAGGAAGTAAGGGAAAACCACCTGAGAACCTTGCATTCTTGTGGCAAAGTCCTGTGAGCAGCTTTAGAACAATGTAAATAGGATAATTGGCTGTGGGGATTTGCCCAAGCAGGAAAAACGGACTGAAAAACTCGGAGACTTGACAACGAGGGCTCTTTCTTTGGGGGAAGCCCTGACTGGTCTATAGGATCGAGTATGGCTATGCATTTGAGGGGGAGATGTTTGGAAAGGCTTGTGTAATCAGGGAATAGCCCCTGACAGCTGCCTCAGCCTCACACCAGACCTGCGGGTCCCCAGCTCCTGAGAATGGACCTTGGGATGCTACTGCAGTGACTGTGCTCCCATTTCCTGGTCAGCCCCAGAATAATCTCAGCTTCAGAGGTGACTCAGTTTGGGAAGGGCTGGGGGTGGTGGACCCTTATCACAGGGGTTTGACTCACAGCGTGTGAGAGCTGGAGGAAGTCTTGGAGATAAATCATCCCGGCCACCTCCTCCATTTGGGACACAAGAGAGGCTTAAAATGGGGAAGGGACTTATCTACTGTCCCGCCAGCTACGATGAGACAGTGTCAGAATACCATCTCAGTGGATCCTGACCCAGAGTCCAAAACAGCTAGTCTGTTGTTTCTGTGTAATCTTGAAGGACCCGTTTAGTAAATTATCTTTACTTAAATTGTCTTAAGAATTTAAGGAGCTTATAGACTTCTGTGCACTCAAAATGTATATGGTGAACACAAGTATACATCCATTGTGTCAACAAGTGCTCGCAGTTCTAATCAGAAATGTCTCTTGAATCCATTTCCATGCGTCTAGTTCAGATCTCTTTTTTGGATCTTTGTAAATACCTAACATGTTGTCCTATCGTCTGTAACCACTTCTCTCCTTGGACCTTTTATCAACCCGGCCACCAGAATACTTTTTCAGAAATCTTTCCATGATCCCATTGCTTACTGGACAATCTCAAACATCTTTGGAACACACATTCAAGGCCTTTTATAATCTGAGCCTGACCTCCCTTGCCAGACTCCTGTTTAACACTTCTGCCCACCCATGCATGATACACTCCAGTCACACGGGACAGTTCACAGTAGCTGCTTTGTGCCTCCTGCCGTTTCCCCACAGCGTCCCCTTTGTCTAGAAGGCCTATCTTTTGTGCCCCAGCCCAGAAAACTTTTGCTCATCCTTTAAGCACAACTCAAATATCACCTTCTTTATGAAGTCCTTCTTCATACCTCTTCAGGCAAAACCGAACACCCTCGCTGCTCTGTTCCTCCAGTGCCCTACACAGACTTGATTATAGTTCTCAGATTGGTTAGTTGTTTGCCTGACTCTGAGAGGAGGCTGTGAGTAGGCCTTTTCACAGCAGGGACTATGTCTGTCCAAGTTCTAGCAGAGGGCCGAACACAGAATAAGTATTGAATAGTGTTTTCTGATTTAATGAATAAATTATTGAATTAACATAAATAAAATTATTTATTGCTGTCTGTTGTCCTGTTAAGCAAAATATCTAAATAGATGTTCACCAAACCTGGAGGGTATATCTGAGATGGTCTGATATAATTATAGCCTATGTAGGACAGAGAAATTTGCATGGATAGGGAAAACATCAGTTATCTTAAATATAGGCCGCACAAAATTCCTAAGAGAAGATGCTTTGAAATGCAGGTGTGGAATAGAAATATAGCTGCTTCTCATGTGGGCAACTCTGCATTGCATACTCAGTGTGACTAGTGGTGCACATGTTTATTAGATAAGGAAGATGTCATGATTTTCAAATGCGGTACCAGAGAAGCACATGAGAATGTAATAAAGTGCGTAAGTGAGGCTGAGGAATGCCAAAGTGCTGGTTGTAACATGATGTGCTCTGGGCAGTCAGTAAGGGAGAGTTTGTCCTTTACCAAGGCCAGCTTCTTGAAGGAGACACACCTCCAGACACACTCCCTTCCACCATCACCACCAAACATGGATCGATTGTTTAATCCCTTGTGCTTTAGATGTAATCCTCTAGCTTACATGTGTTGGTACACACCTCCTGTGTTTTGAGCTTTCACGTTTTAAGACAGTAAATTTTGGGGGTTCTTGAAGTTCTTAAGTCAGACTACATTCAGAGACGAAATGAAAGCTAGAAAATTTCAACCAGCATTTTCTTAGAGCTTAACTGGGATCCTCAACTGATTTAATTGATAACAGTCCTTCAAGTCCTTATCCTCGTCATCCACTAATATTTTATATTTGCCATAAGAGATAAGGGAATGGGTTGAGAAGACACAGATGAGAAATTACTTCACTAAATTTTTTAAAAAGTTATGATGTGTTTTTAGGGGTTGATATCCCTTACTAAAAAGATTTGGCTTACTCGTTATTTTTATCTGTCCATTTAGTCCTGTTTTTCATTTGCATGGTAGGTGGAAGTAGTTTGTATTGAACTTCCTGGTCGAAACAGAGCACATTTGTGAAATGTTTGCACATTTGTCATCTTCCTGTATCTTTGTAACGACCTGCGATGGAGGACTTATGAGACCCATTTTACAGATGAGCAATGTGAAGTGCAGAGAGGTTAAGTAGCTTTCCAAAAGGATTAAGGTGGCACAGATGAGACTTAATCCTAGACTTTGTGACTTCCATTATAATGCTCTTGGTTGGCTCACAGCTTGGGGATTTCCATCCTGTCTCAACCACCTCTACTAAGCAATATGATCTGATGATGTGGGTAGCTGTGGGGAATGGGGAAAAATAAGAAAGAAGGAAACCTAACAGAACCTCTAAGAAAGATGCTTGTACTCCATTTGGCTAATTTCCATCTCAGAAAGAGCTCTAGATGGGAAATAAAGGAAGAGAATGTATTATATTATGAAACTAATGGCTCAATCTTTAATAAATTTAATGATTACACTATAAATAATATATAACATATCAAGCCAAAAATGCTTGTTCTGTAGACCTGTTTATTCAGCTGCTAAGACACATATCCTGGTTTGCTTTCTCTTTTTCCCATTAAAAACTATATTTCATTGAAAAAATGCAACATCCTTTTGACATAAATTCTGATGTAATTTCTCAGAAATGTGAAACTTGATGAAAACACAGAGCCTCTCCACAAAGGCTTGCAAGCCAGCTGGTTAATATTTATCTCAAAGAACAAAGGAGGATGTAAAGTGAAACTATGTGTATTTGGAGTAGGGTGAAGTCAGGAGGTGTGGATTCTAGTTCTCTATCTTCCACTAACTAGTTGTGTTACCTTTGGGTAAGTTACTACTAAACCTCTCTGACCCAGACTTACCCTCTTTGAAAACTGTGCGATTTTGACTAGAGGATCATAGAATTCCTTTCTTGATCTCTGGTGCAAACATACAGCCACCCCTGAGGGCTGGAGAGGTCTTCAGAATTCATATTTTATAGCATTTTGTCCCAAATGAGCACCAAATGCCCCTTGTGCTACTTAGAGCTGTTTCTGGTGTTTTCCGTAAAAGACCACGAAGGAAAGAGATTCTACAACTTGCCTTCATAACTCAGTCCACTGTTTAGCAACCCCTCCCGTTTACTGGAGTTCTTCTTTTACATTGAATGTTGTAGAATGCTTTAAAGAACACACACACACACACACACACACACACACACACACTACTGACTGCAGAGGACTATTCAGATGCAACAGGTGCAATGAGTTATAGATCTTACAAAGGGCACAAAGAAGCACCCAGTCAGCAGGAACAGCGGTTGCCAAGAATTTAATTCATCAGTACAAATCCAAATTTACAAAGAACTAATCCCACATAATGGATAAAGGACAAAAAAGAAGGATTAATGGGGGAAAAGGGAGTTTCTGAAAATCCACATCTCAAGTCCACTAAACTCCTCATTTGGCCTGCTTCATTTTCCTTCCTTTCCCAAGACCTTAATTTATTTTTCTTAAGAAAAATAAAGTTGACCGTGATGAATAGTTGCAACCTCAGAACATGTATGTGCTCAGCAGCTCTGAAGTTGGTCTGAATGTGTCTGCGTGTGGAATAACGTTTGTGTTGGGAATGTGGGAAGACTACAGTTGAAAATAATGAATCCCTTCCTCATGACTTGTATTGCCCTTGCAGAGTCGGGGCAAAAATCTGTTTCTTCTCAAATGAAAAGAAACCTTCTTTCTCTCAGCCATGGAAAGAATATTTTCCTGGTAAAAATCCAAAATGAAAAGCTCAGTCGGCCACCCAACAATATTCTCTTCAAGACTCACTATCAGTTCTTTATTGGATCACAGTTTCTGCCCAGGTTGGAAATCATCCTGGCCTACCAGTCTTAGAGAAAAAGTTTACAGTGTCCCCCCCCACCACCCTCACTCCTCACTCCTCCAGCAGCTGTGCCTTGGGGTTGACCTAGTTTAAGAGGAAAAGAACTTCTCGGCAAATGCCCCTGCTCTGGCCATAGGGACTTGGGTTTCTCTGCTTTCCCATTATTCTTTTTGGTTCCTTTTGCTGTACTTTCTTACTCTCAGTTTGTCCTAAAACTCTTCTCTCCTAGGATATGAGCCCCATTCTCTATTTTCCTCACTTCAAAATCTCCCATTTGTTGATCTCGTTCATATCTATGACTTCAAACAATCTAACCTCAGTAGATGACCCCCAAACATTCCCCTCCCATTTTAATTCTTCTCTCAACCTTCCAACTCTATACAAAATTGGCTAATTGAGCATGGCCACATAAAATGTGACTTGTTATAAACAGAATGTATCGTTGTCCTCTTTAAATAAACACTATGTCTCTGTCCAGTTGCCCAAAGGGAGGGACTCAGGTCTGTACTCACCCTTACTGGAAAGCCATTTTACTTCTTTTTTTTTTTTTTTTTTTTGCTTTCCTACTTTCCCAACTCTTTGCTAGGTTTTCCATCTCTTCTTTTGTACTCTAAGTACATTGAGACCATGCTTTTACATTAATTCCCTCTCTCTCTTTATTTTCCATTAGATACTTTCATTTATTTTTGAAGAAAAAATGGAAATAAGCTAAATGTGCAATCTATCATAATTATCTGTTTAAATGCCTATCTCCCCTACGTGAATGTGGGGTTTATCTTTGTCACACCAAGCACTGAGTACAGTATTTAGTTTTGGGTTTCTAAATGGCGCCCAAGGGCAGAGTCAACACTTTGGATGCATTTGGTTGGCCTGCACAATATTTTTTCATCTTGCTTTGTTTTTTTGCAAAAGGAACTGTCAACTTTAAAAAGTTGAGACATTTTATACAAAATCTGTTTTTTAAATTGTCTTCGAATAGTCAAAATGACTGATAATGTCGAAACCCCCCATACCCGCATTCCTAATCAGCAATAATGCATGGGGCTCGGGTGTGAGTACTAACATTAAACATTGCATGTCTGCTCCAGTGTACTCCTCTCCACTCCACTCCCCAGTGATCTGTAATACTCAACCCACTTCCTCATGTAAGTCACCTACCTCACTTGTCACCAGTAGGCATTTGGATTTGTGCTTTCTGTTGAACTCCAAAGTAGGTACTCAGAAGATGTTAACTGAATGAACACTATGCTACCATATGTAATCCAGAATCTCTGAATGATACAGCATCTCAAAGATTTCTCAGTCTCACATTCCTATGCGATGTCAAAGTCTCTACAGCAGGTCTGGGGATTCATCTCAATTCCCTGACAAGTACTATGATTGCATGCAAACTTTTATTAAGAACCAATTCTCTGCCTTCATAAGCAGCTCATTTCTTTTTAGTCAGAAAGCTCTAACTGTTGGAAAGATCTTTCTCAATTGTATTGAAATCAATTAGAGATCACCCACCATAAGGCACATATCAAAATGCTGAGTATTTCTCAGTGTCTGGAGGAGCTAGAGATCCTGTCAGTTTGGGAAGGGGAAAGGCTCATGGATGGCTCTTTGAAACTGGAGACACTTAAAATGGGCATTGAAGGAAGGTCAGGATTTTGCCAGAGGGGTTATGAGGAAGACTATTTCCAAGGAAGAAAACACAATGGCATGGTGAGTCTGGAGTGCATTGCTAACAGCTCATGTGGGGATTGGCTGTGAACAGGGGACAGCAGATGGAAGAAAGCCTATAGGTGAAGAGTTGGTGAGTTCTAAAGAGAGGTTCAATTTCACCAGGCCTTTCAGTAAGTGTTATTATTATTCCCATTTTATAAATGTGTGAACCATGGTATGGGGATATGAAATAGCTTGCCCCAAACTCAGTCATCTAGTTCATGATTCAATCAGGATTCACATCCAAGTCTCTGACTCTGAATGCCTTATCTCAGCGTCCGGGCAAATATAACTCAACCATATTCTGCACTGTTGGCTGTCTCAGAAGCTGAGAGAAGTGTGAGGAGGAGCAGACAGAGGAGGAGAAGGAGAACGTTCTGAAGAAGGAATAAGTGAGAAAGCAATGTAGTCCCTCAGGGCACAACATTCAGGGATCTGTTCATAAGGAGCAGTTGAAATCAAAACTAACAGCCTAGCAGTAAAGGGAAAGACATATATGCAGATGAAAGAACACACATCTCTGACCTACAAAGGGACTTGAGAATTCCCTTTCTGAAAATGATCTAGTAGGGTTGTAGTCACCTAGAAAAAACATTGCACACAGCAGCAGAGGTGGGGTGAGGAGATTAAATGACCGAAGGCTGTTAAAAGAGAAGTAGAGGAGAATATTCTAGGTCTCTCCAGATTCTTCAACGGGTGACTCAATGACCTTTCTCCCAGGAATTTGGAGAGGGCTTTCTTGCCTCTGGTGGCTTCAGTGGCTTGTCAAAGACATGACACAGCTAATGTTTACTCATCTGCTCTTGTAGAAAATTGATTAAAAGCTTTTCCATCTCCAAATCAAGTATCAGTTACCAGCAAATTGCCTTTTCTGCTGTTAACAATTCTGTTATTCAACCCACGGGGCTTTTGCTTTTCTTGCTAGGGACACATAATAATGGTAATAGTAATGAGGACGTTGATAATCACGATGGATATTGAATACTTGCTAAGTACCTAGCATTGTGCTGCATGGTTTACAGATTTGATTTCATCATTATAATCCTGAGAGATTTTTACTGCTATATCTATTTTGCAGATGAGGAAACTGAGGCTTGGGAAAGTTCAGTGATATACTAGAGGATATGTGGCTAGAGAGCTTACAGTAAAGTTTTGGGTAAAGACCCGATACTGTGGCGCTCTGCCTCTTAACCACTTAGCCATGTGATCTTAACCATTAGCTATGTGATCCCTGAGCTCTAAGACCATGGACCTACATGACCCCTGGGCAAGAAAACCACTGAGCTCTATGACCATAGAACTATATCACCACTAGGCTATATGCCAAACTGTTAATCCACACACAAGTGGCTTTAGGTATAAAAGCAGACACATGCCTGGTCTAGCTATGTCATTTAGCATCTTTTCTTTCTTTCTTTCTTTCTTTCTGTCTTTCTTTCTTCCTTTCTTTCTTCCTTTCTTTCTTTTTTTTAATGAGTTGACAGTAACAATAGGTAAATAAACACCATTAGCACTTTAAAGGGACATGTGATGTGGAGTCTGACATCTCATCTCTGTGCCTCACTAGCTGTAGAGACTTGATAAGTTCAATCTAACTAATGGTTATTGAGCACATACTGTGTGCCAGCTGCTGTACTGAGTTCCTGCTTTCATAAAGCTTAGAGGGGAAGACCGGCGTCAAGTAAGTAGACATGAGTGGGTGTTAAAGATAGGGTCCTCTGAAAATTCCCAGCAAGAAGATCTATCCTAGTCTCTTAATGGTTTGGCCCTCTTAATCCTAGGCCCTTAATGGTTTGTTAAGCTTACCTGCTACAGAATGGAGAAAACAGTAATGCCTGCTTTCCCCATTTCATAAAAATCAAACAAAGTATTATATACTATTGTATCATATAAACTATAAAAATGTTAGTGTTAATTATTCTATTATCTGGAATTGTTATTGTGAGGTTGGTAAGATTCCCCTGTGAGTTATTGATATCCCTGTTACATATTACTTGTCTTTAGGTTTCATGCCCTTGACTCTTAGGGTTCCCCCACCCAACTCACAGTTTTAAGAAATAAATTCTTAGAAGATCTAAATTCTGTGCTACACATTAGCCAGCATGTGGACATCAGCCAGGTTATTGACTTTAGAACTAATGCGTTCATTAAAAACATAAGCAACAGAAATATATTAGCATTTAGTACCTCGAATTCACATAAATGCTGAATAATTGGTGGGGTGGGAGAGATGTGTATTCATAACCTAAACATATAGTCAGCTGGATGAAGGATAGCTGGGACTCTGTATTGATAAATTTGGTGGAAGATCTTACTCCCCCGCGTTTCTGTTTGCTTCCAGTTGTTCTAAGTGTTCGCCTCAAGAAAAAGAAATAGTTTCATTTACCCAAACACACATGCATTTCCCATAAACTCTGCAGTCATGATCTTGAAGTGAAATCTCAAAACTGAATTTCTAAGAGGATCAGTTGGATACTGATGCTTGATGTAGAGAAGGAAAAGCTTTTACTCAATTATCTACAATAACAGCAGGGGAAATGCTGGAAATTACTGACACAGTAAATGGATTTTTTGCATAAATGCTCTCTGTTTTCAAATTTACCTTCGTGTGAAAGACCTTTATTACGAAGCAGTCCCTCTATCTCGTCTTTTGTTTTTCAAGGAATAGGAGATGGATTTATTTTTTTGTCAGGAGCAATGGACAAATCACTGGTCTTAAACATCTGACAGCTCCCAAGATTTGATTTTTCTACAGTTAGGTGACCAACATTTAGTGGATCAGACAAAGGGTGATGTGACCTTAAATGTAGTGGTTATCTCCTCCTGTATTTTTCCTTCTTGAAGAACAATTTTATTGAGATATAATTTACATACCACAAAGTTCAACCATTGAACATGTACAGTTCATTGGCTTTTAGTGTATTGACAGAGTTGCACAGCCATTGGCAAAATCTAAATTTAGGACATTTTCATCACCTGGAAAAGCAAGCCCATACGGAGTAGCAGTTACTCTGATTTCCTCCAGCTCTGCGGCCCCTTTCAACCACGAAACTCATTCCTGTCTCCCTGGGCTTTTCTATAAGTGGATGATACAGATCAAGTGTGTATGTAGGGTTTTTGTGATGTGTTTCTTTTACTTAGCCTCATGTTTTTGAGGTTCCTCTGTGTTGTGCCATGTGTGAGCCCTTGACTTCTTTCCATTGGGGAGTCATATTTGATTATATGGATAAGCCACATTTTGTTTACCCAATGGCCTGCCACTTGCCTCTGTTGGTAATTCCTTGGAAATCCTTCTTCCCTTGACGTCTGCAGTACCAATTTTGATTTTCCTCTTATTTCTCTGGCTTCATGGAATTCTCTCCTGCAATCACCCTACAGCTGTTGATGCTCCTCAGATAACACCACCCTTTAGACCCAGCCCTAGGGAGCCTTGTCCTGAGCAGCATCTTTTAGAAGGCCCCCACGTACCACACCCTCCCAATCGATTTCTTGAACACAAGGGCACTTCCACCATTTGGGATCCCATGCTCAGACACTGTGTCTCATAACCTTTAACAGTTACTGTCATGACTACCCTTGTTCAGCCCCAAGGGAAATCCTTCTCTGCCTCTTCTGCACGTGGATTCTTAGCACAAGTCTAAGTCCCATAAAGATACATGTGTTCTGCTGCCGTGGAAGGCAAAGATGGGAACTACCTTGCAGTACAGGGAGGATTTGAGTGGCAAAAGTGCATAGATGAGAGAAAAGGCAAATTAATTCCTGTGTCAAATCTTTTCTCTGAGATAACATGAATGCAATATATTCTTATATAATGAAGTATCATTTGTCCAAAGTACCAAATGTCCATTTTCTTGTTTCTCTTCGCTTTCTGATTCAGAATTCTAGAAATATTCATGAACTAATGTGGAACTTACAGTGATGTCACAAAGAGGCAGGCAAACATTCTGTAATAGTAAACAACTCCCATTGTTCTTAAATTTGTATATATGCAGGCTTAGATATAATGAGCGTGAAGTATATTGAATTTTTATATTGCTCTGTAGATCTAGATACTACTCTAAGAGATAATGAAGTTAAAATATTTTGTAATATTTTCTATATATTCTGTATATTACAGTGTTTGGACATGCTATGTAAAATGAATTGCTCATTTCTGAATTGAAGTGTTAGTTTAGCACTTTTTTTTGACATTTTCAATCATGCCTGCCTCAGTTTTATATTCTGGTACTCCTGTGAGAAGAACATGAATTATATGAGAATCTTGATTATAACAATATAATTAGTGATTTTGTCGAAATGAAGAAAATAAATTTCATGGGATAAATTTATAATAACTCACCAAATGTGTATGACTTTTTTAATCCCTCATTTGCACATTGCAGGCCCACCAGCAGAACATGCAGTCATATTAAAGTAATAATTGAATTCACTCATCTTATTTTTTTGCCAAATTTCAGTCATTTAAAACTATTATTTTACATATTTAAAATTGCATTATTATGAAGTTATAACATTAAAAGTAGGAGGATTAAAGATTTTAATAGGCTGTCAGTTTGATGTTTCACTTTCAAATACTTAAGCATATGCGTGGGCACTTCCACTGGCACTCTTGCCCAAGGGCCCACAAATATAGACTGTCCTCAGGGATCTCTACTAGAACTTCTCTCTGTTCACTTTATATCCTTTCTTTGGGTGCTACCCATTCTGTGTCTTCATGCCGCCTATTCTCTATGGAACCCAAATTAATTTTTCCCACCTAGATTTTTCTCTTGAGTCAGATTGATATATCTTCATGTCTAATTTGGATACTCCATCCTGGACACACTAGGTCCTGCTAACTAAATGCAGTCTAATTCTGCTCCTACTTAAAGTGATGTCACCTGAAGCCTGGAAATCATCTCTACCTTCTGGTCCTTCTTCCTCTGCTTCTCATCTAATAGCATGTTGGCCATTATCTTCTGCTGATCTACCCACTTGACGTCTGTCATCCATCTTCTCCTCTCCATTCTTGTGTTTATTTTTTTACTCGTCTTTCTGACTCCAAGCTTGGCTCCTCCAGCAAAAGTCTGGTTGGTTTACTATCCTGCTTAATATTTTCCAATGTTACATCAGGACCCTTAGGAAAAGGTCCAAACTCTTTAATATGGTACAAAGGGCATTTGGTGACCCAGCCCTTGCCTCCTGTCTCTCCAGCCTCGTCTTTTTGTTTGTTTGTTTTAGATTTTTATTTATTTATTTGACACAGAGAGAGAGATCACAAGTAGGCAGAGAGGCAGGCAGAGAGAGAAGGGGAAGCAGGTTCCCCGCCGAGCATTTGATTTTCTGGCCTTTGGCCTTTGATTTTCTGAATTCCACCACTTTCTCTGATGCCCCAGTGCCTTTGTATTTGCAGTTCCCTTTGTCTAGAATGTTCTGTCTTGCCCTATTCTTCCCCTTCACCTAGTGCTTGTGTGAATATATGATAAATGATTGTCTCTACCATAGACTGCCCTTGTGGGCAAGCTTCAGGACTTTTTCCATCATAATTTTTTCCCTAATGCTTGGCTGCACAAAGTAGATGTTAAGTTTGCTTGTTGAATGAATGAATAAAAGGCTCGTTTGTGTTTCTGTTTCCAGTGCTTAGCAGAATGAGTGGAACAGAGATGCTCCTGGCTGGCTTAGTCCAGGCAAGCATGTGTCTCTCTTGGGGTCATGAATTTGAGCCCCACATGGGGTGTAGAGAGTCCTTAAGTAATAAATAAATAAACTTTAAAAAAAGAATGAATGGAATAGATTAACTGCTCACTAAATGCTGAGAAAATAAATAAATAAATTGATGCAGTCTACAGGAAGGCCTAGGGAGTTGTTTGAAGGATGGCTTTCAGAGCTCGACATCACTTGGAGGTAAGTACCTTATCTCTTTAGCCCATGAAGAGCCTAACCAAGTGCTGGCTGTGTTTAGGACCCTAATAAATGGAATAGATGGACACGGAAAAGGTCACACTGTTTGCCTCTGCCTGCACATCGTCTAGATTCCCTTTCTTGAAAACGATGTCAGGGGGCTGGCTTAGCAAGTGGGCGTTCTGTAGAAGCCTAAAGGAGGCAGGAGGAAGTGGTTATGATTTGGGTGTGAAATTAAGAGCCTGTACAGAGTCAGTAGCTCACTGTACCCCTAACCCATTAAATCGATGGGTCACCCAGCTGAAGATGAAGGCCAGCAACACTGTCCTCAACAGGGATATAAAACTGGAAATATGAGGGAGAAGCGGCCAGAAACAGGGATCAGGTCTCACTTTGCTGTGATGTAGCATGTGCAAGACCAGTACTTAAAAAAAAAAAAAAAAAATCTTCAAAGGTTTTAGCCAACTCAATAAAGCAAATGTATTAAGATTCTTTGGGCCTCAAGTAACAGAAGAAAACGAATTTTAAGTGGCTTGTGCAATAAAGAAATGTATTACTTCACATTACAAGCAATCTGGAGCTAAGGGGGTTCCAGTGTCGGTTATCCAGCAGCACAATGCCAGTATCAAGAATTCAGGGTCTTTTTATCTTTCACTTCTGCCATACTTGTCCTCATCCTCAGGCTGAATTCTCTCTTGGTTGCAAGATGGCTGCTGTAGTTGTAGCTATCATCACAACTAGGCATGACAATGGCCAGAGGAAAAAAAGAGACCAGCTTTTCCTCTGTGCTTTTTTTTTTTTAAAGAAAAAGTTTCCTAAAATCCTCCTGCAGATTTTCTCTCACACCTCATTGGCTTGAATTAGATCCATGCCACCATCTAAACCAATTACTGTCAGGGGGAATGGGTTCATGACCCATCCCTGGGGCTGGAGTTAAGGGCACGCATAGGCAACCAACAGTATCTGCTTTCCCCAGGCTGCCTCTACCTTGAACTTCTGACTCAAAAGCTTTGCCAAAGAAAATACATCTTCGTTCCTCTAAGCCCCCACTCCACAGGAGGAAAAGGATTGAATTTTGAAAGAATGAATGAATTTTTGTGTGCAGACTCTATTGTACATTAGAAGCATAGTCAATGGGCCCGGCTCTGTGGGTTGGGTCTAAGTTAGGGAGCCTGGAGAGCAGTCCAGGGATGCTAGAGATTAATTGCACAATGCACGAGAGTGGTTAAGTTTAATCACTGCATTTTCTCCCCCTCTTACAAAGAGCAGCCTGGGTGGGGTTTGCCAATCGTATCAATCTGTTCCAGCCCCTAGGCCAGTAGTACTCGCAGTTATGTGGCCCTAGAGTCACATTTTCTGTCACCATTAACCAAAGGAGCCACATGAGCCTAGTATAACAGAATATTCTAATACAGAAATGAAAGGTCTTGCAGCCTTGCAGGTTGCGGAAGAAGGACCAACCCTCAGCCTATTAGCTTTTGCCTGAGAGTGTGATTTTCTCAGACAAAGCTTCAAGCTGGCTTTGTATCCAGAGGGAAAGAAACTGGTCGAACCAGTTTATGTTTAATCCTTTGTTTTTCCTCCACCATTTTTTAACTTTCAAAACATTTTTGGACCACCATGCAGACAAAGTTATGTCAAAAAAAAAAAAAAAAAAAGAAAAGAAAAGAAAAGAAATCCAATCAAGGTGAATATTTCAGAGACATTTAATTCAATTCCAAATATATTTCTTGAGCACCTACAGTGAGTAAAGCACAGCCCTGGGTACCGCGGGGAGTATGCAAAATAGCAAACAAGTCACTGCATGGTCAGGCATTCTCTGAGAACACGTGTCCGGTCAAGGACTTGGGTATATTTGGAGATGTACAATAAATAAGAGATTTCTTTGTTTTCACAATGTGCATGTGTTTGGAGTGCGAGCAGACAGCAATAGATAATTAAAAGAATCCACTGCTAGAGACTGAATATCTGTGTCCCAGCAAATTCATATGTTCAAACCAATTCCCCATCGTGCTGCTATTTGGAGGTGGGGCCTTTCAGGGTGATTAGGTCATGAGGGTGGAGCCTTCACCAATGGAATTAGTGCCCTTTTGAGAGACCCTAAGAGAGTTTGCCTGCCCCTTCTGCCGCCATGTGAGGGTACAAGGAGCAGGCAGCTGTCTATGAATGAGGAAGAGAGCTCCCACCAGACATGGAAGCTGCCAGAGTCTTGATCTTGGAATTCCCAGCCTCCGGAAGAGTAAATAACAATTCTGTTGTTTCTGAGCTGCCTAGTTCATGGTCTTTTGTTATAGCAGCCCAAGTGGACACAGATATCCATTGCATTTCATTGTGATATATCACGTTCGTACTGGTTGCTGTAGCCTCAAAGAGATGGCCAAACCAAGGAGGAAAAGAAAGTGAGGACGAAGGTCATTTCCCAGAAAGTGAGGACAAAGGTCATTAGGAGAGTATCAAAGGGTAAATGCCAGATGATCCTGGAGTTCCAGTTTTCAAAAGCAGACATATGTGTTTACACCAAAAGCCAAAGATCAAGATAAAATGCACAAAGTTCTCTAAGGGGGCATCATGGAATGCTTCAAGGAGGAAGGACCTTTTGTTCTGGGCTTTGGCAATTGAGTAGGGTATTAAATAGAAATAGGCAGAGGGCGTTCTGTGCAGAGTGTACACTGCTGATGTGATAAGAATAAGACAAACTACATTAAAAACCTCCTCCCACCCCAGTCTTTCCCCCCTTACCTTGTCTTCTAGGAAGAACTTTTTGCTTGTTGGGTCAGCTCAGGGGATTCTTACAGGAAAATCCAGAGAAGCCTAGGAGGCTGAAATGACACAGATATAATAAAAACTTCGAGTGCCTGGGTGGCTCAGTTGTTAAGCATCTGCCTTTGGCTCAAGTCATGATCCCAGGGTCCTAGGATTGAGCCCCATATCAGGCTCCAGCCCCATATCAGGCTCCTTGCTCAGCTAGAGCCTGCTTCTCTCTCTCCCACTCCTGCTGCTTGTGTTCCCCTCTCTTGCTATCTCTCTCTGTCAAATAAATAAATAAACTCTTTTTAAAAAAGGAACTTAAGATAGGAGGACAAAAGAACCTGAATGTGGGTGTGAAGGAAACTTTGGAGTAGGAGTTCAGAGCTGGGAGGAGAGAGACTCCAGGTCAGCCTTGACACTTGGGAAAAAATGAGGGAAAGGAATGGGAAAAGATAGGTTTTAGGGCATTTTTCTGTGTTACGATATGTTCTCCCTTTTGGTGTTTTCATGAAAGACTGTGGCAAAGATTTAATTAATTTTACATTAATTTTTGGGTCTGGGTTGCTATTCAAGATGGCACTCTTACGGCACGTGAGTGAGCTAAGTGCAGGTATGAAGTTGGAAGCACACAAGAACTGGGAAAGCAAGAAGTCAGACCGGCTGATGAGAGACCGGTTGTTGGAGGAGAGTGGTGGGACAGAGGTTAGGCCTGCTGCAGGCGGTGGAGGGCTCAGAAGTCAAGGTCAGGAAGGTGGTATGTACTCACGGGCAAAGCAGAGCTCCCGAGGCTCCAGAATCCAGTGGCTCAGTACCTGATGGAGGATAATTACACTGATAGTAGAATCAGTGGAAAAAGGAAAGTGGAGGAAGAGATGATCAGTTAAAGACCTATGACAAATCTGGTGCCAAAATAATAGATTTGGTAGATTTTCTGTTATGGGACGGATTAATTTATTTGAATTGACCAAGGGTTTCAGTGTATCTAGATGCAGCCTTAACCAGGGCTACAAGATGGAAATGTGCTCGCTAACCTCATTACTATTTTTTATTTCTATTATTTAGGAGTGACAGAGGACTTACAAAGTGCTCAGGGTGGATCTGGAGTGCAATGCAATAGAGCAAGTTTTTACTGAGCCCTCACCAGGTGGCTGGCACAAGGGCCTTGAGCACCAGGCTTACCATATAATTAGAGTTACCAGATCAACACACAAGCCTGCCCCCCAATGCAGAGGGAGTCGGAGGGCTGTAACTTAATGAGAGGCAGATGTCAACGGGGAGCAGATGTTTGCAGCTCTTCAGTTATATCAAATTAATCATCTCCTGACTTCAAGGTGCTTCTTGGAGTCCAGGAAATTTCCCTGTAATAAATTGCTCCTGGGATTGATTTTTAAAGTGAGAATGTATATGCCACTGTCTTGAATGCTTTAGAACAGTTCTATCTAGAAGCAGAAGAAGTTTTTTTTAGTATAGGTGGAGGAAAAAAAAAAAAAGGAAATTCTCAGACCTATTTCTAAAAAACAGAGAGGCTGATTTCTAATTAATGAGACTAGCTGCTAGCAAGGCTCCACCTGTCTGCCCACCTTTTCATTTATTTAGCAAATGATTTGTATAGACACACTGCGTACTGAACCTACAATCGTGTGTGAGAACACAGATGCTGGCTTCATGGAATCTTCAACATAGTAGTAAATAATGATGCAAATACATCTAAAATCACCAAAGTGGTAAGCACTCCGAAAGGGAGTGACATAGCCCTTGAAAAGAGTTCATGCAGGGAGTTAGCTTAAATCTGAGAGATCGGAGAAGTCATTCCTGAGCAAGGGACAAGGCCAGAGCTCTTCATTCTCTCCTTTTCTTTCCACTTCCCTTGTCCTCCTTCCGCTCTGTCCCCTCCCCCACCCCCTTCTTGCTTCTTCTCCTTCCCTTCCTTTGGTCTGCTTTCTTCCCTCTATACTTCTCTTTCTTTTCCTCCTCCCATCCCTCACTCCCTGCCACCATCCCTCCATCCTCCTCCAGCCTTCTCTTTTCTCCTCTCTCTCTCTCTCTGTCACCTTCCTATCTCTTTCGTTTTCTTCTATTCCCTTCCCAAATAATTGTGGCAAGCTTGCTGGGGACCCAAGCCCTGCATGGGGTCTGCGAGGCGTCAGAGGGGTTGGTGCACACACAGAGAGGAGCAGGACACTGTCTCTGCTCAAAGCACCCAGAGACAATGCACAACTTGTTCGAAATGCAGAATGATGGGTGTTGTACTGGACACAGGGACAGGTGCTTCTGGGTGTCCACAGGAGGGGCATCAGACTCAGGCTGGAGTGTTGGGCTGGGGCAGGTGTCAGGTGAGACAATGGTTTTTAAGTGGCTGATGTTTGAGATAAGTCTCAGAGAATGCTAAAATGCAGAGTCAAGGGTCTGGCCGGCAGAAGAAAACTCCCGCGTGGAAAAACAAGAAGCAGGATAGGACTGTTACATCCTGGGGAAGACAAGAAATTCAATATGACTGGGATGAGAGACGTGAGTTGGGAAGATCCAGGAGATGATATAGTTGGAGAGGTGGGTGGGAGCCAGACTGTGGAGAACCACATAGTATTTTTTCCTGCATACGATGAGGTGCCATTGAAGGTGCCAAGAGGACAATCGCACAATCCAGCCTACCGCTTAGGAAGGTCTTTTCAGGCAGCGGTGTGGTCCTGACCACTGCCGTCAGATAGAAAGCCATGCATCCTCACATCTGGCTTTCCAAAAACATCATTTCAGGCTGTGCGGTCTGCTGAGTTCTTTGGTGGCCTCAACTGCAGGAACAAAATAAAAATCTCAAACTGTTTGACTCTGACAGTGTGGTAGCATCCTTTCCTCCTCCCTAGGCTCTCTATTCTGTACGACTCCCTAATGGAAATGAATAAACACCTTTGGAATCTCTCCTTAACTGCTGGGATTTTTTCATTACTGTAATTATGATAAAATAAGCCATTTCTTTTTGTTTCAGATGGGTTTTGCTTTTCAAGGTTTATGTAAAAAATAAAATAAAATAAAATAAAATGAAATGAAATGAAATAAAATAAAAGAAGCCTGTTAAGCATGAAAGGTTAGAAAACATCCATCGTTCTAAACCAGGGTTGCTCACTCTCAGTACTACTGACACTCGGGCTGACTAATTCTTCTTTGTGTCTTGCATTAGAGGATGTTGAGCAGCACTGCTGGCCTCTGCCCATTAGATGCCAGAGAAAAATCCCTCCTCCGTTATGACAATCAAAAATGCCTCCAGACATTGCCAGATGTCCCCTGGAGGGCAAAATGACCCCTGTTGAGAATCATTTTTCTAAATTGTATGGACGGAAGGGTTGCAGATAAGAAGAAAGTCAGAAATTTAGCCTATGCTCGGCAAGTCCTCCCTGTGTTTAGAGTCCCATCAGGAGGGACCGGCGGCATCTGATGTTAAATGAATTCCGGCATTGCCTCCAGAAGCACCATCTCCCCACTCTCAGGCCTCTGCTAATTATTAGACCACCTCTTACTTTCTTTCATCTCCAAATGCCTCTAATGTGTTATCATGGCACGGATCCTACTTTCTCTCCAATTACATGATCAGATGGACCTTTTTCAATTTGGCTTTCGAAGCTGGTTACTCCTAGGAGACAGCTTTGCTAAAAGCATTTAATGGTCCTCGAGGTAGCCAAGGCTTCGAGGTGCCTATCTGCGGGGTGGAGCGGGATGGGGACACTGTCTGGGGCTCTGTCAACCTTCCAGCTCCACCACATCTTCCACTCCCGTCCTCCAGAGTGGGGCTGGCTGGCTTTATTTAGGTCTTGCATTTCAGATTGTTGTTTGATATGATGCCAGTGGCGACACTGCAGACGTTCCCAGGCAATACGTGGGGCTGCATTTCCCTGACTGGGTCTTGTGTGCTGCGGTCTAGCTTCACGCAGTACAATTAGGAGGCTTTGAAGTTGCCACGAGGCTGATGACTAGACTTGAAGGACAAGGACTCTGTCCTTCCCTCTGTTTTCCCAGCGCTTATATCTTCTCTCACACCTTAAGGATGCTAAGAGGCGCCCTGCTGGGTGTTTAAAGTGGATGTCTTCCAGAACACACATAAGCCTTGGACTTGACACATTTGGCAGCAACGTGGGGTGCTCGGCATTTGGAGTCTACAGTATGGACGTGAACCCATATTTTGCCTGGAACCTTCAGCTGGGAGATTGCATGCTATTTTTAACAGTGTCCTTTTTTTCCCCCCAACGTGGTTCTTTAACAAGGTCGTGTCATTATCAGTTATTTAATATTTCTAAAATTAGAAACAGTTTCACTGCTGTGGCAGCTTGAGCTTCAGGCCAGACACTGTGAGCCTTCTCACACTGGGGCTATTGATATAGTCTTGTGGTGAGTCTTCTCGTTCCTTCTTTTTCTAGCTTACAGTTGGCTCAAAATTCAGCCAGGCTAAACGTTTTTGCTCTCTTTTGGTCAGGATTTTTCAGGATTTTATTTAAGGAATCGCACTAGCCACTGTTAAGCCAAAAGACTGAGATGTAGCTGTCTGGTTGGTAGTCAACATTCAGCACTCCGTGGTCTTAGCCAACTAGCTCCAGATTGCACTCTGGCCAGCCCAGAGAAAATGCAAAGCAGAGAAAGGGGTAGAATAAAGATTCCTTCCTAAGCAGCCCTCCCTGCTGCTTCCTAATAGAGCAACTGTGAGTGCTGAGGATAATTAAGGGGAGGTGAAGTGGCAAGCAAGTAGCAGAAAGAGAAGGGAAGACGCGCATTGTTGTAGGGCAGAAGCCCGCTCCACACCTGCAGTGTACCAATCCCTGTCCTGTGGGACAGAGGAAGCATTACCTATGACATGGCCCTGGCCTTATTCAACTCCTAGTCCACAGGCAAGGTGGTGGTGGGGGCGGGACTGGGAGTGAAAACCAGGGTCTGATTTCAGCCTGTCTGAAACGGTTCTCCTTAGCTCTTCCTAGAATATAACGAATTTTGACTCTCTCATGTAATCTCTACCTAACATGGGTTCTACAAATATCCCCATTTTATACAGGAGAAAACTGAGGCTCAGGGAAGTTAAGTAACTCATCCATATTTACTTCACCAGTAAGGGACAGAGCCAGGGCTGGAATCCAGATCTTCTGACTCTGAGTCCAGGGAAAGTTCCACGTTCCCACCTGTGTCCCTCCTCCGTCCTCAGTACTTTCTCATTATCGATCTTGTGGCAGGGTCTTTTGGTCCTTTTGGTTCTAAAGACAATATTTATTCCTCTTTCCACAGGGCTCCATGCTGGCAGAAACACTGCTCATTAGGTGTTCAAGAAATCCATAGCCCACCCTCGAGGGTAGACTTAAAGCAGGGGCCCAGGATGGTTATTGATCAGTCTGTTTCCATGTCCCACTGTGGAGCACCATTCCTAAACACCAACAAAGGGTTTTGTGCCTATAAATCAGCTCCTTGTAAGACTCATTAATAGGGAAATCTGCAGAGGGTGAATTCTATTTTTTTTCCAGAGAATCTGAATAAATGGGTCATGGAGATGAACATATCTGAAAAAATAAGGGGGGTGGTGCTCAGACAGAAATATGTTGCCAATTTTTTCCTTCTGAGGAGAAATGAGGAGAGTTTCATGAGTGAGTCAAAAATGGATTCAGCATGGTAGAAAATAAATCCAAAAAGAAGTGTACGACACCTATGACTTGGATTATTTACCCGAAGTTACAGAGAGGAAAACAATATGTGTAAGTTTCAGCATTATGTCTAGAACATAGTACATGCTCAGTAAATATTGGTTTTATATGGAATGAATAAATAAATGACTGCCAAGGAATCCACTCAAGATGGAAAACCTTAGTATGTCAACTGGGCATTTTGACTATGTCCTGCCAAAAAAAAATGCCTCACTGATTTTTTTTCCCCCAATGGAACTGGCCCAGTGCTGAGTATGTATTTGGGACAATTAGAGATTACATGGGATTTTAGATTAGGTGCATGTACTAATTTATGCACATGACCTCTAATTACTGTGTGGGACAGTGAGAAAAATCCAAGGGATTCAGACTCAGAAGATTCAGGTTAAAGTCCTAGTTCTGCCCCTTCTGAGCTTTGAGACCTTGAGCCAATCATTTAACCTCTCTGAGCCTCAGTTTCTTCCTCCGTAGATGGAGATGGCATCAACAGAGATCTTGGTTCTTGGCTGGTGAGTATGTGCTGGCAATGCCTGTGGAAGTGTGCTGTCTACCATCCAGTGGGATGCAAGTGTGACTTGTGATTCAGAGAATTAGTTGCCAGGGTTCTTGTCCGCACTGAATGAGTGGAATGAGTGGCCAGTTTCTGAGTATGATATTAGTAATCATCATCATGAATACCAATTCACTTGAAGTGGTTCAAGTCTTTGCTCAGATGTGTCACCCATTGAAGCTGCAAGAACACCTCCCTGAACGTTGTTAGAAAGCCATAAAAAGTGTGGGTTCCACTTGTCTTCTTGGTCCCTCCTGGTTATTTTGGAATCATCCCTAGCTGACAGCATTTGAGTGAAGAGCTCTGTTTTCCCCGCAATGGGTTGTGATCAGAGGAAGTGGGACAAATGACTTGAGTGAAGCCAAATAAGGGCTAAAACAGTTTGCCAGTGTGATGATTCTTTTCTAGAGTTGGCTCCAAAGAGGAGAGGAAATGGATGCTCCTGACCCTAACAGAACCCTATCTGCCGAAGGGTAGTCAGAAAGTGAAGAGGAGCTCTCATCTGCCCTGGGTTTGTTCTAACACCTCTCTCTCATAACCCAGCAGACATTTGGGTCATGAACTCTGCCCTGAAGATTACCACAGGGCAAGGGGAGAGAGTGGAGACAGGGTTTTACCCTCCTCCTCCATCCATGTCTCATCTTTAGGAAATTGGACATTGGAACGTTATAAGAACATAAGCAAACATATCTCAAGAGGCAAGCCCCCCTCCGTATTTCTGCTTAAAAAGTTAACCTTTAATCTCCTTTGCTCCTCGGATTTTCTTTTCCCAAGAAGCTTTGTTTTGCCACCATCTCAATAATTTGTAGCTCTGCTCTACTTGATCAAGCCAACCCGGATAACTTGTGAGCTATTAAGAGAACATACTTTTTCCTTGGGGAGTCATTCATTCCCATGATCATTGATAATAGAAAGTCCTTTTTCTGAGCTTGATGCTAATGACTTCTCAATCCAGACTGGATGCATTTTCTCCAATTGTTGGTTATTCTTGAGCTATTACTTGCAGTCTTGAGGAAGCAAAGATGGAATATGCTTCATTGACCTATTCTGGGCTCTGTTTTGATTATTGCTGGCAATGTGGATAAGGCAACAGAAGTAAATGGATGTTGAATAATCAGTTTTGTTGGAGATTAGACAAAGAAAACATGAAGTGCTCTTATTTTCCTTCTTGTTTGTAATTTAAAATGAATTTTATAAACAATGAGAAGATATCACCAGACTTTACTACTTCACAGTTCAAGTCTAACTTTGAAAAGGGAGATTCCTCATAGGCAGAGTGTGAAATGTTTTCTTAGTCTTTAAATGTTTAAAATTGAGTTGACATCATTCCTCATGTGCTGGTTATCTCTCAGTGGAGCCATTGTCATTCTATTTTAAAATTCCAGAGTCTTCTCTAACTCCTTTCTTATTCCATATATATGGACTCTGGTTCTTCCATATTTGTTCTCATAGTTACTAATTTTCTTGTCTTCTAAATCTCTACCTACCTAGGTGAGGTCATTATTATCTTGCACTGAGTTGGCTGAAAAAGTCTTGTAACTGAGCATCATAGCCCAAGCTCTCTTGACTCCAATTAGTCCCGCACCCAACTTTGAAAACAGAGTTCTGAAAGCATCACTCTGCTCATATTCTCTGCTCCAAATCATCACTGACTTCTCATTTCAAGTAAATGAAAGCCAGACTTGTCAGTGTGACATTTAAAGTCATTCATAACCTGCCTCAACCTACTCATATCTTTCCAAGACTCTCCCCCTCCCTTCCTCTAACGTCCAACCACACTGACTCAGTCATGCTGTAAAATAGTTTTGTACTTTTTGCCTCCATGTTTATGCTTACATGGATCTCTCATCCTGGGATTCCATTCCTTTACATTCTAATGCATACTTTTAAATACTTCTTCTTTAATTCTTTAGTAATCAAAGAAGAATGATAAATTACAGTCATATGCATATCCATTTTGTCTCTTCATAAGAAAATTAGGTCATAAAGGACAGAGCTGTGCTTCCTACATCCTTTCTACAGTGCTTTCATCTAATGCCTTATACAGAATTCACTGTCAATTTACTGAATGAATGAATGTGTAAATAGAAATAGAATCAACATATTATTTAGACTTTGGGTGACATCATATCCTGAAATATACTAATTGGAAACTATTGGAAAATGAACGGGTAGTTTCAGAGCACAACAGAATTGAGGATTTGAAATATTTTTATTCTCATCAAGGCCAGAGCTACCTACTATTCTCTTGTTTAATCCTCCTCATTTTCATTTCATTGGACGCCTAGCCCTTTATTGTCTCACAAATATAGCATGATATACAGGAAAAAAAAATGTTTAAAGCGGCTAGCATTTAAAGGTATGTGGCAATCAAAGTCCTTCTCCAAAACTCTGCCAAACTGTCTCTGCTATTCAGACACAGCATGTAAATAAAGACAACTTTTTGTGATCAGAACATGGGCACAACCATGCAGTGGGTCCCTCTAGCCACAGCCATCACTGGAAATGGCAGCCTCCCGGAGACCTCATCCTTTTTGCTGCTTTTAAATTGACAGTCTCATATTCTAGAAAAATGGCCTCCTTCTGATGTTTTAGAGGAATGCAGGATCCCATGATGCAATATCTATAGTCCCTGGGATACATGGACATCCATACATATGTGTATTGTGTGTGAGAGCATGTCTACTTGCATTTATGGGTTAGCTTTACCTAAAAGTTTCAGAGATCTTTTGAGACAGAATTAAAGTGTGAGTCTCAATGTAAGCCTGCTTTAAAGAAGGGCTTGAGTCCAAGGCTCAGAGGTTTGGTTTGGACAAGCACCCAGAAGTTGGGATGACTATCTGAAGCTCTTGCATCTGCAAATTTGGGCTGGATCAGTTGAGGACAGGCATTGTCATGACATTTTCAGTACTCCTCACTACCATTCAGTCTGGAAGGAGCACCTCCTTCACCTAATACTCAAAGATTTGGGAAACTGGAATAACAAACAGGAAAAGTAGAGAGAAGGAAAAAGGAAAGTTGGTTTGATTTCTTTAAGAACGTCATTCTTTCATTGCCTCCAAAGTTGTGATTATACTGCTAATAGCTGGGTCAGGCTATGACACACAAATGTTATGAGTTAATAATGGGCAACTTTACAATAGATCCATAGATCCACAGAACTTGAGAGTTAAAGAGGACCTTGGGGACCTCCTGCTTAAACCATCTTTTTATACATATTATAAAACTGAGGCTTGGAGAGGAGAAATGGCTTGCCAAGGACTTGGAGAGCAGGACTGGGATTCATTCCAGAGTCCTGACATTTAGTCAACATAGTTATTCTAAATCATCACCCAGTCAGTTCTGCTGTAGCATATCCTGATAGATTCAATAGGCTGGGATCAGACTGAGGCTGAGTTTTACTGTAATTCTCATTTTTATTCAAACTGACTTGACTTTTGTCCACTTGTTTCTAGAATGAGAGCTTAAAAGGTGGGATGGATGAATCAAAGTGGGAGCTATCAGCAGGGGGCAGTAGGACGGTCATTGCTGACATCCATTTGCTGGGAGGGAGCATTATTGAGAGTTCTGAACCAGGAGTGAAAATGCTTTCCCTCAAGGTGGAAGATGGCTACCAAAGATTGGATGAAAAAAGTCAGTTTGAGGAAGCATATGTCACTGGCTTGAGAATCAACTGGCCAGGAAATGAAGGAAATATGCCAGTGTGCCAAGAACCTTTAACCAAGCAAATACAGGAAAGTTAGGGAGTTTTGGGATCAGTCCCAAAGTAAGAAGAGAATTACGGGCAAGTGAGCTGGCCAGAGGGTCCCAAAAGGCAAGTTGCTTCGCATAAATCCGTGGTTACAGCCATATTTCGGAGCTCCTTCTTGCTCTGCATTTTTTATTTGTAACAGTTTCAGAAGCCTCCTGATGGAAGAAATTTTATGTGTTTGTGAAACTTGGTTTCCTAATTTATTGATGTAGTATATCTTTCAAATTTTACTATCTTGAAAAATCAGAATAAAACATAGGAATATTGGTGAGGCTCAGGTCTATCATGATGGGATCACAGAGCAGCAGAGACAACCTTAAAACACCACCAGACAAGTGTTTGGAACTCCATCTTAGATGAAGCCTCCTGAACTACAGACCTTGTCCACAACAAAAATCAAGCTTATTTAATTAATGTCTTTGTCTTCAGGCATGTGAAACATTTTTCCCTCCCCCACACTTTTTTTTTTCTTCCCAATTTGGGAGTGATATCAAATATATTAGATGATTGATTCAGTACCCAGGGAGTTTCAAGTCTGAAATTGTGGATGGTGGAGTCTAAAGACATGAAACAATAAATAAAAAAATTAAAAAATAAAGACATGAAGCAGTGTTATCCTTTGATCAGTGATCAAGTTTCTACCATACCGCATGTTTTAGCTGCAGGGGGTTGGGGGTGGGGAGAAACAATGAATTAGTTAATCCACATACAATTGATTAGGAAGTGGGTAAATATTTATGGAAAAGGGGGCAAATGCTATTAATTATAGTCTTAAAAGTTTGTTCCCAGGGACAAGTCTCATAAAGTTCATGAAAGAGATAGATTATGAACCTTGTGGCCCAGAAGGGGTCCACTGAGACCTGGACATGCTGGACTTTTTTTTTTTTTTTTTCCCCAAAACTGGTTAACAAGGGAGGTATCTGTACTTCCCTGAAGACTGTAGAGTCCTACAGGTAGAAGGACGGGTAGGCGTAATTTCATCTTCAACTTCAAAATTTCTGAAGATGAGAACAGACACTATAATTAAAGTAGACAGTAACTAATCAATGAGCACACTCAGGAGTGTGATTACTGGTTGGATGGAAACCCAGGGCTCCATATGATGCTCATCTTGGTAGTTTCCAGTTTAGTATTTTATATTAAAAGACGACTTGCTGAGTGATATTTTACATGGCAGTTGGAAAGCGGTATCCAATATAATGGCAAGGGAATCAGTATCTGAGAGTTCCCCAAAACTGAAATTATGGGGAAAATATTGGAAGAAATCTGATAAGGATACATGTAAAGTGCTGGGGAAAATACTGAGGGTAGAAGGCAGGAAAGATATGGCTGACACAGCACCTAGCACTCCGTGATGGCGAATTTCATGTGTCAATTTGACTGGGCTACAGGACAGTCAGATATTTGGTTAAACATCATTTCCAGGTGCTTCTGTGAGGCTGCTTCTGGTTGAGATTAACATTTGAGTCAGATAATAGGTATAGCAGTTTGAGGCCTCAAAGTGGGTGGGCCTAGGCCTGAAGAGAATAAAAGCAGAGTAAGAAAGAATTTTCTCTCTCCACTTGACTATCTTTGAACTGGGGTATCAGTCTTTGGACTTCAGACTCAGACTGGAACTTACACCAATGCCTCTCTTGGTTCTTAGGCCTTTGGACTTGCACTGGAATTTACCATTAGCTCCCTTGAATCTGATTCTGTCAGCCTCTATAATAGCATGAGCTAATTCCTTATAATAAATCAAACCTCTCTCTCTTTCTCTCTCTCTCTTTCTCCCTCTCTCATATATATATATATATATATATATATATAAAATGTACATATATATATGTATGTATGTATATGTATATGTATATGTGTATATATATTCTCCTGGAGAACTATGACTAATGCAGTCCTCTCCCCAACTACCTCCCCCACTCCTCCAAAAGGGGGGAGCAAATGCTAACCTTGGTATAAGTCAAGAGAGTCAGTGTCTAGAAAAACATCAAGATTAATGTTGGGTCCAAAACAAGCAAGGCAATATCTTACTCATTACTCTGCTCTGACCAGATTATACCTAGAGTATCATGCTCAGTTTTGGTAATCCCAGCGTAGGAGGGAAAAGGTCAAACAAGAGGAAGTCTGGAAGAAATCAATAAAGGTAGAAAATGCATCTAACGTCATGTCAATGAAAAATTGTCAAAGAACTTAGGATAGTCTTTTGGGGAGAAGATTTCAGAGAAAGATACAGCAGCTGTCTTCCAATTCTCAAACTGCTATCAGCAAGAAGAGGAATGATATTTGCTCAGTGTAACTCCAAGGAGCAGTGACATAGAGTGAACATTCTAGGGAGAAAGAGTTGAGCCCAATCTAAGGAAGCACTTTCCAAAGATGGACTGGACTGAAATGAGAGTGTAAGTTTTCTCATGGAATCCATGTGACATGAGTGCTGGGTGCTTTGAGTTTCCTGGTAAGAGTAAGATTGGTGTCAATTACCTTAAAGATGCTTTTCGATGCTTTTTTTACATCTATAAAATTGATGTTCATAGGGAAAGTGATTGTTAGCCAAGCAAATGCTGTAATGTAATGGAATACTTATACTATTTAATAGAAGACACTTTTCAAAGGACATATGTATAAGCAAACTGTTACCTATTTTTTGAAGTAGGTCCCTATGAATCTTTCCGCATTAATACATTTTAGTTTCTTTGGCTGACCTTTGTTCCTTTAATTTAAATACCTATATCTTTTTGAAGGTAACATAAAGGATTATTATAAGTATTTTTGATCTACATTTTCACCAATTCAAGCAGATTTTTCCTTAATTATCCTGAATGAATCTCTCTGTTCTGAACAAGTGAATGGCACATACTACAAAAACACCATAATAACAACAGCGGCAGCTTACCTTGGTTGACAGTGCTTATTATGTGTTAGGCATGGTTTTAAGCATGGATTCACTCATTTACATGGATTTACTCCCTTAATCTTCACCAGGCAACTATATGAAGTAGCTGTAGCTGCAATTATCATTCCCATTTTTATTAACGAAGAAACTAAGCCCCAGGGAGGTTACACAACGTGTCCTGGGACACGTTGTTAGTAAGAAGCAAAGCTAGGATTCTGGTTTCAGGGTCAGGCTCTTTCATTTTTTTCTTTTCTTTTCTTTTTTTCTCTAGAGTCAGCATTCTTATTACCACGTTATTTCTGTTTCACAACTTTCTGATTTAACAGCATTCCACTTAGAAGTAGAAGTAAACCTTGGGAACCCTGCATGAACACTCCACCCTAGGGGCACCTCAGAAAAGGAATGTACCCTGCTCTGGGAGACACATGGCTTCTTTGCCTCAGCTCACACTTCCACTGAGACAGATTGGGCGGTTGAACATCTTTGTGATCTCATCATCAGTTGATGTTTCATTCCAGATCATCTCCAAAGGATGTTGCTTCGGCAGTCTGCAACCTAAGCTTTTTTAGGTGCTCAGTTCTAATATCGCACAGATTGGAGCTCAACTTAGCTGCATCTGTCTTGTGACATTTGACTCCATTTGACCTGAACTCAGATCCTAACTCTGCCTCTTACCGGGTCTATGGACTGGGGCAAATGACTATACTGTGTGATGTCTTCGTCCTCTACTCTGCAGAGTTTTTGTTAAGAATAAATGAGATATGAGGTGAAGGGGATTAAGAGTACACTTATCAGGATGAGTGAGCACTGAATACAGTATAGAACTGTCGAATCACTGTATTGTACACCGGAAACTAGTACAACACTGCATGTTAACTATTTGGGAATTAAGAAAAAGAATAAATGAGGTATTATGCATAAACTCTCCTCTAAAGACCTAATGCATAAAACAAGTATTCTAGAAGTGGGAGTTCTTTTATTTGAGTGATGTTATGTAGTCTACTTTAAGTTTTTTGATTCTGCTGGTTGAGGGAAAAGTTACTCCTTGTAATCTGACTTTCTGTTGGGAAATAAATAAGAATCTCATTGAAAATGGCTTTTAAGCAGTTGCTTGAGTTTAAGTAGCTCCTGTGTGCCTTTGGTGGGAGTGGTGTTCCAGTGCAATGTGTAATGGGGGATTTTTTTTCATGCTTTGCAAAACATCCTGTGTATCTTAAATTTCCCCATTCTCGATATTAATGACACAATTGTGTTTTAGACATGGCCACCATGAAAAACACGCTTTCCATGTGGTGCCAGTCTTTCCACAAACACATTGAACACCTATTATATTCTTGCCTCAGAGTAATAAGACACAGTGGCTAGTGCTTCTGGTCTGGGCAAAAAGCTCTGGAACACAATGTCAACGTAACAAGGTTAGTGAAACAGTGCTCTTCAAACATGGAAAATAAATAAGGGTGGGAGAAGGGAAGTCCTTCTCCCTAACCACAGACTCAAGAATTCAAGAAAAGACCTGTACAGATGAATAGTTTTGTGAGTTGGGAGTGGACCTTACCGTATAACTTCTTGCTTTTTCAGACTGCCACGAATAGATTATTTTCTCCTCTGGACAACTGGGTTCATGATTAATTCTCTGTCTCTCTTGACCTTTACAAATAGAGGAGAGTATTTTGATTAGATGGTTTATGGATATTTCTTTTTCCTTTTTTTTTAAAAAAAGCAAAGTGATATTGTCTTCTTATATGTGCTGCTGAAGCAAGCACAGTGATATTGCCTTAAAGTAATACATATATGATGTGGCAAATTAGAAAAAAACAGAAAAATATGAAGAAAAAAGTGAAAATCACTTGTAAACCATCATGCACATGCTACCTCTATTAACATTTGAAAAATTGATCACCATTTTTTTCCCTATAAACATATGTCATCGATGACAGAGTTATATTGCTATTTTTATATAACATCATATGTTGTCAACATTTTCTGTGTTGTTAAAAAAGGGAGTGTGGGTATACCCATTATGGAAGAAGATCTGGAAGTTACTTATTAAAACACATATACACCCAACTCTATGACTCAGCAGTTCAGTCCTAGGTATGGTACCCAGGTGGAAATAAATAAAGTATTTGTTTACAAAATTACTGGTACAAGAATATGCATCACATCTTCATTCATAATACTAAAAAACCAGAAACAGCTCAAATATCCATCAACGGATGAATGGATAAACTAGTCAGCAATAGAAAGGAACAAACTACTTTTTAAAAAAATTTAATTTCAGTATAATTAACAGTGTTCTATTAGTTTCAGGTGTACAATATAGTGATTCAACAATCTGGTACATCACTCAGTGCTCATCATGATAAGTGTCCTCTTGGTCCCCATTATCTGTTTCACCCATCCACCCACCCACCCACCCGTCTGGTAGCCATCAGTTCGTTCTCTATAGTTAAGAGTCTGGTTTTTGGTTTGTCTCTTTTTCTTTCTTTGTTTTGTTTCTTAAATTCCACATATGAGTAAAAGCATATGATATTTGTCTTTCTCTGATTGACTTACTTCACTTAGCATAATACTGTTGTTGCAAATGCAAGATTTCATTTTTTTTAATGGCTAATATTCCATAATATCTATCTATATATTGTATCTTTAGCCATTCGTATTCCATGGTATGTAATATTCTATGAAAATCATCCAAGAAACACATATAAATATAAATTATATATATATACACACACACACACACACACACACACACACATATATATATATTTATTTATTTATTAATGGACATTTGGGTTGCTGCCATAGTTTGGCTATTGTAAATAGTGCTGCAATAAACATAGGGTGTATATACCTTTTTGAATTAGTGTCTTCATATTCTTTGGGTAAATAACCAGTAGCAGAATTACTGGATCATTTGGTAATTCTATTTTTAATTCTTTGATGAACCTCCATTACTGTTTCTACATTGGCTGTACCAGTTTGTATTCCCATGAACAAGGTGTTCCTTTTTCTCCACATCCTCACCAACACTTGTTTCTTGTGGTTTTGATTTTAGCTATTCTGACAGGTGTGAGGTGATATCTCATTGTGGTTGTGATTTGCATTTCCCTGATGCTGAGTGATACTGAGCACCTTTTCGTGTGTCTGTTGGCCATCTGTATGCCTTCTTTGAAGAAATATCTCTTTGTGTCTTTTGCCCATTTTTAATTGGATTATTAGTTTTTTTGGTGTTGAGTTGTATAAGTTCTTTATGTATTTCAGATATTAGCCATTTATCAGCTATGTCATTTGCAAATATTTTCTCACACTCAGTAGGTTTTCTTTTAGTTTTGTTGAGTATTTCATTCACTGTGTAGTAAATTTTTATTTTGATGTGGTCTCAATAGTTTATTTTTGGTTTTGTTTCCCTTGCCTCAGGAGACATATGTAGAAAAAATTATTGCCTCAGACTCTCCTAGGATTTTTATGGTTTCAGGTCTCACATTTAGGTCCTTGATGTACTTTGAGTATATTTTTGTGTATGGTATAAGAAAGTGGTTCGGTTTCATTCTTTTTCATGTATCTGTCCAGTTTTCCCAACACCATATGGTGAAGAGGAACAAACTATTGGTACATGTAACAACATGGGTGAATCTCAAAAGCATTATACTAAGTGAAAGAAACCAGACTTTCAAAAAGCATATATTGTATGATTCCATTTATATAAAGCTCTGGAACCAACAAAATTAATCTAGGACAGAAAAAAACAGAATGGAGGTTTCCTTTGGAGGGTAAATTGGGATAATGGCAGAATTGATTAGGAAAAGGCATAAGAGAACTTTCTAGAGTGATGACAATATTTTATATCTTAATAAGGGTTTATGTTACATAGATACATGCATTAGCCAAATTCATCAAATGAGGGTTGCCTGGGTGGCTCAGTTGGTTAAGCCTCCAACTCCTGATTTTGGCTCAGGTCATGATCTCTGGGTTGGGATTGTAAGATCAAATCCTGCATCAGTCCCTGCACTGAGCATAGAGCCTGCTTGAGATTCTCTCTCTCCCTCTGCCCCTCCCCGCTCTGGCTCTCTCTGTCCCAAAAACTAAAAGTAAATTAATCAAATGATACAGTTAAGATTTGTGCATTACTGTATAAAATTTTACATTAAAAAAAAAGGAAAAGGGGGCGCCTGGGTGGCTCAGTGGGTTAAAGCCTCTGCCTTTGGCTCAGGTCATGATCCCAGGGTCCTGGGATCGAGCCCCGCATCAGCCTCTCTGCTCTGCAGGGAGCCTGCTTCCTCCTCTCTCTCTACCTGCCTCTCTGCCTACTTGTGATGTCTGTCAAATAAATAAATAAAATCTTAAAAAAAAAAAAAGAAAAAGAACATACTGAATTTTAAGTTTCTATTTCCTCATCAATAAAACTAAAACATGGAGTTATATTTGTAAAGCAAACGCCTTTATATAGCATTACTTCATAGGTTACAATAATCCTTTAAAGCAAAAATGTTTCTTTAAAACAAAGTCTTGATATGCTTAATATATAAGGCGGGGGGTAGGGCAAGATGGTGGAGAAGTAGCAGGCTGAAATGACATCAGGTCCCAGAAGTTCAACTAGATAGTTATCAACTAGATAGTTATCTAGTTATCAACTAGATAGGTCCCAGAAGTTCAACTAGATAGTTATCAACTAGATAGTTACCATTCCAAACACCTACAAACTCAACAGGAGATAGAAGAGAAGAACAGCAGCAATTCTAGGAACAGAAAATGGACGACTTTCTGAAAGGTAGGATGTATGGAGAAGTGAATCCGAAGTGACAGGAAGATAGACCACAGGGTTAGGTGCTGGCTCCCAGCAAGCAATAGAGAAACGGAGCACAAAATCTGAACTTTTAGAAGCCTTCTCCATTGAGGTACATCACTCCAGAGGTTAAGTGGGGGTTGAGTCCTCGTGGGGACAGTGTGGTCTCAGGTCCTGTGGGGTCACAGAAAGATCGGGGGTGTCTGAGTGTGGCAGAGCTCCCAGGTATTGGAGCAGGGAAGCCAACTACAGAGACAGAGCTGAGGAGTGAGCTTTCAGAGCAGGGTTACCTTAAACTGTGATCCAAGGCACAGTCAGACCATGGCTCTTTGACCAGGGACCTGACAAGTGGCAGATACAGGGAGAGTCACCTTCCTCCTTTGGAGGCAGGAATCTACTGGGTTTGGAGACTCCAAACTGGTCTGTGCATTAGAGACAAAAACACTCGGTCACAGGCTGGGTGAGCAAGGAGCATGGGCGGAAACCAGGGAGACAGGAGGGATTGACTGCTTTTCTCTGAGGGTGCACTGAGGAGTGGGTCCCCAGCTCTTAGCTCCTCCAGGCTGGAAATTGGGAGGCTGCCATTTTCATTCTCGTCATCCAGAGCTCTATGGAAAGCGTTCAGGGAACAAAAGCTCCCAAGAGCAAACCCAAGCAGATTACTTAGCCTGGCCCCTGGCAAGGGTGGTGCAATTCTGCATCAGGCAAAGACATTTGAGAATCACTACAACAGGACCCTCCCCTAGAAGATCAGCAAGAACATCCAGCCAAGACCAAGCTCACCCATCAAGAACAGCGGAACTCCAGAGCTAGGGGAAAGCAACACATAGAATTCATGGCTTTCCCCTGATGATCCCTTAGTCTTGCAAAGTTAATTTTTTTTAATTTTATTTTTTTATTATTCTATTTTTAAAAATTTTTCCTTTCTTCTTTTAACGTTTTTTTAACTAGTTTATCTTAAAAATACCTTTCTAAAAAAAAACCTTTTTCAACATTCATTGTTATATTTATATTTTATCCCTTCATTGTATTTAACCTTATTTTTTGTATACATAAAGTTTTTGTTTTCCCTAAAAATTTTGGGATACAATTTCTTCTAATACATCAAAATATACCCTAAATCTAGCACATGGCTTTGTTCTAGTCTCCGACCTGAGCACATTCTCTCCTCTTTTTTTTTTCCTCTTTCCAACCAATTTATCAATTCATTTTTTAGAATTTTTAAAAAATTTTTCATCTTTACAGTCATATTCCATCCCTTCATCGTGTTTACCCTTAGTTTTGGATATATATAAGTTTTTCTTTCTTTAAAATTTTGGGAGGTAGCTTATTCTCAGAGACCAAAATATACCCAAAATCAAGTGGGTGGCTCTGTTCTATTCACCAGCCATATATATAATATGTATATTATATATATGTATATGTAATATGTATATTATATATAATATAATATAATATATTATATATAATATGTATAATATGTATACATATTATATATATAATAATATAATATATATAGACGCGCGCACACACACACACACACACACATATATATATATTTTTTAATTTTTAAATTTTTATTTATTTTTTCCCCTTTCTTCCCCCCCCCCCCCCCAGTTTTGGGTCTCTTCTGATTTGGTTAGCGTACATTTTCCTGGGGTCTTTGCCACCCTTTTAGTATTTTATTCTCTGATTCATATGCTCTTATCTGGATAAAATGACAAGGCAGAAAAACTCACTATGAAACTGTGGTCACCAATACAGCATGGTACTGGCATAAAGACAGACACCCAGACCAGTGGAAGAGAGTAGAGCGCCCAGATATGGACCCTCAACTCTATGGTCAAATAATCTTCAATAAATCAGGAAAAAATATACATTGGAAAAAAGACAGTCTCTTCAATAAATGGTGTGGGAAAATTAGACAGCTATGTGTAGAAGAATGAAACTCGACCATTCTCTTACAACATACACAAAGATAAACTTGAAATGGACAAAAGACCTCAACATGAGGCAGGAATCTATCAAAATCCTAGAGGAGAACATAGGCAGTAACCTCTTCGATATTGGCCACAGCAACTTCTTTCAAGATATGTCTCCAAAGGCAAAGGAAACAAAAGCGAAAATGAACTTCTGGGACTTCATAAAGATCAAAAGCTTCTGCACAGCAAAGGAAACAGTCAAAAAAACAAAGAGGCAACCCAAGGAATGGGAGAATATATTTGCAAATGACAGTACAGACAAAGGGCTGATATCCAAGATCTATAAAGAACTCCTCAAACTCAACACACACAAAACAGATAATCATGTCAAAAAATGGGCAGAAGACATGAACAGACACTTCTCCAATGAAGACATACAAATGGCTAGCGGACACATGAAAAAATGTTCATCATCCTTAGCCATCAGACAGATTCAAATCAAAACCACATTGAGATACCACCTTACACCAGTTGAATGGCCAAAATTAACAAGGTAGTAAACAACAGGTGTTGGAGAGGATATGGAGAAAGGGGAACTCTCTTACACTGTTGGTGGGAATGCATGTTGGTGCAGCCAGTTTGGAAAACAGTGTGGAGATTCTTTAAGAAATTGAAAATAGAGCTTCCCTATGACCCTGCAATTGCACTACTGGGTATTTACCCAAATGATACAGATGTAGTGAAAAGAAGGGCCACCTGTGCCCCAATGCTCATAGCAGCAATGGCCACAGTCACCAAACTGTGGAAAGAACCAAGATGCCCTTCAACAAACAAATGGATAAGGAAGATATATGTGGTCCATATATACTATGGCATAGTATGCCTTCATCAGAAAGGATGAATACCCAACTTTTATATCAACATGGATGGGACTGGAAGAGATTATGCTGAGTGAAATAAGTCAAGCAGAGAGAGTCAATTATCATATGGTTTCACTGATTTGTGGAGCATAAGGAATAACATGGAGGACATGGGGAGATGGAGAGGAGAAGGGAGTTGGGGGAAATTGGAGGGGGAGACAAACCATGGGAGACTCTGGACTCTGAAAAACAATCTGAGGGTTTTGGAGGGGCGAGGGGTGGGAGCTTGGGTGACCTGGTGATGGGTATTAAGGAGGGCATGTATTGCATGGAGCACTGGGTGTGGTGCATAAACAATGAATTCTGGAACACTGGAAGGAAATTTAAAAAAATAAATTAAAAAAATGTAGGTTCTTACTGCTAGGATAAATGAAGCAGAAGAGAGAATTAATGATATAGAAGGCCAAATGATGGAGAATAAAGAAGCTAAGCAAAAGAGAGACAGACAACTACTGGACCACAAGGGGAGAAATCAAGAGATAAGTGATACCATAAGATGAAACAATATTAGAATAATTGGGATTCCAGAAGAAGAAGAAAGAGAGAGGGGGCAGGAAGTATATTGGAGGGAATTATAGTAGAGAATTTCCTTAATATGGCAAAGAGACCAAGCATCAAAATCCAGGAGGCACAGAGAACCCCCCTCGAAATCAATAAAAATAGGTCCACACCCTGTCATCTAATAGTGAAACAAGTCTCAGTGACAAAGAGAAAATCCTGAAAGCTCAGGACAAGAAGTCTGTAACATACAATGGTAGAAATATTAGATTGGCAGCAGACCTATCCACAGATACTGGCAGGCCAGAAAGAACTGGCATGATATATTCAGAGCACTAAATGAGAAAAGTATGGAGTCAAGAATACTATATCCAGCTAGGCTATCATTGAAAATAGAAGGAGAGATAAAAAGTTTCCAGGACAAACAAAAATTAAAAGAATTTGCAAACACCAAACCAGCTCTATAGGACATATTGAAAGGGGTACTCTAAGCAAAGAGAGAGCCTAAAAGTAGTAGATCAGAAAGGAACAGAGACAATATATAATAACAGTCACCTTACAGGCAATACAATGGCACTAAATTCATATCTTTCAGTAGTTACCCTGAATGTAAATGGGCTAAGTGCCCCAATCAAAAGACACAGGGTATCAGAACGGATTAAAAAACCAAGACCCATCAATATGCTTTCTACAAGAAACTCATTTTAGACCAAAAGACACCTCCAGATTTAAAGTGAGGGGGCGGAAAACAATTTACCATGCTAATGGACATCAAAAGAAAGCTGGGGTGGCAATCCTTATATCAGATAAACTAGATTTTAAGCCAAAGACTACCATAAGAGATGAGGAAGGACACTATATCATACCTAAATGGTCTGTCCAACAAGAAGATCTAACAATTTTAAATATCTATGCCCCTAACATGGGAGCATCCAACTATATAAACCAATTAATAACAAAATCAAAGAAACACTTTGACAATAAAGCAGTTGGGGACTTTAACACCCCCTCACTGGAAAGGACAGATCATCCAAGCAAAAGATCAACCAGGAAATAAAGGCTTTCAATGACACACTGGACCAGATGGACATCACAGATATATTCAGAACACTCCATCCCAAAACAACAGAATACACTTTCTTCTCTAGTGCACATGGAACATTCTCCAGAATAGATCACATCTTGGGTCACAAATAAGGTCTCAACTGGTACCAAGAGATTGGGATCATTCCCTGCATATTTTCAGACCACAATGCTCTGAAGCTAGAACTTAATCACAAGAGGAAACTTGGAAAGAACTCAAATACACGGAGGCTAAAGAGCATCCTTCTAAAGAATGAATGGGTCAACCAGGAAATTAAAGAGGAATTGAAAAAATTCATGGAAACAAATGAAAATGAAAACAAAAATGTTCAAAATCTGTGGGACACAGCAAAGGTGGTCCTGAGAGGAAAGTATATAGTGATACAAGCCTTTCTCAATAAACAAGAAAGGGGGGCGCCTGGGTGGCTCAGTGGGTTGGGCCTTTGCCTTTGGCTCAGGTCATGATCTCGGGGTCCTAGGATCGAGCCCCATGTCAGGCTCTGTGGTTGGCAGGGAGCCTGGTTGCTCTCTCTCTGCCTGCCTCTTTACCTACTTGTGATCTCTGTCTGTCAAATAAACAAAATCTTAAAACAAAAAAAACGAAAGTAACAAGAAAGTTCTCAAGTTCACAACCTAACCTGACACTGAAGGAGCTGGAGAAAGAACAGCAAAGAAAGCCTAAACCCAGCAAGAGAAGAGAAATTATAAAGATTAGAGCAGATATCAATGAACTAGAAACCAAAAGAACAGTAGAACATATAAACAAAACTAGAAGCTGGTTCTTTGAAAGAATTAATAAGATTGATAAGCCCCTGGCCAGATTATCAAAAAGAAAAGAGAAAGGACCCAAATAAATAAAATCATGAATGAAAGAGAAGAGATCACAATCAACACCAAAGAAATAACAAACAAATACAAAAAAATATTATGAGCAACTATTACGCCAGCAAATTTGACAATCTGGACAAAATGGATGCATTCCGAGAGGGATATAAGCTACCAAAATTGAGCCAGGAAGAAACAGAAAACCTGAACAGACCCATAACCAGTAAGGACATTGAAGCAGTCATCAAAAATCTCCCAACAAACAAGAGCCCAGGGCCAGGTGGCTTCCCAGGGGAATTCTATCAAACATTTAAGGAAGTAATACCAATTCTCCTGAAACTGTCCCAAAATATAGAAGTGTGAGGAAAACATCCAAACTCATTTTATGAGGCCAGCATTACCTTGATCCCAAAACCAGACAAAGACCCATCAAAAAGGAGAATTACAGACCAATATCCCTGATGAACACAGATGGGAAAATTGTCACCAAAATACTATCCAATAGGATCCAACAGTACATTAAAAAGATTATTCACCACGACAAAATGGAGTTTATTCCTGGGCTGCAAGGTTGGTTCAACATCTGCAAATCAATCAATGTGATACAATACATTAATACAAGAAAGAACAAGAACCATATGATACTCTCAACAGATGCTGAAAAAGCATTTGACAAAGTATAGCATCCTTTCTTGATCAAAACTCTCCAAAGTGTAGCGATAGAGGGTACATACCTGAATATTATCAAAGCCATCTATGAATAACCCACCATGAATATCTCAATGGAGAAAAACTGAGAGCTTTTCCCCTAAGGTCAGGAACATGGCAGTGATGTCCACTATCACCACTGTGATTCAACATAGTACTAGAAGTCCTAGCCTCCGCAGTCAGACAACAAAAAGAAATAAAAGGCATCTGAATCAGCAAAGAAGAAGTCAAACTATCACTCTTTGCAGATGATATGATACTTTATGTGCAAAACCCAAAAGACTCCACTCCAAAACTGTTAGAACTCATATAGGAATTCAGTAAAGTGTCAGGATATAAAATCAATGCACAAAAATCAGTTACATTTCTATTCACCAACAGCAAGATGGAAGAAAGAGATATTAAGGAGTTGATCCCATTTACAATTGCACCCAAAACCATAAGACACCTAAGAATAAACCAAACCAAAGAGGCAAAGAACCGGTACTCAGAAAACTATAAAGTACTCATGAAAGAAATGGAGGAAGACACAAAGAAATGGAAAAAACATTCCATGCTCATGGATTGAAAGAACAAATATTGTGAAAATGTCTATGATACCTAAAGCAATCTACACATTAAATGCAATCCCTATCAAAATACCATCATTTTTTTCCCAAAGAATGGAACAAATAATGCTAAAATATATATGGAACAAGAAAAGACCCTGAATAGCCAGAGGCATGTTGAAAAAGAAAGCCAGGGGCGCCTGGGTGGCTCAGTGGTTTAAAACCTCTACCTTCGGCTCAGGTCATGATCCCAGGGTCCTGGGATCGAGCCCCACATCAGGCTCTCTGCTCAGCAGGGAGCCTGCTTCCTCCTCTCTCTCTGCCTACTTGTGATCTCTGTATGTTAAATAAATAAATAAAATCTTAAAAAAAAAAAAAAAAAGAAAGAAAGAATGAAAGCCAAAGTTGGTGGCATCAGAATTCCAGACTTCAAGCCCTATTACAAAGCTGTCATCATCAAGACAGTATGGTACTGGCACAAAAACAGACACACAGATCAATGGAACAGAATAGAGAGCCCAGAAATGGACCCTCAACTCTATGGTCAACTAATCTTTGACAAAGCAGGAAAGAATGTGCAATGGAAAAAAGACAGTCTCTTCAACAAATGGTGTTGGGAAAATTGGACAGCTATATGCAGAAAGGTGAAACTGGACCATTTCCTTACACCACACACAAAAATAGACTCAAAATGGATGAAAGACCTCAATGTGAGACAGGAATCCATCAAAATCCTTGAGGAGAACACAGGCAGCAACCTCTTCGACCTCAGCCGCAGCAACTTCTTCCTAGAAACATCACCAAAGGCAAGGGAAGCAAGGGAAAAAATGAACTATTGGGACTTTATCAAGATCAAAAGCTTTTGCACAGCAAAGGAAATAGTCAACAAAACCAAAAGACAACTGACAGAATGGGAGAAAATATTTGCAAATGACATATCAGATAAAAGGCTAGTTTCCCAAATCTATTGTTTTAAAATATTTTATTTATTTATTTGATACACACAGAGAGATCATAAGTAGGCAGAGAGGCAGGCAGAGAGGGGGGGGGGAAGCAGGCACCCTACTAGCAGAGAACCCTATGTGGGGCTCAATCCCAGGACCCTGAGGTCATGACTGAGCTGAAGGCAGAGGCTTAACCCACTGAGCCACCCAGGCACCCTAGTATCCAAAATCTATAAAGAACTTATCAAACTCAACACCCAAAGAACAAATAATCCAATCAAGAAATGGGCAGAGGACCTGAACAGACATTTCTGCAAAGAACACATGCAGATGGCCAAGAGACACATGAAAAAGTGCTCAATATCACTCAGTATCAGGGAAATACAAACCAAAACCACAAGGAGATACCACTTCACACCAGTCAGAATGGCTAAAATTAACAAGTCAGGAAACAATAGATGTTGGAGAGTATGCAGAGAAAGGGGAACCCTCCCACAGTGTTGGTGGGAATCCAAGCTGGTGCAGCCAATCTGGAAAACAGCATGGAGGTTCCTCAAAAAGTTGAAAATTGAGCTACCCTATGACCCCGCAATTGCACTACTGGGTATTTACCCTAAAGATACAAATGTAGTGATCCGAAGGGGCACCCGAATGTTTATCGCAGTAATGTCCACAAAGCCAAACTATGGAAAGAACCTAGATGTCCATCAACAGATGAATGGATAAAGAAGTGGTATATATATACACATATATATGTGTACACACACACACACACACACACACACACACACACACAGGAATAGTATGCAGCCACCAAAAGAAATGAAATCTTGCCATTTGCAATGACATGGATGGAACTAGAGGGTATTATGCTTAGTGAAATAAGTCAATCAGAGAAAGACAATTATCATATGATCTACCTGATATGAGGAATTTGAGAGGCAGTGCGGGGGAGCTTAGGGGGTAGGGAAGGAAAAAATGAAACAAGTTGGGATTGGGAGGAAGATAAACCATAACAGACTCTTAATCTCACAAAACAAACTGAAGGTTTCTGGGGGGAGGGGGGGTATGGAGAGGGTGGTTTGGTTATGAACATTGGGGAGGGTATATGATATGGTGAGTGCTGTGAAATGTGTAAGCCTGATGATTCACAGACCTGTACCCCTGGGGCTAATTATACATTATATGTTAACAAAAATAATTAATAAAAAATATGCAACTCGCTAAAAAGAAATCACTGAATCTTCAATAGAGAAATGAACAAAATAAGTGAGTTTAAAATTATAAGAAGTATATAGTGCCAGAAACCAATTTTGTCCAAACTCATTACTAATAACAACAACAAAATCTCTCTTTATTGAGGACCTACTGGGTTTCCATGTATGATCTCAGTTAGTACTGATGATTAATACACTTATCAAACATAATTAACCTCAAACGATTCTAAAAATGCAAACTCAAATAAGAACTTACATTTTTTCTAACAAAATAATGAAGTTTAAAAAGGTATAATAATGTTAAGGAAAGAGTGATCAAATAAACACTTGCAAATATTGTCAGGGGGATGTAATTCATTACCTCCTTTTGGGAAGTTCACCATCTTCCTTTTTGGCCATTTTGTTTAAGAGTTCAAAAAGACAATATACTCTGAATGAGTAATTCTGTTGTGGGAACTTTTCTAGGAAATAGTCTCAAGTGTACAGAAATGCAACTATAAAAATGTTCATTCCAACATTATTTATAATTGCAGAAGACTAAAAACAATCTGTATGTATAATACAAAAGGCTGGCAGATGATTTACTGGAGTGCACTCACATTATTGGAGTCATGGGACCCTGTCCTTTCTCTTTTCTAGGTTCCCTAATTGTCATCTGATCACTGATCAGGTACCTGAGGGGTGCCAAGAAAGGGAAACTTTTCCTTGCTCTGCCCTGGAGAATAGTGGAACAATCAGGACCAGATTTACATGTGGTCTTCTAAGCTTTTGCGCATTTCTGAGAGACAGGAATATCCAGGTCTCTGGGCACTGAAGGAAGCCCTAGCATCTAGCAGATTTCTAGGCTAAATCCACATGAGGACAGCAGATGAGCTATTGCAAATACTATTAGGACCCCCTTCCCCATGCTCCTACAGCTCCCTGCACACAGTGTTATCACTCCCCATCACTTTGTATTGTACTACCTGCATCCTTGTTTGCTTTTTTCACTGATTCCTGGAGGGAAGAAGTTACTGATCATCTTGGTTGGTGACCCAAGAGTTAAGTGTTCAATATATTATAGTGAAAGATTGTATAAATTGCTGGTTAAGTTCTATATTCACACTGTCCGGGTTTTAATCTTGGCTTTGCCGTTTCTAAGTGCTCTGAATTTGGATAACAAATTTATCTGAACCTCAGTTTCCTTATTTGCAAAATGGGATTAGTAAAAGTCACCAAACTTATGGAGTTACTAAGTGAGTTCCTCTCAGGACAGTGCCTAGACAATAGTAAGTCCTCAAAAAATGTTGGCTGCAGATATCCATAGCAATTATTTTTTATAGGAAAATTGCTCTTTTGAGATAAATATGGCCATACTTGCCAATGAGTTCTAATCACTAAATAATCAATGAATTTACTTTGGGGACATAGAAACACAGATCTATCTTTTGGAGTTCATTGCAAGTGTTTGCCACAATGTCAGGTAAATAGTAGGTACTCATTAAGGGTTTAATGAATAGATAAACATATGGATTAGTTGCAGATGAAAACCAAAAAAAAAGGGGGGGGAATCTGTGGCAGCAATAACAAAAATAAATCCCCCATTTTTGGTGTCTTAATGACTATGAAAGTTCTCCTGTTTGGAATTGGATGTATACATATCTTTCAGGAGGAAGCCATATGGCTTAATGGGAAAAGCCAAAGGGACGCAGTCACGCGATTTGGCGCTCATCTGTGCTCTGCCACTTAGTAACTGTGGGATTTCAGACAAATTCTCTAACTGGTTTGGTTGTCAGTGTTCTCCTTAATAAGGTAAGGTTAATTATTCCCACCTCTTGGAGCTGTTATTTGGTTGTCGCCATTGTTTTGCTCCTTGTTTGGTGTGACAAGTTTTAATTCAATTATTCGTTAAAATACCATTAGCTTATTCCTCAGGACAACAGCAAGAGTCCCCGTGGCACTCTGGAACTATGTATAGAATGTTATAGAACAGGGGACACATGTTAGCTGAACCCTAACTGCCAACCAGATCATTTAATATAAGGTATGGTAGGACAGTTTCTATAGAGGATTGGAGTTTCTATTTTTATTTCAGACTATTTTATGTTGTGTTACAGGTGCAGTGGGGAGATTCCTGGAATCCATTTTTCTGTGTGGTAAACATTAGTGGAAGTTGGTGGTCATGAAGCTCTCAGAGGTGACATGCAACTGCGAACAGGGAAGGCATTCAAGTCAGGTCAGCCATTGAACAACATGGAAAGAAAATCTCTTACATATGGACTTAATGGAAACTATGCCCTAATTTATGTTACACTGATCCAAGAAGCCTCTGCTGAAAGTCTGCCTGGAAACGTCTGTGTGATGTGTCATGTGAGAGACTGTATTTTTGTTATATTTCTTTAATTCCATCAAAGGGGTTGCCTTGGGCTGACCTATAGAAGATTGTGACATCAAATCATTATCTGGAGGCAATATACAGGATACGAACGTGGGTTTTGTCTTTTGGCTTAGGAGGCAAAGATGTCTTATTGAGAATACCAGCAACTGGATTGTCACCCAAAATTGTTTAGACATTTAGAATACTTGGGTGTGTATTCAGAATTTAGATTTGCAGGTTTTGTATTCATTAAGCACTTCTGTTAAGTACTTATTGGGTGCCAGGCACTACTCAAGGTGCTACGACCCCAAAATGTAGAAAATCCAGAAGGATCCTGGTCTGAGAGAGCTCACTGTAGCTGGGGAGACCAATGTAATTTTTAAAAATACAGTTTTGTACATGTCCTAGCAGAGATGTGTGTTAAGTGCTGTGACGGTGCAGAAGTAACAGCATTGAATTCCTCCTGGGAGCATGAGGGTGGGGGTGAGAGTTTGGGTGGCTCTTGAAGGACATGTGGGGGTTCCGCAGAGAAATAAGAGAGGGGTGGTCATTCCTGAGAGAGGAGAGAGCACTAGCTGAAGAAGCATAGAGGTGCTGGTGGTGGCGGATGGCGGGAGCCCAGAGCATAAAGTGGGGTGGTGAGAGGCAGGTGAGGTCACATTATTGAACTGGTGACTTCTGGGAAAATTAAAAAATGCTGACTCTACAATGACATAAATACTCAAAGGAACGCTAACTCCAAAATCTTAAAAAAAAAATTACGAAATTGCCTGAAGGAGAATGTGAAATTCTAGTTTTTCCCCCAACTTCCAGTGTTCAAATCCTACTTGCAGAGAGAATCATGATTGACAGACGCTTTTTTTCCCATGAATATTTCCACATATTTTCTATGCATATATAACATATATGTATGCAGGTATATGTGCATGCATATATACATTTTTACACAAATGAAATCAACATTTATGTATAACTTGTTTCATTTCCCATGTAAAGTTATATTTTAGTCATCATTCTATATGAGTCTGTGTATTTGCATCTTATTCTTTTGACTGGCCGTAGGGTCTTCTATCATATAGGGGGGACCACAATTTGACTCAAATGACGTTTAAGGTTCTTCTTCACCCATCACTCTCAGAATTTCCACTGACTTTCTTAGATTTCAAGGAAAGAGGGTAGTAGAATAATATTGAGAACCATGAATGTACCTTTGTGTTAAAACAAAGGTACACACCTACTGGGTGGGGGGAACTGTCCTTCCGGGTCTCCGCAAAGTGCTCGTCTCCTCAGAGGTCCCAGGCTATCTGGTTTGACAAGGAGTTCTCAGAACTTTTCTGTTAGGGGGGCTGCCACAGGAGAGTCGGCATTTGGAGCTGGACTGGGAAGCATCGGCAAGGGTTCCTCAGGCAGGAACGCTTGCTCTGTTCGGAGCAGAATGCCATTGGACTGGATTCAGGGTGGGGAGGGTGGCTGTTTCCTCATTTTAATCGGTCAATCAACAAACAATTTTTGAATACCTGCAGTGTGCTCAGTGGGAACCAGCAGGGGAAACCTGATTCTTGCCTTTGAATAACTTATAATCTGGTTAGGGAAACAAGATTCATGAAGCAGTTAGTAAGATCTATGAAGCAGGATGGACGCGAGTGTTGTGGAATTATGTCCCAATAAAAGTGCTGGAAGGACTGCTAAGAAGGCTAATACGAGTGTGGGCTGGGGTAATCAGGAAGATCTCTCTGGATAGGGTGATATGTGAAATGGACCTAGGAGGGTGGGTAGCACTGCAGTCAACAGAGCACTTAAGAGGGACCTTTCGGCCCAAACCGGTGTGCAGACCTAACCATGCAAGTCGATCGACAGGAATGTTCTATTCAGTTGTTTGGTTCCAGTCACAGGAGAGGTCAAATTTCCTGTCTGTATTCTCAGACACCAAAGCATCCTACAATTCGCCTTTGCTCATGAGTCACAGACTCCTCCCGGGGAATAAAGAAAATAATGATTATTTACTATCATGAAAACACATAGCAGGGCTTTGGCGCGGCTGACGTTTACGACCTGCCCCTCTATTTTCAGGCACATCGTCACTCTTACTACCAGGGTTGCTGGAGAACTTTGGTTTCTGCTGCTCTAAAACCACAGCAAGACCTGATGTTTGACTTTCAGATGTTTTTGACCAGAATCAGAAGATAGTCCAGGACTTACTAAATAAGAACTGTTGAAAATGGGTACGATGCTCTCATGAACGCTGGTCCATTGAAAAACCATGGTGTTGGTGACGTGGCATATCCCTGTGAGCTGAACAATTTGACTCCAACTGTGTTCTTAGTGTTGTGTTCCCAGGTGACATCTCCATCTCCCACAGGTCGATGTGTGGTGTGTTTCAGTAGATGTGTGTGACAGACATTTCTCTTTTAACCAGGGTTGTGGGAAACGAAGGAGGTTTTAAAATCTAAGTGGGGTGGGGAAGAGAAGACCTGCTTTCCTGGGGGTTTGTCCTACAATCTTGGGCAAGCTACTTCACTCACTTGGAGGGAATAATTCGGCAAAAATAAGAAATAGTATTCGCTTGGCAGAATGCAGCATCTTGTTCTAAAGTCTTCTCAGAAAATCGAGGTTGAACTAACTCGGGTGCTCGTCTCCTAGGGAGCTGTGGGTGAATGGGAGGGCAGTCCTGAACCTCTTCAGTTCTATGCAAAGCATGGTACCTGTGCGTTTATTGCTGGAAAGAGACTCTAATTTTCATTAGATTTCCAAAGAAGTTCATGCCCTCCCCAAAGTCAGTCACCTCTGGATGACAGAAACTCTAAAGGCTTTTTTGATGTTTGAAAATTTTATCATTCTTTAATGTTCCATCTTTATAGTAAGACTTAAAGAGTAAATATTTTTATAGGGAGAAGGATTTCCACAAATCCCTTTAAATCACACCTTCTTCACTTGAATCTGAGGCTAATTTTATATTATGGAGGAATTTTTTGTTTGTTTGTTTGTTTTTTTGTCAGAGAATTCTATGAGATCCAAACTACTATTATTTTTGTTCCACTAAACGTGGGCCTTGTTTATAGGTCGACAATGTTGTTTATTGCATTATTAAGACTGTCTACTCTAAATAACTTTGGAGAGAAAACATTGTTCCTTTAACCCAACCGTTCCTCAGACTTCCCAAAGATCTATTGTTCTATGCACAGGTTAGCTATTCCAGGGTAAAAATGTGTTCATTATTTCATTTTGCGTCCTTAAAATAATTTCTTCTCTGAGTTACTCTTATTTCCTCAGTGTTTATTTTTTTAGATGGCCACTATAAGGCTGTTCATTTGCACAGTTTCTGTGTCTTTCACAGAAGCAAAGGGAAGGCACTGCCCAATGATACCCAATATCTCTTTTATAAATACAGCCAGGGGCGCCTGGGGGGCTCAGTCCGTGAAGCATCCAACTCTTGATCTCAGGGTTGGGGGATTGAGCCCAGAGAGTGGCTCCACATTTAGCGCAGGATCTGCTGGAGATCCTTTCTCTCCAGCTCGCCCTGCTCCCCACCCCACTCATGCACATGCGTGCTCTCTCTCAATGAATAAATAAATAAAATCTAAAAAATACATATAGTCAATAAGACCCTCTTCAAATTTAAAATCAGGAAAAAAGTTTTTGAAAGCTGAATTTGTATTCTTTCTATTAAAAAATATATGAGATTTACTTCTCTTTTTGCTTTATCTGCCAGGACTCTCAGAACTAAAGTCAATGCCCAAGTATAATTTGCAAGAGGTTATTCATTATAGATATTTGCACACATCTCTTTTTCCTATATTTACTCCAATGCTACAATTTATAAAATTTTTTGGTGATAAAATAACGCATTTTCATTAATGAAGAATGTAAAAGAAAGAATCATGAGTAGTTTCATCCTTAGACACAACATTTGTTAGCTTTCTGGTCTTCCCGTGTTTCTTTTATGCATAGATACACTTTCATAATGTTACAACCAGTTGTACATGCTGTTATATAAACTCCCTTTTTAATTAATAATATAGTATGAGATTTTTGATTTTTATACTTTTCCTTAAGAGCATGATTTTTGATAATTGTTTGGTATTCTCTAATAAAGATGTGTTATTATTTTATGCTGAAATTGATATCATTATACATGAAGGCTTGTGTTCCTTTTTGTTTACTTAGAATAAATATCCAGGAGTGGAATTACTAAACCTATTTTAAAGATTTTCATGAATACTTAAAATTTGCTTTCCATAAGTATTGCTACAATTGCACCCCACACCAGCTGTGTTTGAGGGTGGCTGTTCCGCCACACCATTGTCAGCACTGAGTAGCCTTTTTTTCCCTTATAATCTTAATTTCTCTAGTAGGAAAAAAGGATATATCATTCTTTGAAATTATATTTCATTGATTTTAATATGATTTAATATTTTTAAAAGGTATCAGCCATGTGGAGATTTTTATACGTGTGAGTTGTCCCTGGTTGTCCTTTGCCCATTTTTCTACTGAGGTATGTGGCTTTTTTCCTTATTGTTTGGCCAGAGTTCTTTATATAATAAAAATAATACCTCTTTGCCATCTATCTTGCATATGTTTCTCCCATTTGCATGCCCACTGCTGTGAGAAGCATATAGTACTGGGACTACAAGCAAAGAGACACGGGAGCTGGGCTGTCTGGGTTCACAGCATAACCCAGAGATTATTCAACATCTTTGTTCATCTCCTTCTTTTTCTATGAATTGGGGTAATACATATCTTTCTGGTATGTACAATACTTGGAATAGTGCCTAGAGTATAATGTGCCCTCCGTATTAACTAGTTTCGTGAATTAGATGTTTATTTTCAAATACCCTGCTTTATATTGTGCCGACTGAAGAGCTGTCTTCTATCTTTTTAGAGGGAGAGGTTGTGGGAGGAGGACAGGAGACTAAAGGTAAAGTAAAGAATGTCTGTGTCAATACCATTCACACTTTGTGACAGCTATGCGAAGAACAAGTGATACTTCCTCAGTTCCAAGTTTGATTTACACCCAAAATAAATATAAGTGCATAGGAAAAGAGAACTCGAAATACATGGAACGTGCTGGTCATCAAACACATAGCTGTTGCGTCTATTTGTTCGTTTTGTTTTAAATGACAGATGATACTCCAGCGACCTTTCCCTAGGAGGATCTCAGGATGTCTCACAGGTGCTTAGTTTAAGCCTCATCTTTTCCATCCAGGAAATAATCCAGGTAGGGCCCTCTTGTTTAAAGGAGGAGGAGATGACAGGCATGGAGGGAGGCTCCTGCGTAAGGGAGCTGCCAGTTAACCGTTAACCCTGAAAGGGCCTAGAATTTCGCTTGAGACTGGAGACCCTCCCAGCTGAAAATAAAACAAATTGTGTTCCAAATCTGGTTTTGAAATGAGGAGTGAAGAGCCTCCAATTTGAAAATAATCACATCCACTGTGTCTTCATCCTCCAAATGAGGACTCTCTTACATTTCAGTTAGTCAGTGTGCAATGTTCCTTTTATATCTGTTCTCGAAGTCTTGACATCACTAAAAATAAATGACTCAATTACGCTTGTGCATAAGCAGCTGGAAAACTACCCAAATCTTCCCAATCTCTACACTGTGTAAACAGAGACACTAAAGAGGAGAAAAAGAGAAAAAGGAAACAAAGATGAAGAGAGCAAGAGAGTTTTAAAAATCGAAAGTTCTACAGAAGAAGCTCAGGGAGGAGAGTAGGGTGCAAATTGATTTCCCTTCTTTGTTCCCCAGCAGGACACCGTCGTCCCTAAACCTTCGGGTCCAGGAAGCAAACCAGGTGGAAAAAAGGATCAAGCAACTTTATAAACACCTTGCAAAGACATGGGCCCAGCCAAGACACATTCCAGTGCTCATGGGAAAATGTTGGCAGGCGCCTCGGGTCAGATGCCCCAGGATCTTGGGGGCCTCGGCTAGAACTTGAGGACTAATGGGAAAAATGGAAACAGAATCCTGGCCGGCCAGCAAGCCCCAAGATACAACCACAAACCCCCTCCATTTCCAAAGACTGGTCTTTTGTGGTGGCTCTGAGCTCAGAATGCACAATTACAAAAATGAAATGTTCCAAACGTCCTATACACCCACAGCATTCTTTCTTTTATTTACTGTCTTGGGTGGAAGAATATACTTTGTCTCCTAGTGTCCTTTTGCCAGGAAAGAAAAGCAGGTTTGGCCAGCAGAAAACCTGATCGTCTTTATTCCGTCCCTCACGGTACTCAGGAGATGAAGGAAAGGTCAGAGCGGTCGGGCGGCCGGGCTGCCTCACCCCGCGTCGGGCTGCACGTTATCTACACGCTTCAAGGAGAGCGCAGCTCTGGAGATGAAAGTAGGTCACGAGGCGGTGAAAGGGGACCGAGACTTAACCGAGGAAAATGAGAAGCCAGAGCTGGGTTAAACCCGGGGCCTCGAGCCCTCGGTGCTTCTTCTGAGAGCTTGACCAGAGAGCGGAAGGCCAGCGTCTCTCGGTGACCTCTCTCTCCTTCTCCTGCTGCCCAGCCCCGGCTCCGCTCTCATTTCAATCAGTCAACGCAGCGCCTGTGGGAGCCCAGGAATCCGTGAAGGGACCTGCGAGGGCAGTGGCAAAGAGCTTTCCTCTTTTTCCACACAAAGACAGGCCAAAGGGGACTGGTTTAAATTGCTTCCAGCAGGATTTAGGTTCGGCATGAGGAAAATCTCTCTGAGTGCGATGAGCCTCTGGAATGCATTACTAAGAGAGGCGAAGGAATCCACTTCAGAGATCCCCGAGGATGCCATGGAATGCTAATCTTTCCTTAATGGCTAATATTTTGGTGTAATCAGAGGCGGAGGCATGGATGAGCTTTCAAGTCCCCTTCACTCCTGAGATTTGAATATGGAATCTGAAAGCGCAGTTGTCCTGTGGCATCTTCAGTATCCAAACCCTGTTGCACTGAGGTCACCTGAGGCTCCGGGGTACCTGCCCCCACTAGTGATTAGGCTCGGGTTCTGCGTGGATGGGTCCAGGGGTGTGCAGAGGGTGAGGGGAAGGGGGGGCAGGTCTGGGGAGAAAAGAGTCACACAGAAAGCCACGGGAGCAAAAGAATCAGAAAGTGAGTCTGAGCCAAAATTTTTAGGAAGTGCTGAAATTGGAGTGAGGGAAATGACAATAATCTATCAAATATTCCAAGGGGTAGGAAGCATGCCAGAACTGGAAAGCAGAGCCAAGGCTCCCAAGCTGGGCAGAAGGAAGATGGAAAGGGGGAAGAATGTTAAGGGCAGACTTTTACTTATGGGGTACTTGAGTGGCACCATCTCACCACAGGTGTGTCAAAGGAGTTGACATGCATCAAATATTTGTTATTAACAAAAGCTAGCATCTAGAAACCTATAAACGAACATAAGAATGGGTTCAAAGGTATCTTTATAATAATAAGATAATTATATCAATCTTTGACCTTTTGTTTTCTTGGGTGAAAGCTAGGGGGTAGGGAATGGGGATAATCTTGTATTTGCTCTTGAAGGTGCTTCCTGTAGGTAAGGAGGGCCCCATGTCTGAGAGGCATGGACTGGACTCAGTGAAGGTCCTGTGGATGGATGCTTTGGCAGCAAGGTCATCACTGGGGAGTAGACAATTAGGTGAGTCAGTCAGACCACCTGGAAGCCCATAGCTCAGTATTAAGGTACTCATCAGTACATCTTTCTTGTGACGATATTTGCCTGTACAGAGTCGGCATCTTTTTTCCCTTGGTTTTCTTTCTCCAGAGCAACTATGTCACACAAAATTGCTCATTACTATTGATCAGTTTGGCAGAAACGACCTGTATGTGCATATGCTGGGGTCTGGGTTAGACAACATGTTGCTTTCTAGCCTGTGAGTTGTTGCGCTAACAAGCAAAGGGATGTGGTGGCCTTCCTTTCCCTTCTGTTTCACAGTGACATTCATGCAACACTGTGTACCATGAACTAGGCGGTGGAACAGGGAGTCAAAGATGAATTCGAGAGGTTTCCTGCAGTCAAGGCAATCTCTTCAGGAATAGCCATTAGCTTGCCTCAGGCTTCTGGGTCACGGAACCCATAGAGAGAGGAGAGCAGGAATGAAGCCATTATTGATGGGCACCATGACTCCTGGCATTACCTTCTGTTTGGCTAAGACACTGATTTAACGAGAGAATGCAATCCACGGAGGTTAGTAAAAGTCATAACTCTCGGAGAGGACTGGTTAACGCACCATCCCATTTGTTTTCCTTCCCCGCAGGTAGTTTTAACTGGAGCACTTGAAGCCCCATCACTCTCTAAGATGAAGAACAAGGGGAATAAAACTCGTCAGAAACCCAGCAGCCAAGGTGCTCTAATCCTCTAGGCAAATATTTAACACAGGGGTTTCCTTCCACGATGCCTCCTCAGTCAGAATGGCTCTCAAGGCAAGAGGTTCTGAGACCTTCTGCTCCTCGGGGGCTGGGGGGGGGGTGGTGGCTGGAGTGACGTTACTGTTAAAGGGCAGGGATGATGTTAATGATGGGGGTGGGTAGTTGTTGAACTGGTGGTAATTGTCTGAATCTTGCCACTGACATTTCTAGGAAGGAATTTTGGCCCTCGTGATTTTGGCTGCAAAAAGTTGGTAAGATAACTCTCCCTCCTCCCTTCCCATTTTCAGCTCCTTTGGGGAAGAGGAAAACCCCAGACACCAGCTTTCTGGTAACATAAGACGCTTCCCATAACCACGTACTATAAATTATAATAAGCACGACCCTTCTTTTTCTCTTCCTCTTTGTTTCGCTCCCTGAGCAATTCTGTAAGAGTCTACACAATCTCATAAGGGATTTGGCTGGCAATCAGTCGAAGATACTGTTCCTTTGGCGGCAGTTCCAAGCAACTAGACTAATGTATTCCTTTTTGCTTAGTTTCTATAAAATTGCATTATGGTTCTATGCAGCTGAGGGGCTGGAAGAAGAAACCAAAGCAAAGAGAAAGTTAAGGTACAAACTGGCAAAGCCGCTCAACCAAGCTGTATTATTTCACCCGCTTTATGTCATGGCTGTACGCGGGTAGTGAGGTCACTGTCTCTTTGGGGTGTGGCCTCTTGGCAGAGGTTTAGGGATTCTGGTTGACCAAGAGGCACCGGGGCTGTGATGGATCTCTATGGAGGTGCAACCTTCTGGGCGGACGTGGTTTTCTGTGTGGCCCATCCGCCTTTAGTTCCACCTTTGATCTTGCAGAGTCAGACTATGTTTGGGCCTGGAGGATACACCTTTTGCACAAACTTCCCTGGAAACAAAGACCCCCGGCCAGTTTGCCCAGGCAGACCAGAGAAACAAGACTGTCAGGCCATTTGCTGCCCATGATGGAGCCATTAGAAAGAAACACTCTTAACACCAACACCTGCTACCTGTGTGATCTGGGGCAAGGTGTAAGCTTTTCTTTTTTTTTTTGCCACCCCTCCACCCCACCCCGGTACCTCATTTGTAGATGGTAGGAGGCAAATGATCTTTGAGTTCCCTATCGCTCACTTAGAATAAGCCTATGAAATTAAGTCAGTTTCTCTAACGTGCATTGTTAGCTGAAAATACTTCCCCACTTCCTGCAAAACCAATCGATATACACAGAGTCTCAACAAACTTAAAGTTTCTAACCATTATTTTGAATTGCATTTCATAGAAAGTGAAACAATTTCGGAACAAACACATTATCCACATGAAGTAAGGGAAGATTTAGTCTGGCTCAGGGTAATAAACTGCAGTGGGATGGGGGAGCCTGGGTGAGTCCCTGTCTGAGGCTGGGCCGTATCCACAGATGATACCAAGAAGTTCAGTCCAGCATAAAATTAAGGCCCAGAGCACATGCATCTCTAGCCCCCATGGCCTCCTGCAAACTTCTCTGCTTACCCTGTGTACCTGATAGTTCCTTAAGAGGACATCTTTCACCCAGTCTACAGTTTTAGTTCTCAGCCACTTACTCTGAATTGTTTATTGATGCTTGCCTTCTTTTGCTTTGGAGACATCCTGCTGCTAACCTCAGTGCTCATTCTGTTTCTACACTTGCCTTGCCCTCTGGACTTTATGATGGGCATTATAGTCCCAGCTGAACATCCTTCCATAAGACTTCATTTCACCCAGATAGACGGCTTGTTGACCTCCTTGGTTGAACAAGGGCTGGTCACTATCCATGTGAGCTCTCTGTCACTGTGGGTATGACACTCACCAGTTTTAGCTTAACTTCCACTGGCAGCCCCTGAACACGGTAACATAATAGAGGAAACAGGAGCAAATAGAATCAGGGACCTAAGAACATCGTAACAGGGTTTCTGACGGATGAGCACAGAGCTAGGAAGCAAGGATGGAGAGTAGGGTATCAGTTACTGGACTAGAGTTCAGGGTTTGGGCTCTAATTCTTGATGGTGGTGATGGTGAGGGTTCTAGTAGGATCAAGGTTCTAATGGCTCCAGGGATCCTACAGGCTCCCTGTAGGATCAGAAAACCTTAACATGCCCGTCTCTTTATCTGCAGGATCATAATAGTTATATTCCAGGTAATGAATCCTAGCCATTGTGAGCAGGCAGTCAGTCTATAATCTCTGCAGAAATGCAATCATGATCCTTAGTCTGTGGCTAGGTACCTATTGGGGTTCTGATTGGTCTCCCTTGCCTTTCCCTGCAGGTGGCAGCCCTAACTCACCTGGTTCAAAGAAATTATATTAGCCAGGTCTTGGAAATTTTGATTGTTCCAGACATTCTGGACCAGGTCAATTACAAGCAGCCAGAGTCTCCTCTTGTGAAACAGCTAGCAGGAGGGGTGTCATTTAAGGAAGTGAGTTGAGCAATAGGTGGGTGAGTGAGGACAGCATGGTGGCATGGGGTGAGAGGGGGAGGGGTCCACTACATGAGTCAAAAAGGAGTTGAGGGGGAACGGTACTCCCTAGGGACTCAGTAAGTAGTTGGGAATGAATGCATGAATAAATCATTCCAATTTTTCCCAGACTCAGGAGGTAGGATCAAGGCTAAAGATTAATTACCCAAACTGACATACCAGGTCATGGTTGAACTATTAGCAGAAGTGACTCAATGTTGAGTCCCATAACCAGAGACTCCTCCTGCTTTGTACCTCTAACCCCTGCCTCTTGGTCTTTGGGGGAAGGTTGAGTTGTGGGAAGGAAGAGGTATGAGGAAACAGAGCTGGATAGGGCTTTTCAGGGCAATGTTTTTCAGAGCCAGCCCATTTCTGGCAAAAAGTATTACTCTCTAGGCAAGTGTCTATTTGCTATGTTGATCTAATACAACATTAACTTCTGAAACAGTTGCACTCACTTTGCCAATTTTCCAAGCTCAAAACAGGAATGGAGTTAATAAAGTAACAGAGGCATTTTGGATGGTGAAGCTTTACTTTAGAAATGCCCACATGTGCATAATTTTCCACTTTCTTCCTAAATTCCTATGCCTGGAAGGAGCCTTAGAAATCTAAACCTCTTGTTTACAGATGAGAAAACTCAGGTCATGAGAAGTAGAGGATTTGTTCAAAGCCACATGGCTATCTAGGGAAAAGCCAGGATCAGAATCCAAGATCTCAGACTTCCGGAAAGTGCTGTTTTAATTCTACTCCAGTCTTTTAATTCATGAATGGATACGGTTGAGGGGTTTGGAGATCCTCTCCAGCATCAGGGAGCAATCAGCTTGCTCGGGCACAGACCTCGGCTTTGCCGCAGTGGGCAAGTGCAGCCGTGTAGAATCATGGTCTTCTCTTAAGGGGAGCTTCGAAAGGTTTGACAAAGCAGTTGGGAAGTGTTATCTAAGCTGCTATTTTATTTTATGGCAATTAGTTTCTGTTGTGATATTATTTATCACGATAAGCTGGTTCATTCATGTGTTCATTCCCCAAATACTTGTGGATATCTATCATGGGCCAGCACCGTTTTAGGGACAAGTGGGAGGGGGACAGTGGTGGGTACAGCTTCCCTGATCCTTGTCCCTATGGAGCCTTCAGCCTAGTAAAGGGTTTGGGAAGCTGTTTTCCATTTAAGTCCAGTTTTCTGTACCTATCCAAAGTCCCCTGTTGGATTAAATCCTTGTCTAGCTCCCTGCCCTGACATTCTAGTTGATAAAGACACACTTCAGAAGAGGAGAACACATGCTTTTCTTAAATTATTTAATCCTTCGTGAAATATTCTTGGTGAAGTAGTGCTACTAACTCAGCAAACAAAGCAAGAGGAGGTTGAAAACCCTTACATGTCAGGAAAGTATAGAAGCTGCCCAAAGCCAGAAGGTGACTTGTTCAAGGCCGTGAATGTTGGTGAAGTCGAGAAGGGACCCAGATTCCTAGGCTCTCATTTTATGACTCTTTGACAAGAATGGAATCTTCTAAAAATTCAAAAACATTCTAAAAATTTGAAAACACTTCTAAAAACACAAGTTCTCCCTTTTCACAGTAAGAAACTCTCCTTACAGGACTGTATCACTTGTCCCCATTGAGTCTGTGTGTTTCCTGCTACCATCCTAGCACTTGGCCAACTGCCGTATACAGAGTGGGCACTCAATATAGTTGTTTAATGAACACATGAATGGATGAATGAATGAATGTTATGGACATTGATATAAGGTATTAACTTACTTTGGTCACTCGCAGACACGTGTAAAGCATGGTTTGGAAATTCACTTCACTCACTATGCTCTTAGAAGAGCTTTGCACAAGATTTTTGAAGATTCTGTTAAATTCTTCAGGAAAGGGAAATAAAAGCTATTTCTATGTACTTCTCTCTTCACAGGAGAAACTCAAAAATGGGCTCTTGATGTAGTGTCAGGTTGGCCTCAGATATAGGTCCACCTTCGAACTGACTTTCACCTTCTGAAGAGAAGGTAGAAATTAAGAATTGTCGTGTCTCCTTTTAAAACACTGATAAGGGGGCGCCTGGGTGGCTCAGTTGGTTAAGTGCCTGCCTTTGACTCAGGGCATGATCTCGGGGTCCTGACTGAGCCCTGTGTTGCATTCCCTGCTCAGTGGGGAGTCTGCTTATCCCTCTCCCTCTACCGCTCTCCTGTGCTCATGCTCTCTCTCTCTCTCAGATACATAAAAAAAGCCTTTAAAAAGATAAATAAAATACTGTTAAGTCTGGGAGAAACAGAAGGACATTTGAAGGAATGGAAAAATATGGAAAGAAGGAGAACTATGTTAGTAAGTTAGTGTTTATACAATATTTTCATATCCACGATCTCATTTAGTACTTGAAACAATTCTAAAGATGCTATTATCATTCCCATTTTACAGATGAACTCACCGAGGCATGAAAGTATATGCTAGAAAACGGCAGAGCCTGCACTCAAAGCTAATTCTCCTGACTTTAGAGCTGATGCTGTTCCAAGCATTTCACCCTTTGTAAACATAGTGATATCACAGCCACCTGTACGCATTCAGGCTTTCATCCGCAGATCACGAAGTGGGAGATTTAGTGGTGAATGTGTCTTAAAAATGTTGGATGCTCAACACTGGTGCACATTCCCTATTTTAGTTGACAGCATCACCTTGTGGATGAAAATACATCTGGTGTGTGTTTTTATTTGTAAATATATGTATACTCTGTCGATTAGGGATAATGAGCCAAGCGATTATGCTGTCAATCAGAATTGTTTAGGGGTTCAAACTTCTTTTCCAGAGTTTATTTTTCAGTAATCAACTATTAAAGAGTGATCAAATACTAACACTTAACTGATGAGGGAACAGAATGAAAGCTGGTTTGTTTCTGGCTACCTTGGTTAAAACTCACTGCAATTTTGTTGCTTAGTTAATATTTTTTGAAAAGTGGGAATTATAATTTACAGTACTTGTGGCTTTTTGGCAAGAACTACAAGGGCAAAGGGAAATCAGCTGCTTAGCAGAATCTTATTGTCTGAGACAGAAGGATGGTAGGGTATCAAGTCCAAAGACCTCTGAGGTTCACCATTTCACCTTGGGATCATGTGAAATCCTCTGGGCCTCAGTGCCTTTATCTCTGATATAGGGAGAATCATGTCAAGCTTCTGGAATTGTCATAACATGCCTAGTAGACTGGATCATTCTTTTTTTTTTTTTTTAAGATTTTTAAGAGAAAGAGCCTTTGCATTTAATGACAAGGAATGAAAACTCGAAGACAATCATCCATCCAAGTGCAAACAGAATCCATGCCACTCAAGCAAAAATGTAGGCACATTTTTGTAGGCATCTCAGCTGGCTTGAATTCTCTTGCTGCTGCAGTTTCCAAAAGACAAATCAGTTTATTAAAAAAAATGTTTTTGTTATCAACGGTGAAAAATGACACATGCCCTGATTTCTTTCCCCCAGAGATCTCTCGAATGAGAACATGAAACTACACTACAACTTGTGAATAGCAAAGCAAGGACAATTTATCCTAACTTGACAGATTATTTATAATTGCAATAGGTTACAACTTCTTCTTAATTTTAATCATTAGATAATTAATAATTTGAATGATGATTTGATAAAGAATTTCGTAATCTGCCTTACATGACACCTAATGTCCTCATTAAATGTTTCCTTCGGAAACTTTACTAGAAAAAAGTTTTGCTTTTTTTTTTTTTTTAAAGATTCCCTTTTTCTTGTAAGAGAAAGCCTTACTGGGCTATCCACGCACAGTGGGAATGGATTCTACACAACGTCTCATGTTCACAGGGTCTGGGAAGAGCCGGCCTGGTTAGCTCCGGCTCACCAGCCTCTGCAGCCTGCCGGCCCCCCTCCGCGTACCCCCTCCCCCCAGCCCAGCCCTCACAGCTGAAGGTCTTTAGGGCAAACTTTCAGTTTAAATTTCCCGGCTTTTTGTCAGTTTGTGTCAAAACCGTAGCCACCTTCTCCCGCTGACTGTGGTGGCTTTGTTTGTTCTTCCCCTCCATTTGCTACTTGTTAGCCTCCGTGTACTGTGTCGGCACACTTACAGTAGGCAGAGTGCTGATGACAGATGGTGGGGGGCTGGGAACTGGGCTGCCGTGGCCCCGTGCCAAGGGACAGGCCTTGCCGCCGGAACGTGCAGCCCAGAAGCTTCTCCTTGAAGCCTTGTCCGTTTGGTTGGTTCTGTGGGCGTGTTTGTGTGTGCTCCAGCACACGTGGCCTGTTTTGTTGTGGTGGTGGTGGTGGTGGTGGCTGTTTTTGTTGTTGTTTGGGCCAATGACAACAGAGGCCTCGCTGGCTGGCTGCGGCTTTTCACTCTTGGCAGTTTCCAGACTCCCAGGCAGGAAATTCTCCCAAAGATTGCAGCTGTGAATTGGCCCATTTTTTTGGAAAGAGGATAAAGAAAAGAGTTTTGTGGGTCTTTTGCTTTTCTCGCCCAAGCAAGGGTGTGTTGAATACAAACAGGGAGGGATACGTGGGGGAGAAGGGGTGGGTGGGAGAGGGAGGGAACGCTCCCTTGGAGCATGCACAGCGCTCGTGCACGGAGCCAGATGTGCGGCTGCCCCAAAGGTGAGACTGCCCTAGGTCTTTATGTGGTTTCTGCTGTTTGACCCCTTTGACCGCAAGAGACACTCACTTCCATTCATTCCTTCAACAAATATTTGAACACTTGCTCTCGGACCGGTGGTTTACCGGGAGGTGAGGGCACCAGGAAGCAAAACAGACAAGGTCTATACATCATGGAAGTAACAATCAGATGAAATGGAAGCAAACACATCACAATCTCACACCTTTGTTAGTGTTTTCCATGCGGCTTAATGGGCTGCTATGGTAGAGGATAATGATGATGACGATGATGACGGTGATGATGATTTACAACTTTCAGTGAGCATTTCTGTGCCAAGTGGTGTTCTAAAGGCATTTCTTATTTAATCTTCAGAGCAATTCTAAGAGGTAAATGTTATAAAAACGGACATTTGGGGATGGTTAGGAAGGCCTAAGGAGGTAAAATTTGATTCACTTCTCCTCAGGTCCTACCTTTCAGAAAGTGGTCGATTTTCTGTTTCTAGAATTGCTGCTCTTCTTTTCTTAGATCTCCTGTTGGATTTATAGGTGTTCAGAATGGTTTGATAAACTATCTAGCTGATCTCCTGCTACCTGATGTCATCTCAGTCTGCTATTCCTTCGCCATCTTGACCAGGAGGTAAAATCTGAGTTGAGATATAAAGGATGCAAAGAAGTCAGTTATTTAAAGAGTCAGGGGAAGGAACAGCAGGTACAAAGGTCCTGAGGCAGGGAAGAGCTTAGTGTATTCAAGTTGCTCTTGGAATGATGTGGGATAAAATTGGAAAAGTAGGCAGGGGACTTGTGAGGACTGTGTCCTGGGAAGGGATATGAGAATGGGAAGCCATTGTTGGACTTTGAGCTGGGAAGTGACATATTAGAATTACATTTCTGAAGGATTTCTACATCTGTACTGGGGAGATGAAATAGATTAGATCAGACAAGCATGGAAGCAGGATTATAGGAGGCTATGACTGGGCAGAAATGATGGTGACATGATTGAGGATGGCAAATATGAACATGGAACAGAGGAAGGGTTCGGTATCCATGTTGGAAGTGGATACAAGAAGTGCCAGTCAACTGAAGTGATAAGATGGTGAGACAAAGTAGTCATGGCCAGCACCCTAGTTCTGACCACGGGCTGGTGGTGGATGGAAAGGACTGATGGCCTAGAGCAAGAGGGTACCCCTTTGGACACCAGAAAGGCCAGTGTACAGAGAGGACATCTGAGGCCCTGGGACAAAGAGGAAATACCTTCCATGGAGGGGAGAAAGAACTGCTGTATACATAGCAGGAAAATAATTTTCTCACATTTGCAAGGTGATGTTTACACTTCACCTTCTGTCCCTTGTCTTATTTGATCTTCACCATAATATGGCAATATAATTATGATAACCTCCACTTACACAGGGAGGGAATGAGATCTATGGGAGTGAACTTTCCATGGTCACATAGCTATAATACTAGTTGCTGCTCATATTGAATGAAAGTTTACTTTGTACCAAGTACTGTCCCATGTGCTTTACATCTACTGAGTCTTCACGATCATATAAGGTAGATATTACTCTTACCCCATTTTTCAGAGGAAAAACTAAACCACAGAACGTTTGAATAATTTGTTAAAGGTTACGTAGCTACATACTTATCACTGTAAGTAACAAAGCTGGGCTTCATATCCAGCTGCCTATCTGTGCTCTTAATCACCGTGCTGTATCAGGTATGAATGAATTGGGACTCTGAATCTCACAACCTCTTGACTATCCTGAAATGTCTCCTTGATGCTACTTCTGATGATTACTCTTTTCCTCCAATGGATTTATGTATTGGGGCAGTTTCAGCATTGCTTTAAATAGCTAGATGCCCATCCCTCAAATCTTTTCCTCCAAAGACCACACAGCCTCATAATGTGGTATCTGAAAAGAGACTATACCTCGTAGTGACATAACTTTCAAACAAAAATCAAAAAAAGAAAACAAAGCACTGATCAAATAATTTGGTCTTAATGTATCTATTCATTGGAAAATAGTTTTCTGTTCTAAAGAGTTAATACATATACCATGAATGTGACTTCTTATTTTCTTGAAAGTCCTAGAGCCAAGTAAGAAGGTGAGCATATAAACATTATATCTGTTTCATTTTCATACCTCTTAAAAGATGATCTATGCATATAATGAAGCTGAAAGAATTAGGCCACAAATAATCTGTACGTACACACCGATGAGGTCCAGTAGGTGATCATCTTGGCAGCATCTTAACTGGACTTCATGTCATATTTCTTCACTAAGGGCAAGATAGGAGAGAAACTATTTCAACCTTATTTGTTCATATGTATTCAGTCAAGCTTCTAGTTGCCGGTGAGAGAGTGAGGATGAGCATGCACTCTGTCACTGCTCTGCCTTCCAGAAAGAGTCTCTGTACCTAAGTAGGGTTGAAACAACCAAAGGCAATTCTTTCTTGCTATTGTTTAGCTCAGGAACCAGGGGTCTAGGTCCTCATTCTGAAACGCTCTAAATTGGTGTCTGTACCCAGATGATGGGAATAGTTGCCTCACCAGGTGGGTTCTGAAGACAAAGTGAGGTGATTTCTCCATTCTGGCCACTAGCCAATCTGGTAGCAGGGACAAGAGATGCAAAATGGTTACCCCACATTTCTCAAAAGGAGCATCACACAACATTGGTTTATATTCCATCAAAACGTGCTCCTCAGTTCGGTTTAGAAAATGCTGTGTTCTATTCATGCTAAGGATTGGCATATTAAAAGCTCTGATAAGTCCTATAGGAAAGAACATTCAAAATGCTGCCAAGTTGGTCAACTGCAGGACCTCATCAGGTGGTGCCCTAATTCTTTCATCTTTGTTATGTACCTAGATTATCCTTGAAGAGATGAAAGTGAAACTGGTATGATGTTTATATGCCTGTCTTCCTACTTGGTCCTAGGACTTTGAAGAAAACAAGAAGTCACATTTCCTGGTGTGTGTATTAGCGCTAATTTAGAACAAACAAAAATATTTTGCTGAACATAGTATTTCCAAAACTATCTATTACCATCAATGCTGATGATAAGTTTTGTGATTAATGGCACAGCCAGATAATTCTTTAGCCCATTCAAGGTATGTTGGGACTAAATTCTCCTGAAATAAAGACCTGGGAGAGAAAATAGTGTCTGAAGTAAAGTATTTCCTGTCAGATGGACTGGGTCTCAAGTATTGGCTTAGTCTATAAGAAATTTTAACATTTTGGGCTAGCCTACTTAAATTCCTTGACTGCCTTCATCTGCAAAATGGAAAAATGAATCTTTCACTCAGAACATGGTTGTGACTTGTTTACTCAGTGAATTCATTCACTTAGCAAATATTTATTGAACATCTTCCCAGTACTAAAGATTGTGGTATGGACCAGGGCTTCAGGAGTTAACTAGCTGTATTTATCAGGATTTTCTAGAAAAGCAGAACTAACAGGAAATGTATCTTCACAGAGATACATAGATATGATTTATAAACATAAAACAAACAAATGAGTAAGGTTTATTATAAGGAATTGGGTAATTTGATTATGGATGCTGAGAAGTCCCATGAACTGTTATCTTGCAAGATAAAGACCCATGGGGAAATTGGAGGGGAAGACGAACCATGAGAGACTGTGGACTCTGAGAAACAAGCTGAGGGTTTTAGAGGGGAGGGGGGTAGAGGGATGGGTGAGCCTGGTGGTGGGTATTAAGGAGGGCAGGTGTTGCATGGAGCACTTGGTGTTATATGTAAACAGTGAGTCTTGGAACACTACATCAAAAACTAATCATGTATTATATGGTGGCTAACATAACACAATAAATTGAAAAAAAAAAAAAGAAAAAAGACCTGGGGGAGGGGGCAGTGGTATTATTCAGTCTAAGTTCAAAGACCTGAGAACCAGGACCACCCAGAAAAAGAACAGTGTCCCAGTTTCCCAGCTCAGGCAATGAGGCAGGAGGGGCCAAATTCTCCCTTCCTCCACCTTTTTGTTCTATATAAGCCTTCAATGGATTGGATAATGCCCATGTATACGCCTTTGCTGAGTCCACTGATTCAAATGTTAATTTCATCCAGAAACACCCTGGCAGACAGATCCAAAGATAATATTTAGCCAGATATCTGGGTACCTCATGATCTAGTTAAGTTGAACATATAAAATTAACCATTACACCAGCCCACTTGGAATTCAATTATTCACTCATGAGAAGTCCCTGATCAACATTCTGTCTTTATATTATCTTGGGGCATTAGTGGCTTGTCCTATTTTTTGGTATCACAAAGATACTACTTTGGTATCACAAAGTAGTCTGTACCAGACCAAGCCAGATGTTTTTCAGAACTTTCAAGCAGAAAGGGATGTCCCTTAAAGGAATGTTATCCAAAGATGGGTAACATAAAAGGTGCAAGTTATTTGTCAAGGGTTCTCCTATCAGAGGTTTAAAAACACTCTTCTGTCCTCTACCCTTTGTACTGTTTTTTTTTTTTTTTAATTTAAATACTGTGGTTTTCAATATTTGTCCTTTCATTTGAGAAATTTGTTTTTACTCAACACAGAAGGATTTTCCTTTGGAGATGAATACATTGCTAAAGGGAAAAGGGGAGGAAGAAGGAAGAAGAAGATTATTATTGGTTCTCGAGTGGAGAAGATGTTTGATTCCCTCACTGCCCCCTTCTTTCTTGCTGCCGTCCTAGCCTTGAAAAGAAGCCCCGCATTTTAACTGAGGCCACCTTTGTGCAAAGTACTGACTTAATCATACAGTCAGTGTAAGACCTGGAGAGCTAGACAGACAGAGGGCAGATGGACCATCTTGCTTTTGCCTATGGGACACTGACTCCTCACTTACACGTCTAAGAAGATGGTCCCGTAAGTTTGTCAACCCTCATAATACTGCCTTGCCCAGAGCTTCTGGCTCACAGATCTAGGGTGACTTTTAATACTTGAAACTGAGATGGATGCAAGAATTAAAAATGAAAACAAAAAACAAACAAACAAAAAAACCCAAAACCTACTTCTGTGTAATACTTGAAAATGAGATGGATGCAAGAATTAAAAACAAAAACAACAAAACAAAACCTACATCTGTGTGATTACTCAGAGGGATAGCAGGAAGATTAAAAAGGTGAACATAAATAGGAATTAGGTGGGAAAGGAAGGACTAGCAACTTTTTAGCCTTCTGTTGAATATTATTCTAAAGTAGAGTTTCTCAAACTCAGCGCTGACATTTGGTCATAATTCTTTTCATGTGGGCTCTATCTTGTGTACTGTAGAACATTTAGCAGTATCCCTGTCCTCTACCCACTAGATGCCAGTAGCAACTATTTCTAGACATTTTCGAATATCCCCAAAGGACAGGGGCAAAATATCCCCGATTAAGAACCTTTGCTCTAAAAGCAAGAACTCTTTCAATTTTTGTGGTAATGGATATGTTTGGTGACCTGCGGAAGATAATAGACTCTCAGATTAATATTCTTAAATGTATAAAGTAAAACACATAGACCAAGAAAGGAAAACATTTATATAAGTTTATCAAAATATTTTTAAAAACCCACAAATTTTTGCTATGGTAATTTACATATTTCTTTATTAACATACTAAATAAAAATATCTAAAAGTGGACCCAAATAACTACCTTACTTTTAAAGTAGTGGTGAGCTCATATGGTATTTCAGGAAACTTGTAAAAACTGTTATGTGATATGAAGACATCTGTGATTTTAATTGTGACAAAATTCTAAGACTACTATGGTTTGTTCCCTACATTTATAGTTAAGGGTAATGTTAAATTTCTGCTCAAGATGGATGGAAATTAAGATGTAACTTTTTCTTGTCCATGTTCACAGAGCCTGTGAATTCATAGGTATTGAATATAGAATTCCCTTTTCTAAAGCATGAATGGAAAGAAGCCGTATAAGCTCAAGTTATTTTTATGATATTTAATTAATACCTCAAATTCCAATTGGAGTGCATGAAGTGAAGGGAAAGCTCTGGCAGTCAGGCAATTATGAGCAAATCATGATTGCAGAGATAATCTTTAAATCTGAGCAAGCACAAATTTTATAGGCATAACCTGAGCCTCTATTCCACAAATGCAGAACTCAGAAGTAGCAGAAGGAGGACTATAACATGATTGGGTCAAAACTAAAGAAGGTGTCCTGGTGTGACCAAGGGGCACAGAAGACCTGCTGGGCTCTGGGTAATGGCAGAGGCTGTGGTAGTGCTGGGAACTGGCTCAGCCAACAATGAGCTACATACCTAAGCAAGTTACCCGACCCCTCTAGGTATCCAGGAAATGATGGGTTTAGCTTGGACCAATGTTGATGAAATCCCTGATGTTCAATGACATAGTTTAAGACTTTCACCTGCAAGAAACTCATGGAGGCTAACAAAATCCACAGAACCAAGTATTGTGAAGGAGAAGAAATTGGCATGGGAAGAGAAGTTAGGTCAAGTTGTTCAGTTCTGCAGATAGTTAATGGAAGAGTTGAGTGAGCTTGTTAGTGCCAGGAACTGGGTTTATTATTATTTTTTTCCTGGGAGTCATAGCAAATGTCAGGAATATAATGGGTACCCAATGAATACTTGTTGAATGAACACATCCATAAATCACCAAATTCCATTTTTAATGCTGATTGTGTCGACCCAGTTACTACTACTACTACTACTACTTCTTCTTCTTCTTCTTCTTCTTAAAGATTTTATTTATTTGAGAGAGAAAGGGAGGACAGACTCCCCACTGAGCAGAGAGTGCAATGCGGACCTTGATCCCAGGACCCTGAGATCATGACCTGAGCTAAAGGCAGAAGCTTAACCAACTGAACCACCTAAGTGCCCAACCAGTTACCTCTTGACATTATGTTCTTCAGGCAGAGTAACTGTGGAGACATATTTTTATCTAATTTGCTGACTTATTGTGTAATTCTAATACACTTACTCATAAATTTCTCTCTCTCTCTCTCTCTCTCACACACACACACACACACACACACACGCACACACGCTTATGGATCTGTTGGCTCCTGTGGGATAGAGAAATCAGTCCGGGGTCATCTTCTAGAAGGTTCCTTAAAATCTTCTAAGGTTTTTTTTTTTGTTTTGTTTTTGTTTTTGTTTTTAAAGATTTTATTTATTTGAGAGAGAAATAGAGAGCACAAGTAGGGGGAGCAGCAGAGGGAGGAGACGAGCAGACTCCCCACTGAGCAGGCAGACCAACTCAGGTCTCTATCCCAGGACCCTGAGATCATGACCTGAGCCAAAGTCAGATGCTTAACCAACTGAACCACCCAGGCTCCCCAAGAACTTTAACCAGGATCCTGTTGACAGCAGGAGGGCTCCAACAGGATTTAGTAAAGCTTCTGAGAAACTGATCGGGCCCATGAGCATGCAGTAATAGAAACCATAGCAGGGAAACTGCATCATGAAAATGGTGGAGGGCAAAAGTGGTTGAGCTAAAGAGGGAAATGTAGCTGGCTTTCATTTGAGGATTTCTTTTGAAATCTAGTTTTTTTTTTCTTTTTTCCTCAGTCAGGGGAAGCCCTAATCAGCTATGGAGCAAAGTGAGCTTCTTTTCTCTTGTTTTGCAGAAAAAAAATGGGCTTGGTTCTGGGCACAGAGCTCCACAGTTGCTGGGGGGTGGGTGGTAGCATACATAAATTGCTGACTAAGGGGATCTAAAGCAGAAAATTGGTGGGTTTCAGGTCTTGTTGTGAGGGTGGTCAAGACACTGTACTATCTTGAACTGAAATTATTTCTTCTGTCAAATATGCTTGTTAAACTGGCTTCAGGACTGTAACTCAAAAGGCCTACAGACAGGGATGTAAATGGGTGAAACATAAGACAAAAAAGGGAAAAGTGGGACTGTTGCCAAGTAGAGGGTATATGTCCATTAGAAAGAGGTACTGCTATGCACTTTTAGTCCATTCTCACCATACTAGTATGTGCATCTAAAGTTGCCAGATCTTTCAGACTTTTTAAAAATTTAAAGTTTGACAATTATATGCTATGTTAAAGACATTGCACAGGCCAAATTTGACCTTGGTGTGGCCACAGGCCATAATCTCTAAGGGATTGCAGTATTAACAGTTCAAGAATATAAGCAGATATGTTTATTGTCTGTGAAAGACAATAAAATTAAAACTTCTTTAAATTCACTCAAAATTGTTGTTGTTGTTGTTGTTGTTGTTGTTGTTGTTGTTGCTTTATAGGCAGGAAAGCAAGGTCACAGGCGCCTGTGCTCTGCAGGGCAATCTCCAGGTGCTCCACTGGCTTCTCCAGTGAGACGGCCATGATTGCAATCCTGCAAGTCTCATTCAAGTTCAGGGCTAACTTATTTTCATGTCTGGTCCCAGGTGCCCAGACACCTGGTAGACAAAGGGTTCCAGACCCTGTCCTTTCCAGTCTGCCCTGGGGAAGGCCTGGCCAGCCAACCCTGGGAACTTTCAGGACCACAGTTCATCAGCCAGCATCTTTCTCCCTAGATGCTGTCCACCTGGGCATGTTGCTAGGAGACCTAAATTCACTTTTTGGAGTACTTCATAGTTTGCAAGTCATTTGCATGATTTTATCAGTGTCATGAAAATCCTATGCACTGCTGTTACTCCTGTTTTACAGAGGAGGAATCTTAAATTCAGGCATGTTATGTGACTTGTCCTCAGTTAGAGTAAGGAAGTGGTAGAACCTAGATTCATTCTTTCCTGTTGGACTCCCAGCACTTCTGCCAAACATACAGCCTTGTCCCATAACACAAGACCTTAGTAACCCTACTTAGCATTTCTGGAAGTCAAATAAAGGAAATACTGCTATTCCAACCACTGATCTGCGGAAGTCTGTCCTTGGAACGAGGAAGGGTTATGAGATAACTACTCTTTAAGAAAGAACATCTGAATCTCTATTTTTGTACTAGGTGGAATATTAGGTCAATATTTCTTCTAAAATTTGGGTATTTATTCCTCCATTATTCCAAAGCAGAAATAGAACTGGAGAAAGGAGCCTTATATTCCAGTCATGATTCAACTGTTGACTTTAGACAAAATTCCTTTGTCCTCTCCCTTAACTTTATGCTCTTCCTCTGTAGAACAGATACCATGATATGTGAGTGGCAGAGCTAGAAGCCAGATTAGTACCCCATCCCGTTCCATGAAATACCACCAATTTATCCTTTAAAGATCACAGGAACCTGGAAGAAGAAGATCCCAACATGCAATAACTATACAGGGTTTGGGTTACTAATCAGGGATGCGTGGAGAGTGATATATAAAGGAGATACAAGGCAAGACATTTGGATACTTAGGACATATAAACAGCTCCTACTTGTGGTGATGAGTAAATGTTTCATAGAAGCTGACTCTCTTTTTCTTATTATCTTAATGTCTTTTAGAAAGGATTAAAAATTGTAACTATTAAAGGATATACAATAGAAAGGAGTCTCCCTCTCACCCTGACCCCAAATTCTACTTCCTGTAAGGTAACTTATAGCAGATTCTGTGTGCCTTCTCAGCATTTTCTAGATATACAGAAGTATATATGAATGTGGTACATATCTCTATATCTTTATTTTTGTCTCTATCTATTTATATGTTCTCTATTTTTCACAAATGGGAGCATACTACACACATCCTTCTTGAATTGATTTTGTTAGTTAAAAGCTTCCTTTAGAAATTTCTTTATCAGGACATATAGATCTATCTCATACTTGCAGTAGCTCTATAGTACTCCACCATTGCATCCTTTATGTGCCTTTCTTAGTCAGTTCCAGTTGCTATAACAAATTACTGTAGACATGGTGGCTTAAATAACATTTATTTCTCATTCTGTTCTACAAGCTGGAAATTTCCATATCAGGATGCCAGCACAGTAGGTTTCTTGGTGAAGGCACTCTTTCTGGTTTGTAGAGGGTCGTCTCTTCCCTGTATCCTCACATGCCAGAAAGCACAGAGGGAGAGGAAGCAAGGCCTCCCATGTTTATTCTTATTAAGCCACTGATCTCATTCATCAGGGTCTCTGCTTCATGACCAAATACATCCCAAGGCCCCACTTTTTAATACCATCACACTGGAGGTTAGGATTTCAACACATGAATTTGAGAGGACACAAACATTCAGTTCATAACATTTATTTATTAATTTCTAATTGTGGAACATTTAGTATATAACTATTTTTTTTTTTACTATTTCAAAATGTTCTAATCTGTAACCTTGTATATATTGCTAAACACAGGCTCAAAATAAACTTCTACTATTGTTTCATTATAGGTTTTGAATATTGATACTGCTCTCTGAAGAGGCTGTGTCCTTAATATTTCAAGGAACATTTCAAGAAAGTACCTATACATTTTTACCATCATCTTGTATTATAAAACTTTGATTTTTGTCCATTGAGAGGCAAAAATTTTGTTTTTATTTGAACTTACTTGCTTTTAATAAAGTTGAACATAAAATCCTGACAAGACATATTCCCATAAAGAAGCCTGTTCATGATCTTTATCCATTTTTCTTTTTTTTTAAATATTTTATTTATTTGACAGAGAGAAATCACAACTAGGCAGAGAGGCAGGCAGAGAGAGAGGAGGAAGCAGGCTCCCTGCGGAGCAGAGAGCCCGATGCGGGGCTCGATCCAGGACCCTGAGATCATGACCTGAGCCGAAGGCAGAGGCTTTAACTGAGCCACTGAGCCACCCAGGCGTCCCTTTATCCATTTTTCTATTGGGTTGTTAATTTTCTTTCTTATTGAATTATAAGAGATCTTTATATACTAATGAAACTGACTATTTGCATTTCATACTTGTTGCAATTTTTTGGTAGTTTGTTATTTGTCATAATATCTTCCAGATACATCTTTTTAAAGGTCTGCTTTTCAATGCTTTAAAAATCAAGATGGTTCTTCAAGAGTACTCTGATTATGTGGCTGATGCTTCTGAAAGTTGGGTTTGTACAACTTTACCAAGAGTCTTCTGTTTGTCATCACAGGGGATGGTGTAATATTTCTTGAATAGGACCTGGTTTATGCCACTGTGAGTCATTCATGTTACTGGAAAAACTGACTGACCACTAGACATTACTGGCACATTTCCCATAATTCTCCAAGGAACTGAGGGCATTCAAGAGGGAGGGTTTCTCATTCCCTTTGTAGCCAGTCATTGTCCTGATTGACTTTAAGACTATCTCTGTGAGAAAAAAAAATAAAGAAAATCCCAGAGCAAGAAAGGTTTCCCAAGTTATTTTGAGTTTATAAAAAATAACTGTCATCAACTGAAACAGGAATTTCAGAAAAATGATCCAGACTTATTGAAGAACTCAACACCTTTAAGCATCATTATTTGGTTTACAAGTTACATGGTGAAGTGCTTAAAGCATCCCAGCCAGAGAAGAGAAGTCTTCATTAACCAGGCAGAGACATTGACAGAAGAACAACTTAAGCCTGAATGAGTGGAGACAAAGGTTGTATGCAGTCCCTGAGGTAAGAGGGATACCATGTTTTTATTCTGATTCAGATTTGATAAGATAGGACACAAAAAACAACCCCTCCCTACAGACGTTGAGGATGGACTGTTCATTCAAAAACCATTTGGCACTGAGCTGTGAGATTCACTATCTGAAACAGCATCAGAGATAAAAGGAAAAAGATCTCCTTTCTTCCAAGTTCACAACAACCGTCAAAACAATGTGCACCCATGCCACAAGGCTCCTAGCTGATTGACCAAAGACCATGCTTAATTAAGGGGTAAGGTGGTAGTGTATATGCTATACTGGTCTTTCTTTATGGGGCATTTGCCTCTGGTTGCTTATTACTCCTGGTTGTATACAGTGGAAACAGAATGTAGTGAGTTGTATGGTTCTTTGATTTTCTGGCTTAACCAGAGATCAAAATTCTGCACTGTAAGAGGCAGAGTGACCAACTGCCCCTAATTGCCCAGGACTGTCCTTGTTTTAGTAAAGTCCAGTGTTCTGGGAAACCCCTCAGTCATAGTTCAAACTAGGACAATTGGTCACTCTCAGTCTTGATCTTGTCCAGCTGATTCTTTCTTTAGTCATGTTACTCTATAGAGAAATTAAATAAGATAAAATGGGCTAAAGTATAAGAAAAAATTCAGTAATACAGAAATAGGATCACAGCTTTTGGAGTGAGAAATGCTGGAACAAGATGCATAAGACCATACGCTCAGGAAGAGAAAAAATTTTTTTGAGGTAACTTCTATGATTCCTTGATTCTATAACACGATCCCTACCATCTTAGAAAAGTTAGATGATCCATAAGCAAAATAATTTTTATTGCCATTTATTGAATGATTACTGTATTCTAGGCACTGTAGAGAACCCTTAAATGTTATTCTGATGATAACTTAGAAAATAGATATTATTAGATATGATTTATAGGTGAGAAGACAGGCCTACAGAAAGAGTTTATGTCTTGCCCAAAGTTATGTAGGTAGTAGACGGTGAAGACAGGATTTGAATTCAGATCTGTATGGTTACAAAGTCTATTTTTATATCCCTCATCTTCCATTATCCACAGATAGTTGTGAGAAATCATTTCTGTTCTCTCCATGTTATGAGATTATTGGTACTGCCTGTAATATGATCCCTGGGGACCAGAGAAATAGTAACACTAACAACACACATTTGCATAACATATTTTACATTTCAAAACACTTTTACTTCTATTTTCTACTGTCATCATCCCAGAGATGCTGGGAAGTAGCTAATGTTAATCCTTTCTCTATTTATAACATGTAGGAAAGAGAAGTATGGACGAGCAGGGTCAACTTTTGATGGGTACACAGGTGATGTAGTGGCAAAACTGGACTCCCATCTACAACTCCTGATCCTAATTCCCTCCGAATACTGAGTCTATTCACTAGAGATTAAGGGATTCTGTGACTTTCTTGGTTGATATCAAAGGCCTTCCAGACTGCTCTGGGCATTGGTCCAAGTTTGTTTCCCCTATTTGTCTGTCTACTCCACTACACCATAAACTCTGGGAAGGCAGGTTCTTGTGTCTGTCTTACTCATTTCTGTATTCTCAAAACCTGACACAGAGATTCTAAGTAAATATTTGGTAAAAATGAACATCCTTTGCAAACCTTTCTCCTAATTTAGATGGTGGTCACTATTTCCCATTACCATGCCACGTTTTCTTGTCACCACACCGCACCTCATTTCACACTGTTTCCTCCCCTCATTTTCACATGGTCAAAGACTAAGGGCTCTTTCAAGGTGTGACTGAAACACCACATCTACCAGACAGCTCTCCCAGGCCTCTTAGCTGTAAATGTTCTTTCCTTAATACACAGGGTCCACCCCTAGCCTATTCCTCTTTTGTTGCACCTACCAGTGTGTCTCTTTAATAATAGTGATTTGTAACTTGCATAAGTCAAAAGGGAGTAGAAGGGACTGTAGCTCTCTTTATATTGTACAGACCCTGTGAGTAAGCACTTGAAGAATGAGTTCATGGCTTGAATTCTAGGACCTTCACAAGCCCAGGAGCTTCTAAAAAGAACCCCAATTCTCTGCATCCTGGAATGTCAGCCCACACTTCAGAAAGAGTGACACAACAGTCTCTGTAGGCACTCCTGGTTACAAGGAGTGAGATGAGGATTGGATGGTCCAAATGTGATGCATGTATTTGGAGTCAGAAGAGGAGGACATGAGAGCCATTGTGAGAGCTTGTTGTTGTTTATTAATGAGATATTTATTAGCATTCTTTATTAATGAGATAGCATTGCTACATAACTTACATCTACCCTGCCCACATCTATTTGTGGGGTCAACTTAATGGGATCATCTCCTAGTGAGATTTTTTTAAAGGGATTGTCTGTTATTATTTTGTCCAAGGGATGGGCTGAAGGAAATATATTGTTACTTCAAAATTCAAATAAAAATCCACAAAACTGTTTTCTCAACTCAAAAATGTAGACATGAAGAGAATCCCTGGATAACTGAACAACCCTGAGGTTGTCGTCATTTGGGCCAGGTGTTTGCTTTCACCACTATACTGCTTGACCTCAGATTTTTGTTTTAGATTTTCTGCTACAAATGTTAGCAGATAGTTAAGATAAGGCTCATTGAACCAGAGCAATATAAAAGCGTTGGCATGATACTCACTAGAGAAACCAGAAAAATTTAGTAGTTTATATACTCAGGCAAAATAAAAATAATTTGCTACTATAATGCATTTTGTCACAGTGATGGTTTAGTGTAGTGGGTTTTTCTATCACAAGGTACAGCCATGTTGTTTTAATAAAATATGTTGGACAACCAACACAACAAAGCAGAACAAAAACAGAACAACCTCCACTTCCCCACAAAACCCTAATGCCAGTAACCCTCAGTAAGCCTATTAAATTTTCTTCTCTCATAACCTTCAAAATGGTTCACCCTAATGAGCTGTGGACCAGAAACAGCTTAGCTAAGTAGCATCCCCTGCATGGTGGATGGATTCCTAGCAGATGGCAAAGGAAAGTGTCTTCAGTTTGGGCTGCTATAAAAAAGTACCATAGACTGGATAGCTTACAGAAAACGGGAATCTGTTTCTCACAGTTCTGGACTAAGTCTAAGGTGGGTACTGGTATGGTCAGGTTCTGATGAAGGCCCTCTTCCAAGCTGAAGACTCTTCATTGTAGTGTCCTCACATGGAAGAAAGAGAGCTAGAAAGGTCTCTGGGGTCCCTTTTTGAAGGGCACTAATCCCATTCATAAGAACTCCACCCTTATGACTTAATTATCTCCCAAAGTCCCCTCTTCCTAATACCATCCCATTAGGGGTTAAGATTTCAACATATGAATTTTGGAGGGGACACAAACATTCAGTCCATTGCAGAGGAGAATTCAGAGTGGGAACTGGCAAGATGTATCAGCTGTGGCAGAGGGTAAAAAATGGTTTTGCACAATCAAGTGGGAGACTTCCTACCTAGCGACTTGATTCAACACATTTATAGCTGTAAGCAGGCTGGCTCTGGGTAAAGAATGGGAAGGGAGAACATCTCAAGTACCATCCCAAGATCTTCCTGGGAGATTCCAGTTCATGCCTATTGTTCCAACGGAGTTATTAATAGCATCCCCTTTATTCTCAAAGGTGTCATGGTGAGAATGATTAAGTTAGTTATATGTTCATTCTAGATGGGAGGCAGCCCCTTTCACAGAGGTTTCCTTTTCCCCATTGTAAACCAATTCATTTAATTAGTGCACAGTTCTAATGTCACTTAAGGTAAAGTCATATTCCTTATGAACACAGGTATAAAACACTGAAAATTTATATGCTGCACTGATTTTTAAAAAACCATGATTTTAACTGATAAAGAGGATATAAACATAAAAAAACTATTAGAACTATACCAAAAATAAAAGGCTTTTGCACAGCAAAGGAAACTATTGACAAAATGAAAAGGCAACCTAATGAATAGATGATATTACAAATGATATATCCAATAAGGAGTTAATATCTAAAATATATAAAGAACTTATACAGCTGAACACTAAAACCACAAATAATCTAATTTTAAAATGCTCAGAGAACCCAAATAGGCATTTCTCTGAAGAAGACATATACAGAGCCAACAGGCACATGAAACGATGCTCAACATCATTAATCATTGGGCAATTGTATTCAAACTGGCAATGAAGAAGTCAAACTCTTTCTCTTTGCAGATGACATGATACTTTATATGGAAAACCCAAAAGACTCCACCCCCAAACTACTAGAACTCATACAGTAATTCAGTAATGTGGCAGGATACAAAATCAATGTACAGAAATCAGTTGCTTTCTTTTACACTAACAATGAAAATATAGAAAGGGAAATTAGAGAATTGATTCCATTTACTATAGAAACAAGCACCATAATATACCTGGGAATAAACCTAACCAAAGAGGTAAAGGAGGTACTTGAGGAACTACAGAACACTCATGAAAGAAACTGAAGAAGACACAAAAAGATGGAAGACCATCCCATGCTCATGGATTGGAAGAATAAAGATTGTTAAAATGTCTATACTGCCTAGAGCGATCTATACTTCCAATGCCATCCCTATCAAAATTCCACTGGCATTTTTCAAAGAGCTGGAACAAACAATCCTAAAATTTGTGTAGAATGAGAAGAGACCCTGAATTTCTAAGGAAATGTTGAAAAAGAAAAACAAAACTGAGGGCATCATGTTGCCTAATTTCAAGCTTTACTACAAAGCTGTGATCACCAAGACAGCATGGGACTGGCACAAAAACAGACACATAGACCAGTGGAAGAGAGGAGAGAGCCCAGATATGGTCAAATAATCTTTGACAAAGCAGGAAAAAATATACATTGGAAAAAAGACAGTCTCTTCAATAAATGGTGCTGGGAAAATTGGACAGCTATGTGTAAAAGAATGAAACTCAACCATTCTCTTACACCATACACAAAGATAAACACGAAATGGATAAAAGACCTAAATGTGAAGCAGAAATCTATCAAAATCCTAGAGGATAACATAGGCAGTAACTTCTTCAACATCGGCCACAGCAACTTCTTTCAAGATATGTCTCCAAAGGCAAAGGAAACAAAAGTGAAAATGAACTTTTGGGACTTCATCAAGATCAAAAGCTTCTGCACAGCAAAGGAAACAGTCAAAAAAAGAAGGAGGCAACCCAAGGAATGGGAGAAGATATTCACAAATGACACCACAGACAAAGGCCTGATATCCAAGATCTATAAAGAACTCCTCAAACTCAACACATACAAAACAGATAATCACATCAAAAAATGGGCAGAAGACATGAACAGACACTTCTCCAATGAAGACATACAAATGGCTAACAGACACATGAAAAAATGTTCATCATCACTAGCCACGAGGGAGATTCAAATCAAAACCACACTGAGGTATCACCTTACACTAATTAGAATGGCCAAAATTAATAAGACAGTAAACAATAAGTGTTGGAGAGGATGTGGAAGAAGGAGAACCCTCTTACACTGTTGGTGGGAATGCAAGTTTGTGTAGCCAGTTTGGAAAACAGTGTGAAGATTCCACAAAAAATTAAAAATAGAGCTACCCTATGACCCTGCAATTGCACAACTGGGTATTTACCCCAAAGATACAGATATAGTGAAAAGAAGGGCCATCTGTACCCCAATGTTCATAGCAGCAATGGCCACAGTCACCAAACTGTGGAAAGAACCAAGATGCCCTTCAACAGACAAATGGGTAAAGAAGATATGGTCCATATATACAATGGAGTATTATGCCTCCATCAGAAAGGATGAATACCCAACTTTTATATCAACATGGATGGGACTGGAGGAGATGATGCTGAGTGAAATAAGTCAAGCAGAGAGAGTAAATTATCATATGGCTTCACTTACTTGTGGAGCATAAGGAATAACATGGAGGACACTGGGAGATGGAGAGGAGAAGTGAGATGGGGGAAATGGGAGGGGGAGTCAAAGCATGAGAGACTGTGAACTCTGAGAAACAAACTGAGGGTTTTAGAGGGGAAGGGGGTGGGGTGTTGTGTGAGCTTGGTGGTGGGTATTATGGAGGGCACGTATTGCATGGAGCACTGGGTGTGGTGCATAAGCAATTAATTTTGGAACATTGAAAAGAAATAAAATAAAATGGAAAAAAATCAGGTAATTGTAAATAAAAATCACAATGAGATACCACCTCACACCTGTCAGAATGGCTAGAATCAAAAAGACAAGAAATAACAAGTATCGGTGAGGATGTGTAATAAAAGGAACCCTTATGCATTGTTGGTGGGAATGTAAATTGATGTAGCCACTGTGGAAAACAGTGTACCTATTCCTCAAAAAATTAAAAGTAGAAATACTTTCATGGCCCAGTAAGTCCACTGCCAGGTATTTATCCAAAGAAAACAAAAATGCAAATTAAAAAAGATACAGGCATCACTATGTTTACTGCAGCATTATTTACAATAGGCACAATATGCAAGCAACTCAAATATTCAGAAGATATGTGTGTGTGTGTGTGTGTGTATTTATGTATGTGTGTAGTCATATTCATATATATATATTCATATATATATATAAAAATATGACTTAGTCATAAAAAAGAATGAGATCCTACCATTTGTGACAACATGGATGGACCTAGAGAGTATTATGCTAAGTGAAATAAGCCAGTCAAAGACAAATACTATACAATTTCACTCATATGTGGAATCTAAGAAATAAAACAAATAAGTAAACAAACAAACAGAAAGCAAAATCAGATCTATAAATACTGAGAACTGATAGGTTGCCAGAAGGAAGGGGAGTAGAAGGATAGGCAAAATGGGTGAAGGGGAGTGAGGGGTACAGGCTCCCAGTCATGGAATGAATAAGTCATGGGGATGAAAAGTACAGCATAGGAATATATCCAGTGCTATTGTCATAATGGTGACAGATGGTAGCCACACTTGTGGTGAGCATAGCGTAACATACAGAGTTGTCAAATTCCTATACTGTACACCTGAAACCAATGTAACACTGTGTATCAACTATACTTCAATAAAAAATATGATGATATCTATGGGACTGTATATATATAAAAAATAAATATTAATAATTAATACCTAATAATAATCAATAATTAATAATAAAATTAATAAAAGTACACATGTTGAGAAAGAAGTAGGAAGCTGATGGTCTGAATTGTGTGCTGGAGTGTGCATGCCTATGTACGAGAACACACACACACACACACACACACACACACGAAAACAATAATTTTCAATAGAAGTGCACAAGAGGGTAGAAGGAATAGAAGGAATCAGTGGTTGTAGCCAAAGTGAATGTCATCCAAAGACCAAGATAACCCACAGTTCTCAATGATCCTGCATAGCCCAGGCTCAATGTTTGATTTATATTCCATTGTACCTTCAGCTAATTAAAGTTCTCATGATAATTTGGATAGAAGAGAGTTTATTCTGCATTTCAGATACTTCTTGGCTTTCTAGAAAAGGATAATGCATCATTCATAATATCCCATGAACCCTTCCTTGGGTGAATCACATAAAAATCACATTGACAGGTGTGATTATGAGATTTGTATGGTATTTTGCTTTCTACATACCCTATGCCTCCTAATTCTCAGCAATTCTACCAGGATATATTTTATACATGACTGAATTCCATTCTCAGAGGGAATTAGTAGCTTAGAAAGAGTACATAACTAGTAAGTGGGGGCAGGATTGATCCCAGAGCCCGCTCTGTGGGCTCTCAGCCTTATCCCCCTTAGCTACAAGATACAGAAGGCAGGAATGAATGGACACAAGGACATATAATGCCCTGGCATTGGGTGTGGATCTCCCATGTTCACTGAGTGTATCACTGATGTATAGATTCTTCACTGGTCTACCTGAACCCACTTATCTCTTTCTAACAAGTCAACACCTTAGCCACTATTATTTTTTCTGACTATGTCTCCTCCTTCCATTCCTCCCTTTTCTAGTTAGAAAGAGTTGAACATATTCACACTGTGGTTGGTACAAAGACGGAGAGCTTTGATGCAGCCTCATAAGACCTGGCATGGGTGGGACCCAGACCACCCCTGTACGACTCCCTGGACAACTTCTGGCATGATCTCAGCACTCCAGGCCTCTACTCCCTTTTGGTTCCCTTGACAGCTCGTGATGTCACCTGCCTCAGAACTTCTACAATCAAATCCCCTCTACCTGGAAGCGTCTTACCTCAGAGCTCAGCCTTAACATTCCTCCTTCAGGAAGATTCCACGAGCCACTCAGAGAAGTCCAGGTCTCAACCAACCCTATAAATTTGCTTCACAACACTACCATTGTAATTTTACCTTTTTTTGGGTATAATTATTCGATTGATATCTTTGTTCGACTGGAAGCTCCATGAGAACAAGGGATTGCTTTATTTTCCACTTTGCTTTTTCCCCAGCAGCTAGTAGGTATTCCACAAATAACTGTTGAATAAAATTTCTTTGCTATCTAATGGCCACATGTGACTATTTAAACTTAGTTAAAATTAAAGAAAACTAGGGGCACCTGGGTGGCTCAGTGGGTTAAGCATCTGCCTTCAGCTCAAGTCATGATCCCAGGGTCCTGGGATCGAGCTCTGTATTGGGCTCTCCACTCAGCGGGAAGCCTGCTTACCCCCCTCTCTCTTGCCTGCTTCTCTGCATACTTGTGATCTCTGTCTGTCAAATAAATAAAAATCTTAAAAAAAAATTAAAGAAAACTAGAAATTCAGTTTCTCAGCCATACTAGGGACATTCCATGTACTGGATAGCCACACGTGGCCGTTCCTGTATGGGGACAGTGTGGTTACAGAACACTTTCATAATCATAGAAACCTCCCATGGACAATGCATCCTCAGATGTTTACAGAACCAAGAAATACAATATACTTGCTTCTTGTTCATGTTCAACATGGGCAATGGTTAGATTTTTCTTAAAAACAACAACAACAACAACAAAAAAAAAAAACAAAAAAAAAAACAAAACTTAAGGGATGCTGTCCAGTGTGGCCTGAGGACCCCTGGGAAGTCTGTTCTGTGAATAAAAGAAATGTGAAAATGAACCAGCAGAGAATTCTAGATGGGGTTTTCACTGGCTCATTTTCACTCATCAGATAGTTAACCCATGCCTACTATATATTACACTGACTACACTTAAAGGAACAATCTTCCTGAAATTTTCAGTTTTTCCTTTTAGAGAGGCAATATAGCTGGATGACAGAGAATACTGACTTTGAAATCAGGAAGACTTGTGTTCAAATATGGAGTCTGGTCCTCACTAGAGTGTGTGTGTTGCTCTGGACAAGTTATAGAACTTCTCTGAGCTTTAGATTCTTCCTATGATAGAAGTGGTACCTACCTGATTGGGTGGTTGTGAGGATTTAGTGAGATAAACTGACTCATTCTTAAAGGGTCTATCCACCAAGAAGATCTAACAATTGTAAATATTTATGCCCCCAATATGGGAGCAGCCAACTACATAAGACAACTGTTAATCAAAATAAAGAGTCATATTGATATGAATGCATTAATTGTAGGAGATCTTAACACGCCACTCTCAGTAATAGACATATCATTCAAGCAGAAAATCAATAAAGAAACAAGAGCATTGAATGACGCATTGGACCAGATGGACCTCATAGATATATACAGAACATTCCACCCTAAAACAACAGAATACTCATTCTTCTCGAGTGCACATGGAACCTTCTCCAGAATAGACCACATACTGGGTCACAAACCAGGGCTCAACTGATACCAAAAGATTGAGATTATTCCCTGCATATTCTCAGATCACAATGCTTTGAAATTGGAGCTCAACCACAAGAAAAAGTTCAGAAGGAATTCAAACATCTGGAAGCTAAAGACTACCTTGCTTAAGAATGCTTGGATCAACCAGGAGATCAAAGAAGAACTTAAACAATTCATGGAAACCAATGAGAATGAAGACACTTCAGTCCAAAATCTATGGGATACAGCAAAGGCTGCCCTAAGGGGGAAATACAAAGCCATCCAAGCCTCCCTCAAAAAAATTGAGAAATCCAGAATACACCAGCTGTCTTTCCACTTTAAAGAACTGGAGAATCAACAACAAATTAAGCCAACCCCACCCACAAGAAGGGAAATAATCAAGATTAGAGCAGAGATCAATGAGATAGAAACTAGAGATACAGTAGAATGCATCAATGAAACTAGAAGCTGGTTTTTTGAAAGAATCAATAAGATCGGTAAACCATTGGCCAAACTCATCCAAAAGAAAAATGAGAAGACCCAAATTAATAAAATTATGAATGAAAAGGGAGAGATCACAACTAACATCAAGGAAATAGAAAAAATCATCAGAAGTTATTATCAACAGTTATATGCCAATAAGGTAAGCAACCTAGATGAAATGGATGCATTCCTGGAAAACTATAAACTTCCAAAACTGAATCAGGAAGAAATTGACCACCTGAATAGACCAATACCTAGTAAAGAGATTGAATCAGTGATCAAAAACCTCCCAAAAGAGAAGAGCCCAGGACCTGATGGATTCCCTGGGGAATTCTACCAAACTTTCAAAGAAGAAATAATACCTATTCTCCTGAAGCTGTTTCAAAAAGCTGAAGCAGAAGGAAAACTTCCAGACTCTTTTTATGAAGCCAGCATTACCCTGATCCCCAAACCAAGCAAAGACCCCACCAAAAAGGAGAATTTCAGACCAATATCCCTGATGAATATGGATGCTAAGATTCTCAACAAGATCCTCCCTAATAGGATCCAACAGTACATTAAAAAGATTATCCACCATGACCAGGTGGGATTTATCCCTGGCTTGCAAAGGTGGTTCCACATTTGCAAATCAATCAATGTGATAGAACAACTCGATAAGAGAAGAGAGAACAACCACATGGTCCTCTCAATTGATGCAGAGAAAGCATTTGACAAAATCCAGCATCCGTTCCTGATTAAAATGCTTCAAAGTATAGGGATAGAGGGAACATTCCTCAACTTCATAAAATCTGTCTATGAAAAACCCACAGTGAATATCATCCTCAATGGGAAAAAGCTGACAGCCTTCCCTTTGAGATCAGGAACACGACAAGGATGCCCGCTCTCACCACTCTTGTTCAACATAGTATTAGAAGTCCTAGCAACGGCAATCAGACAACAAAGAGAAATAAAAGGTATTCAAATTGGCAATGAAGAAGATATATTGTGATTAATATTAATTTCGTTATGATTCTTTCTTTTTGTTTTATTCTTGTTTGGGACTGGTATTAGCACTCTACATTTTATTTGTCTTTCTTCTCTAAATTCTGATAAAATATACTGACATTTTCTCATCCAAAATAAATGAAGTTGCCTGCTTCCTATATTCCTATTAAGTTCTAGTTCATAACATATGAAGATGGACTTGCTCAAGACTCTGAGTGTATTTTTTGCCACTAATGCTCTTGCCTTGATTATCCCGCCACACAGTGAAAAGAGAGCTGTTGAGAGTTTCCAGAGGATGAGGAACGTTTGTTTGGCTCATAGCCTATAATCAATGGAGACGTAATTGCCTACCCAAGTCAGGACCCTGGAGGACCCAGGATAACACAAGGAGTCATTTTTTCAGGAAGACTCTGAGGCCTTCTGGGCAAGATGGTGAGCTGCCTCTAGGGCTGCTTTTCTGACTCTAGTACATTGAAATTGAGATTCTCTTTCAACATTGGAAGTTTTATGGAGCACCATGTAGGAGTCTCTGTGCTAGGAACTGTAGATGCCACAGTGAGGACATGAGCCCTGTCTTTAAGAAGGGCACAGTCTACTCAGGAAGGAGACTAACTATAGGAGACTCCCTTGAGAATATTCCACCAGTTTAGTCCTGTGAAAAAAGAGGGGGAAATGGGTGCAGGAAAGGAGGGCAATTTCAAAGCCAGAGTGTCATGCACGTATGCATGGAGGAAAAGGATGGAGAGGGAGGGGTAGAGAGTTAGAGGCTCCAAGTGCGTAAGTGATAAGGAAAGATGAGGCTACTTAGGAAGGACAGGACCAGGTGTGGAGGCTTTTTTAGCCAAATGAAGGCACTTGGCTACTGAAGGATTTTAGCAGTGACATAGTCAGATAGCATTTTAGTAAAAGGCGAAAGATTTATGCGATCTGAAGAGAAACCAGAGTATCAGACAGCATTTTAGAAAGGCTGCTCTAAACTTGCACAGAATCAACCAGACTTGGACAAGAATGGAGGCAGGGAGAATGGATGGGAGGTTGATACAGTGATCCAGGTTAAGACATGATACTGGCTTGAGCTAAGGTGAAAACAGGAAAAGAACACAGAATAGAGAAAGGTTAACAGGCAGAATGGGTATTTTTTTTTTTAAGATTTTATTTATTTATTTGACAGAACAGACACAGTGAGAGAGGGAACGCAAGCAGGGGGAGTGGGAGAGGGAGAAGCAGGCTTTCCACTGAGCAGGGAGCCTGATGTGGGGCTTGATTCCAGGACCCTGGATCATGACCTGAGCTGAAGGCAGACACTTAACAACTGAGCCACACAGGCACCCCCAGAATGGGTAAGTTTTATGAACCAATTGTATGAGGTTAGTGAGGGAGCTGGAAGGATAATTCAGCTCAGTCTTCTGGTGTGGGCAAAATGTGCTGATAGCATTCCACCAGTTAGAAATTAAGAAAAGGGAGGAGGGAATAGGATGAGTTAAGCTCTAGAATCGTGGTGTCTGTAAGGCAAGTAAATGGTGAGGCACAGTCAGCAGATAGTAATAAACATTTGGAGAACAGAAGAGGGAGCAGGGCTGCCGTTAGCATAGGTGGTGGCTCGAACCGTGGGAATGTTGGAATGAATTCATTTGTTGAAATAAAGTTTGAAATAACTGAATGAGCTAGCAGTGGGAGAGATGACCAGGCATGGGATGGGCCTTGTTTCCTTTCTCAGTAACCATGTATATTACTTAGTGAGGACTAATGGTCTCATTGTAGCAAGCTGAAGACGGAAATGTGCTTTGGGAAGCCCTAGACATTATGTAATTACGATCTGCAGATTTTTTAAAATGCCATATTTTGCTATCTTTGCAGCTGAGTTAAGTCGAGCAAGCTGAGTCTCTGATCATGCAATCTGATGGTCAAACCATCAAAACTCATTAAAAGAAAAAAGGTTGGTTTCCTGTCTTGGCAATGATGTGGACATCAAACATGGCTCCAAAAAGCGAAAGCAACTTTCTCAGCAGTACAGACCTACTCCGTGGCTGGGCCTGTTCTTCTCAGTTGAGGAGACCTTCCTAATATATTCACTGTCTTTTGAATAGTTCCTGGCAAGATGCCAAGAAGAAGTACAAAGTTTTAGGGTAAAATAGGATCCATTTCTCAGTCTTTTATCTGAGAAGCGAGACTCGCATATATACCTCTACATATCTCTGCTTACCTACAGAGTACTAATCTTTATCCTCCTCCCACCTCCCAAATGGCAGGCTGGTGTCAGAATGGATAGAGGATTAGCAGGAAAATGCTCTCTCATCAACCCTATTCCAACACTACCACAGAGCCTATTGCATATTCTACCTTTGCTGCAAGCTGAGCCACTCTTCACATGAATAAGACTTAAGTGCATGCCCGGAGTCTAAATTATGCAAGGGAGACCATCACTGCATCTCAGAGAGGAAAGTTCAGCCTTAACTGATGTGGCTGGAAGTCACACTTGGAGTTCCAATTGTTCCGGCTTTCAGCCCCCAAAAAGCTTGCAGTGTTTATAGGAAGTTTTCTCCCAGAGCAAAATATGCTTGTATTATTATTATCATCATCATTATTACTATTTGACTTAATAAGAATATTCTTTGGCAATTCAAAGGTGCATGAAAAGCAAGAGGAAAAAAAAGTAAGGGGCCCTCGGTGGGTTTTCCTTGCTGTTTTCTGATACTATGAATTGAATGTATATTCAGGTGTGTGTACAAATCAGAGTGGCAAGTATAGTCTGAGCTCTAATTTTTCCACAGCAGTAAGGAGCTCAGAGAAATGAACAAGGCTGTGTATCTGCTGGAAATTCAGAGGCTGCTGGGCAGGTGCTCAGAGCTCTACTTGCATGAGATTCTGGGGATTCTCACTGGACGAATCAGTAACTCAGAACTTGAGCTGATGGCCGATTCCCAGGCTGAGTCTTGTCTAAACCAGAGGGAATAAAAATCACATCTCAGCAACAAAGGAAGTGGGGAAGGAACTCTCCTTAAAAGAAGGAAGTCATGGTGCATATCTTGGTCCAGAAGGACCAACAATGATAAAAAATTATTAAATGTCTCTTTATATAAAAGGCCGTGGGCCAGGACTCTCCAGCCTATGGTACAGTTAGTCTTATTCTCCCTATTTTACAAATGAGGAGGGAAAGCATGTCCCTTGCTCAAGTTCATCCATCTAATCAGTGGAAAAGGAAGGACCTAAACCCAGGTCTATCTGATTCCAGGGCCTGTATTCCTACCTTCATATTACACTAGACAAGAAAGGAGTGATGCAGATTGGAGCATGACTCAATGCTTTAAAAATGGCCTCGATGCCAGGCTTGGTGAGAGAGTTCTAGGTGCCACTCCTCAGGTAGCCTGTGTGGACTAAATCTAGGATAGCAGAACTAGGCTCGAGTCCATGAGTGCTGGTGGGGGAACTCAGCACCGAGACTACAGTGTAGGCTGAGAGTTGGGAGAGCAACACACAGAAAGGGGAACATTTCAGCCGCCCAGACATGCATCCCTGTTTTTGCTTTTTAGCGTGGTGATTATGAAGGAGAACGGGCAGCGGCTAGAAATCTGGCAATACAGGTGATACCGTGCGATGCAGCAGGAGTTGCAAGAACGAGGCTGGGCTCCACATTCAGCGTGACTCTGAAAAAGTCACCGTTAAGTGAGCCAGCAGCTGAGTCATGACAGCTCCTGAATCATTGCAGGAACCCCCAAATTAGAGTTAATGACTTCCGTGGGGGCTAGGGCACTTTGCTCCAGGAAACTCCTTCTCACTTAGATTGGCCCTGGTGCTCTTCAAACACCTCATGGCCTTGTTGCAAGTCTGCCCATAACTTCACCTGGAGAGACTGTTCTTAGCCCTCAAATCTTACTTTTGATGCCATCTCATTAGGGAGGCCCTGTCTAATCAAATTAGCAGCCCTTCCCCAATGCCCATGCACTAATCACTCTCAGCCACACGATCCCGCTTTCTATTCCCACAGTACTTCAATTATCTTGTTCCATTTATTTATTTACATATGTTTAGTATCTCTCCCTCTTTGTTGGAATGTAGGCCCTGCTATTTCCGCGACCTCATTTGTTTTGCTCAGTGCTGTGCCCTAGCATACAGAATGGTGCCTCATTTAGGAAATGTTCCATCAACACTTTTAAATGAATGAATGGATGAATGAATCAATGAATGGAATATGGCTGTGCTGCTGTGAATATTATGACCTTTCTGGGCTACCAAGCCCTCAAAGGCAGGAGGAAATACGGGCTTCCAGGTGGCTGAGACACAGAAAATCCACTCAGAAGCTGATTGAGAAGACAAGAATAATCAGGTAGAGAGCCTTCTATGGGCCGACATCATTGCACATGCTAAATCAGGTAACCACTGCAGGTGAAAAAAAGTAGGCATTGGCTACATTGCTAGAAAGTGCAAAGAGCAGAGGCGTGCACTCAGGTCTCTGACTCCAGCGCATTTTCCCATGCAAATGGAAGGCTAGGGAGAGAGGGCCAAGTACAGTGCTAAGTATTTCTGTTATTGTCCTTCTTTTACAAACTGAGCACAGAAAGATTTGGTGGTTTGCATAAAGTCACTTAGCTAAAAGTAGCAGGCTAGCTCCAAAGTCCATGCTTCTAATCACTGGAATATGATGGCATGTTCCAGACAAGATGAAGAGTCTTCCAAAGAGACAATAGGGAATCTAGGACCACCAAGATATGTGGGGATTGTGGGGAGGGTCTTCCAAGCCAAGGATATCTGCCCGAGCTAAAAATCTACTGTACTCTCTTTTCCTGCCTCCAGACATTCTTACCGATCTGCCTGAAATCCATTTATTCTTGGAAATGTTGCTGCTTCTGATTTCTGGGTAAATGACAAAGCAGAGACTGGAGTAAATAGTTTTCAGGCACACCATTGCTTCTCCTTGAGACATTTTATCTTTGCTGTCTCTGAGACAGACTCACGGAGTTCTAAGTACTTGTCTGAAATGTGCACAACTAGGTGGTGCAGCCTAGAGGTTTTGCCCTATGGAAGATGGAGATACTGCCCACTGAGTGGGCACTGGTTATGAGCACCCATTTGCATTTTGTCTGTAACAATTAAATAGCCTTACAGCAGCCCCTGGTTGCGTCGGGCTCACACCCCATTGCCATGTAATCACATCTAATCCCATTGAGCTCTGCTCAAAATAGCCATAATTGGTGGTTTTATCCAAATCAATAAAGACAGCTTCTACATATTGATTATCATCCAGGGTATAAAATCATCATCGGTTACCTGGAAAAGAGAAGCAGGCTGCCAAGGGAAAAGGTCAGATATTCCATTTAAACAGGGGAGGGAAGGGGGAGGCGGAACCAGTGAATTTTAAGGTAATAGTATCAAATTACCTGAAAATGCACACAGTATATTCTTGTAATTTACAACAACAGAGAGCTCAGAAATAGGTCAATCATTTAAGTGAGTCTTCAGGTCTTCTCTCAGGGATGCACTGAGCTAGCTTACATTAACGGTCTTAAAGGGGCTGGAGCCAACCAAGACAGAAAGAGCCAAGGACTCTTTCCTTCTTGTATTTTACAATCTAACAGTTTCAGTCAACTCCATACTTCAGCCTGATTTCTTTCCTTTCTTTTTTTTAAAAAATATTTTATTTATTTATTTGACAGACAGAGATCACAAGTAGGCAGAGAGGCAGGCAGAGACAGAGGAAGGGAAGCAGGCTCCCCGCTAAGCAGAGAGCCTGATGCGGGGCTTGATCCCAGGACCCCAGGATCATGACCCAAGCTGAAGGCAGAGGCTTTAACCCACCGAGCCACCTAGGCGCCCCCAGCCTGAGTCCTTATATTCAATTAATGATCAACAGAGACTGTTGGCCACTGCCATCAGTAATTTGGAAAAAAGTCACAAGGGTGAGGTGAATGAATAGACTATCCTATCTGAGGACCGAGGAGACAGAGTAGAGATGTTCACCGCCAAAATGAATTGGAAGGCATTTTCCACATGGCAATGGAATCAGGAGCCTGCCCAATTCTAAAGTTTATATGTCTAACCACGGAAGTTAAAAAATGAGTTGGATCTTCTACTTATTTCAAGATGAAGCTCATTATTTTATCCTTCTTTCTAGCAAAGGTTAAAACAAAAATTGCATAAAATCATTCATGAAAAACACAAGAAGAAGATGACAATCTATTCATAATCTTGCTACTCCAACAATATTAAAACTGGTCTTGGGAAATTCCTGAGTGAGGTTTCCCCGTCTGTTAAATGAAGATAGCAATGGTGACAACATTTACCACAACACAAGGTTTTATGGAAAATTAAAAAAATATATAAAAGTATATAGGAATAATATATATATATATACACTATACATAATATATATGGAACTTAAAAGATAACTACAGAATTTGACTTTTAAAAATTTATTTATGGGATGGGATGCCTGGGTGGCTCAGTTGGTTGGGCGGCTGCCTTCAGCTCAGGTCATGATCCCAGCGTCCTGGGATCAAGTCCCACATCGGGCTCCTTGCTCGGCAGGGAGCCTGCTTTTCCCTCTGCCTCCGCCTGACACTCTGTCTGCTTGCGCTCACTCTCGCTCCTCTCTCTCTCTGAAAAATAAATAAATAAAATCTTTAAAAAAAATTATTTATGGGAGTTCTCTTAAAGTTCTCATCCATATGACTATATCATTTTTACATAGCTATAATTATTACAGAATGTCATTGAGATCTCTCCCCACCCCCATTTATTCACAAGAGGAAATGTAAGGGTTGTGTAAAGTTCTATTGAATGGATATTTATTTAATTCATCTTCTATTGTGAGATATCATCTATGATAGATAATATTTCAATGCATGTCTCTGGCACACAAATTATTTTTCCTTTTGGATTATTTTCTCAGTATAATGTGAAGTGGGGTTTTGGGGTCAGAAGTATTATGATAGCACAGGCCCTGGAAGTAGAAAGGCTTAACCCAGCAGGGAAACCATACCAATGATCTAACTAGAGGAAGAATAGTCAAAGCCAAAGTTAGTTTTTAATGCAAGAGTGTGAAGTAGAAAAATCAGTAGTTTCTATTTTACAGATGAAAAAACTGAAAGTTTAGACAGGATATTTAAGAACAGACATATGTAACAGTTAAGAAATAGAGGAATGACCTTCACATATCATAGGCACTATTGTGCAAAAGTAGGCTTGGCAACAATATTCTTGCATGTTCTGAGGTGGATAGATACACAGTAACAATGGAACAGGGATTGAGATGTGAGAGAGGAAGGAACACTGGTTTGTAGCTTGATGGAACAGAATTTGTAACTGGCTGACTCTTTATGAAGATCAACTGTGACATGTCCACTAGTGAGCCCCAGGTTTTTTATCTCTAAAAGGGGAGGATCCTAGTGCTCCCATTTCATGGGATGGTTGGATGGGATCTCTGCCAGGCAAAGACTTGACTTCCATTGTTTCTTTCATGGAGGCCGAGAGAGGAGGCAGATTTTAGCCCTCATATGCTGCATTTTATTTAACATAATTATTGCAATTCTAATTTTGAATGAGCTCCTAGGGGATATTTGGTTTCTGAATAATGACTATACTTTTAATATATTGGAATGGCAAGTAATATACAGAATGAAACTAGCAGAAGAAATGAAGAGAATAAAATAGGGTCACCAAAGGTTAGTTGATCATAGGGCTTGATCGCATGACCCTGAGATCATCACCTGAGCCGAAATCAAGAGTTGGATGCTTAAACTTCTGAGCCACCCAGGTACCCCCTTCCTATAATTTCTAACCCAAGACCTTACACACTAATAGTTCCACAAATATCCCACATTGCTTCACTTCTCTGGACAGGCCTGGAAAGCTCTTCCTCATTTTCTTCATTTGGATAATTTTTAGACTTCCTTTGGCACTCAGCTTATGTGTCATTTCCTTTGGCTCATCATGTCTCATTCATTTTTCCTCAAACCCTTCATTTTCTTACCATGTGCCCAAAACTGTGTTAGGCACAAGGAATAAAATGGCAAGTTAGATCAAGGACAGGTAGGGAGATAGGTATGGAAACAACTAAATATTCATTTATTGAAAGAAGGACTATGAGATATACAAGAAAATGGTGATCAGGAAGGAGAAGAAAAATAAAATGTTAGTTTATAAACTCTATCTGTAGAAATTAGAGGGTCAGTGATAAGAATTCCTAGCAAATGGGCTGAATTATATCCCTCTCCCCAAGTTCATATGCTGAGGCTCTAATATCCTGTGTTTCAGAATGTGATCATATTTGGAAATGGGGTCTTTGCAGAGATAATCGAGTTAAACCGAGGTCCTTAGGGCGGGCCCTAATCCAGTATAACTGGTATTTTCTAAGAAGACGAAGTTTGGACACTGACATATAGAGAAGGAAAACTGAATAAACAGGGAGAAGACAACTTTCTACACGCCAAGAAGAGAAGCCTGAAGCAGATCGCTCCTTCATGGCCCTCAGCAGGAATTGACTCTGCTGGCCCCTTGCTGGCCTCAAACATCTAGTCTGTGGAATTTGTGACACAATACATTTCTGTTGCTGAAGCACCCAGTCTGTGGTATTTTATTAGAGGCCCTAGTAGACTAATATAGTCTGGTACTTGGTAATTTGCTGGGGCTTGGAGATGGCAAGAATGGGCAGAGTTAAGAACAAGTTATCGGAAGTGTTACATGAAACACGGAGATTTCCTCTTCCCGTTAAACTTTGAAACTTTCTTTATAGGTGACGGGGAGTAAGGAACACAAGCAGTTTAGAACTGAGTCTAGAAAGCCCATTCTGATATGGCTAGAGGATGGGTCCGGGTGGAAAAGATTGGGAATGATGGACGAAAAACAAGCTGTGGCAATAGTTATGATGGGAACAGTGTGGAGATTCCTCAAAAAATTAAAAATAAAGCTATTCTATGACCCAACAATTGCACTACTGGGTATTTACCCCAAAGATACAGATGTAGTGAAAAGAAGGGCCATCTGTATCCCAACGTTCCTAGCAGCAATGTCCACAATAGCCAAACTGTGGAAAAAGTTGAGAGGCCCTTCAACAGATGAACGGATAAAGAAAATATGGTCCATATACACAATGGAATATTACTCAGCCATCGGAAAGAACGAATACCCAACTTTTGCATCAACAGGGTTGGGACTAGAGGAGATTAGGCTGAATGAAATAAGTCAAGCAGAGAAAGTCAATTATCACATAGTTTCACTTACTTGTGGAACATAGGGAATAGCACGGAGGACATTAGGAGAAGGAAAGGAAAAGTGAATTGGGGAAAATCAGAGGGGGAGACAAACGATGAAAGACTGTGGACTCCAAGAAAAAAACTGAGGGTTTTAGAGGGGAGTGGGTGGTGGGATTGGTGAGCCTGGTGATGGGTATTAAGGAGGGCATGTATTGCATGGAGCATGGGGTGTTATACGTAAACGATGAATCTGGGGACACTACATCAAAAACTAATCATGTATTGCATGGTGACTAACATAACACAGTATAAATTAAAAAAACAAACAAACAGTTCTGATGGGAAGGGAGAAGAGCTTGGTCCAGTGTAACAGATGTGTGAGGGGAACTGCCATATTGCCTTGATTACATTTATTTTTAAATTACATGAGACTTACTGAGCCTATGACTGAAAATACAAAGAGAGCAGAGACAAACCAAAGAAGAAGTTGATACAGACAATAGTACATTTCCTCCTGAAGTGTCACCAGCCCTGATTCAGGTACCATGGCAGAGTCCAGATAATTAGAAGTCATACTTCTAATGCTTCAGTATTAAAGAGCAGTTGGAACTTACTAAAATTGACTATGTTTAAAGCCTATGAAGAAAGGAAATGTTAACAGAATTTACCAAGAGAATACTACTTTTTTTTTTTTTTTTTTTTAAAGGAAAACATCAGTGGACTTCTTTCTTGAAACAGCAAAGAACATTCTTCTCCCCACCCTGGCTTCCTTTGCCCTTTTTCTCTTTCTCTCTTTCCTCCCTTCAACAAATAATTACTAAGCTCTAACTTCACACTAGGTGCTACACTAAATGCTGGCCACATAGAGAGCAAGCAAACAAACAAAACTTTGTATGAGGATCTCATGACTTACTGGAGGAAAGATGTGTAAACTGAGAATCACCATCCAGTGTTATAAGATCTGTGGACACTCTGAGCTGTTTGGCAATGCCTGATCTGATGGAAGGAATTAGGAACTACTTCCCAGAAGTTGTGACTGGAGCTAGATCTTGAAGAGGACAGAAAAGGGATCTAAGTCCAGGAGTGTGGCAGAGTGTGCTATCTTCAGGGAAATGCAAACATTTGTGTGACTGCTGGCATTCCAGGGCAGACAGAAGCCAAGTGAAGAGATTGTGGGGGATAACCTAGAGGTCTGACTCATAAGCCTAACATCTTGCCACTGAAATCACCAGTTTGGTCCAATGACTCCAGAAAATGTTTTATTCCAGAGAGGAGAGAGGATTTTTCAGACTCTCTTCTCAATCATTCAGCCTCAAAAAAAAAAAAAAAAAAAAATCCCCATAAGATAGTGGATAAAGGAATGAATCTAAACTCAGAGACCTTCACTAGGGCTACATGTTCTATAAATTCTTGGGTCTCACTGTGGAAAACTGAGCAAACTTCTTCAAGGCTCTGGGTGTTAGCTTTTCTATAAGACAGCATTACAGTGGTAGAAAGGCTACAGAACTGGATATGAGTTATAGCTCAGTGACTCACTGGTCATGCCACCCAGGATAAGTCTCTTTGCTTCCCTGAGCCTTCTTTTGCTTCCTGAGAAGTACTCACATTCCAACTCTCAGTTTAACTTCCCTCAAGAAAGCTACAGCCACGGGTGCTCTGGCTGGGTCTGTCGTTCCTCAGTAAAATGTACATGCACAGTGAGTGAGACAGGGAAGTGGACTCTGTCCGGTCCCTGTGAGGGTGGGTGCCAGCACCCCCAGCCAGAGCCACATCCAGAGCATGGCTACAGGTCAGCCTCCTTGGTAAAGTGAAGACTTTAGCCAAATCAATGTGCTTGCAATAGGGCTGTTTTAGTAAAAAAGCACAGCTCATGCATGGAAAAAATCCCACACTGGAATAATCATAGGGTGTTGGTGTAAGGAGGGGCCTGTAGGTCATCGACTTAAGCACTTTCATGGTACAGAGGGGAAAACTGAGATCTGGAGAGTCCAGGGGATCACAGTTAATGAAGCATCATTAAACACCTCATTAATTCCCTTTATTAGATCCTTTATTTGAGGAAATCTGGTGTTGGAAGAAACCCTATTTCACCTGAGCAACTGATTTTTCCTTATCTTTTTGGGCACAAACAGCCTAATTATAGATAGTGCTGCCAGATAAGATACAGGAAACTCAAATGAAGCTGAAGTTTTGATGAACAAGACATAATTTTTTGGGTAAAAGTATGCCCCAAATATTGCACGAGACAACTTACACTAAACTTACTTATTTTTAAAAATAGATATTCAAATTTAACTCAGCTTCCTGTTTTTGTATTTGCTCTATCTAGCAACCCTAACCATATAGTGTCTTTCCATCTTCCATCCTTACTTTGACTGCTAGGAACCTGAAAAGCAAATGCATCAACATTGCTTTCTAATAGGATTTTATGGTATTCACTTAGCTTTAGCTTTCCTTTCTATCCATTTATATTCCCTTCTTTTCTTTTTATTAGACCCCTGGTTTATTACAAAAGGATGTGACTCAGGAACAGCCAGACGCATAGGGCAAGGTATGGGGAAAGGGCACAGAGCTTTTATGCCCTCTCCAGCCATGTGATTGCCTCAGCACCTCCCTGTGTTCACGAACCCCGAAGCTCCCTTCTCTTCTTCCTAAAAACAAATCTAATTGTTGTAAGTACTTCAATAAATCACATCAAAAATTTTGCTTGGGTATGATTTAAAAAACCCACAACGTTAGGTAATTAAAAGGACCAGATTTTGTACTAGGTCCTACAGATGTTTGTGTGAATAATACCTCTCGTCCAATCTCAAAAAACCCTAGTCGAGTAGAAGAGATAGTCATCTATTTTAGTAATCATAGTGCACAGAGATGAATGAGGCATGTGTCCCAAAGTCACATGGGTAGTTGTTGGCAGAACCAAGATGTGCATCCCGTGTAGTCGGCTAGTGGCTGACAATCTTTTTGTTACGCACACCTACCTAAGCGCCTAGAGGATAGCACAGTGGGAACTGAATGTTTGGCCTTCTCAGCACCCATCTTTTTTTCTAGGACTAGCATGTCCTTTCTGGAGGAAACTACTCTCCCTCTTCCTTAAATTTTGTAATATTAGTAAGGGCTGCCATCGGAATATTTGTTCTGCATGGTTATGGGTGATTGGTTCAGGTTGTGGGCACATGACCTAAGCCAGGCAGAATCCTTCCCCAAGAATTTCCACACTGGAACAAGGAAAAAGGCAGTCCCTCTCTGGTGGCAAAGATGAAAACATAAGTATCATCTATATTGCCCGCTGTGTGGCGGAAGCTGGGCTGAGCACATAAAGGTAATATGTGAAGAGCGGCAGAGACAAGCGATGAGAACACTCTTGCAACATCTGAGTTTCTAATTTCAGCTATTCTCAAAGCTCAGCTGCAAGTCTGCTTAATCCGTTTAGCCTAAAATGATTTCAGTTGTGTTTCTATCACCTGAAAACAAACAAACAAACAAACAAACAAAAAAAGGTTGAATCTAATAGAGATGGTTTGAGCTGAATTACAATTAGCATTTCCCCCTGACCCCTAGACCATAAAGGGATACCAGTGGAATTCTGTGGAATTCTGTGGCTCAGAGCAGAGTTTACACAAAGCTGTTGATTCTGCTTCCAAACAATGCAGAAAAGCTCCTGCCCCTCGCTGCCAAACCCAGTGTTTCGCAACCTACTTCCAAGATACCCTCAAGATGTTTGCACTTGACAGAGTTGTATCTGGCAAAATCAAGCAGCACTACTGATTGGCCAAGACGACCTCAAGGTCTCCAAACTAACTCCATACTGCTGTTGTAACTGCTTCCATTTCCAAAATGGGTAAATTAAAACCCAGAGAGGCATAGTAGGTTATTCAAGTTCATACATTTTTGGCTGAGTTTATTCTGGAACCGATGTCTCTTTGCCATTTAAAACACTGCTCTTTCCAATGTGCTCACTCTTAATGGCTGGTATCATTCATTGAAGATTCTCTGTGTGGAGAGAAATTATTGATTGTGATGAACATAAAAAGAACAAAAAAACCTTTCAGACTATATGGTTGTGTATTTAAATAGTCATTTTGGGGAGAGATCTTGAGAAAGTTGTTAGGACATAATGTGTATTTGAGCATCTCCATTTTGGCCACACATCACAATCACTTCTAAAGCCTTTAAAAAGGGAGGGGTGGAGGAGAGGGAGATGGGTTCTTCACTCACCAGGATCTACGAGTCAGAATGTTCGGGAGGTAGGCACCAGAGTTTTCTATATTTAAAGAATCCCAAAGATAATTTGGAATGAACTGATCTAAGGATCAGTATTTGGCGTCACCAATGCAGATTTTTGGGGGTCTACATCATCAGTTCTTTTATTAACAGCATTTAGGCAAAAAAATCTCTTTCGTTGTATTTATGTAAAATCAACAGAACTACTTATACAACCATCTAGACTTGCTATTTAAGGAATGTTATATACCTCATTCATTCAACCAATATTTACTAATTCCCTCCTAGTTACTGGTTTCTATGCTTGGCACTTGGATTTAAAGATAAGTCAGAGGGAAACCCTGCACTCAGGCAGCCTCGATGGAGAGAATACATGTGAATGCATGATGTTCAAATGAGGTTGTGATGTCAGATTACCAGGGAAGAAACCAGAGAGAATTAGGGATGGCTTTGTGGAAAAGCATCTGAACTGGGTCCTGAAAGCCTGGTAGGATTTGGATTTGCAGATGAGAGGAAGCTCAAGTCAGGCAGAGGAATAAGCATGAGCTAAGATTGGGAGCACAGAAGCAACAGCAATAATAATGATAGAAATAATAATAATTACAGCAATTTTTGAGTGCCAAATGTGTCAATTACTGTTACAAGTGCTTTAGGTGATCATCTCATTCAATTCTTACAAAAAAGCAATGAAGTAGGTACTTTTATTATTCCAATTATACAGATGAAAAAACCGAGTTAGAAACAGGTTTGGTAACCTGCCTAAGGTCATGCACTAAATAAACTAGTTATTTCGATTTTGTTCAACACTTGTTTGTGGATTGAACAGATATGTTACTTCAACACCTTTGCTCACAGATGAGAAAACTGAGGGCCAGAGAGGTTGAGAGACGTCTTTGAGATCACCAGGCTGGCTGGTGGCAGTGCCAGAATCGGCATCACTTTTGTGTGTTCTCCACTATGCCATGTGTATACATGCACTACGTGTACATGCGTGCAGTGTGAGAATGAGAGGACAGCGTTAGAATATCAGTTTTGTGTAGTTACAAAAACAAAGAGGAAACGCAATATCTGGAGAAGTAACTAAACCCAGAGCTGACACTTAACCAAGCTCTAGCTTCTAAATGCAGGAGAAAAAAATACAAAGGTGAGGAAGCAAAGCGTAGTGGAGTAGTACTCATTTTGAGCAAATCTCTTCATGCTAGTGTTCTCATTTACAAAATGAGGAAGTTAGACTAGAAGATCTCTAAAGGTCCTTCCATATTCTGTATAATCCTAGGAAGGGCTAGAAACAGAGATTATGTATCTGCAGACCTCTAGGTCTGATGGACTGAGATACAGTCAGCAATGAATAATCATGGTCTGAGAAGCCTGATCTGGGGGGCCAAAGGCAGCTGTCAGGTAAATGGAGAGAGAAGTACTCTTTGGTTGAATCCTGGTGCTTCACTTATTTGCCCTCATGTGATGCTGAGAAAGTCATGTGATCCATTTACAGAAATATCCAGCTCCTAACCAACTTCCTCCTTCTGAAAAAAAGGGACTTAACAAGAGAGAGCGCCATTTTCTGTGATGTCAAAAGCTGAAGAAAAGGGCACCTGGGTGGCTCAGTAGGTTAGGCATCTGCCCTAGCTCAGGTCACGATCCCAGTGTCTCGGGATTGAGTCCTGCATTGGGCTCCCTGCTCAGAGAGGAGTCTGCTTCTCCCTCTGCCGTTCACCTCACTTGTGCTCTCTCTCTCTCTAAAAATAATAAAACTAAATAAAATCTTTTTTTAAAAAGCTGAAGAAAAGACAGAGAAGATGTTAGGGATGAGGCCACCGGGACACTTCTGGCCTATCGTCCCACTATGGATGGTATGTATACCCCACGTGGTCTTGAGGTTGAGAGCTTTACCCCCTTTAAGGAACAAGATAGGTTCATGTGCATTCCCTGCGTTGTGCTGTAATTCTTTCAAGGTAAAATAAATAAAAGAAAAACATCTGGGAGTAGAGGCTGTTTGTAATTTATTCCTACCGGTATCCTTACACCTACCACAAGCGCTAGCTACGTCATCTGTTGAGAAGCCTGAGAAGAGCAGTGATGCTGGAAAACATTCTCAGTCTATTGTAGAACAAGATGGATGGAAAAACATTTCCCACACAGCAACAATGATTATACTTTGTATTTATGCAGCACCTGTTTCTGGAGAGCCTCTGAGAGACTTGGAGCATGTTTTTTCATTTCTCCTTTTAAGAAGACAGTGAAGCCAGTTCCAGAAGGTCTGCTGCCAAGTGAAGAGCTATCCTGCGAGGCACACAAGTAGCCTCCTGGTCTCCTGAGTTCCGCAGTCAGAGGGTCTGCTGTGAAAGCCAAGGGTTTACATGACCCAGCCACCAAGGCACAACAACAATTTAGTGAGTCCCTGCATCTCAAACACGTTGGCAGCTCTCAGGTGAAATGCAAAGGCAAGGAAAGCCTTTGCTCTCGAGTTTTCAAAAATATCAGAGTCAATAGTGAGCATAATCAGAGGAAGTTTTCATAAATATGGTAAATGGAAGTATAGAAGGAAATCTGAGGTCTTAGATTAGAATTGGATATATAAGTAAATTCATAACTTGGTTTTAAAATACTTATCTATATAGATATGGAAATAGATGTGTGTATTAATGTAGAAGAATGTCTGTTAATGTATGTACATACACGCACGTTTTTCTGACCTCTGTCTGCTGAAAGGGCCCAGAAGCAATACCATTCCAGTAGCAATGACCATACCAGCCTTCCCTATCTTGCTTTCCAACTAGAATTTTCCACTGAAAGGAACTGAGGCCCTTTGGAAAAACGATTGGCTCTAAGGCTGGGGTAGGAAAAGTGAAAGCTCAGCCCCCAAATTTTTGGCAGCAGAAAGTAGGAAAGTGCTCTAAGAATATGGGGACAAGTCGAAAGGAAGCTGGAGTCAAAAGGGGCTCCTGATGACCAAATCTAGATACTTTGAGCATTATAATAAATGACTGTAACAGACTACCACCTGCTGCATAAGATAGGAATTTGAGGGTATATAGTGAAGAGAGAGAAAGGAGGGGAGCTCTTCCTTGCAGTAAAACGCCAACTGAATAAATATAGTGAGGATGATGAAGACAGAAAGTAGTTATTTGATGACCATCAAGATGGTGGCCTTTTCAAGCAGGAATTATTAATGCATGCTAAAGCAGGTGAATAGAGGTTTGTTGAAATACAGGATATTGGTTAGCTTTGCAGTGTCTTGCTATATAAAATGTTTATCCATCATAAAGATAAAAGCTCTGACTCTAGAGGGGAGAATCCTGGCAGAAAGCAACCTGACCAGGTGAGCAAGGTTTGGTGTCACTAGGGGTTAGCAGAGTGACATCACTCTACATGGTGTGCACTAAGAGGAACAGAGCATAAAATTTATGATATTCTGCCAACAATACATGCCCCGGGTCTGGTCATGAGGAGATCACAAGGAGGTCATGAGGAGGTCACATGGAGGATCCACTGGACGGCTCCAGGTTGAGGGACACCCTGTGGAATGAAAGGCTTATCATCCACAACCGTCAAGTTCAGGAAAGACTAGGAGGAACCTAAGAAATATAATGACCAAGTGCAATGTATGATACTAAATTGGATCCTGGGCCACAAAGTGAATGGGAGACATTGCTGAGAGAGCTAGAATTGAATGGGTCTGTATCCAACAGTGCTGTATTGATGTACTGATGACCTGAGTTGAAAAGGTACAGTGGGTTTATGTTGGAAAGGGTTTGTTTCTGTTTGGGGATATATACATTGCTCTCAAGAGACTAAAAAAAGAACAAGAATGATGTGCCTGTGTGTGTGTGTGTATGTGTGTGTATTGGGAGACACAAAAACAGCTAAAGGTTGACAGACGATAAATCTGGGTGAAGAAGATACAGGAGCTCTTTGTATCACCCTTGCAAAATTTCTGAGAGTTTAATAGTATTTAAAAAATCAGATCTCATTTTATGAAGTCAGGCGAAAGTATGCCCCAATCTGAAACATTTTCCATCCCCTCACATCCTAACCCTAAATACAATGATTAAAAGGATCATTCTCTCCACACCAGGAATTTTTAAAAAAATTATTCCTTAAATATTTTCATGTACTCCACACAAGGTCCAAAGCACAGTAATTAGATGATAATGCCAGGATTAAGCTGTGGAGCTCAAACTGAGAGAATTTCACTGAGAATTCAGGAGAGATTTTTAGAGAAGCTGAGGTTTGGGTTGAGTCTTGAAAACAGGATAAAATGTGGTCAGAGAGAAGTGAGAAGAAGGCATCTAAGGTAAAGGGAAGGGACAGAACAATGACTACTTAGGTTATAAGTGGCAGAAAACCATTTAAACTCTCTCAAGAACAAAGGGAGACCTTATTTGTCCCTCTACATGGAAGGTATATAAGTAGTCTAGCTTCAGGTCCAGTTAGAACCAGGTGCCTAAAATATGCTATAAGAACTGGAGTCTCCATCTTGGCTCTGTTTCCCTCTGTATTGGCTTCCTTCCCAATTCCCTTCTCCCTAGTGCTAGTTACAGTTGACACACTCAAGAATCCTGGTGGAAAAAAGTTCCATCGGAAGTCCAGAAATTACAGCTCATTACTGTGGCTTTGGTCACATGCCTATTTGAGGATCAGTTATGATAGAGAGAATGGAATGCTCCAGTTTCCGGGTTTTGTCATTGATTCTTTCCTGGGACTGAGAGTGAGATTAGTCCTCCAAGAACCACAAAAACTGAGGGTTGAAGAGGGCCAGTTTTCAAAGGACAACTCTAGTGCCATAACCAGGAAAAGAAGAAATGGACACAGGGCAATCTAATTCTTCCATTGAGTGTTTGGGGGAAAACCAAATAGTCCAAAATGATTCTAATATGGGAAATGTTAAGGAAGAGACCAGGAATTAAAGCGGGCAGCCAACTTGGGGAAATTGTTTAGAAGGTCTTAAATGCTTGCCTGTGATCGTGGTTCCTATTTGATGGGTTAGAAGAGGCATCAGCAAACTCTTTATACAAGACCATCTAGTAAATGTTTGATGCTCATATGATCTCTAGCACAACTTCTCCGCTGTTGTAGTATGAAAGCAGCCTTAAATAATACATCAACAAAAGAGCATGTCTGTGTTGTGATGAAACTTTATTTATAAAAATAGGCAATGGTTCGGATCTAGCCTGTGGGTTGTAGAGGTTAGAGGGAGCCCTTGAAGGCTTTGAGCCTATAAATGATATCATCAGAATTATGCCTTGGGAAGATACATTTAGCTCTTGGATGGAGAATGGATTAGAGGGAATAACTGAAAGTGGGAATAAAAATTAGGAGGCTGTTGCAATGGTCCAGATGTTTGTACTGTGAAGAAACCAATATGCTTTTATGAGCCAAATGTACCTGAGAGTTTGGCCTCACAGATTAGCTGGCACACAGTTGGGTCTGTCTGTCCTTAGCTGACCTAGATTCTCAACACCTTGCCAGTTTAGCCACCTCTGAAATCCTAGCCACCTCTGAAATCCTGTGTCAGAGTTTGTAAATCATCTTGGGAGCCTGATTATTCCTTTTCTTTGCTCTACAGTGTTTTTGATTTTGAGGACTAAGTCTGTACTATTTGTATGAGAGGGAAAAATCAATAGAAAGAGAAAGTTTAATAAAAAAAATACATTCTCCATTGACTTTAATTAACTTGGCCTTAGGTTTACAACTCGAGCAAGTATGGAAAATGAAAAAAAAAACAAAAACCCAAAACCAAAAAAAAAAAAAAACCAAACCTCTTACAATTCACTCAGTACACCATACTTTTTAAGAATAAAATCTCAAATTAAAATCTACATGTTATTAGCAATTTATTTCCCTGCAACAAGCTGAAGAAAAAGAACAAGAAAGCAGAGAAAAGAAATTCCCTTGTAGGATCTGACAGAACAGGCGGGCACTTCTAATTTCTTTGGTAAATGACCATATGCCAGAATCGAGTCAATAATTTATCAATGTCAGAGAACACTTGCATTTTTCTACAATGGTCATGACTTTGGTGTCTTCTTCAGTCTCAGGGCTTAAGACCCACAATCTCTAAAACCTATCTGCATTTGTTTGTCTCTTCAGCATCATTCAGTGCTTTCTGCCTTGGGGCAGGGTTCTCTCATAAGGAGGAATGAAGAATGATGTGGGTACCTGTCTTTGGCCAGATGCCTGTAGAGAAAGCCCATGAATTTGTGGACAATTCCCGTAATTACACACTTGTGAGATTTTCCTGTCATTTGAAGTGACACATGGCTATTTGTAGACACATGCATTACTATAATATATAATAAGCATACACGCACACATACGTACAGGAATATGTTCCATAAAGTAACATGTGCATTCAATTGCACAATAGATACATGCGTGAACATCTGTTATCTTACGTACATCACACACAGACATAATTAAATAAACTGTGCCACAGAAACATATACATACTATTTATATTTCTCTAAATGTAATAGGTATTTAGACAATAAAAAATCTATTAAGACTAAAATGCATTTAAGACTAAAAATATAAACTGTATACTCTATATACATGTACAACACCTATGTATATTATCGGTATGCATTACATTATCTGGTTCCCATTATCTCTTGGATATACTCCTTATAATATTCTGTCCCTCCAACATTATATTCAAGCTCCTCCTTGCTGTCCCATAAAAGTCAGGTGCATTCTCACCTCAGGGTCTTTGCACTGGTTGTCCCCTATAACTGGAAAACTCGTCCCATCAAATATCACAAAGACTATTCCCTCACTTCCTGTAAGTCTTCGTTCAAAGGTCAGTTATTCAATGAAATCTACATAACCACTCTCTCTGTTTAAAATTGCAACCCTGGGGTGCCTGGGCAGCTCAGTCCTTAGACGTCTGCCTTTGGCTCAGGTCATGATCCCAGGGTCCTGGCATCGAGCCCTGCATCAGGCTCCTTGCTCAGTGGAGAGCCTGCTTCTCCCTCTCCCTCCTGCTTCCCCTGCTTGTTCTCTCTCTCTCTGTCTCTAAAATCTTTTGAAAAAAATTAAAAATAAAACTAAAATTGCAACCCCTCCACTCTAGTCATATTTCTGATTTGTCTTAGTCCATTATAGTACTTATCACCTTCAAGATATCATATAATTTACTTATTTATTATGTTTACTTTTTATCATTGACTCTTCACCCTCCACTGGAATATAGTCTCTAGACAGGGTAGGACTATTTGGTGTGTTCATGGATATACTCGAAGCAACTAGAACACAGTCTGACTCATTGAAGACATCTGGTATATATTTGTTGAATAAATGAATGAATGGATTCATATATGAATATACACATATCCCTAAATCTCTTTCTCTCTCTCTCTTACACTCTCTCTTATACAGTATAAACATGTATACTGGTGTAATGTGAATATATATATTTGTGCATATTCCAAGAGATTGGGACACAATTGTAAAACTGTGTGTGTGCTTAAAGTATTTCTTCCTGTTGAATGTGCTCACCAACTCACATTAGGATACTGAAGGAGTTAGATCGGTTACTCTGTGTACCCCAGCTATCAGAACCTATCATGTGAGCCCATAGCGAGATAAGTTCAGAGTGACAAGAAGTTTTGGAAAAGAAAGAAACTGACTGAACACTGGGAGACAGATTTTGGACTCCAAGAACTATGCTGGTTCCCAGAACCTAAAGGTCAGGAGTTAACTCTATCTTCTATTAAGTTTGATAACAAACTAACACAGAATTTCAACTTCGAAAACTTTGCTATAAGGTGAGGTAGAGGGATGAGGCAGAATAGCTTTTAGTCCTTTAGATCTCGGCTCAAACATGTCTGTCTCTTTCAAGATTTTTATCAGTTTCAGCCTGGGGAATATGAACTAGATGGAAAGTTTCAAGTCAGAAGCCTTCACTTTTGGAAATTTAAGAAAATATAAAAAGCCTCATGCCTTTCTTCTCTGCTTTCCCCATCACTGTGTGTGTATGTGTGTATGTGCGTGCGGTAGGAAAGTGTTTGAGAGATATTTTTATTTTTCCACCACTGCAAGAAAGAAACCAAGTCCAGATCTGAGCCTTTCCCCAGCAGTTGGAGAGATTCAGCCCTTTGAAGACTCAGGGCACCCTTCATACTCCTTGAGCCTCCTCTGGAACTATCAGAAATTGAATTTTCCTATCTGGCTTTCTGACTACTTTCTGACTTCTCTAGAGACATGGCAAATTTCCAAGCCGTAATCTCTCTCATATCCCTTGCTCTTTGACCTAAAAATTATCTTTGAATCAATAATGAGATACAACTATGGTGACCACAGAATTTATTTTCTAAACTAGAACACTTTTGAGAGTGACAGGGTGATATTGCTAGTTATGTCTCTTCTTCCTGTTCTTCCTTTTCTTCCTCTTGCTTTTCTTACTTATTTATTTATGTGATTGTTGGGTACCTACTGTGTGCCAGTTACTGTGTAGGTCCTTAGATATACAATGGTCCGTAAAAATAACATGTCTTCATGGAGGTTTCAAGTTTAGTGAAGGAGAAAGACGATGACTCATTCTTTCAAACATGGTTCTTATGTACCTACTGTGTGTTTGGCACTATTTTAGGTACTGGGACAATGCAGTGATCAAAATAAATGAAGTCCCTGCCCTTATGAAACTTAGAAATGTACATAAATAAATGTGTAATTACACACTATGATTTGTTCTCTGAGGGAAAGGTGTGTGATGCTAAGAAAGCTAAATAAGATGCAATTCTAGTCTGGGATTCAGGATCAATTCCTCCAAGTAAATGATATTTGGGTGCAGATGAGTGTAGATCTAACTAGATGAAGGAGAGTGGAAGGGTAGAGAGAGAATGTTTAAGGTGGTGGGAATAGCATGTGCAAAGGCCTTGAGGCAGGAAGAAACATGGTATCTTCGAGAAACCACGGCATTGGAGTACAGGTGCAATGTGGAAGTGGATAGTGGTAGATAGTGGGTGACATGAGGTGGGTCTGGAGGAAGCAGAGAACAGACTTCACAGAAGATTCTAGACTGGGGTGAGGCCCCATTTCCCACTAATTGTTCAGGGAGATGGTACGTCCTCAGATAGGTCCTACAGAGGTACTACACTGGGACAGATTTCAGGGAAGCTGCTACACAGAGCGCTAAAAGACTCTACTACACAAAAGTCACAAAAAGACTCTACTACTCTGATAAGACAAAGAATAGTCATATGCCTTCCTGTGTGGTCACACACAGGAAAGGAAGTGGCAGTGAGAAATGGTGGGACAGAGGAGGTCTGTGGTCATGATAAATAGATGTGGTCTCAGATGAACTGGTGTAGACCCCAACTGGGGCTACTGTTTATATTCATGAATTTATTCAGTCCTATTTATTGAGCCCTATAATGAGCCAGAAACCTTGTTAGACAGTGAAGAATCAACCATTACCATGATAGATACTATTTCTGCCACCAAGGGAATAACATTCTGCTGGACAGAATAGGTCTATGCACCATATTTTAAGGACAACAAACAGTAGAGTCTAGGCCTGACAAAAATGATAAGGAATCTAGATATGAGAGCCCATGAAGAGAGTTGAAGAGGAAAGGTCAACATAGTGATTGACTTTTTATTCTCCATAGGAGAGAGTGCAGGAATATTCTGCTGTTTCAGGAGGTGGGAGTAGAAGCAGGGGATAAGGGTTTTGAAGAGGTCTGCTCTGGTAAAATAAATAAATAAATCAAGTAAAATAAAAAAGAAGACACTTTTAATGGTGGAAGAGGTTTGGGATACAGCAAGGTCCCCATTGACAGGGAATGCTTCAAATTTGAACTGGTGACCATCCCATGTAGATACTGTAGTAGGAACTACTCACAGGGATGGAAAATGAACTGGGAATTTGCCTGCTACTAAGGGACACACACATACACACAATGCAAAGTAAACTCAAGAGTGGGGGGTGGTGAAGAGAGATCATTAGTTGTGCAACCTGGAAGGTTCAGGCTTCCTGTTCTTACCCTGAATCACTGATGGCCCGTACTATTCAACATGTCATCTCAGAGCTCTGGCAGGTAAAAGGATATCCTTTTAGGTTTGGGAATAGAAAAACAGTCTGAAGGGATATTCTGCTACTCTATCAGCTCCTAGCCAGATGGTCAATGGGATGTAAATCTCTTCGATCTGGAACGTTTCAACTATAAAATGTTTTTAGTTTTAAGCTTGTGCTTCTACTAGGTAATGTTTAAGCAGTGCATTCTGCTCTTTAATGAAAGTTTGCTGAAAATTTTTGTTACCTTTGAGACTGCTCTTAATCCGAGGCCAAACCCTGAAAGAAATGTGTTCTAAAGTCACTTTGGGAAGGCAAATTCCTCCATCCTTAGTAATGGATATCTGGCAACACTTGACACTGTTATAAGGATTTACTGTTTATACGCTAATTTTAGATCTTTGGAAGAGTTGATGAAAGTAGCTTTATTACAGTTATCTCTACTTTAGAGATGAGAAACCTGATGCTCAAAGAAGCAACACTGTTCAGTAATCAACACTTGTTCAGTAACAGAAAGGACTTGCATCAGTCAGGATAGGCTGGATTATGTGGTAGTACCAAACAACCCCCAAATCTTGAGGACACCAAATAATTAAATTTTAATTCCCTTTCATGCTAGGTGTGAAAGTGAGAGCACGCCAGGAGACCTGGCTGGTATCATGGTCCTCACTCTGAGACCCCTACTGTCAGAGCAGCTATAACTGGCCATTGCCATGGCAAAGGGAAAAGAGAATTCAACTCTCTAAGCCTGCCTTTTAGAAGTGACTCCCCTGACTTACTCATATTTCAATGGCCAAAGGCAGATCATAGCTAACTTTAAGTGGGTGGAAAAGTCAGTCCTACCATGTACCATGTGCCCAGGACAGAGGAGTGGACTAGTTGTAGAGGCCTCGTAACTGCCAAAGTGCTAACAGTGAGCTTCTAACACATTCCCTCTGTCCTGGCAAATCCATGTCCTTTCCACTAAGTTACTGCCTCTTCATGCTAAGTGCGGAATCAAGGCTGAGGCTGACATAAAGCAATCCAACTAGCTGGAAAAATCTGTATTACTTCCTTGCTTCTCAACTTTGTTTCTTGTATCATTTCTTTTCCCAGACCATAGCCTTTTGGATGTTAACATAAGTCACTTTCCCCTTTCCATGTGACAATATGGTCTACTGGGAGACATTGGTCTAGGCTCCTCTGAGAAAGTTTAACTATGGTGAACCCTGTTGTGTTTTCCCAAGTGAATTGTCAAAGGTTTACCTGCAACACAAGTCCAAAGGAACGGTAGTTATTCCCACCACCAAGGAAATGCATTTCATCTGTCTTTGAAACTTGCCATCAGCTCTACCACCAGCCTTCTCAATACATACATATACTCATAAAAATGCATTGATACATAAATTTATAAGTATATAAAATTACAGGGGAGGGGGAGAGAGATGATGGAGGAGGTAATCCCAGAAACATTGTTCTTTATTGTTTCCAAATGCTGTCTTTGATCCTGTGGACACTCTGTCTTCAAAAGTCTCTACCTGGGCTGCTTTGTATGGAGTTGTTTCAAATAACCTGAACTACTGAAGGCAAGAGAATCCTACATTCCCTCATTTCTCCAATAAATTAATCCCAGTGCTCTTAGGAGCAGTCACAGTAGCACTGAGGGAAACACTAGCAGCTAAAAGAGAGAAATGATAAATTTGTTGACGATTCAAACAAATTTAGTAATGAATATAGTAAATGAATAAGTAAGCACTAGTAAGAGTAAATCTCAGAAAAACCAAAAAATGTAAATGGCTGTGATTTTGACTGAAGCTTCGCTTCTCTGAATCTAGAGTATACAACTAAAGAGATTTTGACCAATATCCTTTTTAACATTTGTGCCCTCGGTGTTATATATGTCTAAGTGAAATGGGCACCTAGACAAAATTGTCAAGTCAGTAGATAGTGTGTTCTTGTTATACTTTGGTCTATAGCCCCATTGTGCCACAAAGCTTGTTAGATTGAGGGAAGAAAGAGCACATATAAACTGATCAGGATCTGGACCTGTACTTGGTGGCAAACAAATATTAACTTACTTACTATTATGATATCCCTGGAAGTTGAGTGTTATTATCCAATGAAGAAGGGAAATGAGGATCAAAGAGACTTAGGAGTCTGCTTAGAGCTATACAGTTAAGCAGAGCAGAAATTCAAACTCAGCAGCCACTGTGGAGAACAGGATGGAGGTACCTCCCAAAAAAGAAAAAAGAAAAAATGGAATTACCATATGATATAGTAATTCCACTACTGGGTATTTATTCAAAGAAGGTGAAACACTAATTTGAAAATATATATACACTCCTACATTTATTGAAGCATTATTTACAATAGCCAAATTATGGAAGCAGCCCAAGTGTTCATTGAGAGACAAATGGATAAAGAAGTTGTGGTTTTCATATACAATGGGATATTACTCAGCTATAAAAAAGAATGAGATCTTGCCATTTGTGACAACATGGGTAGACCTAGAGGGTAATACATTAAATGAAATAAGCCAGACAGAAGAAGACAAATACTTATACATGGAATCTAAAATACAATAAAAAAATGAACAAACAAACAAAAAGCAGAAACAGACCAATAAATACTGAGAACTAACAGTTGGCAAAGGGGAGAGGGGTGGGCAATGGGCAAAATGACTACAGAGAAATCAGAGATACAGGCTTATAGTTGTGAAATGAATATGTCACAGGGATAAAAGGTACAGCATAGAGAATATAGTCAATGGTATTATAATAGAGCTGTATGGGTGAAAGAAGGTAGCTACACTTGTGGTGAGCATAATATAATGTATTGAGTTGTCAACTTACCATGTTGTACAGCTGAAACTAAGGTAACATTGTGTATCAACAAATTTTAATAAAAAATAAATTAAAAATATTTGAAACCCAGATTTCCTGACTCCCAAATGCAAGACCTTTCTTTCTTCCTCCCTCCCCCCTCCTTCCTCTCTCTCTCTCCCTTCTTTCCTTCCTTCTTTTTTATTTTTAAATGCATTGCTGCCTCCAGTTGATTGTAGGGCTCATTCTTGAGAAGCTTAGCTGACTATCAAACCAAAATGCAATTCCTTAGAGAAATACTAATAACAAGGGTTAGAACTGTGCAATCTCATCATACAACGTGGCCCAATCCACCAGATATTGTTGGACATAAATAGTTTATGATGGCATTCAGGATTCAGGTGATCATTGGCACAGAGGAAGGTCTTGGAATAGGAGCTCCACATAGGTTCTATTGTGCATTTATGCAGTGCACAAGCCACACAACTGTAAGTGGCAGTTTTGCCTGGATAAATGGTTGAAAAATGTGGACCGCACTTAGGTTTCCATGGATAACTGTAGGCAAGAGTTAGCATGGTTCAGGGCCCAGTCAAGCCTGCTGGGTTGAGAGCTGGATTCCATTACCAACAAGAAGTACATGGCTTGTTAGAAAGGGAACAAACATTTCTCCATACACACTAAATAAGCACACACAATGTAAGGACCCAACATTTTAAAATAGATCAATCCTTGCTAAAGACAGGTAGTATGTTTAATTACTTGGAATTGCAAATCTGTAGGTGGGGCAAAGGCCAAAATAAATGACCTGTTAAGCTACTTGGATATGGTAATGTCTGAGCTTAATCTTAAAAAACATGTGTGAGTTAACCATGAAAGGGCGGCAAAGACATTCAGCAAAATTGAGGGGTATAACATATATTTCAGTGTATCTAAAGGAGGTTGTGCTGAGATATGATGCTAGAAAAGGAGGCAGGAGTCAGATTATAAAGGACCTTTTATGCTAAAGAATTCAAACCTTATCCGAGGGCAAGAAGAGGTCAGTGCAATGTTTTAAATAGAGGAATAACATAATTAGATTTGAAATTTAGGTAGACACTTTGGTCATAGAAGATAGATTGCTGAGACTGGGGAAAGGGACAGAGACAGATTGGGACAGAAATACCAGTTAAGAAACTTCTAGAAATCCAGCACCAAAATGGAGCAAGGTAAGGGGTTACAGGTAAAAAGAGAAAGAGAAGGACAAAATATTATTTAAGTAGTAGTTCCACAGGACTTAATGATTTACAGGGTGTGGGGTGGAAAGGAACAAGAGGAGTCAAGGACGAATTCTGCATTTCTGGTTTGGGGAAGTATGAGAGAGGTGGTACATTCACACAAATGAGGACCAAAGTAGGAGGAGCAGGATGGGGTGGAGGAAGGAACCATGAAAAGTTTAGACTGGGGTGTGCTAAACTTCCTTGGGAACGTTCAGTCCCCATAGGATATGCCTAGGGAGTCATACGCATGAGTGTTGTCCATGAGAGAGGTTTGGAATTTGGAGCCCCGAGGTAAGAGTTGGGACTTATCCAAGCATAGCCATGGGTGAAGCCACAGGAATGGTGAGATCATTCAAAAAGAGCATGCAAATTGAGAAGATGGCCATGACATGACTCCGAGGAATACCAGTGTGTGCCGTATGGGCAGAGAAAGAGAATTCTGGCAAAAGAGATAAAAAGGAGTGATTAGAGAAACAGAAGAAGGGCCAGGGGAGTGGAGTGTCATGGAATGCCAAGGGAAGAGAGAGAGCCAAGGAAGGAGAACGCAGTATGATTAAATGTTGCAGAGGAGGCAAATAATGTAAGGACTAAACAATTTTAAGTGAAGTTGATGGGGATAGAAGCAGACTATAGGGACTTCAGTATGAGGTGCAGAGAGGGAGTGTACACTATTCTGGAATTTTCCAACCTATGTGTATAAGGACCTTTATTAAATTTAAAATAAGTACACATATCCCCACAGGATAGTAATTAACCCCTTTTCGCCAACAGTTGCCCCTTGCCACTTCTTTGTCTCCTACCTTGTATACTCTGCCAAAACTCCAGATATTTCCAGCTCAGAGGCTGCAGTTCCTGAAGCTGCTCTTTTGAGGAAGAGTCCATGTGAGGCAAACTGTAAGAAAGGTTGTCTCTAATAAAAGACTGAATATATTCTTTTCTGCCCAAGGTGGAAGAGAATGGAGCAGCTTATATAATAGTAGCAATGAATACTTTAGTTATTAAAACCCGAGGTGAATTTACCTGTCTTTCCTACAATTCTCACAGGTGTGAGGGAAAGCTACCATCACCTATGTTCTTGTTCCCCTGTCCACCAAATTCAAGGGGGAAGATACATTCCCCAAATTATACTTTATTTTTAAAAACTATGTAAAATAAAAAGTTAAGCCCTACTTCTCTCAACAATCTCATTTAAGTTTGCTTAGAAGTACAAAACTGTAGAAAGTTCTGAAGTTAGTCTAAAAATTTAAAGTACTTTTAAAGATTATTTAGTCATGAAGCTTCTACTACTGATTTTGGGAAAAGATTATTATTATTTTTCATTTTGATCATGATTATTCTTGACTAAGCCAAAGAAATAGAGTAGGAACCAGAAACAATTGCCCTCCCCTGACCATCCCTATACATCCATTAGTGTGGTAGGGAATGGAGCTTAGAAAGCAGATTCTCTTCTTGGACAAAGGTCAATGTATCCAAGCCTTGGTTTCTTTATCTTTATTTTACTTTTTTAAAAAAATCATTATTTGAGAGAGAGAGAGAATGAGTGCAAGTGGGAGGAGGAGCAGAGGGAAAGAATCTCAAGCAGATGCCATGCTGAGCATGGAGCCAGACAAGGGGCTCGATCCCACAACCATGAGACCACAACCTGAGCCGAAATCACGAGTTGGATTCTTAACTGACTGAGCCACCATTCATCTTTAAATGGAGAGAACTTTTTTTCCCCTTTTATAGGATTGTTATGAGAAGTAATTAGAAAATTAGCACAGTGCCTGGCACATAGACATTCCACAGATGGTAGCTCAGTTAAAAGCTCACGTTGAGATTAATGAGTCATTGTAGAGGGAAAATCTTAGCTTTACAAGGCAGTGATCAAATTTAGCCTTACTAATCACATAGCAGCCTGAGACATTATGTGCTTTCTGAAGGAAGAGGGAATGCTCAGCATCACCATTACAGTCTTCTTACAAAAAAAAAAAGCCATATTTAACTTGAATCTAATCAAGCTTTCAGTTTTCACTTCTAGATTAGAGGAAACACAAGTAATTGAGGAACAGTTCATGACATCACAAGGAAATCATGAGACAATCCGGAATGTGGGTATTTGGAAGGCAACTGACCTGGTCTCTCCAAAAAGAGTATCATGAAAAACTGCGTGAAGGGGACTGTTATAGAGAGAGACAAAAGAGATATAACAAAGAAATCATATGAGCTCTAATGGATCCCAGCTCAAGAAAAAAAAAATCTATAAAATATATCTTAAGATCAACTGGGAAAACTTTGAATATGAACCAGTCATTAGATGATGGTTATTTTCTGGGTGGAATAATGGCATTGAGGTTATGTAGACTAATGCTTTTATTTTGGGGAGATACAGGTTGAAATATTTAGTATTTCATAATGTCTATAATTTACTTTCAGAAAAAATATAAATACATTCTTTGTATATAAAAGGAGATATAAAATAAATATGGCAAGATGTTAATAATTGTTAAGTCTAGATGGTGGTTATATTAGCACTCGTACAATTCCTTCAAATTTGCTGTATGCCTAAAAACTTAATAATAAATGTTTGAGAGAAAAATGGAAAATTAATCACTTAGTAAGGTAACTAACAGCCAAACTGATTTAATGAAAAAGTAAGCAGTTAGCAGCAGGGTCTCAGCACAGTATCCATAGCAGAGAAGAAAAGTTTTTGTATATTTTTATAGAAATATGGAATGCTAAAAATAAAACATATACAAAATAAAAAAGAATGTTATACAGCATAAGCAATTTCATAACTGATTTAAATGAAAAGACATTTAGCAAGACAAGGATTTATCTGGCAATAACTTTAATTTCCTGAATTTGCTAATACTGAGTACTATCCAGGTGATAGTAACTCTATTGCTCCCTCTTTTGGAGAGGAATGTAGAATCTGTCTCCCTTTTATTTTCTTTCCTCCTGACCACTGTAGCAAGAGTGGGCAGAAACGTTTTGCATCCATTCATCCATTTATCCACCATTCATTCACTCCTGCTACTGTGTGCTGGGAACATGGAGACGGAGGAACCCACAGCAGCGTGTGGAAAACAGACATGGGAATGAATACCCAGAGCGTAATATAATACGGGATATTAGGAAAGGCTATAAAAAATGCTTTGGGGTATTGAAGAAGAAAAAAACCCCAACTCTGGCTAGGGAAGTTTGCGAAAGTTGAGTTTAAAGTCAATTAATAGGAGAAAGCAAGGTAAAAGTCAAATGTTTTCGTTTTAGAACTTGATTTGTATTTATCTTCTGACTTTTTATTTATATCTATTTTAAATATTTCTCTGTTGCAGTATTTTATAGGAAACGTAAGACTCAATGAAAATTTCTGGAAGTTCTTCTCTGCATACTTCCTTTCTTGTATATTGCCTTGCAAATTCTAGCTGCCCTATCAGTTCTGATTTCTTATCTATGTTTCCTTTCCCCGTGCCTTCTCTTTGGGCTCCACTTCTGTGGGCAGAACTTTAAAGAATACTCCCATGCAGAAACATAGGATGAATCTGTAGTTCACCTTCTCTGTTCGCAAGATAAGAGTTCTGAACTCTTCGTTGTCCAATGCCTGAAAACAGATGCTTCAGATATTTTGTCCTGTTCTAGAGTTGCTTATAGTGGGTCAGTAAAAATGATGCCCATGAATTTATCATGGTGGAACTTTGTGACTATTTAAAAGGTCATAGGAGAGTACTGTCAAGTCCTTTCATAAGGTAAAGAGAAGATAGATAGACAAATAGAGATAAAAAATATATATACATATTTTATGCATATCACTAAATCACTGCATATCACATATTATATACAAAAATATGTATGTATGTGTACATACCAAGTGTTATATTGCATTTCCTTCAATGTATTCTTTTAGAAAGATGTTTTAAAAGGGTCCTATCTATTCTTCACCTGGTTTAAGCCAGTTTGTAGAACTAAAAGTCCAAACCTCTCAGGTTGGAAGAATTTGTCAGCAATGACTCCCTGACTATGGGATAATATCTAAACCCCAATGGAACTGAATTTGAGCCTCCTCACACTCTGGCCTCATTCCCTGTCATTTCATACCCCACTCCAGCCCCTGTAAACTTTAAGCCCTTAGAAATCTATTTGTGATTTCCCAAGTACGTCATACTCTTCCACACCTCCATGCCTTGCGTATGCCATCCTCTGTGCTTGGAATGCCCTTTACTATTTTTTCTCCTTCCTTCCTTCCTTCCCTCCCTCTCTCTTTCTTTCCTTTTGAAGGAATTATTTCACCTCTTCTATAAAGTCCATCTTCCTCACTAGAAAAACTAATTACCCTTCCTTATTGTCTTCTTTCTTCTAACATTTCACTTATCTCAGTGAAATTATGTTTTTATGATCAATCTCCCTATATCCCATCCCCATTAGATTAGAAAATCATAGCAGGATCAAGTCTTATTAATTGGCGTATTCCCATCACATTCACAGTAAGTGGCACATAGTAGGTCCCCAATGAGTGTTTGCTAATAGATGAATTAATAAATACATACATGGTGAAGTGAAAATAGATATCTCTGCTTTCTAATGATAATTACTCCTAACCCCAGGACAGTAGGATCTAAAGACCAAGTCACATGGTTCCCATGCTGTCCAACCTCCACTCTTTTGTCTCCCGGTTGCAGATCTGAATTGTGTTATTTCTCAAAGGCCATTAAGAAGCCTTCAGAGAAAGCACAAGAGATTACCTCCAGTGCTGGTTTGCAATAATGTCCTTTTGTTCTCAGATAGTCTCCAGCTGACAGCTATCAAGGTTGTTCTAATTTGTGTCACACGGGCCATCTACAGGGAACATTTTGGAATGGGGAAGGTTCAAGAGATAGAAAAAAAAAAGTAATGAATATAAAGTGTAAATGCCATCGTAAAGTAATAGAGACATATAATAACAGCAAGGGAAATTTGACCTTCTGGCCGGAAACTCGATCGTGAACCAATTGGAGAACTTTAGAAAATTGGATCAGCCTCAATAGTCACAGAGTAAACATGGGAAGTGCAATCCAGTCTTATTAAACATAATGCACACTTAATGCATAATTTTATTGCAACCAATTTCATGCTACTGCTTTAAATGAAGCTGGGTTTACTTCCATTGCACCAGTCCACTACCATTAGTGCCTCTTAAGAGAACAGCAAGGCCAGTAAACTGTTACTGGGCTGATCTCTTCCTCAGCCCATACTTTCTGCTTCATAAATTCACCCTGCTCCCACAGCTTGTACTGAGATCTTGTCTCCATTCAGTACATGGCTTTTGAAACACTACACTGTTTTGCCAAGTTGTTTGCATACAGGAATGCTATAGCATTTCTGTTTTATGCCAGCATGTACAGCAGTCAACCTTTGTCCTGGTAGAATGTTTGCCTGAATCCAAGACCTAAGATCTGGGGGTTCCTATCTCCGGTAAAGTCAGTCTGGAGCAAAGGTAGCATCTGCATTGTGATCAGATGGGGGGTTGTGATATGGACCCACAGTGGATATCCTCTCCATATCTTGGGGCTAATTTTTTTCCCATCAATATTAATTGTGGAAAATATGCCCTTAAATCATTATGTTTGTCTCCCTCTGGGGTCTGATCGTCATATGTCTAAATATAATGGGATAAAATCCAGAGCCTGACTATTTTGTTTGGGGTCCCAGCTCTGCTCTAACATACTGGTTCTCAGGAGGACACTACACCACCCTCAACCTCAATTTCTTCATCTCAAATGAAGTTCATAGTCACCTTTGAGCAACAGGTGAGGGCAGGCTGTAAAAGCACTTTATAGTGTAAAAAGATGTTGCATAATTTAAAAATATCAAATGTGATAAGTTATGAGCCAACAAAATCCTGGAAAAGCCATACTTTTTTTCTGTAACCTAATAGATGTTGGATTTCTAAAGACATCTAAAAGAATACTGGAGGTGTTTTAATTCTTTTACAAAATTCTGAATTCCCCTCCCCAATACCAACCCCTAAATAAAATTCTTGTATTGAAACAAAATTCTGAAAATATTTCCCACCTGCTAAGGGATGAGAAAGCAAGTGGAACCAAGGTCTATGAAGACAGACAGCAGAAGCTGACAGTCTTCCCAGATTTCTGGGGCCTTTAAAATCCTGTACAAAGCTTTGCTTTCCCCTTAAGCAACTCACTGCCCACAGGATTCCTTTGAATGGGCCCGCTCGGCAGGAGCCACCAAGAGCCCTCGTACTGCAGTTTATAGTGGCCTCGGAAGAAGTACTCTTGAGGATGCCACAGGAGATCCAGAAAGAAAATTACAGATCTGTATTCTGAATTCTGGGTTTTATCTATATTTCAAAGAACATTTATAGATGCAGGAAACTGTTTCCAGATAGTTAAACAGTAAGCCCAGTCGGGCTTTCCGGATTTTCCAAAACCTACATAGTATCGTAAGGGGAACAGTGTTCCAGCTGTACATCGTGCTATATCGATGTTCAAAAACAGACACAGAAGCTGCTTCAGCCCAGGACAGGGTTGGAGCTGTGTCACTGGGGAAAGCAAGGCTAACTTGGGGGAGCCCAAAGTTGGCATAGGCTACAAATTCCCTTTTCCTCTGAGATCAGTAACATTCTTACATGGCTTTTTGTTTATTTTTTTAAAGATGTTATTTAATTTTTTATTTGACACAGAGAGAGCGCACACAAGTAGGCAGAGCAGCAGGCAGAGGGAGAGGGAGAAGGGGGCTCCCTGCTGAGCAGGGAGCCCAATGCAGGACTCGATTCCAGGACCCTGGGATCATGACCTGAGCCGAAGGCAGAGGCTTAACCGACTGACCTTAACCAGGAGCCTCTTTACATTGCATTAAAAAAAAATTTCTTGAATGTGTCCTCTGTCCAGTTTCATATGCAATTGGGGGCTCATTGATTTGTTTACCAACAAACATCAGCTGAGCCCAGGATATTGCTTGCAGGCCCTGTGCTAGGTCCTGGGATGTAGGGCTGATTGTTCCCTGAAGGATATATATAATCTATAGTGAGATAATCCAGACCTGAACATGACTAATAGAAGATAGGGCACAATCAAGGACCCAAAGAGAGGTGAAATTCAAGTTAGAAAAGTTTAGAAGAGAGAGGTCATCCCAGCTGAATAGAGATTTCTTTTGTACTATACCAAAATCAGTTGTTATTATTGTTATTATTATAATAATCTTTAAAACTCTTTTCAGATTAAAATTATAATTTTTTAAAGATTTATTTATTTATCTATCTATTTATTTATTTATTTATTTTTGAGAGAGAGAGAGCGAGCTGGGGTAGGGACAGAGGGAGAAAGAGAGAAAGACTCTTCAAGCAGACTTCCCACTGGGTGTGGAGCCCCACACTGGGCTTGATTCCAGGACCTTGAGATCATGACCTGAGCCAAAATCTAGAGTTGGACGTTTAACAGACTGAGACACCCGGAGCCCCTGACTGGTGAGTACAGTTTAAGATGGCCATCAGGTGATGGGTTGAAGAGATGCATGAAATCTAGGGTTTTAATGAACCTGATCTTTATCGTGAAAGTGGCCAGCTTACCTTCTGGTCACTTCTCTCCATTCTTGGAAGTCAGTATCTGTACTTAACATTTATTATTTTACTTTTCTTTCTCCCTCTTCCTCCTGCTTGACATTTTAAATCGAGATATTAAAATATCCTAAAATTCACCATTTAAAGTATAAAATTTGGTGATTTTTAATATATTCATAAAGTTGTGCAGCCACCACCCTACCTTCATAATCCATAATAACAAAAGAAACCCCACACCTCTCAGTCACAGTGCCCCGTCACACGCAAACTTCTCATTTTGTCCCCCTCCTCCCACAATCCCGGGCAACCACTAGAAACTTTGTCTCTATGCATTTGCCTAGTCCAGACATTTCATATACATCGAATCATACAATATGTGGCCTTCTGTGTCTGCCTTCTTCCACTTAGCAAAAGTTTTTATTTCTTTAGTTTTTTTAAAGATTATTTATTTGAGGGAACCTGGGTGGCTCAGTGGGTTAAAGCCTCTGCTTTCGGCTCAGGTCATGATCCCAGGGTCCTGGGATCAAGTCCCGCATCGGGCTCTCTGCTCAGCAGGGAGCCTGCTTCCTCCTCTCTCTCTGCCTGCCTCTCAGCCTGCTTGTGATCTCTGTCTGTCAAATAAATAAATGAATAAAATATTAAAAAAAAAGATTATTTATTTGAGAGAGAGAGCGCAAGCACAAGCAGGGGGAGGGAGAGGGACAAGCAGACTCTCCACTGAGCGGGAAGCCTGATGCATGGCTCCATCCCAGGTCCCTGAGATCATGATCCCAGCTGATGTCAGACACTTAACCAACTGAACCCCCCAAGCACCCCAAGCATAATGTTTTAAAGGTTCATGCACGTTGCAGCATGTATCCTTTGTATGGATGAGTAATATTCTATTGTATGAATCTACCACATTGTGGTTATTCATTCATTAGCTAATGGATATTCGGCTTGCTTCCACTTTGGGAGTATTATGAATAATGCTTCTATAATCTTTTGTGTACAAGATTTTGTGTGGACATATGTTTTTATGTCTCTTCATTATATACATAAAAATGGAATTATTCGGTCATAGGGTAATTCTACGTTTAACATTTTGAGGAACTGTCATATTGTTTTCCAAAGTAGCTACACCATTTTTCACTCCCAGTAGCAATATGTGTGGGTTCTAATTTCTCTTCATACTGGTCAACATTTGTTCTTGTCTGTCATATAGAATACAGTCACCCTAGTTGGTATGAAGTGGTATCTCATTGTGGTTTTGAATTGCAATTCCCTAATGACTAAAGATGTTGAGTAATCTTTAATGAATTTATTGGCCATTTGCACATTTCTTTGGAGAGATTTTGTATTTCTTTGGAGAAATGCACTTTGCTCTTTTTTAATTGGGCTGTCCCTCTATTATTGAGTTGTAAGAGTTCTTTATTATTCCAGATAGATATCCTTTCTCAGATATACCATTTGCAAACATTTTTCCACTCTGTTTTTTCATTTTTTTGATGTCTTTTGATGCACATGTGTTTTTACTTTCAATAAAGTCCACTTTTCCTGTTTTTTTTCTTTAGTCATTGTGCTTTTGGTGGCATATCTAAAAAAAGGCTTTGTCTAACCCAAGGTCACTACAGTTTATCCCTATGTTGTCTCCTGAGAGTTTTATAGCTTTGGCCTCTATATTTAGGTCTTTGGTCTATTTTGAGTTAATTTTTGTAGATGGCATGAGGTAGAGACCCAACTTCATTTTGTTGTCTGTGGATATCCAATTGTCTTAACATCACTTGTTGAAAAGACCACCCCTCGTTGAATGGTCTTTGTACCCATCAAAAATTCATTTTTTTTCTTGATCAACACAATAAAATCTACCAACAGAGACTTGAGAGAAAGTTACTGAATCATCCTAGACCAGGGAATAAGAGGATCCTAGGCATCCAGATGACCCTGATAATTGTGCGTTGCTGTGAGACTGGAGGAAGAATAACTAAGCCAGAAATAATGAGGTAAAATATGGCAACCTTATGTGAGTGTGTGTGGGGGTCCCATTGTTTTTTTTCCATCCTTTTCTAATACTAAATGTGGGCTACACACTACAGGCTGGCAACCACAAACCCTTAGAGAAATCTGATAGCAGTGTACAGACTGATGTTTCTGATGAGAAAGAATGCCTGGAGTTTTTTGGGTGTGTATGTGCAAATCTGGAAGCAGTACACATTTCAGAGACACTAAGGACACAGCCTTCAGCATCTGTAGTTGAACAAGATGGGCATTCCCAGACTCAGATGACCTAACATCCATACAGTCTGTAGTTCACAAATTTAATGCTATTTTACATGTTTATTTAGCATGATAGGCTTCATTAATTGATTATCTTTCTGTACTCTTGTCTGAAGATTAACTGTCAAGGCCGCATGGCAAGACCCACCTATTCTATGTAACAGACATTCCCATGAGTGCTGGAACCAGCCTTCTGGAAGTGGGAAGGTTGCGTGTGTGGCTGATTTCAAAGGAAGACTAGCCATGATTCCACAACATGCCTCTTTGAGTAGGGAAAGTGTCAAGAGAAGGGGACGCGGTTCTCAAACAGGTAGTTCTGACTGTAAATCTACGGAAAAGCCCAAGTGGGAGAGAGTCCAGGAATAAAGAGGGCTGTAACAAAAAAGATAGAAAATAAAACATGTAACAAAGGGCAATAGGAAAAAGCACTGTAGAGAAAACTGAGGATGTATTGAAACTGTTGGAAAGTGTGAAACAGACCAGAGAAGGTTAAACAAATATGGTCAGAGAAAACCCAGCCATGGTTTACATCATGTTTCATATCATCTGTCTGCTTTTATATCGTTCCCTCTCACTTATGCATCATCCACCCACCACATGGTTCTGGCACATCCACCTTCCCTAAAACTGCTGTACCCAAGATCACCAGGGACCACTTACACGATGTCTTCTGGGCTTCCATCAATGTGCATCATCTTCTCCGTAATACTGAGGAGGTCAATCAGTCTTCCCTTTTGACATTATCTCCCCTCTTGGCCCTTTGTTCTCTTTCCTCTCTGGTTTTTCCTCCATCTCTATCTAGCAATCCTTTGAATTCAGGATTTCGGGAGACAGCTCATTCACATCTGAGTTTTGTATAGTTTGTTCCATAACGAACTCAACATTTTTCTCAAAAATTATCATCCTCCTCCAGCATAGTCTGTGGCTATAAATGCCAAGTTGTCTCTTGGACTCAGCTTCTCCTTTCTGCATTTACTCTGGGTACACTCTCAGTGCCATCTCTCTCCATCATAGCTATGAGCGGCATTCTCTAATATCTTCAATGACTCCCCATTGTTCACAAGATCAAACCTGATTCTAAGGCCTCATTTCTGTCTCTGAGTCTTTAAACCTCTTGGTTCCCAGGGCTCAGGCCCCATTGTGGCTTTAGGGTTTTCCTCATGATCTCCATGCACTGGCCCTGGTTGCCTGCTCGTGACCTCACTTCTTAGATTATGAATAAAAGTATTGCCCCTTCACTCTTCCTTTGCATATGAAATATTATCCAATGCTTTGCCCTGCTGTAAGTATTCCATGATTTGACCCACATGACCCTATCTGTGACACCTTACACACAGGTGTGCACACACACATACACACGTACACCATATCCCTTTCAGTTGACCTGAAAACCCATTATTTACCCAAATATGTGCCTTTGCTCATGCTAAACATGCATACATGTGCACATGCATGCACATATAGAACTACATAGATCATGATAACATAACTGCAACAGGTGTCTAAAAGCCTTAGGAGTTTTGGTGAACAGGAAGCTGAATATGAAACAACAGTGAGATGACTTGCCAAAAAAGAGTAGTGACATCTTGGTGTGCATGGAGGGAGGTGAATCACACATTCATTTTATGGTATTATTGACGGTCTATGCTGGATGCTCCAGATTTGATACAGTTCCTGCCTTTTGAAGTTTAATGTCTACAGGGAAAACAGACATTAAACAATTGTAGCCATAGAAATAGGCCCAAAATTATAAACTGTGATAAATTTTATAAGGGAAAAGAATAGAATTAAGGGAAAGACTATAATGGAGAGCTAATTCAAATTAGGAGGTAGGCATGGCCTCCCTGGGGGAGTGACTGAGAGCCAAAGGGCAGAACCAGGAGGTTTATGAGAGGAAAAGAGTTCCTGGCAGAAGGAACTGCATGACAAAGGCCATGTTAAGAAGCCTGAATATTGTCAATACTGTCTTTGGTTTAATCGGCCATCACTGAAGCTGGGTCTTAGTGGAAAGACATCATGGTTTCATGGTGGTCATACCTCTTCAGTGTGGAGTAGACATTTCATTCTATTTTGCAAATACCTCTTTAAGGTTATTATAGATAGACTGGAACTTTTAAAAATGAGTATGGTACCATAAGAAGAACACCTGGAAACCAGAAGGAAGCTAGCAGTCATTAATTCTAAGAAGACAAAATGCCAAAAAAAGGAAGAAAAGAAAATAATTTTTTATTGAGTATTCTGCTAGATGGTAGTCACTGTGTTGGAAACTGTCACATACATACATACCATAATCCTGAAAGGTAGTCATTAGTTCCATTTTGCAGATAGAGAAATTAAGATTGAGTGAGGTTTGGTAATTTGAACAATTAATAAACAGTTGAACTAGCTTTCAAACCTCATTCTATTTGATGTCGGTGCCCCTCTGCTAACCCATTTTCACAAGATCATTATTTTCAGATTCCCAAAAGGCCGCCATGTGTCAGAAAGACAAGGCTCTTAGGTTCCCTCAGCAAGAAAACCAAAGGCAGCACGTGCACCTGAGGGTAGAAAGGGTTAAGTTGAAGTGACATCCATGGAAACAATGAAGTTGGGAGCCCAGGGAGGAGGTCAGATCAGGCAAACAGACCAGGAGGACCAGGGGTCAGCAGAGGAATGCAATTGAAAGTCTGGAAGATGCAAAGGAGAGTCAGTGAGCAGGGGGACCTATTCAATGAGAAAGAAACTGTGGCAGCCATATGTGCACTCCTCAGACGCTCTTAAAGATAAATATTATCTGGAGATCGAATGCACAGAATAGCGATTATAATTAACAGTAATTTATTATATACTTGAAAAGTGTTAAGAGAGTAGTTCTTACATATTATCAGCACACACGCACACCACACACACAAAGAGTAATTATGTGAGAGGTTGGAGGTGTTCATCCATCTTACTGCGGTTATCATCTTGCAATAATACATGTGTCTAATCATCACACTGTAACCCTTAAACTTACATATGTTGTAGGTCAATAATATCTCAATAAATCTGGGGGTGGAGAAAAGATGAAAGAGAAGAACCTGTCAGTCAGCTGGGAGTAGACAATGTTGGAGCTCAGGCTGTCGTCTTCCTGAGCACTCTTCCCTGCCCGGTTACCAAGTGCAGTTATCTATACTAGGGTCTGACCACTTTCACATTGGTGGGGTCCCTGAACATGAAATCTTTGCTCTGGAGCTTCTCAGTGAATTCTCTAAGACTCTGCCAGATGGGCACTGCAGTTGAAACTCTCCCTACCCAATCTGCTCCTTGACTGACACAACGGAAGCAAACAGTAAAAGGAAACTAGGAGTCACATTGCCAGCTTGGACCCTTATAATCACAACCGGGTTTCATAGAGCACGTAAGATGTGCCAGACACTGTTCCAGATGCTTCAGGTATATCAAGTCATTTAATCTTCAAGACACTCTGAGTGAGCAATACTCTTATTTCCAGTTATAGATGAGGATTCACAGAATAATACATGACTCCTCTAAGATCCCACAGCTAGTGATCTGTGGAGCCCGAATCTGTACCCATGCAGTCTGGTAGAGAATCAAAGTCTATAACCCTTGAGCTCTAGTTGGGCACCCCACTTCAAGGCAGTTATAGATAAACTCAAATGACAAAGGAACAAGGTATTGCATCGCATGTGGGGTGGCTTCCTGACCTCTTTCCCACCTCACCCTTCCACACTTTGCTCCCCCATGGTGGCCTTTTCTTTCCCAGAACTCCCTTGGCCCTTTTTCTTCAGAACTTTCACAGGAGTTATTTCCTTGGTCTGGGACCCTCCTCCTCACATTCATCTCACTCCTCAGTCTGTCACCATGGCCTCAGGGAACTCTGTCCTGACCACTAGCCTGTGTACAGTCTCCTGTTTCACTCACTCATGGTACCTGGTACTTTTCTTCTAAGCCTCTTAATACAACTTTGGTGAGATGACCTACTTGGTAATGACTTGCTTGCGTTTGTGACAATGCTGACTAATGGCTCTACCCTGGCATCCTACCCCAAAAAAGAGTCTATGCTTGAAAATTAGGTCAGCATGGCATAGATGGGCATTGCATATCCCATCACTAGAGTTAGGTCAAGAGGACAGTTGACAGTTGATGGGAATTTGGGAGGGGAGAGTTGGCACAGCAGGTCTGATCACGGAGTCCATTGTAGACCTTCCATCTCGGAGAGTCCTTGAGTGACCTCTCTGAGGCTATAGCATCCACAGGTGGCCTTTCATCACCCAGAAGATGTGATATTTGATCCTCTTCAATGAGGCATCACTGTGGAGTGACACATCTAGAAGCAGAATATGCAGCACATTCTCTGGCTTTGGTTTGGTCTTCATTCTTGCACTGTGGAAGCAAGGCCCTCCTTGCCCACATCACCTGCCCTGTTTCCTTAGCTGAGAAACGAAGAGATAGGCTCGATAATCCCCAGGTACTTCTGAGATTTAGAGGCCGTATTTCTTACCACATTTCTTCGTATGACTGTTCCACCCTTTTAGATTCCTGTCCTCTTTAATGTCACAGACCTTTTCCTTCCTTATGATCAACAGTGGAAGATTGACCTTTGAGGCACAGTAGTGTAAGACTGTATATCCTTGCCTAATAGAACAATAGTTTGAAAGAAGTATAATGGAAAAAAATTATTTTCTATAAGACTTTGAATTTCTTAAAGTTCTTACACAAAAGTTGTTTATTTTCTGTGTTTCAAGAGTGACACAGATGGGATTATTTCCACTTTACTGATGATGAAATCAAGGTTCATGGGGGAATGTAGTATGCCCAAAGTCTTGGAACTGGGGTTTGAATCAGCTCAGTAACTTGGCAATGATGCCATTACTGCGTGTCACCAAGTGGAGTTGAAGAACACATATTTAAGCAGTATTAGTACACAGTGAATGTGCATATAAACTTGATCCTTGGCTTTGTATATGTAAGTCATAATTGAGAAATGAAAATGCATTCTTTAATTCTGTGAATATTTCACTGAAAAATCAATTAATTAAGAGTATTTATTTGTGGAAATATTTACAAGTAAAAAATCTGGTGGTTGAGGGGACGGGTGAAGTAGGGGAAGGGGATTAAGAGTACACTTACTGTGGATGAGCACTGAGTCGTGTAGAGAATTGGAGAATCACTAGATTGTAAACTGAAACTAATATAACACTGTATGTTCATTATACTGGAATTAAAAAAATAAGTTTAAAAAAATCTGTATATTCTTTACAACTGTACTTAATACAGGAAAATAAAAACCCCAAAGATACATGTTTTAGTCATTTAAGGTAAAAATTCCCAGTATCTCAGCTTTTACAAGTAATAACAAAGTAATAGACATAGGTGATGGGGAAGAAAAAGAAATTTTGGGAAAAATCATTTTAACGTTAATCTTTCAAAGAGTCGCTTAAAGCTAGATTAGAACACCTTTGTTTTTTTCTCTCTTGATGGTTGAATGGGCATTCTGTTGGAGTGTGGGTTGGGTGAAGAATGTTTTTTCCAGAAAGACAGCATGGTTTAGACACAGGCTGCGGCTGGGAAGTGGCAGAATAGGTTTTCATCTTCTATCATTGGTCTCTGGGAGATATTGGTGAGTTGCTATTACTTGTCTGGGCCTTGTTCTCCTTCTCTATAAACTGGGAGCACCTTGTCAAATATTTAGACATACGACCAACATAGACATAATTACTTTTATCTTTGTGTGTAAAACTGTAGACATTGTAAGTGCTTCCCCATTTATTGTCTTATTTATTTTCTCCCAAATCCCCATAAGGTAGGTAAGAAAGAGATGTTCCTGTCCTCTTAGTGGGCAAGGAAACAGTGAGGTAGATGGATTTGCCCACTGATGCATCACCAAGATGGTGTGGAACCAGGACTCAACCTCAGGTCTGATGGCTCTAAATGGGCATGTTTTCCACAGCACCACCAGGTGCTAACTTCACAGGTGAGCTCCCAAACAAAAGCTGCATGTCTCCTTTCTAACATACAACTTTTGGGCAGGATGTCTAAGGTGACTGAGCTTGGTGAGAAAGGCATTTATGTGTAAGAGGTGTCTGTGCATTAATGCGGTGAGTGAGAAGCCGAACTAACATCTAATTTTAGTATGCAGCTAGTGCAGTGTTCCTGTTAATCGTATTCAGTCAGGCTGACTGAGGAGAAAGGAATAAAATAAACATTTCACTTAACCTTTACAATTCGTATATTTTGATTGTCCTACCAGCTTAGAATACCGTCCCCCCTGTAATCTCCAGCCATTTTCTATGCTATCCACACACTAGGCGGCTTCCTTGCTCTCACTTCTTTCTCTTCTGCTATTCTACCCGATTCTTCCCCTGTATTCTACTTTCTGTCACTCCTTATGTCCACCGCCTTCAGGCCTGAGTCCTTGTCTGTCCTCCTCTCCTCCTGTCCTTGTAGGCACAAAGTAGCTTGAGTGGAGTTGGAATGGAACTCTGAGAGGACCTACTGAACATTCTGCACGTGAGGGTCTCCAGGAAGAGGAGGCAGCATGAAACTTCATCAAACACGGAAGCAGGAAGTTGACAATATCTCCAACGGACAGGAAACAAAGGAGAAGGAAAAGAAAAGAAGCAAGTGAAAGACTAAAGTAAAAGAATTTTATCTTCACATTGTCATGGTACCTAGGTAAAAACAAGCAATGACAGCAACTACAATAAGACATTATTAAAGGAAAGCTATGGAATGGAAGTGCTTTTTGTGTTACTGTGCTCCACATGGCAATTGCACAGGCAGTGACTAGACAGTGACAGCACCAGGTGGTTGACGTGGACAAGGCTGTGGAGTTTGTTGCACTGGAATTGTCATGGCACAACTCCTTGGTGGGGGAGGGGGGCAGGAAGTTGTTTCCAGGTTGTTCTGAATCAGAGAGTTATACATCCCACCAAAAGGGGAACAGGATGAAAAATCTCTGTTACCATGTCCGCTTCATCAGAACACAAAGCCCCAAGAGTAGATTTGTGCTGTGCTATCCAATATGGTAGCCACTAGCCATATGTGGCTTTTGAGCACATGCAGTAGGACTACACTTGATTCAGATGTGCCGTGAAGGCAAAATACACACCAGATTTTGGAAAGAGTATGACAGAAAAAAAAAATGTAAAAGATCTCTAATGATTTTTAAAAATTGATTACATGCTGAAATAATATGCTTGATGTTTTTATATGTATGTATATATATGTATGTAAATACAAATTTAATTTCACCGGTTCCTCTTTATTTTGCTCTTTTTAATGTGGCTTCTGGAAAACCTGACATTACATTATGCCGTTCATATTTGTAGTTCTCATCGTATTGCTATAGGACAGTACTGGATTAGAATTCCAGAGTTGCAATTAAAAGCAAATAGAAAGAGAAGTCCTCTCCAGAATAATAATCAATACACCCAGTCGAGGCAACACTGGGGGGTATGTGAGGTAGAACATTATCTTAAGATTGTTGTTGATTAAATCTCGGTTCTCCCAGTGAACTTGAAACAACTGTGAGTAGAGCTACAGGAAATAAGCCAATGTTAGCAGCCCATGGTAACAGAAACAACTAATGGGAGAAGGTTGTGCACGGAGCCCAGTGGAATTAGGGTAGCTCAAGAGGAGGAATCCAGGCCAGATCAGCTAAAGACTTATTTTTGCCATATTTCCCTCGAGTTGTTTTTGATTTTAGTGCAGAAGAATTGGAAGTTCTTAGGAGGAACCTATTGTTACCTCCAGATTATTACGTAAGACACTGCATCTATTTGCTTACTGCAGGTTACACTTAATGATAAACTATGGATGGTCTTGCACAGAATGTGTGTTTGGTAATGCTCAGTGAATCCGTCGGCAGGCTTTGTCAAAGTCCATTTTCAGGAACCCCTTGAGGTCTCTCGGCAGCTCTACATCTAAACTCGGAATTACCTCAGACAAGATTCCAGTGACCAGAGTGTCTGGAATGTGACTTCAACTGAGCCCACCTTAGCAGGGGTGCTTCGAGTCCCGTTAACATTCCTGTTCCCTTAAATTCCAGTTTTTCAAAACAGTGGAAAAACAGAGTCCCGACTTCAATAAGGTCTTTGCAAACCCCGTGTTCCAAAGGGAGACATACAATCAAGCTGTCAGCATAACCATGAGCGGGGGGTTACTCCTACAGAGGAGAGTTAATGAAGATCTCAACTGCTCCATCTACGTCCTGGAGCCACGACGGCTCAGTGACTGTGGAGCCAGGTGGGTCCCTTTGGCTTTCCTGCTAAAAATGTAACATTGGTTTTTAAACCAATTGAGAAATCTAATACCAGAAACGATATTTTTTTTCTTTGTCTTTGGTCTTCCTTGGCTCCAAAATGCAACCTAAGAAAAGGAGATGTGGCTATTTCTAAATTCCAGAAACAATGGATGACCGGGAGTTTTTTATACATCTAGCATCAACATGCACAGAAGGGTGGTTGCTGCTACAGAATGAAAACAAAAGCCAGATTTGAATCCCAAAGTGGAAGACAGAGCCTAAGAGGCTAAAGTCTTGGATTCTCATTAGAGACAGCCCCAGTCAAGGAAGAGGTCTCTCCCACTTCCAGGTTTCAGGTGAGGAAGACTCAAGGTAGAGGTGAGTTCCATCTCCGAACACTTGCCCCAAGCACTTGTATTGAAGCTGCCTGCTTGAGGCTTACCAGCAGCCTCATGTTCTGTGTTACCATTAAGAACACTTGCAGCTTATTGTTTCTCTTCTTTGTCCTGTTTTCCAAGGGTGCAGATACCAAATACACAGTTTCCTCATTACTCTCATAAACAGAGATTGCCAAGGTTCCCAAACTTTTCCGTGTGATAGTTTAAGAATTAATATCATGTTCTGACCTCAGCATTCGAAGTTTCTAATGGTCAGTCAAGTTTCCAGTCTGTTCCTTAAAAACCATAATGTCCTTGGCAGGTTATATAATCAGTCTGAGACTTAGTTTCCATCATCTATAAAAGGGGGATGGTGGTATTGTCCTCACGTGGGGACTGAGACCCCAACTGTGACCATCATCCTCACACGTGGCATCATTTTCTCCACATCTGTAACCGCCCAGCCCATCACAGGGGTGTGACTCATAGTTGCTGAATGGCTGCTTCTTAAACTTTGTTCTAAAAAACTATGTTAAGAGATAGCTTTGAGCAACCTCGATTTTCTCCCATGCTGATGAGATGAAGTCAACAGTACTATCCCAATATGGCCAATCATACCCCCGGGAAGGGATGTAACTCTTTGAGCAGGGGAAAAATGCTTACGAGGGCTTTGGACTCTTCCATCCAAGTTAGCAAACCAAGGAATAATTGCCTAAAAGTTCCCAGTTCTCAGTAGGCTCTGTCTTGTGCTGGAGCCTCACTTCCCAGGATGCTGGCTGCCGTCACGCCCCAGGTGAAACACAGAGCAAGTTATCCTATCACGGTATGGCTCAGTTCATTCCTCATGTGTTCATTAAAAAATGTGCTCCTCATGGGTGACAAGTACTATTCTAGTTCCTGGGAATAGAGATGTGAATAAGGCAGGCAGCATCCTGGCCCTCGGGCAGTGTCTACTCTGGAAGGAAACTAGCACCGAAATCACCAGAAACAAACTCCCGTTCAGGATCTATAATAAGAACAACACAGGCGACGTGTATTCCTTTGGAACCACATGACAACCCACCGAGGCAGTATAGGCCATCTCGTGTCATGTGGCAATGGGCCCCCAAAGGTGCACCAGCCCACAAGGCCCCCGGGAGACAGGAGCAGAGGTGAGGCTGGGCTCTCCTGCTCCACTACCTGTGGTGGGGATCATGCTGAGGCTAAGGATGCAAAGTAAATAAATCTTCCATTTCCTCTTTGTAAAAAGGGGAGAATTCCTCCCTCTTAGGGTCAGGAGGATTAAACAAGCTATAGAAGAAAAGCACTAAGAACCGTACCTTACAGTCACAGTTCATTAAAAACACATGGTAGCCGCTGTCAAAAATACAGAGAAAACAAATAACCTCAGCATAGTGTGATAAAATTACTGGGAGAAGGTGCTTTCTGAAGAGAGAGCAACTAATACTCTTTGGCAGAGTTAGAGAAGGAGCCTAGATGGGTTTTGAACACAAGGCAGGAGTTGTGCAGTGGGGATGGGGCACTACAACAAGGAGGAAACAGCATGGACATGGCCCAGAAGAACTTGGCCCATGGCGGGGGTGGACTGTAATGGCTTCTTACGGTCAGAATAAGAACACCGTGGAGGAGGCGTAAGAGATGGGTTGGCTGACCCCAGAAAAAATCTCTTTTCCATGGCTGTCAGGAGCTCTTGAAGGTGATAGGAGAATAGGAACACCAAAGGAAACCTCCCCCCTGGCCCCCGCACGGTGGACCACTTGGACCTCCATCGGCTGAGAGGTGAAACCCCAGTTGAGGGCCAAATCGCTTCTTCGGGCCCCAGTCTCTCCCCACTGTGGACTGTTTGCCTGTCTGGAATGAGATAATTTGTCAGACACCAGCTGCTGATCCTTCTTTCCTCATGGGCACATTTATTATTATGTTACAATGCGCATGAAGGATCTCTACCATCACTGGAGTGAAAATGATTAAAATGTTGTTGTTGTGTTTTTCCCCCAGAAATTCTCCAAGCTTCCCTCTGCTGGAGACAGCATCGGTCATAGACTGTATTGGGGGAGCAAAGTGAGTGAGTGGGGGGCGGGGATCCCTGTCACAATTAGCAAAACAGCGAGCAGAGAACCCCTTCAGAGGACCCTTCAGAGCTTGGGAGCAGACCAGGAGGTGGGCAGCACAGAGGCTGGGCTGTGCATCTCTTGGAGAGAGTGCAGAGGATAGGCTGGCTGGCTGGCTGGCTTCTAGAGCCGCACCATGTCTAATTATGTACCAGGAGGCAAGAAAAGGTGTAGGTCTGTCTTTCCAGTGCAGGGGGAGAAAAAAAATATGTGGTGTCTCGCGTCTAAGAAACGAACAGGCTGACCTTTTCAGAGCGTCTGAAAGAAAAAACCAGATGTATTCCTCAAGAGTCACTGTGACTGAAGGCTCGCATTGTGCAGTCACATAAAGGGAGAGCTAACCAGAAAACAGCAGCTGAGGATCTGAAGCCGGGCTGTGCTATTGTCCGGCACACAAATGTTCTACAAGGACCCAGACCACCATGCAGTTCGCTGTGCGCAGACTATGGAGGTTCGGGGAGAGGGGGGGAGTGGAGGGGGCCAGGGCTTTTTTCCCTCCTTTTCTTTCTTTCCTTCCTGAAACCTTTCCCTTCCAATCCCTCTACAGCCGCTCACATTCAGCGGCCGGCAATTATTCCCATCGACCCTCCTCACTCTCCAAATGGGGTGTGGGTCTCTGAAGGTTTTTCTCTTTGTACCTGACAACCCCATGTTGCAGCCAGGCTCCAGGGAGGAGGTGAGGGCTCAGCTCCCTGGGGACGGGGACTGGGAATGGAGTGGCTGTGATTTATTTTCCATCGAGCAAAGTCAAAGCGAGGTAAATGTGGGCTGGGAGGCAGACAGGAGAATCCCCCCAGCCTCATCAAGGGCTCTTCCCTATTGTCCTCGGGGAAGCTCGGGTGAATACTGGTGGTGTTGGAGGGGGAAGGGAGAAGGGGAAGCAAGATGAAAAAGAGGAGGCAGCCAAGTGAGATGGAGTGAGATCCTTTCTTCATTCCAACTCAGTTCCTTTAGATTTTCTCCAATAGCCTTCACCTTTCTCAGCTTTAGTGGCTACATTTCAACTCCCCTACAAACTGTAAAGTCCTTAAAGGGAGACACTTGTCTTATCCTCCTTCTTGTCTTTCCATTGCCCCAGCGTTAGATTTGCCCCAAGGAGTTTTCGGTCACTGTCTACTAACTGGAATTCACTCTGTGCCCCTAGATCTTTGGATCTGGTTCCTCCTTGTCATTCGTCGACTATCCCCTCCCCTCCTAGCAGCAGCGGTCACTGACTACCTAATGTGAAGTAGCCCCCGTCCCCAGAAACCCTATCACTCTGTTTTTTGGCCATATCTACGGACATTTACTAAACAATATTAATTGGCCAGTAGGAAAAAAGAAATCAATCAAGAAGATGAAATAGTAATTCTCTGTCTTTTTAAGTGGTCTGACCACACTTTTCATAAGCCACTTGGGGCCGACTCAACAATATTCCAGAAGCAAGATCTTATTACCTCTGTAGTTGAGATCAGAAATCCTACTACTTAATGGCTGGACACTGGGCCACTCTGGGGTGAAGTGTCAGGTGCTGTTCCTGAGGTCACAGGCTACCCCTGCCTGCATATTTGCTATAGCACTTTGCATTGGAGCTAGTTCTGGTCATATATATGTTCAGTTGTTTCTTGTGTCCCTCCCCTACTGGACTCCAAGTTCTGTACAACAATAGCAACAACAACTACTACTGGTTGCTTAGTGTGTCGGGTACTATTTTAAAAGCTTCACATGTATTACCTTATTCAGTTTTTCATTTTGTAGAAGTATATTCCCAGTGTCAAGAAGAGTGGTTGGCACATTTGGGATTTAATAAAAACTTGCAGAAACCAAGAGAAGGAATGACTGCCACACCCTTCCAAGATTGCCACTAAATTAGAGCAAAGTTCTAGAAAAAGAAGACGTCATGAGAAAGTAACCAAGCCAAAGGAACATCCTGAAGCACTCTCGAAAATTCGGATGAACCTTGCTTTGGTTTGTGTAATAAATTGCATGGCCCCTGGGTTTTTCAAGGATGTATTCTTACTTAAAAAGCATCAAGGAGTTAGCTATTTTAAGAGAATTCTGTTGTAGATTTTTTTTTTTTTTTTGTGAGGCAGAGACTCATTTCGTAATGAAAATAAATCATCCCCCTCCTCTAAAATAGTAATCACTGGCAAGAGCATCACAGATTAGCATTCTTCAAAGTGCTTTTCTACATATAGCCATATGCTTACACATACGCTTTTTGTGTCACTGGAGAACTCAGTGTGTTGAGTACCTATTCAGTGACAGAGCTCCTAAATACCAAGAGCCAAATACTCCCAATTTAACGGATAAGGAAACTGAGGTTCGGGGACAGGGGGTAACATATTTTGACTAGAGAAAGCCCCTTTGACAACTTCTGCCTCTGACAGGTCTTCTTAGACACATTATCATTTTGAACCACGACCTGGGATAATTCAAATTTAGAATTAGCTTGTTAGGTTGTTAGGTTGGCTTGTTAGGTTGTTCCCTGATCAGAGATGGCTGTTCTACATCCCTATTTTCAATTTATTTTAAAAAGATTTATCAAAGGCCTCCTATTGCTCTGGGAATGGGCAGGTATGACAGGAAACAAAAGAGAAAATAATTCCGGCTCTTAAGGACTTCTCTGGAACCTCACTGATAGCCACTCGCCACATGTGGCTATTTGAGTTTAAATTAAATGAATACAAGTTTAAAAAATTAAAACTGAGCTCATCAACTTCACTAGCAAATCTCAAGTACTCAAATACTTGAATTTTAAGTCTCTCAGTTGCCCCCTGTGACTGGTGGCTAACACGCTGGAGGGTACAGATGTAGAACTCACCACTGTCACAGGAAGTTCTCTCAGACAGGACTGCTCTAGGTAAACCATCATCAAATACACCATGCGTCTGGAGGGGGTAAGGGCTGTGAGGGGCATTAAACCAGGGTCGGGGATGAGCAGAGGTGGGCAGAGAGGTGTTCACGTGTACTGGGTGGTAAGGTAAGATCTCTGAGCAAGGGCCATGATGAATGACGATGAAACAGGCCACGTGAATCTCTAGGGGAAGCCCTCCAAGGAGGGGAGTACTTAGTACCTGGTACACTCCAAATAGGGTTGCATGCGTGTGTTTGAGGAGTAGCACAGAGCGCTCTTTGGCTGGAATGGGGGTAAATGAAGAGGAGTGATTGGGGACGAAATGAGAAAGGGATCCTTGGATCTCCATGAAAGCTGAGCACCAGCCATTTGGAGTTTGGTCTTTCCCTCGTCCTTCCTGTTTTCCCCTCAAACTTTCTCTCTTTCCACACCTCTCCACGCCTCTTTCTCTCTCCACACCTATGACAACTCAGGCCTCTGTAAGCGATGTCTCCTATTTGTTAATGAGACCCTTGCGGAGAGCAGAGCACAGAACCACACCGCGCCCCTGACGGCCTCGGGTCCTCTTCCCAGCTCGGAACTCTGACTCTGTGACTGCAGGATTTGGCAGGTCTGCTGCATGTCAGGTGGGCATGACGACTGGGAGAGGTAGGCTGTGTTGACATTTTCACCTTCTGGCAGAGGGATACTGTGGGTGATGAATACTAATCAGTACTGTCGGTGATCAACACGAACCCTGGAGTTTTCTACTTACAAAATAAAGGTGATAGAACATGGTTCTGACTGATGCACTTCACGCACTCATGGAGCACATACTGTGTACCTAGCGGTTTTCCCAGGGATGAGGGGATTCCCAGGACACCCGCCTCTTCATGCTAAAATCAGAAAGGCTCAGGCCAATTGCAGTGAGCCTACTTGTGGCGGACATCGTGACTACAAAGACAAGACCAGGGCCTGTCTTCAAGATGTCATAGCCCGGGAGACAAGACAGACAATACAGAGGTCTAAGTGCTTTGATAGAGGAGAACACAGTTGCTCTGACAAGTTGAGCACTTGTAAAGTCTCAGTAGAGTCAGGGCAATGAGGGAAGGCTTCCTGGCAGAGGAGGATAACTTGCTTTAATTCTGGAGGATCAATAAAGATCCTTGTGGCCCCAACACACATGGGCGCTCTGCAGAGATTTCCTTAAAAGGTAGGACAACGTGCACCCACATGTCTGACTCTTTCTCATGGTGCCCACCCCAGCACAGACCCATCTCATCCCCTGTCTCCTGGCCCCCAAATTCTTCTAATTGTATTGCTCTGTTTGACTCAGAAACACTAGAAGGGGGGATCAATATTTGGGCAAAAGGAAGCTGTTGATCACATCTGTAATTCTTTCTGGCATAAAGAGAACTAGGGGGCATCTACAAGAATGTATATTCATCTAAATTCGTGGGACAGAGGAGTCAGGCAGAAAGGCTTTTCAAAGGCGTGCTGCATCTTGCTCAGTGAGTGAGCATTTCTCAATTCTTTCTTAGAAGCAGACATTAAAACCTGCAGCACAGTCATTTAGAATTTCAAAGGTTTCTTCTTCAGGGGGTGGGACACAAAGACACCACCGTTATTCACATAATGCCGGGATGGTGGGGGACAGCAGCACACCATTAACGAAGTCCGTGCCGCAAACCTTTATGGAGAAAGGCAAGAGCTATTCTGCCAGGATAAAGAAGATGCTCATTACGGTTGTTTAAAAAAAGATTATTATCATTATTGCCTTTTAAAATTCACTCCTGCATCCTACCTAGGTTGGGAGAACTTAAGAGGGGAAAGACAATTTTTAAAGGTAGTTCATAGATCACTGAAGAATCACAAAACACTCGACATTCAATGCACATCCATCCATGTCTCTCTCTCTCTCTCTCTCTCTCTCTCTATCTGACTTGAGGGTGTCAATCTGAATTTAGAATAAATGCAACACCCACATCAAGAGATCCTTCCTTTCTTAGGGCAGATGTCTCTCAGGGCTGCTCTGCGTGGTTTTAAATGGTCCCCAAATCCTAGCCAATGGTTTGAAGGACCAAATAAGAGAGAGCTTCTCACACGTAAAGCTGCGGGTCCTTCAACGTTATCTTGCATGGCATTGCCTGTCTTCTCCCTCTCCTTTGTTTTGGAATCACATGAGGCGAATACCACAGATCTGAGTTGGAAAACCAGGAGCCCAGGCTGCAGAAGAGCCCGCAGACAACATTGTCTCTGAACTGCTATTGTTTCTATTTTAGGAGCACATTGAGTGATTAGCTTGGGTAACAGTAACATTGCATTACCTTGCACAGGCTGGAAATGTCTTTCAATAAGGAGGCAACACGGAGGCCATGTGATACAATCCTGTAGACAGAGCCAAGTGGAATACATCAAAGAGAGCCTTGATGCAGATGTTTCATGCAGAAGAAAATTAGGTCAGAGACCACTTCAATTTCAGCTTCTGCCAGCCTCGTTTGAGAGCTTCCAGTGAATTCGTAATGAATAGCTTCTAGGGCACTTTTCTCTCATTCAGTCACAGGCTGCCACAGCCAGATGAGCGTTCCATGCGGAATCTTCTCTCATTATTTAAAACTGCTACTTTGTGTTCTGAAATTCCAGAACCCTTCCAACGCACTACCACAGCGGCCTAAAACAAAAAGACTCCCCAAATACGGAGAGATGTTGATCTGTATCATATTCTCTCTCTGTCCCTTTCTTCCTCTCCCTCTCTGACTCTCTCTCTCCTATCCATCATACACGTACACGTGTTTTAAAGCATCCCCCAGTCTCTTGTTCGTCTGCCTATGCAGGTATATAAACCGTTGCTGGGGGAATACTGGAGATGTCGGGCTTTTTTAATCTTACTCAACTTTGAAGAAGCTGAGTGGCCTGTAGATGACCGAAATGCTTTGCTGGCTTCTTGCAGGAGCATGCACGTGTGAGTGAGTGTGGCATGCATGAATTTAAAAAAAAAAAAAAAAAAGCTTTTCTCTGAAAAGAGCAGAGAAGGGCAGTGTGACCTCAGTGAAAGTGAATGATGCATCTTCTCCCTGCCCACCCCCAGCCCCATCTCACGCGTTATTTATTATATCGGAGGGTTAGAATCTGGAGCACCCTAGACTCTTCCTTTTGATCTGCTCTGGCCGCCTAGCTTTTGCAGGGTTCACGCTGACAAATCCTTGCGGACTGGGGTGGGGGTGTGTAGAGGGATCACTTCAATTCATGCCAGGAGGAGAATCATTAGATTCTGAACACATTTGGAAGAGAGAGGCAGAGAGACAGACACATAGGATCACAGAAGCTCCTCCAAGCTGGGGACGCTCCCATTTCCCATGGGAAAGGAAACGAAGTGGCGGCCCCAGCAGCAGCTCCTCGGGACACAATTGCTTTGTCTTTGCTACCTCCAAAGCACCAGTGCGTTCATTAACTGTTGTCTCCGTTCTAGGGTTTGCAAAGCGGCGGTGGAGAGTCTCAGAAAAGCACTCGGAGGCCTGCCTCTGCTCCAGTCCAGGATGGGAAACCATCATGAAGATGTTGCCGTTCTTGCCTGCCCTTTAAAAGGCTTTATCTGGCTTTAAAAAAGATACTGGTTCCTGCCTTTCTTCCTCAACTGGGTCTCCTCTCCGCCCAGCACTCTCCTGCCACTGTCTCTCTCTCTCTCTCTCTCTCTCTCACACACACACACACGCACACACACACACCTGCTCATACATGCTCAGACACAATCACACTCAATTTCCCGAGGAGAGCAGGAGTGCAGAGGAGGCAGTGCCAGGGGAGAAGAAAGATGACCTGATAAAGAGACCTAGTTTAAACTCCACTTTGTTGAAACGGGACCAGCAGCTCTCTTCTGTGGGCTCTGTGTTCTCACCTAGAGCAGTGTGGGTGCTGATCCCTGATTCCCTCACGGCTTTGACACTGACCCAGTAAGTCAGTCTTTCTCATGTGTTCGAGGCACTTGCTATTATTTGAAATTGTCTGGCTGTGGGTTGTGGTCACAGATCTTGCTCCTAAGATGTTGTCTAAGACCTTGCTCTGAGGGTGAGAAATCAAAGCACCAGGCAGGGCTCATGCAGCTGCGGGACAGTGTGAGTCCTTCCAGACACACAGCCGTGGGGCAACTCAACACAGCAGAAAGAGCTTGCAGTTCGGAGTCAGGCAGGTTTGGGGTTGAATTTAGGCTCTCTTATTTCCTGGCTGTGTGACCTCACGCATGTTACTTGGGCTCTCTGATCCTCAGTTTCTTCCACAGTAAAACTGAGACAGTAACCATTATGAAACGTTGTTATGAGATTAAGTGAAATCTATGAAGTATACATGCCTGGTACATGGTTGGTACTCAGTAAATATCAGTGTGATTTTTATCATTGTTATTAAAAATTAACAATGGAGATACAGATTGACTGATATATATAGAAATATAGATATCTTTATTATATATTGATGTATATTGATGTATATTTCTGCATGTATATATGCAGAAATGGCACATATGACTTAGGGTAGTTAAAAAAAATAAACACTATCTGAATTGACTTTTCCTGTGTGGGCCGCATGTCTTATAAGATGCAGACACACACACACACACACACATATATATACACACACACACACACAAAATTTGATTTCTGAAGACAGTAGCAACTAATAGTCGTCTGAAATGCTTAGCAGAGATTTTGGCACAGGAGTGCTTAGTAAGTGTCAATTACATTTATTTTTATTTACAACAATATCAGGATAGTGATCTATTCCTGTTATCGTGCACTCCCTTCTCATTTTCCTCTCTGAAGAGGCTTCTTTTTTGAAAGGCAAAATGGGGGCAGACAGAACCTATATTAGCAGGAGTCAAAAGCCATCGATTCGATGCCGAGTTCTTAATCACAAAATCACAGCACTTTAGATCTCGGTAGGGGAGAAACTGAAACACAAAGCCATCACGTGACCTGACCAGGGTCATGGAGAATCCTGGTCCTCAATGAGTCCTCCTCTATGCCCTTAGCTATCAGAAGATTCAACTGAGGCCATGAGCATGAACATGCTTGGCACAGACCAGGTGCTTTCCACCAGTCAGCGCCCGCTCTGCCAGCACCTGCCAGCACTCCTACAGCAGCTGGGGCTGAGGGCCATCATCACCGCGGTGACTGCCACCAGCAGCACCGCTGTCAAGTGGAGCACTGCGTGCCCGGAACTGGACTTGGGCCCTGTCAAGTTGTGAGCATGGAGGACCACACAGCCCCCAGGAAGGAGCTCTGTGGCCCGTCATGCTGAGCAGCCTGGGCCAGCACCAAGCCTGGGAACTGAACATCAGTCTGCCAGATCCTGGCTCCGAGTGCTGGTATGTGACCACACACATTTACAGAAGCCAGAGAGACCAAATGAGGGGAAGAGAAACATCCATGTGTTCTTTTCTACATTTATTCATTCACTCACTTGCTTACTCATTCACTTTTTTACTCATTTAATGACTCTTTATTGAACATTGTGTTTGGAGAAACAGGGCTTCTAAGAGTTCATTGAATAAAGGAGACTACATGGACAGAGATACAAACCAATTACAATACAATATGTCAAGTGCTATAAGAGCAAAATACTGTGGCAACACAAGAGAGGCAGGCATTCGATTTTCCTGCTTCACAAGTATTGGATGGAGTAGAGACTGTGTAACAGCCAGCATTTGAGCAGAGAAGCAAAACTGATAAACCTTGGTATATTCCTACATGTGGACACACACACACACACACACACACACACACATTATATATATGAATATGTATGCAGGGATTCGACCTTACAGAATTATGGGAATTGGTTTAACAGTCCATGTATGACTATTGTCCTTGCCAAGGTTTGGCAAACTTTTTCCATAGATGGCCAGGCAGTAAATATTTCAGGTTTTGCAAGATATATGGTCTCTACATAGCAACTAGTCAACTTTGCTGATTTAGCACAGAAGCAGCCCCTAACAGTTCACAAACAAATGAACATGACTGTGTTCCAATAAACTTTATTAACAAACAAACAAACAGATTTGTCCTGTAGGCTGTAGTTTACTGATCCCTGGTCTTTGGGGCTGGCTGTGGAGCCCGTAGTCAATGGAACATACATTGGGTCAGAAAGATGGATGTGAAGTGGAGGAGAGCAGGGACAAAGTGGGGTCCATGAGATGACCTGGAACGTGTGTCTGTCTCTCATTGCCCTCAAGGTTTCACCTTCAATGATGTGAGAGTCCAGTGTGGGGAGGAGGTCTTTCCTCATGTTGCTACACCTGCATGAGACCCAGGAATTGGACAGATTGAAAGAGGACCCAGAGGGGACTGATCTGCCTACTACCTCATGGCAACAAGTCAGCCAAGAAGTGACATCAGGCGTGATGACCTTTAGGATGTAAAATGAATATGGACTCTGTCAATCTGACTAGCCCAAACTCACGCAAGATGTCTCTTATGACCCACATGACTGTGGAACAGTATAGAGAAGGAAATTCTGAAACCTGGCAATATTGTTTCACTAAGTGATTCAATCAAGTCCACACGGATGAGAAGGTTTCAGAGGAGAGGTTGCTGGAACTGGACTTGATGCATGAGTGAGGATTCTCCAGGTGGAGGGCATCCTTAGAATCCTCGCACAGCGGGGCGCCTGGGTGGCTCAGTGGGTTAAGCCTCTGCCTTCAGCTCAGGTCATGATCTCAGAGTCCTGGGATCGAGCCCCACATCGGACTCTCTGCTCAGTGGGGAGCCTGCTTCCTCCTCTCTCTCTCTCTGCCTACTTGTGATCTCTATCTGTCAAATAAATAAATAAAAATCTTTAAAAAAAAAAAAAAAAAAGAATCCTCGCACAGCAAGCTTTGTAAGCGTTCTGTTTGCAAGTGACTCCAATGCAGAGTTTAAAAGGAAAAGGAACAACCTGTTCTTTTGCCAGCCAAACACTTGAAGTATTTATTTTCCTAATTTTTCACTAATTAACTGTTTCCATCCACATCCTGATGCGAGCCATGTGGTGAGTGCTGTGGCAGACTCAGTTCGAGTCTCCCCACGCAGGTTGAGTTGGTCTGCATGTCTGGCACCAGCAGGCCCACTCACCCATGGGGCAAGGGGGCCGATCTGTCCCTGCGGCCCTGGGCGTCCCATGAGCAGAGTCCCATTTAGCTGCGTTTTAGCAGATAACTCCCATAAAATTTGTCTGAGTCACAGCACTAAATGTTTCCCCCTTTTCTAGTAACTTGTTCTTTCTTCCTGCATTTTGTCTTGATTAATGCTGTCAGATTTTACTAGATGTTCTAGCACCAAAAGTTATTATTTAATGCCTTATTTTTTCCAGTTCTTTCACTGTATTGATACTACCATTCACTAAGACACCCATATGTCCATCTGTCTATTCATTTTTCATGTATTTGTCCATCCATCCATCTCTCTCTCTCTCTCTCTATATCTATATATATCTTTCTCTCTCTCTCTCTCTCTTTTTTTTTCGGGGGGGGGCTACTACCTCATTTCAGTCCTTTATCATCTCATGCTTAAATGATTACAAGATCCAGTAAGTTGATTTTCCTGAAAGGCCTACTGAATGACTAGGATGTAGAGTAATATAGGTTTAGATTTGAATTTTGTCTCTGTCCTTAACTATCTCTACAACCTTATGTTATGTTATGTAACTATGTTAAGCACATAATTGAAACTCTCTAAGTCTGCTGAGGAACTAATAATCCATATCTCAGTATTGTGAGCCTTAATTGAAACAAGGTATATAGAACAGGAAGTTCAATGTCTGGCACATAAGAGGTACTTGATAAATGTTATTTTACTCTCCTCTTCCTTATTTCTCCTACCCTATCTACTCTATCATTTTCTTGAATATATTTTTCATAAATACATGCAATTGTTACCTCATTCTGGCCTTTGCTGATGCCATTCCTCTTCCTAAACTGTATCCTCCTCAATTCTTAATTTACTATTAGGAATTGACTCTGACTCTAGGTCTTTGGTCATGGAAACTCCCCTCCCCACATTAGCCATATTCTTATTTCTCTTTGTACAGAATTTATAGGATTTCTTGGATCTACTCATTCCTCAGGTAAAATGTTATCTCTTCCCATAACCTTTCCTGAATTCCCCCAATTTAAACTTTTGGTCCCCCTGCATCATTATAAGAAGTTATTGTAGGAAAGGGAAAGGGAAGCTGCATCTTTGGACACAATCTGTTGAGTGTTGATAGCTGCGTCCTACACTCTTCACAAGAACCTCATGAATTATCATTCTCTTCATTCTCCAGCAGAATGTTCCCAAGGTCGCTCAGCTAGTAAGGACCAAGGCAAAAATCTGAACCGAGGTCTGTCTCATTTCAAACGTCCTTTCCATTTCACACTACCTGGATTTCTTCTATCCTTTACACTAAAATAGTAATAATTACATTCTGACATTTATGAAGGATTACAAAAATTAAAAACCATGATTGGCTCCATCAATGAATTCTATTAAAGGATAAGGATATTTTATTTATTCTTATATCACTTTAAAGGTCCTGGAGTAAAAATTTAAACCTACCAGTAGGCACATGGTAAATGTTCAATTAAATGGCATTCAATGCACAAATAGAACTTTCATTAGAGTCCTTATTCTTGGAAGATTTTAACCCAATTTCAAATGTAATAAGTAACCATAAATCCTTCAACCATCATATTCTCAGGGTATGGTCAATTTTGGCATTCTTCCTTTTTAGTAAGGAAGTCTAAAACAAAGAGGAAATTATTATTATTAGTAGTAGTGGTAATAGTAGTAGTGGTGGTGGTGGTAGTAGTAGTAGTAGTAGTAGTTTTATTTGGTTAAGATCTTAACACAATAAAAGACTCTTCATACACAGCCCTTGGCTATTTTGTGAAAATCCTTGGACCAGCCAGTCCACTGTCCATGGCATTCAGTAACCTTGTAAAAGCTAAATTTGTTTTATTTATAGATTGGAAGAGCCTTTACCCATAAGGAGTACTGAATAAATAGACTTTCACCATTTCTCTCCAAAGAGGTTGGGAAGGAACTACTCATGAGGAAAGCCTGTAGGGTATAAATTGTCAGAATGAAGTATGGTCCTTTGCTCAGAATCAGAAGAGTTAACTACTCAAATCATAAAATGCCAGCTGAAGCTTACTTCACCAAGCAGAGGGGAGCAAAATGCAAAGAAGAAAAACATGACAACACTGAAAATGCCCGAGATGTAATCTCTCCAGATTAAATCATGACAACTTCATTGGGGATCCTAGAGGTCATGCTTTGCCTAAAAGACCCAGGAAGCATGCTTTGGGGGTGGCACAAAAGAGACTCACAGAGCTTTTAGTCTTCTCTTTTTAATTTAATAAAACAGAATGAGATTGATTGAGCAATGCAGACTAATCTGCCTATCTGGGAAGTGTTTATGTCTGATTATTTGTACTTGAGTGAAAGAAGAGCAATATTAAATTAAGGGGTGCAAAGATCAACCCAACATCATTAAATAATCATATTATGAATTAAAAAACACGAGTTCAATAATATTCTATCTTAAGTCTGTTATTTCTTTGGAGAGAAATGAAATGGCTATGCTCTGTGATAAACCCCCAAAGTCTGTGCTGTCCTCATAAAAGGAACATGCTGCTGAGTCACCATGAGCACTGAGATCCTTTCCAAGAGAAAGAATGGGTTTTTGTTGCTCAGTCCACATGAACTTGCCTGGTGCCCCTTCTGATTAATGGTATTTATTCCCCCAGAGAGCTGCCTGAGGCTGAAGGCAGAGATATGACATTGAGCAGAGCTAACCTAACTGGATCTCAAGGGGATTGATCACATGCCTGACCTTTCACTACGGTGTTCTAAGCATTTGAGTTAACTGGGTGTGCCTCCTCTGCAAATAAGTCTCAGTCATTCCATAAAAGGGAAGATAGGATGCTCAGATATCAGGTTGCAAGCACTGTACCTTTAAGACCAGTCAAGGTTTACCTTCAAAGCTTGGTGTGGGACCTCCTAAAGAAAAGACCTGTATGGTCATAAACTATTCATGCAGGTTATCATGTTTCTAGAACCACCTACTTTCTAGTTTCCTTACCTTGTCTCATTACCACCTGTCTCATCTCCTTGACAACTCTGATCTCAGATCTACCTTCAATTTATTTTTATTACATTCGTGCTCTCATCCTGGACATGTCTAGTCTTGTCGATTTGATACCTGACCTTGACTTAACCTGGCTCCATTTTCCCTACTTGTACTAGAGGTGGGTGTTGATGTCAGACCCGTTTGTCGGTATCCGTTCTTGATTCCACTGCCTGCCCCATTTTTGGCTTTGCTCTTTCTGTGAAAACATCAGTAAGTCCAAGAGGTCTCACGCCAGAGGCAGGACCCACAGATAAATTCTGAAGGGTTGTAGGTCTGAGACAATGAGCTCCACTATCCTTGTCATTTAAGCCATCAGAGGAGTCATGCATACATCCCAGAATACTCTTAACTAAGAAGGAGCCACACACATCTTGGACTGTACCTCAACTGTAGCTGTCTTGAGAAAAGCCAACTATGCCATTATGTATCACCTGGTGTGATACAGTAGAATATCAAGTGCTTTGAAGTCAGGCTGACCTAGCTCTGAATCCCAGTTCTATCCTGGTTAGCTGTGTCATCCCAATCAAGCTTCTTAACCTTTCTGAGCCTCAGTTTCTCCATCTATAAAACGGGGATAATTATACCTACTTTATACTGTTATTATGAGAATTAAAAGACATGCTGAATATAGAATACAGAATATATGATATCCAATAAGTAGATCTTATTATTATTATAATTATTGCCATAATAAGGTCTTAAAGCCTAAATTCTGGCAAGAATGGAGAAAATTTCAAATATTCAGGCAGCTCATTTCTTGAGAGATGGGTCACAGGATTCTTCGTGCACTGGGCTGTTGGATCTGTGTTATAAGTCACCAGTTGGCTTCCTGCCTGAACTTTTAATCTTGTCCCCATCTCGATTTAAAGAGGGTGAGAAAGCAGAGACATCAATCGTTTCCTTGTCAAGGACAACAGCCCCTTCCTTCTTCCTTAGTTCTCTCCTGGGGCCCCATCCACCCGGTGCCAAGGGATGGGGACTGCTGCTGAATACAAATCACCACGTGGTGGGGGAGCCTTTGTGCCTCCATGGGAGGCAGGAGTAATTTCACTGTCTCTGTGTTAGGCTGTGATGAGTCCAATCCAATCCCCCCACTCCTCCTGGGGTTAAGAGCCCCACCGTGTTCCACAGTCATCCTGGGTAGTGATGTAACCATGAAGATGGCAGTTACCCAAGGTACTGGGACACAGACTGTATTGATTTGTTCTTCTAATGCATTAGGAGGAAACAGGAAACCTCAGGAAGGTCACAAACGACAATTGTGCATTGACTGGCACAGACATTTACTTCATTCAGGAAAGCACAACTCAAGTGGCCTTGCTATCAGAGAGGAAAGGAGACCATAGATGCATGACTCAAAACTAAAGACAATAAGCATGGGCTGGATCAGAAGGAATCAGAAAGGACTGAAGCACCTAATGCTCAAGCTCACACTGGAGGAAGAGTCTTTGTTCAGTTACTGGCAAGGCCAGACCCTCAATCAATGTCGCTAAACAAGCGGAGCAAGGAATAAACCAGGCAAGGGTGATCCCCTTAGGTCTTCGCTCTGTTGATTCTCTAGGCAACGCTACAGCATTCTCCCATTTGATTCTGTGGTTACATGTCCCTCTTTCCATCTCTTGAAGCTGAGCATGTCGGAGAGCTTCCCATGCATTCTCACTGTTCTCAGCGTTCTTGCCTTTGTGATCCTCCTTGGCATCATTGGTTGCTGAAAAATCACATGTTTGGAGGTATCTCAGGCTTCCTGTACCCTCTCTCCTTCCAGACCTGGGTTCTGAATGTTTGGGGTCTACCTCCCAAGAGTTCTAGGCTGGCTTTGTCTTCCTGGATGATTTTAAGAGGTGAAATCTTCCTTTGAGGGTTCCTGTTATTTCAACTTTAGCAACCAGTCCTTGTTTTCTGGTGAGCAATTATTCCAGAATGTCAGCTCCCATGTTAGCCCACTATCCTCTAAGAAATGAAACCTGCAAAACCAAGCTTTTCCAAATGTTTGATCTTTACTCTTCTCAGGAGATTCTGGATAGGATGCTAAGGTCTCTTCTAACTCCGTAAATCTATAATGAAAACCAAGTCATCAGTCCAGGACTCTGTGGAATATTTCTGTTTTTTTCTAGAAACATTTCTGTATTGCGTAGCAGAGAGTGAAAAATTATAAAACATCAAGGTGAGATGGGCCTGAAAACTGTATTTTTGTTCAAGCTTTTGTAGGCTCTGTATGGACATTTAGTCTCTAATCCTGGGTCTGAGCAGCCATATGGAACACAGGAGTGATATCTCTGACAAAATACATAATGCTAGAGTTTACTCATAAGCAATGTAGAGCTTGAGTAAGGACAGTCCAAAGCTTCTGTGGAGATCAGATTCTAGCACAGGACATTATTTATCCCAACCCTGCCAGTCACTCTCCCTATAATTTAGGCACAAGACAGAAATTTTGTAGCCACAGTGGCCTCATATTTAAAAGGGATTACTAATAAATTAATTTGGGGTTACTATGAAGATTGAATGAGACAGTGGATTATAAGTAGCCTAGCACATAGTAAGTGTTCAACAAACGTGTTTGTTTTTCTCTGAGGGGCCACAAGATATCTAGCCACTGGGCTATAGTTTGAGTCAGGATAAAATAGCTAACACTTACTAACCATTAATTGCGTGCCAGGCAATGTGCTAAGTAATTTGAAAGTAATGTTTTCTTTACCTAGATACAATACTACATTTATATTTGTCTAGATATTTACCTAGATATGATACAGATACTAATCTTTCAGATAAGGAAAAGGAAGCTCAGAGGGATTAAATAACTTTCCTTATGTTATACATCCCATCACTGACAAAGCCAAGATTCTCATCTTGGACTTTCTCACTGCAGAGCTCATTCTCTCAACCACTGTGTTGTAAGGATGTTTTTGAATGAGAACTCAGTGGTATGACTTTAATAAGCAAAAAAACCCAGTGAACTGTAGAGTCCTTGGGGAAATAGGGGTTGGAGAATGGAGGTAGAAATGCACTAAAATAATAGATTCCAGTATTGATCTAGTGAGCTGGGCTGAGGAGAACGACATTAGTAGGATTTGTAAAGTTGTTATTAGTATTTGCCAAAGATGTTTGCCATCTCCCATGTTCTTCTTGGGAATGTTGCCTTTTGAATATCTCTCCAAAAAAAAAAAAAAAAAAAGATAATAAAAAGCATCCTTCTTCCTTCCTTCCCCGCCTAAACATTTATTCAATCTTTTTAACTGTAGGCACCAAGCTAGTTACCAAAAGTAGAGAAATGTGGAGCACGGGGCAAGATTTTATATTTGATATGTTTGATTCACAGATGCAACAAACTGAGTCTGGGAAGAAAATCTGGGGCAAGATTTGGATGAGCACTGAGTCTACACTGAGGAGTCTTGACTTCAATGACATCCTTACATACAGAGTTATTTAGGAAGAGAATGCTGTAAGGGTTGTGATTTCTAAAACCCACTATGGACCAGTGATGATGTTAACATTTGTCACATGGTGAACATTAAGAGATGCACAGATACAGTGAGATGAATACCTTAAACTCATAGGTAAAAAGTTCTGTCTTATGTGTATATGGGTTTGTTTTTCTGAGGAGAGTGTCCAGCTTTATTCTCAAAGGGTGAGTGACACAAAATGATGAAGATCAAATGCCAGTACAGTTGTCTCAGAAGGAAGGAAAAGTAGAGGAAAATAGGTGAAGGTTGGTGAAAAATACAATCAAAAGATGAGGACGAGCTGAAGTAGTAATCATGGAGATGGTGCTGGGAGGTGGAAAGGCTATTTGGGACCTGGGATTGACAACTGGAATGGATAATCAACCAGATGTGGAAGGTGAGAGAGAGGAAAGATGAAGCTTCAATGCCTCTTGATTTTCTAGCCTAGGAGCCAGGAGAGGAAATAGAGGAGCGCCTATAAATTTAAGGGGGGAGGGGTTGTTAAATTTAGTATTATTCTAAGTATTGCTTGCTCCTTGGAATGTGATTATGGCATTGCTATTTTCTCTATGGGTCTTAAAACATTTGTCAGGAAGTATAATTTAACTCATTGTCACAGTGAGCAAATGAGGGAAAACATGGTGATTTAAAATTTGTACTTCAAACACCAGAAGGATCTTTTTCTATAAAGCCTGGATATATACCTAAAACCAAGGGGCATGACTTCATCTCCCATTTCCAGTCCTCCCACCCCTCCATAGTCTCAAAAACAAAGGTAGTAATTCAAAATGACTTAGGATATGTTTACAGAATGGCAGGTGTTTAGACAAATTCTTAAGAAGTGATATAGTTCAGATCTCTTCCACAGTGGGTATAGGAACAACCTAGCTGTTGCCCGAATTCTCCCTTTTTATAAAGCTATTTGACATCACGTAGATATAGTTTAAGTTATATAGATGCCTTGGCTATTAAAAGGATAAAACCTTATAAAGAAGATTTTGAGTGAACATTGTGTGCCAGTATTCTATTTCTTGGTAGAAGTAACTGTTTAACAACATATTTTTATGATATTAACCCTGTTAAGGTAGATATTATTATCTTTGCTTTACTAATGAGGAATATAAGAATGAGAAACAAAAACGTGCTACGTTTGTTCAAGTAGGAAGTGGCAGGCTCTGTGGCAGAACTCTTCTAGTCCCCACTCCCTATGTTATTTGACCACCTCTGGACCTCTCGTCAACGGATCCCCTTCCTTTTCAGTGTCCCATCCCTTTTATGCCTCCTTTTCACTCTGCAATCAGTTTAGACTCCAGAACCCATAGTTATAATCAACCTATTGCTAACCCTCATTTTCCAAGCCTCCCAGTTCTTCCTTCTTTTTCAACCAGCAAAGCACAATCCTTGAACCCAGTCTTGCCCTCTTCATACCTATCCCACAGTCACTGTGGGCTAGAAAAGAAACACTCAGTCATGCTCACTGGTCTCGCCTCCAGTTTGTGACCACAAACCTCGAGTGGGCCCTCTACCCTACCTGGCAATCTGGCCACATTTGTCTAGTCAATTGATTCTTTCATCATTCAAGACACCCATGGTCAAGGCTTCTCATTTCTCAAATTTCCTGCCCTGCTCCCTTCTCCTTACTTTGAATGAAGTCTTTGCTTCTTGTTTGACTAAAGAAATAGTCATGAGCTGATGGTAAATACACCTATTCTCATGACCAAATTTACCAACCAATCTGCTATCTTAACTTACAGACTCAGCCTTCCTCCTATTTATATATTTACTCATAAGAATTGTTCACACATTTACTAAGACTAATACCTCCACTGATGTACTGAAGCACACCCCCCTTTCTTTTCTTTTCTTTTTTTTTTTTTTAAAGATTTTATTTATTTATTTGACAGACAGAGATCATAAGTAGGCAGAGAGGCAGGTAGAGAGAGAGGGAGGGGGGGAAGCAGGCTCCCTGTGGAGCAGAGAACCTGATGCGGGGCTCAATCCCAGGACCCTGAGATCATGACCTGAGCCGAAGGCAGAGGCTTAACCCACTGAACCACCCAGGTGCCCCCGTATCCCCTTTTCTAGGACTTTGTTCCTGCAGTTGTCTTCTCTCTATCCTCATTTTCCCCCTCGACTGATCACTGCCATCACCAGACAAACAGGCTTTACTATCTTCCATCTTAAGAAAACAAAACTTGCCCTCGATCCACATTCCCTTCCAGGTCTTACCTTATGTTTTCCATCTCTTTTAAAACAAACTCCTAAAAAGAATTGTCCACTCATAATTGCTCTCTCCACTTTCCTACCTTGAATTCCCTTTTAAACCTGTGCTAATCAGGCTTTAGGCTCCCAATCCTTCAAAAACAATTTTTAAAACCATACTTGTCAATGTCACCCAAAACGACATGTTGTCAAATCCAATGATGAATTCTCAGTACCACTTTCAAACTCTTAGGAGCTCTGACAAAGCTGTTTACTTCTTCCTTCTTCAAACACTCTGTTCTCTTCTGGGATGATATGTTCTGGATTTTCTTCTCCTTCACTGATCACCCATTATTAGTATTGTTGCTGGCTTCTTTGATCCCTGCTCTAACTCAAAGATTCAGTGTGGCTCTCTGTTGTTTCCTTGTCTCCACCTGCATTTACTCTTGGGTGACCTCATACAATCTGATCACTTCCAAATTTCTATCTCTTCTCCTCACTTCCTGCACGAGTTATGGAATACCAAACTACCCACTGAATATTTGGAGTGTCTATTATGTATATTACATTTAATATGGCCAAAACAGAACTCCTGGTTCTCTCCTTCCCCCTCAAAATACTCTGATTCTTTTCTGTCTTTTTCAAAACCTAGAAACTATTCTTGATTTCTCTTTTCCCCTCATTTCCTGCATCAGCAAATTTTGCCAGCTTTACCTTAATCTCATCACTTCCCTCCATGGCTAACAACACTTCTAGTCTAGGTCTCTTGACTGAACTACAAAAGCCTACAAAGTGATCTCATTGCCTCTACTCTTCCCTCTTCCTTCCACCCAGTTCTGTTCTCTACAGAGCAGCCAGTGTTCTTCTTAAAAGGAATTATGTTCTGTCCTCCCCAAATGACTTCAATTACTTCTCATTTTACTGAGAATAAAATTCAGACTATATAATGGCCTCCCCGGTGTTACCTGATCTGGCCACAGCTTACCTTTCTGACCTTATATTCTACTACTTTTCCACTGATCAATTGTGCTGTATTTACACTGGCTTTCTGGCTTTCCTTTATTACAGCAAACTCACCCCTGCCCCAGAGCCTTTGCACTGCTTAATTCATGTACCCAGAATGCTGTCAGACCAGATATTTACAGAATTCCCATCATCAAGAAGTATAGAGCATCTTAAAAGCATAGTATATCAGAATTAGAAGAGTCTTAGGGATCTTCAGAACCCATCCTCGCATCTTAAAGCTGAAAAAAATTGAAGCCCAGACAAGTTGAGACTTGCCCAAATCCACACAGTTAGTGACCAACCTGACACCTCCACCTCTCCTGACCAAATTCTGTCTCCTTTAAATTCTATTAGATGAGCTAATTACTCTGTGTATGGCATTCTTATTGGTTTGTATTCAAATTAACTATAGTTGGTTTTAAACTACAACATAATCTGTCCAGCAGAATTAAATGCTTCCAAATCATTTTGACATCTTCTTTCCTAGGGCAATTGGGCTCCAGTGGGTGACAAAGGGTAGAGGAAAGAGGATGGGAATGCAGGGGTGGTGGTATTTTGATTCCAAAGAAGTATTTGGCCTTTCCATGTGAAATCAAAGTGCCCCACCCTGGTGTTAATTCCGTTCGCTTGCTATCCTTCTGGAGCAACTTCCGGACACCAATGCCCAGAGGAGAAAACTGATCATATATAGTACTCACCTCAGAGTGACTTTTCTAAAGTATAGAACTGGCTCCTTCATTTCTCTCCTTAAAATCCTTCTGTGGCCTCCTCTGCCCTCAAGATAAATTCCAGTCTCTGTCACTAGGCTGCCAGCCCCTCACAGCCCATGGTTCATCATTAACCTCATCCCCTCCCACTTCCTTTCCTATGGCTACTGCTCCTGCCCTGGTTCTCAGTGATTTAGCCACACAAGTGTCAAGTGCATTTTTACCTCTCCAGCCCTAGCCCTTACATACCTGTCCTTTGTAACAAGAAGCAGGTGGTTACCTCTTCTGGGCATCCTGGGAAGGCTTTCTTAAGCAATGTCATTTGCTTCCCCAGGATCTTGAACATCTTGTGTGTGTCCCCATTGGAGCATTCGTCAGGGTAGGAAGGAATTTTGTTTGTTTTTTCAGTTCTCACTGCCCTGCTAGATTGTGAGCCCTTGAGCTGTTCTTCTTTTGGTCTCCATAGAGCCTCGTTCAGGACCAGGCACAATCGTCACTGAGAATGTGCTGGATGAATGAGCGAGGGAATGAATGCAACCAGCAGGCTGGCAGGGAGTGAGAAGAGCCTCCCCCAAGAATATTTTAATGGATTCTCATCTGCTGCTATCTTGACCACGCCTCTTTCCATCCCACTTATATTTCATAGACTTTACAATAATCTTTCCCCAGGGTTAAAGAGACCAATTACTCTTGTGAGGCTCCTTCTGGCAGGCATTGCCCCTGGCTCTAAAGGGCCTCTTGAGCCATCTCTCCAGTCCCAAACGTGAATGTGCTGTGGGATTTTACATTCACTTATTTTTTGCAGTGCACTCACTCCTAGTAGAATGCAAGATGATATCTAGCCGTGGATCTTTAAAATAGATATAAATTTATTTATATATGACTTAGGAAGAAGCCTTTTCCCATTTATGATGGCAAATTATGCTGGTTAAAAAAATTATTTGGGTTTAAAGAGTGAATCAATTTAACGAAAAACATTAAATTTACATAACATAGATGTATGGCAAAACTAGTGAAGTGGTGCCTGAATGACTAATGATTGGGAAATACTGATTCCATTCATGTAAGCATTCATTCATGTGTTCATTCATCCAGTGTTTATGCCACACCACAGGCCAGGCCCCATGTTGTGTAAGGAGTATATAGATGATGAGTACTTTCTGCCTTGGTCCCTGTCCTTTAAATTTTAGATACTCTCCCTGGGCACTCTGCACATTCCTCTACTGGATGCTGAGAACAATTTGTTAACATCCCCAGTGACGTGGGGTTACCAGATTGGGTGGGAATGGAAACGGGAAAATGTATGCACATATACCTGCAAATTTACACGGACGTGTGTGTTCCTATGTGTGAACATGTGAGGGTGGGCTGGGCTCACTGTTTCAAACAACAGAATATGTCAGAGGATATATGCACACACATCCTCACTCACACACAACCGCCTAAATGCTAGAATTGGAAATCTATACTGCATGGAACAGTAACTTGCCAATGGTGGAGTTGTAAGGTAGACCATGTGCAATGGAAAGAGAATAGACATTGGCATCAGATCAGAATTCAAATCTCAGCATTGCCGCCTACTGCGAAACTTTGGGTAAACGTCTTCACCTCTCTGGAGTTTCAGTTTTCCTCTGTAAAATGAGAGGACTGGACTGGATCAGTGACAGAAAATATAGTTCACTGATTGAGTGTACTGTACTGGCTTGGGTGGGAAGGTCTGAGGGCAGATCCTGGTTGAGTGGGAAAATGTGCTTGAATTACTAGATAAGTCTAACGTGTATGTGGGAGGGCAAATGGAACGATTGGTTATGTCTCATGTGAGTGTGAGAAGGGAGAATGGGAACATCTTTCTAGATTGCATTTAGAGTTTCTGAGTTGGATTACCTTGAAGAGAAGTTCAAGGTCTGACATTCTATAGTTTTCAATTTCATATTTTTCTCAATAGTCAGTAGTGAAGGAACATGGCAAAAATGGTGTTTGGGGATGGTGATAATGGTGTAGAATAGCTTCAATTTATCTCTGTAGAACTTGTAGGAGGCAGCCTCTAAAATGGTGCCCAGCGATCCCCACCTTTTGGTGTTATTTGCTGCTTTGTGTAATTCTCTACCTTTGACTGCAGTTGGATTTGTTTTGCTTCTAACAAAATAAACACAGTAGAAGTAATGTGATATCATTTCAGAGATTAAATTATAAAAAGACTATCTATGGCTTTTCTCTTGGGTTCGTTCTCTCTCCATCTTTCTCTCAGGTGCCATGTTGTGAGTCACCTGAAGGAGAGGTCCATGTGACAAGGAATTGATATCTCTAGCCAACAGCCAAGGAGGACCTGAGCCTGCCAAGAGCCCCATGAGTGAGCCTGGAAATGGACCCCGCTAACATGATCATTAAGATGATTGCAGCTTCAGCAGCACCTTGATTATATCATGTGGCGAGGTCTTGAGGCAAAGCTGATATGCCAAACCTGGATTCTTGCCCCATAGAAATCAAGAGGTAATAAATGTTTCAGGCTGCTAATTTTGGGGGTAATATGTTATGTAGCAATAGATAACTAACAGAATTCTAAGTTTGGCAATCACTAAGGCGAGTCTTGACAGGTAACGTGTAGGCCCAAGTTCCACACTCCATTTAGTAAGAATTACCATTGGCTCAGATCTTGATATGGCCGGCATGATATCCTCTGCCCATACAGCCACTTGAGTGAGGACCATGGTCACACCTTATTCTGAGCTCCAAACTTCCAACTAGTTTTCCTACATGTTCCACTGGCATCTCCCCCATAACATCTCTGAAATCCTCCCTAGTCTTGTTCTTCTGTTATTCCCTATTTTATGTCCAAGCCCTGAACTTTGGAATCATTAGTGATTCCCCCCTTGCCTTTACTCACTGTATATTATATCTAGAATCCCTCCAACTGCTGTCCAAGTTCACTACTGTAGTGATGTCCAAGTTCATTACTGTCCATGTTCACTACTAGGATTTCACATCCGATTAAGGTAATACCTTCTCACTATCTCCTTGCTTATGCCCAAATTTCCTCTGTGCTGCAACAGATAAAATGCCTTGCTTTTCTATGACTGGACATTTAATATATAATGTGGAGAAGAGCATGTGAAGATAAAACTAACCCTTATCCCATCACCATAAGATCTGGTTTACTTTTGTACACTCTTCCAGTGTCTGCCCCTGTACAAAAATGTATTTCCTTTGATGGTAATAGTGATCTCTACACAATCTTTTACTTTCAGTACTTCATTAAACAATAAGTATTTTCCCAATTTGCTACCTTATCTTAGAAATCATCCCATTTATTGGTGCATACTACTCCATGGAGGAGATATAACCTAAGATACTTAACTACTTCTCTGTTGGATATTTGAGTCGTTTCCAGTCTTTGTTGTTGTAAGTAACACTGGATTAATCTTCCTGGGTAAAAACTGTTTGCCTCTCTTTAATTAATTCACTGTGGTAAATTCGTAGGAAGAGAATTCCTTGGTCAACTCTTCTGAAGACTTTTTGGTACAGGATAGAGGTGCCGAATTTTCTAGAAGATTGATCCTTAGTGATAAGAGTGTAAAACAACATCATTTTATTCACTTTTTAAAATATATATAACACACTTTTTAAAAGTCCTTAACTTTTTTTTTTCCCCTGAGAGTTTCCTCCCTCTCCTTCTCTAACTCTTCCATGTCTTCCTTGTCCTCCTCTACCTCCTTCTTTTTCTTCTTCCTCTTCCTTTCAATATCAAGCTTTGCACACTGAGGTAGCACCAGTAAAGAAGTCAAGGTAAAGCCTGTGGCATCAGATTGCCTGGGCTCACAGCTCAGTTCTTATCTACTCAAGGAGCAAGAACACCTACACAGTTCTCTCTCAGGTCCTTGCTCACCTAATTTGCAAAATGGGGATATAGTACTACTTTCTCATGGAGTTGTTATGGTGCTTAAGTAAGTCAATATATATATAAGAATTCAGTGTTGGCCCACAGTGAGTGTGCAATAACTACCAGTCACTGTGACCAAATTATTTCAGATTATTTTCTTAGAACAGAGGCCCAGAAGGAGAATTACCAAGACACGGGCTAAGAGTACTTCTTATTCTCTTTCTAGGCATAATTTCCCAAAAATCATTGCGCTGGTTTCCACTGGTTGGAGGTGACATTTTCAAGGATTCTGCCTCACAGAGGGCTGAAGAGGAAGGCACAGAGGATAAATGATTCACTGTGGCCATGATGCTGCCTCAGCACTGGGCAACCAGGCCTGCGTCTGAGGAAAAGGCAGCCAGACTCACTGACGTTATGAAATCAGCCACGCAGGGGTGTCAGGCAACAAGCTGAAAGTGGAGAGAAGTCAAGGAGAAATATGATTGCCTCAGGACAGGGACTGCTCTTGTCAGGAAAATTCCTAGGAACATGAAGAGAGATGTGCTTAAACGGTTCTGTGAGTCATATCCAGGAATTTGTAGAACAAAAGGGCGATCACGCCATGGCCAAGCAGGGCTCCTGACAGAGAGCTTTTATGGAAGGACCAAGGAGGGCCGGCGAACACAGAGCGGACTGAGTCATTACCACCCTGGTGATTCCTGACCCACATTCACAGGAGCCAGTTCCCTTTCTTCTTCTTCTAGGAGGGACATTAATAGTTCAGTTCTTTTCAGTAGACAGGTTCTGGGTATCCGAGGGGCTTAAGAATGACTGACAGAGAGGTCTGCAAGGAACTGGATCCACGCTGATAAGACCTGACTTCCCAAAATAACTTACTCACCAGTTCCTTGTTGCCAGTAACTCAGCAGCAGTTGGGGTGTTTTCATGACCGCCTTGAAAGTCAGGGTGCTGGTTGATGCTACTGCTACTGATGATGATGAAAAGAAGGCGAGCGTGTTGATAATGATAATAAAGAAAGGAAGGAGAAATGCATATTTTCTGAGTATACCAGTGTGGGGGGCTTTCATGTACTTGATTGTACTTTATTCTCATGCCCCACTCCCTGCCCCCAGGAGAGGAGGAAATAATCACTCCCCTTGTACAGATGTGCCTCACAGGGATTAAGCGTCTTACCTATGGTCACACAGCTGCTGAGTGCCCACCAGGACCTTAAATTTCCACCCTCACTTCAAACCCTGGCCTTTCCCTCCACACCACATGCAGTAGATGAAAATGCCGCATGCATACACCCCACACACCCCTCACCTGGGTAAAAGACCCCCACGTAGCCATTCCAAAGGGCACTGGACCATTTCTTCTTCTTCTTCTTTTTTTTTTTTTTTGTAATTATACCACTAACTTTGCTGACCGGCTTAGACTCTGTCTTCTGTTGTAAAAAAGCCAACTGAACACTTTATTTCTGCCAGGCCTTTCAAATAGAAACCAGTTCCAGATTTGTGATAACAGTCTGGAGATTTGGGGACCAAAGCAGCCTGATCACCCTGGTTTAGGCCATGAGAATGGCCAGCAGCTTTCTCCAATGATCCTAAGTGACTTGAATCCCACCTGGGGCAGCCATGAGATTTCTCAGCAGAGAAACTGTTCCCAGTTGATTTTCTTTTCTGAGCAGCCAGAGAGCCCTTTTGGTCTTGCCCACTGGGAGCAAACCTGAGGCTGCCTGGCTTGTCAGAGTGCCCAGCAAGTTTGTTGACCTGATTAACCTATGATAATTATCTTCTGAAGCTACACGGTGGGCAGAAGGGACCAGACAGACAGCCCTGTTGGCTCGGCTTTCACAGCTCATTTCCACAGGGCATTCCCCTCTGGGTCTCTGGACATGAGCTAAGTTCATTCCCACATATTTCTTTCCTTTTTCGGCTTGTCCTCTCCCCTGCCCTCTATCATGCACATGCTGGGGTCACCAATTTCCTTGTACAAAGAGATGCAGAGTGGAGAAGGGAAAGAAAGGTGAATTGCTCATCTCCAGGATAAACTAAACAGTGTAATGCATATTTAATATGAATGCTTTGCAAAGCAGTAGTCATGTCTCCCAAGAGTTATGGTGTTTTTCAGGCAAACAAGAGAAGGGAATTTCCCAAAACACTCTTCACTAGAAAAAGGAGAATGTCAACTCTTTTCTAAATTGGCCGAGTCTGGAGGAGTGGTGGTCACAACATGGTTTTTATGGTTCCAAACCTGGTTTGAAGCTTGGTCTTACACTTTCTTGGTCTTCTGACCTTGAGCTGATTTTTTTTCAAACTTCCCGAAGCCTCAGTTTCTTCATATGTCAAGTGGGAAGTGAGACCTAGCCACAGGGTTGTTGTAAGGATGGAATGAGAAAACATAGGTAAGAACCTTAGCGTGGTGTCTGCTGCAGAGAAACATACAGTAATTGGATGATGTCCTTGCATTTCATTACATGGCGTGTCACAGCGAAGGCAAAGTCCAAGAACCATACAGTCCTACAGGTCATGCACCATAAAGCAAAGTGGAGTCAGGAGTCCAGGAGCCATGGCATGAAGAGATTCCTGAGGGGACCCTGTTCTGAAGGTGCAGCGCTGCCTTTTCTGCCATAAAGGAGAGCCACTGAGTGTTGCGCTCAGAAAACGGTGTATGACAGGGGTGATTTGCTTCAGCCCTAAGAGACTGGGAACAAGAACTTCTTTTCATAAGCCACAATGCCCCTTGAGCATTATGACTTCATTTTTTACTTGAAGTAAGGCTCAAAAAAGCAACTATCAAATGATACCCATCCACTTGAAAACCCCGATCGGCCTCAGCAGTAGGCAGGGGAAGGTCACGTCATGTTCTAGGCCAGTGTGATTGAGGTCAGCTTTTCTGTTCCTTCAGATCAATTCCGTCTTTTGCTCATGCGAGGGGACCTGGTGCCAAGGCATGTGAATCATCCGTTACTTACATTTAAAAGGGAAAAAAGTATAACGATGCTATATAAAATTTAGAAAAAGAAAACGAGTCAAGCAAAACCACTTTGAGTTTTCTTAATTTCTTTATCTGAATCCGCTCAGATTTTAGGTAATCATAATCATTACAGACATTTAAAATGTTTGCTTCTTTCATCTAAAATTGTATCATAAGTCTTTTATTCTTTCTCATAGCCTTTGCGGCTGTCATTGTAGATTTTCCCGTAGTATTCCTGTCCCCTGATGTCGGACACTTGGGTGGTTTCACATTTTTTCATTAGTCAGGCTAATACTGAGAAGAGCATTATCTTCTGCAGGTGCATTTTATTTTTTTAAAGATTTTTATTTATTTGACAGACAGAGATCACAAGTAGGCAGAGAGGCAGGCAGAGAGAGAGAGGAGGAAGCAGGCTCCCTGCTGAGCTGAGAGCCCCACGTGGGTCTCGATCCCAGGACCCTGGGATCACGACCCGAGCCGAAGGCAGAGGCTTCAACCCACTGAGCCACCCAGGTGCCTCTGCATTTTATTTTTTTAAATGATTTTTTTAGGGGGGATAAATTCCTAGTTTGGAATGACTCATAATTCTTGGTATTTATTACCAAATTGCTTTCCACAAGACCTGTGCTAATATTTTTGTCCCCAGAATATTACACTCACAGAATTGTTGGACTCGGGTGTTACTTACTTATTTATAATTTGCTAATCTTTTGTCTGATGACTTGTGAACATAGCCATGCCTCTCATTAACTGTTTGTATTTTCCTCTCAGATGGTCTGTTTTTGCAAGAACAGAACCTAAGTTGGGTGTCCTACATGTGACTGTGACAGGACAGCCCCAGCTGCCCTGAGGGGTCACATTTCTCATTCTACCCTGGCCCTGGAAATCTGGTCGTCTGACGCTGGTGCCTTGCTCTCAACCCGCTTTGCAAGCACTTAGGGAAGAAAGGGTATGCACGGTAGGGGTACAAAGTTTAGTGATGGTGGGCGGAGGGCCAACAAGGAACACGCAGTACGGGGCAGGGGAGTCCCCAGGATCAAGATAGGGAGCTCAGGGAATGCCTTTCAGAGGAAAAGCTTCGGCTGACATGAGAAGGATGAATTAGAGCTTATCAGGGCAAGACAAAGGGAAATGGCACCCCCTCTGCCATTATCACCATCTCACTCCCCATCTCCGTATCCTCACAGTACTTGAGTCATGCTGAGATGCACACTTTCATGCCCAGAGTTTGCTCACACTGTTCCCTGCGTCCAAACCTCCTCTTCGTTCTTAAACACTTACTCAAGTCTTATGTAGTCTTCAAAGCCCATGTGAAACTCACTTCTTCTAACTTCCCTGTCCCAGTCTGGAGGTGGAGGTGACAACAAAGGAGGATTCCTCTTCCTCCGCGTGACCTCCCACAGCACTTCGCATGTACGGCAGCTGCAGCTTTCATCAGTTTTTGCCTCCTCCACTGAACCGTGAACTTGGACTCTGTGTGACTCCTCTCTCCGTGTTGCCTTTGCTGCGCTCAGGGCCTGACTCAGGGGGTGCCGGCTGCCTGCTGAGCCACGATAAACTCATTGAAAGACCATCTCTTGAAATTCAATCCCTAAGCACCATTGCTGGAACTCAGTAGCTTCTCAATAAATAAATACATGCTGAATACATTTAAATAGTCAAGTTCAATTTCAACTAGGTCTCCCTTTAGGGAATCACTATTTTTTTCCAGTGGCATTTGCGCAGGAGTCCACCTCCTATTTAATGGGGTTTTCTCTATGGCCTGAGAAACCAGAGCCTTCCTCAAGATCATCCGTGGACTCTTACCAGCCTCAGCCACCATTGAGCAGGCCAAAGCGTGTCTCCTTAACACACAGTCCTTTTTCCTCCTTGTGAGAAAACCAAGCCTACTCTGCTATCTGAGATGAATAACCCCTGCTAAAATAGAACCCACTGAGTCTTCCAGCCAAGGAGGCGGCTGGCGGAGATGGGGGGGTTGAGCACGTTTTGAAGCATAAAATTTCCCAGGATTAGGGCATTTCATTAGGAGACTTCTGGATGTGTTTTTCTCTCTAAAGACTCAAATGAAAGTCCAGAGAATTTACCAACTACAGGGAACCATTCTTTACCATCAGGAGCTCTGTTGCCCATTAACTATAAACAAGTATGTGCGTTGATCTAACAAATGCCTATTTATTTTTGGGGGGCTTACCCTGTTTCATTTTTAATTAAAATCGTTGCATTGATTTGTTTTTAAAATAATGGTGAAGACTCTGATTTTTGTAGGTTGAGAAATAAATTATCATTTGAAGGATTAGAGTGGCTCTTCTTTTGATTTTAATAAAGATTAGAAGAAGAAAAAGAGGCACAAAGGAATGAATGCCGCTCCCCCAATATAATGAGGTAGACAGCTTCCCCCCCTTGATCAAACAAAAGAACAAATGTATTAAACAAAGAGTATAGATTTGACAAACCATCTCTGCTCTCGCAAAGGATTTTCGAGAGGATTTGGAAAGTTGTAGCCTGACCGTGTTCTGTTATTTCTGAGTATATTAAAGCCAGTACTCTGTTAGCTTAGGTATTGTTTTTGTGTGTGCTTTGCTTCCCGGCAATAGAGTCTTTCTTTAAGAAAAGCAATTGGGAGATACCCTGGTCCTGGTTAATCTGTTCCCCCTTTCACACACAGACCATTGTCTGAATGTGCTTCCCGAGAGGCACGGGCATTATGTCCTGGGCCCCTCTCCCAGGTCAGCAGCCCGTACAAAGGGAACAGCACATCTTGGGAAGAGCCCGCTGGATTTCCATTTGACACCAGAGCAGCCCTGCTTTGTGCAAGCCTCCATGCAAAATGTGCCGATTCCCAAGGAAAAACAAACAAACGAAAACAAAGCAAAACAAAACAAAAAAACGGAGCAAGGAACAAATGTGTGGTGGTGTTTGTAACTGTACCACCCAGACCCTCCACCCCAAAGGGGAAGGATCTGGGAAACTCTGCCGTCCTCATGGGTGACTGCAGGGCTCTGAAGGCTCAGTAAAAGATTCATCTCTGTGGGGTGCTGAGGGTCTGGCTGCATTTCTAGAATAGGAAGCTCTGGAACTGTCCTTTTGTTCCTGTATCCCTTGTGATTTCCCAGCCAGATGCAGAGACAGGGCCAGCTCTCTCTACTCCTATCTGTCCACTCCGGCAACACACCCCAGGAGTTTCACTCAGCCTTACACAAAGGTGGTCCTTTTCATATTGATATCCAATTACTACCCCTTCACTGGATTTTTCAGTGAATATGGACCATATTTTTCAGTAAATATGGGCACACACACACACACACAACCCTGGATAGCTCTTGATCTCCCTCTTCCCCTTCCTTCTCTTCTCCAAAGAAGCTTCTTAAATGTGCTCTATTCTTGCCACATCTCCCAGCTTCAACTCCTGCTTCCTTCTCAAGTCTCTGCAGTGTGAGGGCTGGCTTCGCCCCCACTTAGGACCCCAGCCTGGCTGAGGTCACCAGCAACTGCCATGTTATTAAAGGCCTTATTTGTTTATTTACTGTCTCTTCTTCCAGACGATGAGTGCTTTCAGGATTGGGGTCAGACTTTATTCATCTCTGTGTTCACAGCACCATGATACCCAGGACCTATTTGACTAAATGAGCTTATTCCAGAACTATCACATTGTCACAGCTTCTAGAGTTATGGGAACAAAATAACATGTCCTGAGCAAATAACACATGAGAACAGCCATGTACATTTTCTTGGTCATCTTTATTCCCAAGGGTGTTTGGCAGATGAGGCCGTTGAGACTGGAAGAGACTAAGCAACATGCTCTAGATCCCACGGCCAGTAAATAGAGGATGGCAAATTTAGGGGTTGTTTTCAAGGCATTTCTGTTCTTTGGGCTGGTGTGGGTTGTGGTTCAAATGATGGAGGCGTTGAGAACACTTCATACAAATGGAAGACTCCCTCGAGGTATCCCCAGAGGTTCAGGAAGTGGGGGGCAACCTCCAAGCTGCCATCATGGCTAGAGAGATCGATTCTGGGAAGCCCACGACTTTCATAATTGGTAAAGGGACAGTAGTGACAACGAATAATGTGAGACTTAAGTTCTTCTATTGCAATAAGTGGTGCTAAATTTATTAATTTTGTTAACTCAATTAATTTTCAAAACAACCCTATGTAAATGTTTCTATTACTAGTCCTATTTTATTGATGAGAACACTGAGGCACAGAGAGGTTAGACAACTACTCAAGGTCATACAGCTGGTAAGTGATGGAACTGAGATTCAAACCCAGACAAGTATCATTCCAGGTCTAGTACTGCAACCACTGCAGTACCCCAAGAAGTAATTCCCTTCTTTCCGAAAGTCCTCGAGTTGCCACATTTGCCTTGGAGTGGGAATATCCTGAAGTCTCATCATGGGTTCTCTAAGTCAAATAAGCTGAGTTTTTTTCATCATGTGATACCTTCTCATCATTGTGGCAGTTTACTATCTTGTTTTGTTCTTTGGGAATCATCCTCCACTTCATCCGTCTTCTCCTTAGAGTATGAACCCGAAAACGAAGTAAGGCATTCCAGAAGTCATCTGATGTAGCATAATTCACACACGGCTCAGTTTTTGAGGCTACGTCACATATGTTAATGTATGCTACTTTTGCTGTTCTTCCTATTGACCATACCTCCTGAGCCTTTTATCAATGGGCCACTGGGACATTCTCCCATGCTTGTTTGATGGGTATTTGGGGCATAAGTACAGGCAGGTCCTTAAATTTATCTTTGCTAAATTTCACCTTCAATGATTTCTGTGAGTGCTAAAGTGCATAGGATTTGGAATCAGAGAACCTCAAATTTGGAGTCTACTTTGTCACTTAGGAGTTATTTGATCTTGGGTAATATCCACGAACTATGCTTGCCTCAGTTTTCCCATCTGTAACTTAGGGCTAATGGTATCAACTCTAGAGAACTTGGGAATTCACTGAGAGAAGAACTTTAAAAATTATATTCCTATTATCATTATAACTGCAAATGTTTCAAGAGCCTCTCAAAAGTCATGAAACGATGGCAATGTACCTTTCCTTTGTTTTTGCTTTTATTCATAGGCATTACATTTATGTTGTTCATATAATCATTCCTGCAAGGTTTCTAGCAATTTGCATTTATTTCTTAGAAATGCTTCATAATTATTTACTGAGAAACCAGCCATGGAATATGAAATACCTATTCCTAGAAATGCTTCTAGTGAGCTTTAATATTTGTAGAACAACTTCAGTAATACAGTTGTCTGCACAAAGTGTTAATAGAGGATTATCACCTTCTGGAGATAGAACCTGGACTGAGGCACATCAAACAAACAGCCTGATGATTTTATGGCTTCTGTCTCTGGCCGAGTCAGAGACAAGGGTCATCTCCAGTTTTCAGGCTTCCTCTGGGGGCTGAACTGTCAGCCCTCCATTGGAAATATGAGAGAATAAGAGAAGAAAAAAGATAAATTTTATTCCTGATCCAGATCAGAATTGCGCCTTTATAATACTGATCTCTCTAACCATCTGAACTACAAAATTCTGGAACCTTTTGCTAACCTGGACTTTCAAAGTCATCCCAATCCTCTGGCATTGTACTGACTTCTCAGATTCTTCCCTGACAGGCTCTGATCACTTATATCTGCCTGAGCCTTGCAGACTTAGAGGGCTTCCAGCCTTGCCCACCGCCTCGCTGACATCAGACACCTTCCTAACCCTCAAGTCTTCCACAATCCCCTGGCCTACAGTGTGAGCTGCCGATCAAACTCCGCTGTTACCAGTGTGGAGAGAGCTATAAACTACAGTCTTGAAAGGCTCTATTAGGTCTTCAAGATGAGGAAAGTTCATAATAAAATAAATTTTTCCTATGTTCAGGCAATGGACACCTGCACAGCTGATTAAAATTGGATTTGAAGCTAATGGGGCAGGCAATAAAACTTAAAACCTAGTGGTTAAGTTGGTTAGGATTTTGAAGTGAGACAGATTTGTGTTTGAATCCCAGCTCTTTTCATTGTTGTTATAATGTGGGAGCAAGATATTTCCTTCCTAAGTCTCAGTTTTATCACCTGTAAAATGGAGAAAATAATTCCCATCTCATAGAATTTTTGTAAGGATTCCATGAAATAATGTGTAATGTATCTACCACAGTGAGTGCTTTATGCATAATAAGCACTTCATAAGTACTAGTGTCTATTATTTAATTTGATGTGGTACTCATTCTCCATGATTCAGCCCAGCCTGCCTGACCCCAACATCCACGCTCTTTCCACTATGCCGGATGGTCTCAATTTTTCCATTTATGACTTCAAACCTATCAGGTGGCTCATGAGGTCTTTCTCCAGTTGTAGACTATTGGATTTTTTATTTCAATGAGTATAGTTTTAGTTTCTAGAAATTTTGGTTCATTCTTTTTAAAGTAGCTATTCTTTCTCTTTTTCCAGAGTATCTCATTTTTTGGTAGCTCTTTTTTTATGCCTTTAAACTATTCAGTACACTTGTTTTATAGTATCTTTGAAATGGATTATCTGAGTTCTGTAGAATGTAATTCTATCTTTGTTTCTGCTGACAATCACTCATGATAGATCAACTTTGAGGTATGTTTTTAGTTTTGCATTGAGAGTTCATCTTGAGACAGGGTCTTTATTTGTGGAAGTCTTGTTCATTTTTTACTGAGGTTATTTGCCCATAAAGGTGGTGATATTTGCTGCTTATAGATACCCCAAGAGTATTAGAAATCTAGAACCTATTTTTTGTAACAGTCGAGCTTGAGGGTTTCAGGATCATATGAGTCAGTATAAATGAGGGCCACAAAAACACTGTGGTACAAGTTGGTGGTTTGAAATTTCAAGCAGATATATTTTTTTTTCTCAAGCAGGTATTTTTCCTAACTGCAAGCTCGTTGAGGAGACAAGCTTTCTTCTCATCTCCCTTTGGGGATACGCAGATTATTTCCGGTTTATCCTTTTATTGAACATGCTATTCTTCATGGAGCCTATTGTTTTGCAAATGACTGAGTTCTGACTCTCCCTATCTTGCTTCACCCCACACCTCATCTCCTAGCCCAACATGGGCATTAAAACCCCAGCCCCTAGATCACTGAGAGTGACCATGCCTGCCTTTGGTCACCTCAGGGCAGCTACACCATTAGCACACACGCTTACAACCTTGCTTTTGAGTTTCTTCCTCATTTCTGACCTCTAAACTTTGAGGATTTCTCTTTCTTGTGATCCAGCCATGCAACTAAAAGGATGTTGGTTGTATTTTGTCAAGCACTTATAGACATTTGGAAAGGGATATTTTTCAAAAGCTCTACTGCACAGAATGCTGGAACCAAAGTTTGACAATGGAAGACTTTCTTCCGTTGATCAAGACATCCCATCTTTAGTGTTTCCTTTACCATGAACATCTCTGCTGCAAGGATGGTGTTCATGGGAGGGGACTGGCCCGAGAATTGTTCTCTAACCACCTGAGGAGTTTCTTCCTTAAGGCTTAGCTGTTTAACTATTTTATGCTCATTGGCCCATAAAATGGGCTCTGTCATTTCGACCAAAACTATAAGGTGTTAAGCAATATCTGATATGATTGCCATTTCTCTCAATTCGTATGTTCCTGCTCTTAAAAAATTTCTCCCAAGGGAATAAGAGAAATATCTGATGATATATGCATATGTTTCCTATGTACACAAAGAACCTCCAAGAACTGACATCTGAAGAGAAGGAAGATACCTTCATTTGCTGGGCCACATGCATTGTGGAAGGGAGAACCACTTTTATTGCTTTGGGTAATGACAACTAATTTCCCTTCAGAAATGATTGGCCATTTCCATTGCTCAAGCCCATTCGGTCTTACCTCACCCTAAACAAGGAAAAACTAGAAGCATTTGCCAGAGCGGGAACTAAACCTCTATCAATTCAAGCACATACTGCTACCTTCCTCTTACCACTTTTTATACAGGAATGAGCTTCAGATCTTCTCAATAAAAGTCACCAAGTCTGTACAATCCAGACGGCCTCTCTTTGTCCTGGAAGATGTGTCTGTTTTGTTTCATATCACCTCATTCTGCAGTAAATTGTGACTTCTGGGGCATAGGGGCAGCACAATTACCGAGCTACTCTTTCAAGGGCTTAGGCTAGAAGAATGAAGGAGCACAATGTTTGCTGATTGGCAAGAAGCCACAGGATTATTTTATTTTAACTTGGGATATATGAGGCATGGAGGAAAGAACATCAACTCTGGAATCAGCCAGAAATGAGTTCCAGTCTCCGTTCTGTACCTCACACAACAGTGTGCTATTCGGCAAGCTACGAAACTTCACCAAGCCTCAGATGTATGAATTAGAACCAGTTTGTAAGAGGTGGGAAGCTGGTATGCGTGAGAGGCCTAATTGAGGGGCAAGCATGGCACAAGAGAGGAGATTTTAGAGCCATCCAGAAGTAGGCTCAAATTTTGGCTCTGTTGTTTCTTTTTATCTCAAGTGGGAACAACACCTGCTGTATAGAGTGTTGTGAGGACGGACATCCGTGAGAAAATCTCTTAAGCACTCAGTCCACAATGTAAGATGCCCCCCCGCCTTTATTTTGCTTGTTGGCACAGTCCTTGGTGCGGCACATACCCAGTCCAGTCCTTTGCTTCTTGAGGGACTTGGTGACTTGACTCAGCTCTACCCTTCAGGTGCCCTCCGTGCAGGAGGGGGGCAAGTCGTGCAGGTTTTCACTGAAGTAAGATGACCCTTTCATTCTCCTTCCCTCAATTTTTCAGACAGGGGAGGGGTTATTGGGAGCAGAGAATGGCTCCAGGCCAGCAGGGTCACTTCCTGCCTAGCACCTGGCCCTCCCACAGAGCTTTCCATCTGACAACCTCTGGGACTGTGACAACAGGACCCCGGCAAGGGGCCACTGGCCAAAGCCTGGCCTTAAATTCCTGAGAGGCCTCTGGAATTTTCTGGAGACAGACAGGGCTCTGTCAGCAGCCCACAGCCTGGAAAGGGGAGAACAGGGTGTATGGCAGGCTATTACTCGGAGCCTGCTCCCTCCCTGAGGCTTGTGGTTTTTGAGCTTTAATCGCGGAGATCACAGCCATCCTGTTTTATTACAGTGCCAAACAGGGCCACCCCAGTCCAGCCCGGGTGACGGCAGCTCCTTCCGGAGACCCTCAGCCTGGCCTCGAGAAGCAATGTCTGCCAGGCCCCAGCGCCTCCTGTGGGGTTTGTGTTTCCCTTCCTATTAAATCCTCTCTGTGCTCAGAGGGCCGTTCCACTTTCCCATCTCTCCAGCTCTGCCTCTGGCTTCTTTAAAGGCTTCAGTGTTTCCTCAAATTAAGAGACCCAGCTGCTCGAGGCCCTTTGTTCAGTGTCTCCAGGATGACCTTTCAGATAATTCGTCCCCACTTGCAGGGGCTGAGCTTTGCTGGTATTTAGACTCAGAGCTTCCTTGGCTAATCGGAATTTATTATCTTCTTTGTTAGGGGACTATGAGGTTCTTTTTCTCCATGGAGGGCTGTCTTCTGGGTGAGTGATACATGGGCTGGCCTTGGCTCTCTAATCCTGGCAAGTCCCGTTTCCAGGTTGTGTCTCCATGGGCCCCAGAGACTCTCTCCCTGGGGGGTGTGTGTGTGTGTGTGTGTGTGTGTGTGTGTGCGCGCGTGCGCGCGCGTGCGCGCATGCTCACTTGACCCTGGAAAATAAAGACTTTCAGGTCTCAGCATCCTTTGGGGATAAAGGAAGCGATTAGAGATGAAGGAACATGGAGTCTTCTGTGGTTTCACATTCACAGCTTTACTATAGCTGTTTAATTATTCTTGCAAATCTGATTAAACCTTGTTGAGTTTTTTTTTATTGTGGCAAAATGTACACAACATAAACCACTTTAATCATTTTTAAGTGGATCGTTCAGTACCATTAAGTACCTTCTCACTGTTGTACAACCATCACTGATATCCATCTCCAGAACTTTCTCATCATCCTAAATTAAAACTCTATACCCATTAAACACAAACTCCCCATTCTTTATTCCAGCTAGCCCTAGGAAATTATCATTCTACTTTCTGTCTTATGAATTTGACTATTCTAGGTACCCATGCGAGTGGAATCCTATGGTATTTGTGGGATAACATTCCATTGCATGGATATGCCACATACTGTTTATAGTCACTTGTCGAGGGACATTGGGGTTGTTTATACCTTTCAGCTACTGTAAATAATATTGCCATGTACATTTGTGTACAAATATCTATTTGGGTCGACTACTTTCAATTCTTTTGGGTATATACCTACAAGTGGATTTGCTGGATCATATGGTAATTTTATTTTTAATTTTTTGAGAAACCACCATGCTGTTTTCTACAGCAGCTGTACCATTACGTTGTTGTTGTTGTTGTTTTATAATTGCCATCCTAATGAGTGTGAGGTGTGTTTATTGAATTTTGAGGGTGATAAAAATGAAAATTGCAATAGTGATCATTTATTAAATTCACACCATGTATTAAATATTTAGCACAAATGATCTCACTGAATCTTCAAGACAACCCTCTGTGGTTTGTTGTTATCTCTATGTTACAGAAGGGAAAACTGAAACTCAGAAAAGTATGAACTTGCTCAGAATCAAACAACTGGAAAGGAGCAGAGCTGGAAATCATGTGCAGGGCTGTCGAAATCCCACATCCAGGCTCTTTCTACTATGCGACTTTTCTTCTAACCACATTTAGATGGGTGTTACATAAGTATTTGCTATTATTATTTTCCTGCATAATTTCTTTCAATTCTTCTTTCCAGTTGCTTTGTCATCCAAGCAGATTAAAGGAAAGAAACATGTCTTTTTCGTCCTTCACATTTTTCCCACAAAACTAGTATAAGCACTTAGTCAACTTATTCAAACATTCACCAAGCCTTTGAGATGCCCACAATCCAAATTTCTGCAAATTTTCTTCTAACGATGCATGGTGGAACTCTCTGCATACATTCTGATACCCCACCCCTCTGTCGCATGGCTATACGTACTTTCTTTTCCCACCATCAGGCCCCAATCTCCCACTCTTCTAGCTTTTTCAGTGGTGTTTTCAATTTCTCTTGAACCTCAGAGATTCTTTTGCAATAACATCAATCTCTATTGCAAAAGACTGCTACGTTCTCTTAGTATGGATTTATCTCTCCAAATTTTGCCCCAAATAAATAAATAAAATGGAATGCCACACTTCAACAGCAGAACCTAAAGTTTGTTTTTCTGCTGCGAAGCCGAACATTTATTGATGAATCCATATTGTACTGACAGCAACTCCTTCAATAATTTCATGGGTTGTGTAGCAGTTGGTAATAGTGCATGCATGTGGGCAGGGAGAACTATGCAAATATCAGTAATAATTATGCTTGGTGTATGCAAATTCCACCAGGTATTTTCAGAAATTAATCTTCCAAATTACTTTTGCACAATTCAGGAAAATTGAAATGTGCATTTAAATAATTGTAGAAAAATTTAAAAGCAATCTCCACTCATTTAAATCATCCAGTTAAGGTGTTATTATAAACAAAAGGATTGTAGATATTTAAGACACAGCAGCCATACTGTCAAAACAGAATTATAAGGACCATGAGAACTATGCTTTGTTTGTAGACAACTTAAACAGGGATGACATTGTTCAGGTTATTTTGTTTGGTTTAAAAGTTTATTATTAATATTCCTCAAAAATCATTCCTGAAAAGAAGCATTATTGTTTTATTTGTTCTTATTTATATATTCTTTATGTGTTTATATCTCCATTTATCAGCCCATCCACCCATCAAGTGTATGTTTTAAGCATGACTGTGTGCCAAGGACTGAACTAAGTTCAATTACAGGGGTAAGAAAACCTTTTGTCTTGTGCCTGTTGCCCAGTGTGGGTCACAGACTTACATGGTTTGGCCATGTTAGGATCTGTAAATTTCCTCCATGAGTTTAATATCAACTGGAACTTTGTATGAAAGCTCGATTTTCTTTTTTGGCAATAATTAGTGCATTACACAGGTAAAGCACTTTCAGTGTCTCCTGTTTTCATGTAGTTTGAAGTAATCAAATTATGACCAGGGCTTTAAATGCTGAAGAAGACCTTAGATTTCCTGAACTTCCTTGAATACTTGATATGAAGTTCTTAGGGAAAATATGATTGGACGAGGAGATAAAGGATAGTAAAGTACACAAGCCCCGTCTCCAAGAAGCTTCCACCTCATGGATATGTGGGACAAGGAGTAATAAGCCTATTAATAAAGCTTATGATTAGAGTGTGCTAATAACAGTCCATGGACATTTTGAGGAGTGAGGGATCTCCTTCTTCCACGGATGATTGAGATGTTTTCAGGAGATCCTTGAGTTGTGCCTTGGGAATGGGTTTTACAAAACTGGTGATGGAAACAGCTTTGGAAGAGGGAGTTCTTCAAGGCTTTAGATCTTGGCTCACTCAACAGCTGCATGACTATAAAGTCTTAACAATGAGCCTCATCTGTAAGATGAAGATGGTGACACCAACCTCAAAGATTTTGCGGAGGACTTAGCTTATATTTGCCAAAATGCTCATTAAGTTATGTTAAGCAAGGAATCCTAGCAGATGAGATGGCCTACCACAGAGGCACAGAAGTTGGAGGAAGAGAGATGTATTTGAACACTGGTGACAAGGCCAGCTTGCCTGAAACTTAAACTTCTTCTATAAAAATCCAGAGGCAGTAACCACAAATTTGACATTTGTCGGTTCAGTGACTTTGAATTTATCACGGAACCATTTGGATACTTAATTGCCTATCTCTAAAATGGGTCAAGAAAACAAGCTGTCACAAGTGGTAGGAGGTAAGATGCAGAAATGTCTGCAAGTAAGGCCTCTCTGTTTCTCTTCTGGTTGATTCATTTGATTATTTCTTATCATTTTTGCCTAGGGATGACATCCTGGTAAAAATACACACTTCTTTGGCCACATGTCTTAAGTCAGCTAAGATGTTCCTCATAACGAGCATTGTTCTGATCTAGAACATAGGTTTGAGATATCCTCATTATTTTTATTGTTACATTTTAAACCAGTATAGCATTCTTTCTTTCTTTTTTTGGGAGCAACATTAAAAGAATCCCTTCATACGGGGATTCTTGTAATCCCTTCATATGGGGGTTACATAGGGGATGCGGATTAAGGAGTGCACCTGTGATGAGCACAGGGTGATGTATGCAAGTGTTGAATCACTATATGGTACACCTGAAACTAATATTACACTATATGTGAACTAACTGTAATTTAAATAAAAACCTTTACAAATAAATTAGCAATCTTATTCTCATTGACTCATTTGGTGGAAACAATTTATTCTCATCCTAACTGATGAGATCTGGGTTCTTAGATCAGACAATCTATTGTCATGTTTTCCTACATTTTTGAAAAAGCACAGATTAGCTTTTCTTTTCTGGTTTCCCATGACTACATCTGTGATCCTAGAAATAGCACACGGATAGCAGAAATCAGAACAGGTAGAAAGGCAGAGAAAGAAGGTAGGAAATACACAGAGGACAGTGTCTTTCTCATTTTTCACTTAAACATTCAACTATCATCTTGCACTTATTCATTCAACAGTTATGAAGTTCCTGCTCAGTAGCTGTGTAAGAGCCAAAAAGAAAGCTCGAGGAGATTTAATCTGTACCTTCAACAGACTTGAGAATTTAGGGTAGGGTGCTTGGTAATACCAATTGTCAATGTTTTTATGGAGGATGTTCCTATGCTCCAGAAGTGCTGGGGAGGGAATGAGTAACTGCCTGGGAGAGCTCAGAAGGCCTCACACAGGAGGGGATATTAAATGGGATCATGAACATGAGAAAGAAAAGAGATAAAGGGCATTCCAAGAATGGGGAGTTACTACTTCAGTGACTAAAATACTAAGGCCTAAAAAGGTTAGGCCACAGAAAGGCATAAAGCTCTAAGAGGTCCGGAGGAAGGAAGCATCACATTTCATAAAAGGGGTAACAGAGACACTTCAAGGAGGAAGTGGTATTTAAAATGGGGCCTGACGTTCCAGACGGCACAGCAAAGCTGGTGAAGACAGTTCAGATAGAGGGAAAAGCAGGAAGAGTGGTAGGGAAGTAGGAAAGTTAAGGGGACTCAGGAACCAGGGAGGAATCAGGCGTGTTTAGAACAGAGGCTGGGCATAGTTAAGACTGAAAAGGTCAGGTGCAGCTGGATGGTGAAGAGGTTTATGTAAGGCGTTAGTACCCACTTCCATTATTTGGTAGGAGTCACTGAAATTTTGGCTGGGGGAAATGAAAGTCCATTTAATTTAATTTCACCAGTATTTTCTGGGCCCTTGCTCTGAACCAGGTACTTTGATAGGATCTAGAGACACAAGCTGAATCAGGCATGTTTCGGGACCTCTTGAATCTTCGGCTCAATTATATCTATGCCTGTGCCTGTACCCATGTCTCAGCCTGCCCCTGTGTCTGCATTCACACCTACATCCGTCTACCCCTGTACTGGGACCCACAGCTCCGGGGAGAGTAACCTGGCAGTGGCGTGTAGGAAGCTTGAAGCAAGATAGGGAATGAGAAAGCATCGGCCATTCAGGTTGGAAAGCCCTGAGAGAGTCCTGACGGGAGAGCCTGAAAGGAGGACTGTGAGAATCGCAAGGAGGGCACTCTGGAACCCAGGGAACTTGAGCTTGAACGCAGGCTCTACTGCAAACTCTGATTCAAAACTTCTTCCTGGACATTCCTCACCCTAACTCTCCTCATCTGTAAAACAAGGATAATAACATTTACCTTTGGGAGTGGAGGAGAGGATTAAAGGTGATGTATTAAGCACTTGGTACTGGCTGGCACCAGTGGTTGGCAATGATGGGATCCGTGATAAAGAGGCCACAGGGTATTGGCTTGTCACTCTCCGCTCAGAAAGAGGTAGACACTTTCTCCCAGGAACAGAGGCAGGTTTGATGGCTCCCAGCAGGGAATAACGAAGCCTGCCTTTTGACCTCTATGTTCTCCCTCCGAGGTAAGGCGCCCAGAGAGTCCCCGCTTGGCTGGCAGAGCCAGGCTCACCTTGGGAGGCCTTTTCATGGCGGCTCTTCCCATACCACCAATGAACCCACTGACTCGGCGCCTCTGAGAGGCTCTGGCAGCGAGCATGGCAGCAGCTGCCACCAGGCCAGGTTGCTCCTTCTCCAGCAAACATTTACAGTGGCGCAGTGCCTACTGCTCCTGCCCTGACACACAGGAAGCCGAGAGTCGGGCCAGGGAGTGGCAGCCAAGAGGATGCCGCCAGCGTGGCAGGCAGGAGCTCCAGGGGCCCTGAGCAGGAGTCCGGCTGGCTTCTAGCCGCGGTGGGTCTCCTCTCCTGTCAGCCTCACAGCTGGGGATGCAGCTTCTCCCAGGAGCTCACCTCAAGGAACAGGATTGGCTCATGGGCCCTGGCTCTTCCTGGCTGATGTCAGGTGGCTTCCAGGGGGAACAAGGAGGAAGCCAGACGATGCTGAGGAACATGGCCGAACATTCCCAAAGGCAGATTCTGCTGGGGGTTCTTCTCGGTCCAGGGCTGAGACTTACTTCTATGATCATGAGTGTTTGTGAGGGGTGTATGTTGGTAGAAGCGTAACAACCAGCTCTGTGAAGGAAGGGAGGAAGGTAGAAAGGAAGGAAGGAAAGAAGGAAGGAAAGAAGGAAAGAAGGAAAGGAGGGAGGGAGGGAGGAAGGAAAGAAGAGAGAGCGAGAGAAAGAGAGAGAAAGAAAGAAAGAAAGAGAGGAGAGGAGAAAAGCCCTTATTTGTTATTTTTGTCAATTCCTGTGATATGAAAACTCACACCGCAGAAAATTTTGAAGTACCAAGATCTACCACTGATATATGAGATACAAATAACCTCAAGAGCATAGACAATAGTAAAAATTAGTAAAATAATAAGTGAGAATTTTCAGGACTTATCTTTGTTCTTTATTTTATTTTTAACTTTTAATAATGGCTCAGTTTAAAAAATGGCTCACAACATTTCTGATTTTTTTTTTCTTCCCTCAGAGTTTCTGTTTTAACTTCTCCAGAGAATAAACCTCTTGTCCTTTGAGAAGGAAAATGGCCTGGCCAATCCATATATGGTAAGGGAGCTGGGGATCTCCTCATTTTAATTTATGGAGGTGAAATTTACATAAAATTAACCATTTTAAAGTGAACAGTTCAGTGGCACTTGGTACTTTCACAATGTCGTGTAACCACCTCCTCTCTCTAGTTCCAAAACGTTTCTGTCACTCCAAGATGAAACCCCGGGTCTGTTTCTCAGGGCAGCCACCACAGAGTAGGAGTGTCAGGGTGGCTTAAAGAACAGAAATGCGCTTTCTCATGGTTCTGGAGGCTGCAGGTCTGAGACCAAGGTATCAGCAGGATTGGTTTCTTCCGAGGGCCGCGAGGGGAGATCTGTTTGTGGCCTCTCTCCTTAGCTTACGGATGGCTGTCTTTTTCTTGTGTCTTCACACAGTCTTCCCGCTGTATGCATGTGTCCCAATCTTCTTTGAAGGACATCAGTCCTGTTGGATGAGGACCTACCCTACCGACTTCACCTCAACTTAATTACCTCTTTAAAGACCTTATCTCCAAACACAGTTACGTTCTGAAGTCCCTAGGGTTAGGATCTCAATGTAAGAATTGGCGCTGGGACGACTCTGCACCCATCGATCCCTTTCTCTCTATCCCCGCAGGTCTCGGCAACCAACAATCTGCATTCTTTCTCTTAACAATTTACCTATTCTGGATATTTCATGTAAATGAAATCATCCAATATATGTGACCTTCTGTGCCCGGCTTCATTTACTTCGCATAACACATTCATTCTTATGGGAGTGTGTATGTGTGTATCATTCCTCCTAAGTGTTATGGTTTGAGAAAAAAAGAGAGAGCTAGTGGTCAAAAAAGCTACCAAGAACAACTGCTTCAAAGTTAAGGGGTTCTCTTGCAGTCCATAACACTGACCAATAGCAGATATTAATATTGGCAGATAATCTTGCCTCCGATTTACAAAACTGAAGGTATGAAGACTGGTCCAGAGACCACTGAGACAGCCGAGGCGAGACAGTTTGAAGGCGTGCCCTGGAAAAAGGGCGCCGGGGATGACGAGATGAAGAGGAGAAGCTTTCATCAAAGTGACTAGAAAATGCCAATCACTCCTCAAAGCTTAATTATTACCTATTTGAAAAGTATATGAAAGTATAATGTAAAGAGAATTAAGTGTCACTTAGGATACAACTCAGTTATAAACACCATAAACATTTTGCCACATGTCTGTCTATCGAAGAACTACACCTACAGGAAAAGCGCCCAGTGATGTAATTTCAGAAAGTTGCACACTTGTGGATCCACCACCCAGATCATGATCATGTAACATTATCAAGATCCTAGAAGGTCCTCTCATGCTTCTTCTACCAGAGGTGATAATCACAAGTTTTGGTCTATTTTTGAGCTTCATATAAAGAGAATCACATTATGGTTTGCATTTTTTTTTTCCTAAAGATTTTATTTAGTTGACAGAGAGAGATCACAAGTAGGCAGAGAGGCAGGCAGAGAGAGAGAGGGAGAAGCAGGATCCTTGCTGAGCAGAGAGCCCGATGCGGGACTCGATCCCAGGACCCTGAGATCATGACCTGAGCCAAAGGCAGAGGCTTAACCCACTGAGCCACCCAGGTGCCCTGATGGTTTGCATTTTTTTAAAGATTTTATTTATTTATTTGACAGAGAGAGACACAACGAGAGAGGGAACAGAAGCAGAGGTAGAGGGCTTCCCGCTGAGCAGGGAGCCCGATGTGGGGCTCGATCCCAGGACCCTGGGATCATGACCTGAGCTGAAGGCAGAGGCTTAACGACTGAGCCACGCAGGCACCCCATGGTTTTTGCATTTTTGATATATTTTCCTCACATTCTGGGAGGCTGATTCATGCAGATACATAAAATATTTGCTCTCTCATGTGCTTATTATTCCATTGTATGAATCCACCAAAAATGATGACTTGGTCTTATTAATGATGGGCATTTGGGATATTATAGTCATGCTGCTATGAACAGTTTTCTTCCTATATTTTGCACTCCTGTGTACACCATCTATTGATGCACACTGGTGTCTGGTGGGGGAAAGTCCACCAAACTTTAATTTCTTTTGTTGACTCGTGTATCTAAGGAGAGGAAGTGATGGTCATGCAGCACCTATGCTCAGGGTTAGAAGATCTGTGCCAGAGAGTTTCTCTCCCCACTTCCACCACTTTGCACACTTACTGATCGTAAGTGGAGGTTCACATTCTCACTAATACCTGGTAGCATCAGTTAACTTCACCATACGGGTGGGTGTTGTTTGGTGGTATGTAATTGGGTTTTTAGTTTCCATTTCCCTTATGATTTACTATGGTGAGCTTTTCATTTATTTGCCATTTGAATGTTTTCTTCTGGGAGGTTCCTGATCATCTTTTGCCTACTTTTTCATCTTCTTTATCTCACTGTTTAGTGAAAGTTCTTCACATCGTCAGGATATGAATCTTTTACCATATGTATATGATATAATGATTTGTATCATATATACTGTGTATACCTTTAAAAAAAATTTTATTTATTCAACAGAGAGAGAGAGAGATCGCAAGTGGGCAGAGCAGCAGGCAGAGAGAGAAGGGGAAGCAGGCTCCTTACTGAGCAGAGGGCCTGATTTGGAGCTCGTTCCCAGGACCCTGAGATCATGACCTGAGCCAAACACAGAGGCTTAACCCACTGAGCCACCAGGGTGCCCCTATCTTTGGTATCTTATAAAGATGTACGCCAAATATCTTTTCCCTTTCTGAAACTTGTCTTTTCAGGAGCAGAAGTTATAAATCTTACTGTAGTCCAATTTTTTAATCTTTTCTTTTTTGGTTAATGTTATTTGTATCCAGTTTAAAAAATTTTTACCTATCCCAAGAGAATATTCTACATTATTATCTAAAACTTTATTGCTTTAACTTTCAAATTAAGCCTATGATCTATCTAGGATTTTTATGCATGGCACAAGGTGAGGGTCAAGTTTTTGTTATCCTTATGAATATCCAAATGACCAGCACTATTTGAGAAGACATCCTTTTCCTGGGCTAGGGCATTTTTTGTCATAAATTAGGAGATTGTATATGTGTGGCATTGTTTCTGTACTTTTTATTCTATTCATCTAATTTTCTAGCTTTTTAAAGATGCCTTGATATTTAATAGAATAAATCCTTTAAAGTTTTTCTGCTTCATGATTACTTTTGCTATTCTAAGTAATTTGCATTTCCAAAGAAATTTGAGATCGATTTTGTCAATTTCCTCAAGACTTGTGGGGATTTTGCTAAAAAAAAGTTTGTTTTTGTTTTTGTTTTTAAACTCATGAGGCGGTTTTGAATTTTAGCAAATGCTTTTTCTGCATTATACTGAGATAATGATATGGTTATTCTTGCGTGGACTGGTGTTTGAAAGTTACTGGTGTTTGAACAGCAATTCTTGAAGCAAACCCAATTTGATCATGATGAACTATTCTTTTTATATAAATCTGCTAATGTTTGGTTTAGTATTTTTGAATATATGCTCATAAGAGAAATTGGCCTATGATTTTCCTTTCTTATAATGTTCTTGTTAGATTTTGTGTCCAAATTATGCTGCACTCATAATTACTTGGAAGTTTTTTTTTTTTCTTCTCCAAGTTTTTATTTAAATTCCAGTTAACATACAGTGTAATATTAGTTTCAGGTGTAGAATTTAGTGATTCATCACTTAACATACAATACCCACAAGTGTCCTCCTTAATCCCTATTATCTGTTTAATTCCCTACCCATCTCCCCTCTAGGAATCATCAGTTTGTTCTCTTAGTTGAGAGTCTGTTTCTTGATTTTCCTTTCTTTTTCCCATGTTTGTTTGTTTTATTTCTTTTTTTTAAAAAATATTTTATTTATTTATTTGAGAGAGAGAGAGATGAGCAGAGGGAAAGGAACAAACACACTCCATGCTGAGCAAGGAGCTCGATGCAGGGCTCCATCCCATGATCTGAGATTATGACCAGAGCCAAATCAAGAGTTGGACACTCAACTGACTGAGCCACCCAGGCACCCCTTGTTTTATTTATTAACTTCCACACATGAGTGAAATTTGTCTTTCTCTGACTTATTTTGCTTAATAATACACTCTAGATCCACCTGCATTGTTGCAAATGGCAAGATTTCATTCTTTTTGATGGCTGAGTAATATTGCATTATAGATATACCACATCTTCTTTATTCATTCATCAGTCGATGGACATTTGGGCTCCTTCCAAAATTTCACTGCTGCTATAAACATTGGGATGCGCTAGTTATTTACCCAAAAGATACAAAAATACTAATTCAAAGGGACACATGACTTGGAAGTATTTCCTCTTTTTCTAGTCTCTGAATTTTTAAAAAATAATATTGTTATTCCTTAAATATTTATAAAAACACTCAGGTGTGAATTCTGCACTGGTGAATCCACTTGGGTCTGAAGAACACCCTATAGGAAGGACTTCATTTATATATTCAACTTCTCTAATACGTATATGGGTTATTTAGTTCTTTTCTTAAATGTTATTTATTTATTTGAGAGTGAGAGAGAGAGGGAGCACAAGCAGGGGGAGCAGCAGAGGGAGAGGGAGAAGCAGGCTCTCCACTGAGCAGGGAACCTGATGCAGGACTCAGTCACAGGATCCTGGGATCATGACCTGAGCCAAAGGCAGAGGCTTAACTGACCAAGACACCCAAGCAGCCTTGTTATTTACTTCTTTAAATTTTTTTCTTGAGTAAGTTTTGGTAAGTTGTGTTGTTCTAGGTATTTGTCAACTTCATCTGATTTTCAAATTTACTGACCAACTCTTTCAAAGTAATCTGTTTTTTTTTTTTTTTTTAGGTTTATAGAGTCTATAATTAGGCCCCTTTTAAAAAAATATTTTATTTATTTATTTGAGAGAGAGAGTGCAGGAGAGGGGGACAGGCAGAGGGATAGGGAGTAGGAGTGGGAAAAGCAGGCTCCCTGCTTAGCATGAGCCTGATCACAGGACCCTGAGATCATGACCTGAGCCAGAGGCAGACACTTAACTGACTGAGCCACCCAGGTACCCCATTGGCCCATTTTTAAATTTCCAACTTTGGCAATATTTTCTTTTCTTCCTTTTGACTTCTTTAGTTAGAGCTTTGTAAATATTATTAATTTTTTTTTCAAATAATCAGCCCTTCTTTTTGTTGATTTTCAATTGCTCACTTATTTTTTATTTTATTAATTTCTGTTTTTTAAAATACTTTACTTCATCTTACTTTCTTTTGATTTTACTTTTCTTTCTCTAGCTTCTTGAGATGGTTACTTAAATTTTTCTATTATATGCATTTGAGGCAATAAGTTTCCTTCTGAGAACAGCTTAAGCTGTACCCCATAAGTTCTGCCATAGAGTATTTTTATTATCATGTACTTCAAAATAGTTTCTAATTTTCATCAAGATTTCTCTATTGATTTATGGGTTCTTTTCTAGTTTCTTGAATTAAATAACTAGTTTATTTATTTCCATTCTTTCCTGTACAATGATAAAAGCATGAAAAGAAATAACTGAGTTTCTATATGATTTCAGCTAGACCCTGTGAACTTTTATATTTAATGCTTTTATTTAGGTATTTTAAAAGAATACTTCAAACAATGTTTAAAATTATTTTTCTCTTTGTTTTAACAATTATTTACAAGACTATTTTTTACTTTTCCAGATGATTGGGTTTTAATGATATTCCCTTGCTACCGATTGCCAGTTTTAGTATAACTCTTAAGATAGAATTGACCTGCAAAATCTCTACAGTTTATTAAGCTCTTCTTGGAGGATCATAATTAGCATCTGTAAATGTTTCATAAACGTTTCTATGAAAAGAGTTGCATTTATTGTTTGGAGACAAATTTCAAATGCGCCTGTAAGGGAAACTTTAATCTCATAAATTAGATATTCTACATTCTATGAAAAATTCTATTAATTTATTCTTAAGTTTCTAGCTATTATTGTTTTATATATTTTAATGCTTTATTATTCAAAGACTCATGGCTTCTATACTTTAGGTTGGGTTATGTACTTTATCAACATAAAACATTTTTTCCAACTTTTTAATGATTTTGCCTTTGATGACTGCCTGCTTGCTTGCCTGCCTTTTCTTTCTTTTAGAGAGAGAGCATGTGGGAGGGGGGCAGAGGGAAACTGTCTTAAATAGGCTCCATGTTCAGCACAGAGCCTGATGTGGGGCTTGATCTCACATCCCTGAGATCATGACCTGAGCTGAAATCAAGAGGCGGACACTTAACTGACTGAGGCACCCAGGTGCCCTGCCTTTGATTTTCACTTTATTTTAACATCCTATCTCTATGACTTTTTTTTTTTTTCATTTGTATTTGCCTGATATTGGACTATCCTTTAAATACTAACCTATCAAAAACACCTTTCTTTATACATATCCAATGATTGTAGTTGGAATTAGTTTTCTTGTCGGTATTAAAGAGTTTTGTCTCTTATGATAAGAGAATCATCCCATCTAGAGTTATAATCATAGTTGCTGTTTTGTCTTACAACTATTATCTTGATTTATATTTTATATTTTCAACAATATTATGCATATTTTTATACATATTTTATTTTTCTCTAATAACTTGCAAGTTTCAGATCATATTCTTTATCCTACTAGTTCATGTACCCCTGGGGAAGATATATACCCATGCACTTGGGATATGTCATGACACAGGACAAACACATGTTCTTGAAGTATCTATTGCATCAAATGGTAAAGAAATAAAAGTTTTATTATTAAAATTGATACTGATATATAATGTGATAAAATACAAAATTCACATGACGCTTTTGAAATTCTGTCTGGGACTGGGCCATTCCGGGTTATGTTCACAGATCCCTGGGGCATATGTTCACTTCCTCTGATGCTAGTTGTAGTTATGTGAAAACACTTGAAAACACCTGCGTCCATTTTTTAAAATTACTTTTGTTCCCTGCACCTATATTTTCTAATTTTCAAAGTAAAAAATAGAGTACTATTTCTTGAATTTCCACTCTATCAACAAAGGAAATTAGCACCTTTAATTTCTTTCCCCTTCGCCCCATATTTTTCAATTTGGTTGGTATTACCTAGAAATTGGACTTAGGTTATTTATTGTTCCAATTTGACTATTAATTTTAATAATCATTTGAAGTTTTTACTTCTTATTTATTATACAAACACTCTATGGTTATGGTAAAAGTTAGAAAATACAGACAAATACCCTCAATCTTTTATTATTTAAAAATCCAAAGAAGGGGTAATAATTTTGCCAGGGTGAGACAGAAATCAAACTTAAATGTCTTTCCACGTCTTTAGTTTACATAACATAAGTTAATTTGAGTCACCATCTTTATCATATACATTTTTCTCATCTGTGCTTTCCTGTGCCATAAATATTATATTGCATTATTTCACATTAATGTAAGTTAAATAGTAAAAAATGAGATCATAGTAAACTAAATAACAGTAAATAAAATAACAGTATACTAAGTAATACTACACTATAGTTAGCTGTGTTAAAGTCTATTTCTGAATCTCCTATTTCATTTCCTTGATTTGTCCTCAATTACTGTTTCAGTATCATTGTGATATATGCATATATATATATATGTATGTACATGGCATATGTGTATGTGCATGTACACATAGATACATACATGTGTGCACAATTAAATTCTCATTATTCATAGCAGTTATGTTCTATAAAGTCTCTGCAAACACTGAATTATTAGCAAATATTGAATCACTGTTCCTAAAAGAAATATAGGATTAGGTTCCTGTAAGACTCTGGTCACAACACTTTTATCAACAGATCAGTAGATAACCTTGTTTTATGTGTATTTCTCTTTAAATGCACACACATTTCTAATATGTATATATGTATGTGATTCATTAACATTGGACTCATGTTGTGCTTAGGAACATCAGACAGCACATCAGCACTACACTTAGGGCCATTTTAAACAACGAAACCAACAACAAAACACACCAAAAAAATGTGAAAAATGGCACTAAATATACAGCAAAAAACATACTTGTTTACAGCATGAGAAATGGAACAAAAAGCAGAGCAGTGCCTCATTTGAACTGAGTTGGGAACATGCAAATCAGGCAATTCAAAGATTCTGCAACTCATCTGTGAATGACTGTGAGCAGTGATTTGAGTTACAAATAAATTTTAGTGAGTACAAGAATTTGCAAATACAGGATCTGCAAATAATGAGGGTTGATTCTGTGTGTGAGAATATATAATATTATCTACATATAAAATATTGATAGGCTGGCTTCCTCTCATTGCATTAAAGGAGTTCTTGGCTATGTTTTTTAAAGATTTTATTTTTACTTATTTATTTGAGCAGGAGAGAGGAGAGAGAATCTTAAGCAGACTCTGCAGGGCTCTATCTCACATCCGTGAGATCATGACCTGAGCTGAAATCCAGAGTCGGATGCTTAACTGACTGAGCCACCCAGGCACCCCATTTCTTGGCTAGTTTTGAGGTTTTATTTTCAGAACTATCGTCCTTCTCTGACGTCTCTCAGTTTTTTACTTTGTGGTGCTTTGTGTTTGTCTTCTTTCGCTTTATGCACACGTTCAGACTAATCAGCTCACTTTAGCTCATGTCCTCTTCCCTAGGGTATAAATTTACTTTTCTTGGCTATTAGGAGTCTTTGGCACAAAAGACATAGGCCTTATGGAGATCGGGATAATGACTTGCCTTTGTTTCCCCTTCGCCTTTATGTGGTGGGTATAATCCTTCCTCATATCCGTAACTGGTGAGCAAGTTGATGGGCACAATTCCTAGTCTATTTCTACTTCTCAGTTATTAGCAGTTTATCATCTCCTGCGACACTTTCCAAACCACAGTCTTTAGACCAATGCATGTTTCAGATGAAGTGTACTTGGTACAGTAGTGTAAATGGAGAAAAATGCAGACGATGTACTGAGAATAATTTACTGAAGGGACAATTCTTTATTTGAGGTTAATTTTTCTATATTTTCACTAAATAAACTCCTCTGCTCTTAATTTTTTAAATTTTTAAAAAATTTATTTGAGAGAGAAGTGGGAGTGGCAGATGGAGAGAGGGAGAGAGAATCTCAAGGAGACTCCCTACTGAACACAGAGCCTGACATCTATTTTATTTATTTTTTTAGAGTGGGGAGGGGCAGAGGGAGAGACAGAATCCCAAACAGGTTCCATGCCCAACACGGTGCCCAACGTGGGGCTCAGCCTCACGACCCTGAGATCATGACCTGAGCCAAAATCAAGAGTCTGACACTCAACCAACTGTGCCACCCAGGCATCCCCTTTGCTCTTATCTTTTAAATGTTTTTACTTGTAAAATAAATGGCCACCCAGTATTGATTTCCAAAATTTAATTTGAAATTTTATTGATGTATGAAATCCAGAAGTCCAGACACAATTCACTCTGTTCTAGCACTGCTATTTTTCACTTTCCCAACTACCTTTCTCCTTGCAAAGACAGATAAATAGATAGATAAATAGATATCATTATTAATATTAAAATTATGTTCCAGGTCCTACCTAAGCACCTGACACATACAAACGCCTTTAATCCTCCCAACAACTCTGCTAAGTAGATAGGAACTATCATTATACTCACTTTATAGATTGAAAAACTAAGGCACTGTGGGACCCTCAAGATCATCCAATTGGTTAGTGGCAGATTCAGGGCAGTCTGGTTGCTGTGTTCACTCTTCTGAGCACCACACTGAACTAGGTCCCTCTCTACCCACCTCACACCTATGTTCCCTCCTGTGTTGTTGGGCTCTTCCTGCTCTTACCTGACTTTAGTGCTTTACTACTTACAGATACTGCATTTCCAGCACAGTGCTCCTACCAGCCTCTCCACTTCTGCCCTGTTCTTGACCATGAATGGACAGACATGACCAATATGGGTAGATGAATCAACACAGAGGAAGGAATATTATGTGTGATTCTTAATACACACAGAGCAGAGAAAGAGACCCCGGCTACTTCCTGATTTCCTGGTTGCTTGTGATCTTGAGTGACTTATTCTAAGTAACACTTTGGAAAAGACACAAAATATGTCCCTACTTATTTTTAGACCTCTATTTTTTTTTTTCCACAGAAGCAATTCTGGTCTGTGCAATGCAGCGTCTGTGCAATTAAACCTGGATACATTTTCCTCAATTCATCTCTTTTTGTCTTACAAGTTCAATATCTTTCATATTTTGATACAACATTTCTCAGTTTCAGCTTTTAAGGCTATTTAGAGAATTGGGTTTTTTTTTTTTAATTGTCTTTATGAGTATGTTGGAAAAAGCTGTTAGCCAACATTTTAAATTCCAAAAAGGTTCTCCCTAATTTTTTTTCTGTATGTTTTCGTGAAGTTTTTCCAAAAATAAATTCTGCTCCTGATTCCTTAGTGACAGGTTTTCCTTCCTTCCTTTCTTTCTTTCTTTCTTTCTTTTTTTTTTTAATTTTGCAGCATCTTTTCACTGCTTCCATCCTAGTTCTATCTATATTCGGTCAGGTAGAAAGAGGATACATTATACATAAGACTGATATTGTCTTATAAGCAGGATAGGTGGATCCTTGTTGATTTCCACTCATCAGTTTTCTCCATTAGAAGCCCCATCTCCAATCCTACACTAGAGAGCTAGTTACCTTCTACTCCTGTGTGGTGGCTCCCTGAGCAGGGAAGGTGGGGACATCAGCCTGGGTCTTTCCTTAGGGAACTTCCTCTGTGTGTGAGGCTCCTGCCATACCCAGAACTCAGCATTTGCGTCTGCTTTCCCTTTCTTGGCCACTACAGGGGCACATGTGCCCATCTTGCCTCCTGCCACAGGGAAGACTCACTGTCTGACTTCTCCTCGGCAGCACCTCTGCTCCTCCCCACTTGGGGAGGCCATCAATCTGTCGCTGCGGACGGGGTTCCTGGTGCAGCATTTCCTTTCTGCACCATCGCTTTCCCATGTACCCAGGCCTCCCGTATCTTCTACTAGGGTTTCCCTCTGTGCTCGACAACTCCCCTTGCTCTTGCCCGACTCTACTCTTCCCATGAGAAAGCCCGCAAAGTTTGAGGAATGTGGTCAACAACTTTCTCGAGTTTGCCATACCAGTGCAGAATTATTGGTAATTTTATATTCCTTTGGCCATGCCAATATGGATAGTGGAGACCTGTACTCAAGTCACCATCTTCCACTGAAGTCTTTAACTTATATTTATTGTTGTTTTAGGCACTGTGCCAGTCACTTTCACTTAGTGGTCTCATTTAATCCACCAAATATCTCTTTAAGATATTTTATCAGCATCCCCATTTTACAGATAAGTAAATGGAGGCTCAGAAGAAGGTATTAATTTAAGTTGATACAATTAGTTAGAAATGAACCTAGGAAGTAGAGTCTGGTTTCTATAATAGAATGAGCTGCTTTCCTCCCACCTTTCCTTGTCATAAGCTAATTATACGTCTTGGAAGAGACATACAAGGGCACAAGGCCAGCGTTTGATGCCCATGATTTTGTCACTTTCTTGCTTGGTGACTTTGGGCCACTAATTCAGTTTCTGCTTTAGTAAAATGGGAATAATAATGTATTTCTTTTTAGAATTGGATGAGAGAGTACATGTCAGGGCTTTCAAAGTCAGATACCTCTTGGAACATGGCAGGTGGCACAAACATGTGGGCTGGCCTCACATAAAACTGCAGGGATTGACAGAGACCGTGAGACCTGAAGAGGGCTTCTGAACACATCAGATTCTATTTGTTAAAAGTCACTAGGCTGACTGTATGCCCACCAGAAGGGCTAAAATAGAGAGGAAAAAAGAAATAAAAATGCCAAGTGTTGTCAAAGATGTGTCACTAAAACTCTCTTAGATGGCTGGTGGGAATGTAAATCGTAAAACTGGTCTGGAAATCCAACACACATACTCTGACCCAGCATTTCAACCCCTGAGCACACACTCAAGCAAAAAGAGTACAGATGTCCACCAAAAGATATGCATGTTCCAGAATGCGGGTTACAGTACTATTCAGGGTAGGAATCTATGGCCAACTTTACCGTGGACCAATACCTGGTGGAATATTAACACAATGGAATAACACAGCCCAACGAGAAAGAAGAACCTGTCACCACATGTGACAACATGGACACATCTCATGGATGTAAGGTCAAGCAACAGAAGTGAGGTACAGAAGAAGGCAGGTGTGATTCCAAATATGAAAAAGTTGGAAGAATGAATCCGTGATGTAGGAGCCAGAAGTGCAGTTTGTGCCTGGAGAAAGTCTGAGAGAAGCTTCTAGAGTACAGCTACTGCCTGCTTGCTGATCTTACGACTGCTGTTCACTCTGAAAGTCACTGAACTCCACACTAATGAGGGTGTGCTTCTTTGTAAGTATGTTATGCTTGGATATACACATTTCTAAAATAATAATATTTGCAAACTCTTCACACATACACGCATACAAATACATGTTGGCTGGCAGTGCGTGTCACACTCTTTCTCCCTCAGGTTCCCACCACATTTTCTGTGCCTTAGAATTCTGCTCCATCAGCACTGGCTACAGAAAAGGACAGGTCCACCCTTTTTCTATTTGGTGGGTTTTCCAAGCAAGCAACGAGGAGACACAGACATGGTGGAGGTACAAGAGGAAGGCCTCAACAGTCAATGCAAGAATGGCATTTTGAGAACCTTGTATAAGTCTCAGCTAATTGCTCTGGCTGTACTTCTGGGGTCTGCTGGGACCTAGATGTACCCTGGCTTGTTTCTGTTACACAAAGTGTGTGTATGCTGTGGAAATTGAGCAGGGAGAAGCCTAGTGAACTTTTTTCTCCCTTGAACTCAAACCTTTATTCCTTAACTGTCCTTTACAATGTCCAGGATTCTCGGGCCAGGACAAGTGGGTACAAGTGGGCTGTTTCCATCTCCAGGGAGCAGATGTCGCCTGATCACACCAAAAAGAACACCACGCTCTTTTTGAATCTCAATTAATCCCAACTACAGAAGCTGAGGCTTGGATCATATGCCCATTTTGTAGAAAACCAAACTACAGCCCAGATAAGTGACATCATTACACCAACCTCACTCAGCTGACTGGCGGGGTCTGGATTTGAATTCAGATCTTCTGAATCCCACAGTATGGCTCCCATTTAAGAGAAACTGCCAGCCCCACCTCGGGGCTTTTCCTCACCTCTCCTCCTCCCTGCTCACAGTCCCTCCTTCTTGCTCTAACCTGCAGCTACCTCTGCCCTGCTTTCCTACCGTACAATCAGTTTGAGTGAGTCAGAAAAAAGCCCAGATCCCATGTACGGTGCTGTCAAGTCTTCAAAGGCCTTCCTGTGGCTGTGGAAAGGGCAGCGGCTAAAAGGAAATTGGCACCATCCTTTATAATTTCCTTTTCTCAGACTACCCGCTCGGGAAACCTCGGCAGACTGGGTCCCACTGCTTTCCTAGCACAATCTGTACTCATTAGAGAAGGGCCACTGGGGCTCCATCAATGCCTTCTCATGGAGGGGCCATGTGCTTCTCTCCTTGGCAGCCATTTTGAGACACAGCCCTGACCCAGCTTTGCTAACGAGAAAGGAGGAAGTGTTGGGGGTGCCCGGGTGCTGAACTATAACGAGGTGGCTGGGTATGACTCAAGAGCAGGCGCTCTGGAAGAAGCAGAACTGAGTTTGAATCCTGGCTTCATTATTCTTCACTGTGTGCTTTTGTCCTCCCTGAGCCTCTAGTTATCCAATTGTGAAATCAGGCTTTTAATAATAACTATGCAGAACTCTTTGAGGGGAGTCACAAAACTTGCTATGTACAGGGCCTAATACATGGGACCGATATTTTAAAACTGTGGTCCATATTTCCTCATACAGTGTCATTCAAATTAAAATGCTTATCCCTAGGTCCATTCCTGACTTACAGAGTCAGAGTCTCCGGGAATAGGGCTCCAAAATCTCTCTTAATAAGCCTCACAGGTAGATTAAGCAAGGACTGCTAACGTGTCAATGGACAATTCCCATGATGCTTGAGCCAAATCCTGCAGATCTCATCGGACATGGTCTCTTTAGGAAAGAGACTGACTTGCCCAATTTTGCCATCGGAAGTGTGAATGTAAGATCCATACAGTCAATAGTCAGGGGTGGGAGGAAGGGAAAGAAGTGGTTGAGACACTGAGGGGTGTCAGAGATTAACTGATTCAATGCAATGACCGATACACCTTAGCAGGGTCATGAGACTCTCACTCTTGCTCATCTGTGCTGGGTAAGTCCAGAGCTGCTGTGGGATAGGCCGATGATATCTAATCAATCTGGAGACTTGTTGAGTTGTTTTCCCGGGCTTCCCTGTCCCTAGCCTAGCTCTTCAATAAATTTAACCACACTTGAATGTGGTGTGGGTATCTTGCAACCTGAAAAATTACTAACACATCATGATTAAATGTTTGGACTTTATCAAGTAAAAAAAAAAAAATGGGTAGCTGATTCAAATACTACTGTTCATCTAAAGACAGCCATTCTTCTTTGCTGCAGCTTCACAGCCACAGTCTGTCTCCCATTGTGGAGGCTGAGATTTCCAGACACTCACTGTCCCACTCTCAGTAACTCAGAGTAAACCAGAAACAAATCAGCAAGGGAAGGGTCATGTGACTCAGGTCTAGACACTGGGACATAAGGGAAAGATTTTAGAGGACTCCTGGGAAAGATTTTCCTCCATGATAAAAGAGAGCTATGCCACTTCCTTGATTATTTCTTGTCTTTGTCAGTATACGAAAATGTGATTTCAGGAGCCACGGCAGCCTTCTTGAGTCCAAGAAGAGAAAACCAAAAGAATTTCAGAGAAACCAACCCAGGACTCTGACAATACTAAACTAACTTAACAACTTTCAAACCAGTTAACTTTAGTCTGCTGTTTGTGAGAGAACAATTATATTTATTTTCAAGCCACTTTTACTCTGAAAGAAGTTTTATCAATATAAGATCCACTGAAGGGTTTCAATGAAGGAAAAGTAATAAAGACTTGACCATACTCACTGTAAGCCTAATATACACTAAGCCGGTAATCTGAAAACATCATCTTAAATCACCTATGACTTTTTTACTCAATACTTTTAAAAAATAGCTTCCTTTTTAAATAAAAAAATTATCTAACATTTCACATGTTTTACGTGCTGGTTATTTTTTTCAAATACACGTTAAATGAGTAAGAGCTTGTTTCCACTTTAGATTATGACAAACTAGGTTTTATGGACTAATTCCACTGTGGAGAACCACCAATTGCCCAGATAAAAATATTTCAAAAATCATGACTTAACAGGTCCAGGATCCTAAAGAAAAGAGGAGCATAGAGAAATTCTGGGACAATTTGCCCCCTGAGGGACTTACCAGTTCACAGGTAGCAGGTGTCGATCAGAACATCCAGCAGCCTCAACAGGTTGGTGAGACAGAAAGTCAGAGTTCGAGGCCTTGTGAACACCATGGATTTTCCACTGGGACTGAAGGAGGGCTGAAGGTGAAAACGTAAGCCAGAAATAAGCCAGCTGCCCCAATGACTGAAACCAAATCAGCTTAATGTCTGATGGTAATAAAGTGCATTCCCAGTAGTCTTACGTATATGAGTTCAGACTATTATGATTCCTTTCCTTGGATCCTACAGCTTTGCTTTCTCTAGAGGCAGAGGTAGGGTGAGAAAAATAACAGTGCTCCCTATTATTCAGTAAGCATTTACTATGTATCAGATTCCTACTGTGATGCCATGAAAGACATAACATAATCCCAAGTATCCATCAAGAAAACGGAGTCTCAGAGAGTCCAATCACTTGCCCAAGGCCACAAAACGAGTATAGGATAGAAATGAGAGTTGACTCACTTGCGGCTGCAGAGCCCGGGCAGTCACCGGACCAGCACCGTCCGGCTTGCCAGTTTCCAGTTTCCAGCGCCTCCACCAACATGGTGGCACTGCAGCCCGACCAACAGCGCCCATGGGACCCGAGGCTCTTGGACACCACATGTACCCAAACAGCAGCCCTAGCAGTGCCTCTGGTAGGCAGCAGTGACCAAATCTAAGTCCCTGCTACTGGGTCAGAATTCCAAGACACCTCCCCACACCCCTGCTTTGTCCACTCTCTTCCCGAGCTTTCACGGGACCTGTGACTTCACCTCATCCCACCTCATCTGCTGTTTTCTCCTACCACGGGGCCACTGTGCCAGCAATCCTTTACATCCGACCTGACCTCTTCCTTTCTTTTCAGCAGACAGCCCTCTTTTCTGAGTCCACCCCGTTAATTTTTCTGACATTTATTTCAATAAAATTCAATGCATCTGGTTCCACCATTCTGACTGAGCTCTAGGCCAGGGATAGCAAACTGTTTTCACCTCACATGTTCTTGCTAATCAATGGAGAGTGCCTGCCTGGAGCACAATGGCTAGAAGGATGGCGAGGCACATTCACACTCAGAGGTAGAGCCTGCCACGCTTGGTGAATGACGTCTGACAGGTTGTGAGGGAGAGGGGCGGTAATCCAAACACCACATATTGGTCCCCATTGCTCTATGCTCTGAACATGGTTCGCCTTCACCAGCTACTCTGATTTTGTTTCTAGAAGAATGAGCTGTATTTCGGTTTTGAAATTCCCTTCCGGTAGAAGTTCTGCCAGGAGGGATGCCCCACTGGTCAGGTAGGGGGTCTTTTAAACTCATTTTAGATGATGCTTACAGAGGTGCACCTGCTTGGGAGGAAATATCAGAACAGAGACATAAACCTAGTCTCCAGAGAGCAAATTCTCCATTCTTTCTAAAGCTGCCCTCAGATGTCTCCCCACAAGCCTTTCTACAGCTGATTGTGGTTTATGAACCAAGAATTTATATACTCGATCTGACAAAAGATTTTTTTTTTCCCTGAGCTGTGACTATTTTTATATAAGCCTAGCAAGGTTATAAAAATGGAATCACATTTAGTTACACATTTAATGAATCACCTTCTTTATTGAAAAGAATCAGGTTACATGAAATCAGGATGGTCCCTGAACACCAAGCACACATCTTTTACATTAAAAAAAAATGTATGAAAGAGGAGAACTGACTTATATCATTCACTTGACAGTGGTTGTGGGCACACTGGAGCAGGTTTTCCTTCTTTTTTGCCTTCGAGGTGCTTCTACACATGTCTGCCTCCCACCTTTAAGCCCCTCTCCAATGAATTCCCCTTCTGTGTTCAGTTTTACTTTCTCTGCAACTTCAATTATTTTCTTCTCTCTCAGCGAGGAATCTCAGTCAAATTAACAACTTCCAGTCCCAGAACCTCCAGAAAACTAGTTTCGTGTCTATGAACTGACTTCTACCTCTGAGCCAGGAAAATGTAGCTGTTCACTTAACGATACTATATAGTATTCCATGTTAATCCTGGGTGGTGGTGGTGAAGAGATTTGTAAAGAGAGGGTGCTTACAAGCAAGCTGAAAATGATGAAATCTTGGAAAGCTGGTGCTGGAAGGAAACAGAGAGATCATATAATCTATGCGCTCACTTTAAATGAGAACACACAGAGACAGAGAGCTAAGCAGAATGGTAATGACCAGCCAGTATTATGGGCTGAATTGTGTCCTCTGACAATTGATGTGTTGATGTCCTGACCCCATACCCCAGAACGTGACTGTTTTTGGAGATAACGTCTTCATAGAGTTAATTAAGTTAAAATGAGGTCTTTATGGTAGGCCCCGGTCCAATCTGACTGATGTCCCTATAGGGTGAGATTTGGACACAGACACATTTGCACATGGAGGAAAGACCTTGTGAGGATCAAGCAAGAAGGTGGCCCCCTGCGAGCCAAGAAGAAAGGTCTCAGGGGAAACCAGACCTTTTGCCACCTTGATTTGGAATGTAGCCTCCAGAACTGTGAGAAAAATAAATTTTTGTTTAACCCACTTAGTCTGTAGTATTTTGTTATGGCCAGTCTGAGCAAACAAATATACCCAGCAGCAAGAAAGGGATTCAAACCCATGATCCTGACTCAGTCTAGGTGCTCTCTGTCTTATTCTATCTGGAATGGTTCCTAATGCTGTTCAGGGTGGGATATACAATACTAACCTGCCTTTTCTGTTAGATGGATGGATGGAATATTGCTATCTCAGTAACATTGCTAGCTCATATCTGAGTAACATTAAACAAAGAGAGAGAGAGAGAGAGGAAGAGGTTACCTGAAAGTGATATTCTCATCTTCAAAAATATAAGGAATCAATAAATTTGTAGAATAAAAAATTTAGCATATGTAACTAGAATAAAGATTAGTATGAAAAAAACCTCATTCTGATCCATCAGAAATAATAAAATGTAAAATATAGTTTAAAAACCATACAATGGTAATAAAGTATCCAGGAATAATTTAATATTGCTGATTTCTATTTACCAATATTTTGCTAAGGATTTTTATATGTATACTCATGAGGTATACTGTTCTGTAGGGTTTTTTGGTTTTGTTTTGTTTTTTGGTTTTTTTTTTTTTTTTTTTTTTTGGTATCATTGTTAGCTGGTTTTGGTGTCAGGATAATACTAGCTCTATTAAATGGATTGGGAAGTATTCGTTCTTTTATTATCTGGAAGAGATTGTGTAAAATTCGTATCAATTCTTCTTTAAACATTCAGTAGAATTACCCAGTGAAACCCACTAGACTTAGAGATTTTGAGGAGAGAGTTTTAAATTTCCAAGTTCAATTTTTTTTTAAGATACAAAGTCATTTAAATTATGTATTTTATACTGAGTGAGTTGTGGTAGTTTTGTGCACTTAAGATTTAGTCCATTTCATCCAAGCTGTAAAATGTTTGTATGTACAATTGTTCTTGGAATTCCCTTATCTTTCTTTGGATGTGGGAGGGGTTTATAGTGATAGACAGTTTCACTTCTTCTATTGCTAAGTTGTGTCTTCTCTCTTTGTCAGTTCTGCTAGGGGTTTTCAACGTTACTGCTCCTTTCAAAGAACCAGCTATTTATTTCACTCTTTTCTCTACTGTTTTTCTGTTATCATTTTCATTCATTTTTGTCCTTACTTTTATTATTTCCTTCCTTCTGCTGGGTTTACACTGCTCTTCTTTCCCTCGGTTCTTGAGGTAGGAGCCTAAATAATTGATTCAAGACATTCAAGACATTCCTCTTTTCTAATGTAAGTGTTTAGTGCTATAAATTTTCCTCTTGGTACTGCTTTAGCTGTGCCTCGTGAATTTTAATGTGTCATAGTTTAATTTTCATGCAGCTTAACATATTTCTTTTATTTTCCATTGGACTTCCTCTTTGATCCATGAATTATTTAGAAGTGTGTTGTTAGGAACACCTGGGTGGCTCAATCAGTTAAGCACATGCCTTCAGCTGAGGTCATGATCCCGGGGTCCTGGGATCAAGCTCCCCATGGGGCTCCTTGCTCTGTGGGGAAACTGCTTCTCACTCTCTCTCTGCCTGGTTCTCTCCCTCCCTCTTCATCCTCCCTTGTTCATGCTCTCTCTCTCTCTCTCTCTCTTGCTTTGTACTCTCTCTCTCTCTCTCTCTCACTGAAACAAACAAACAAATAAATAAAATCTTAAAAAAAAATAGAAGTGCGTTGTTTAGTTTTTAAGTGCTTGGAGGTTTTCCTGTTAACTTTCTGTTGATTTTTTATTTGATTCCAATGTGTTCAGAAAACACCATCTGTATGAATTTAATTCTTTTAAATTTCTTGAGGTTTGTCTTGTGCTCCAGGATGTGTTCTATCTTGGTGAATGTTCCATGTGTGCTTAAAGAAAATATGTATTCTGTTATTGTCAGTTGAATATTCTACATATGTCAGTTAGATCCTATTGGTTGATTTTGTTGTTCAGTTATATATCCTTGCTGACTTACTATTAGTTCTATCAAAATTGCTGAAAGTGGAGAATTCAAGTCCCCAACTTTAATTGTGAATTTGTCCTTTTGTTTTCACGTATTTTTGGCTCAGTTCCTTGGAACATAAGCATTTAGAATTATGAATTGTTTTCAATCCTAATGGATTGATCCTTTTGTCATTACATAATATTCCTATTTGTTTCTAGCAGTGGTTTTGTCTGAAGTATATTCTATTTGATATTAATATGGCAATGTATTTATCTTTTATAAAATTAATATTTGCATGAGGTAACTTTTTCTATCCTTTTATTTTCAGCTTATTTAACTTGTTGTGTTTGAAGTGAGTTTTAGAAACCACAGGGTTTTTTTTTATGTTATGTTATTCACCATACAGTACATCATTAGTTTTTGATGTAGTGCTCCATGATTCATTGTTTGTGTATAACACCAAGTGCTCCATTCCATACATGCCCTCCTCAATACCCATCACCAGACTAATCTATATAGTTTGATAGGGCTTTTTATTCATTACACCAATCTCTGCGCTTTAGTTTATATATTTAGACCATTTATATTTAAGATAATTATTGTTATATTGGGCTTAAGTATGCCATTTGATTATTTGTTTTCTCTCTTTCTAGTTCTCTCCTTTTTTTCCTTTTGTTCCTATGGGTTATGTGAACAGTTTTTTAGGAATCCATTTTGATTTACCCATATGATTCTGAATACATCATTTTGTAAAGTTTTCTGATCTGGGTATTAAAATTTACTTACATAACTGATCAAAGGCTGCTGGTATCATTTTACCACTTTGAATGAACTGCAAATACTCTTTATAAATTAAGGATATTAGCTACTAAATAGATAGGATTTATTTTTTCCACATTGTGAGTTTGAACTTGATGTTTTATATATGAAAAACTCTTATGTTTAAGTTTTTTGGTATGATCTCTTTTTCTTTATAGTTTCTCTTGTTTAATAATTAAAATGCCCATTTGTACCTTTGTCTGTTTAATATTCACCAAATTTTAGATTGTTTTGGCGAGTCTTTTTACATAACATCCCTACACATCATCACCTTTAAGCATTTGAGAAGATAATAATCTTATAATTTAACATGGAAAAATAAAATCTTTTTTTAAAAAGATTTAGTTTATTTATTTGACAGAGAGAGAGCGAGAGCATGAGAGAGAGAGAAAAGGAGAAAGGAAGCACAAGCAGGGGGAATGGCAGGCAGGGGAAAAGTAGGCTCTCCACTGACCAAGGAGTCCTATGTGGGGACTTGATACCAGGACCCTGGGACCATGACCTGAGCTGAAGGCAGATGCTTAACCAACTGAGCCACCCAGGCACCCCAGAAAAAATAAAATCTTAACAGTATTTGGAAACATGTACTCTCCTCCACTGGATAGATAGGTAGATAGATAAATAAATAGATGGATAGGTATGTAGGTATATAGGTAGATAGACAGATAGATATTGATATAAATATTATACCTGGTAATATTTTCTAGCTTTTCTTATAGAGAGACCTTACAAATTCCTCATTAAGATAACTTCTAAGCATTTTATATTTTATGCTATTCTTATGCATATCATCTTTTTACCCATTGTAGCCTTTCACTGGCTGTCAGGAAAAGAGCTATTGATTTTGAATATTTACTTTGGTTCTCAATTCTATTTTTTTTTTTTTTTACTTTGAGTATTTCAGGAGATATTCTTGAAGTTTCTACCTTTATAATTAGATACATTCATAGTAGTATGAAAGTAGTTTAAATATAACTAGTTTATGAATTTGATCCTTTCAAAGAGAAACAGCATAGTAAGTATGAAAGAAAAAAACATAGATTTTTAATTTGAGCAGACCTTGATCCAAATTACTTTTCTGTTATAGATTATCTTCACCACACTGAACTTCTCTGAGCTTTTCAGTGTCCTTAGCTGTTAAAAAATAGTTTATATCATAAAGTAGTTGTGATGATTAAATAAAGTAATAAATGTAAAATACCTACCATAGTATTGATACAGAGTGAATATGTAATACATTTATATTGTTTCTCTATTATTCAACTTTCAGTTTTATGCATTTTGCCTGTACTCTATTATAGAAAAATCTTGGAATTGGAAGGTAGGAAAACTGTTTCTTTCACTAGACTGTGGGTCTTTGGAGGGCAGGATTATGTTGGGAATGGCAAATAGTTATCACCTGACAGAGCAGCTCTGACAGACTATAATTTCCTGCTTAGGTATCAAGACTGAGAAGGGTGAGTGCCAGATTGATTTGTTGCCTGCCATTAGTGTGTATTAGGAAGGTGATGGGAGGGGCGCCTGGGTGGCTCAGTGGGTTAAAGCCTCTCGAGGGTCATGATCCCAGGGTCCTGGGATGGAGCCCCGAATTGGGATCTCTACTCAGCAGAGAGCCTGCTTCCCCCTCTCTCTGCCTGCCTCTCTGCCTACTTATGATATCTGTCTGTGAAATAAATGAATTAAAAAAAAAAAAAAAGGGAAGGTGATGGGACATGTGTCATATACATCCTGGTTCTATGCTTTGTCTGATTCTTCTCTAGCACATGATAGGCATAGAGACAGTCCTTAATCATAGAAGCATAGAGACAGTTCTTAATAACTAAGTGAAGAAAAGAATGAATGATTCTCCTATATTCTGGAATGACACAAATAATGAAAATAAACTCATACATGGTAAGTGTTAAACAAAATAAGACGATAATCTTCAAATTCAATAATGACTATTGACATGATGGAAATTATGAGAAACATTATCTTGAAAAGAATGTGAATTCCAGGGGCATCTGAGTGGCTCAGTGGGTTAAGCCTCTGCCTTCGGCTCAGGTCGTGATCCCAGGGTCCTGGGATTGATCCCTGCATCGGGCTCTCTGCTCAGCGGGGAGCCTGCTTCCCCTCCTCTCTCTGCCTGCCTCTCTGCCTGCTTGTGATCTCTGTCTGTTAGATAAATAAAAAAAAAAAAAAAAAAGAATGTGAATTCCAGAATCAAACAAATCTGGGTTCAAATTTCACTTCCACTGCTTTCTGGCTGTGTGTCCTGGGTACAAAATAACTCTGAACTTTAGTTTATTCTTATTAAAAGAGATAATAATGTTCAAATCCTTTTACTTTTTCTTTATCTGATAATGTTTTGCTTTATCATCCATTCCTGGGGAATATTTTCTTGGGATACAGGATTCTCAATTGAAAGTTCCTTTCTCTCTGTATTTGGAAAATGTGCCATTTTCCTTCTAGTCACTATGGTTCCTGAACATAAATCTGCTCTCATGCAAACTTTTCTTCTTCCTTAAAAGTAAGGTGTTATTTTCTCTTATTGCTTGAAAACTTTTCTCTTTGTCTTAAGTTTTGAGAATTTTGATGATGATAACTGTTGGGATGAATTTCTTTCATTTTATCTTGTTTGGAGTTCACTCATCTTCTTGGACCTATGGGTTTTTGAAAAGCTTAGCGTTCTCCCTCTCTTTAATCCCTTTCCACCTTTTGTTAACCTCTACTTTCACAAATTCTTGCATGTCCTGTCTGTTACTACAAAGCCAGAGCCCAAAGAGCTTATTCCAATCCCTTCCTGTTCCTTCCACTTCCCTTTTGGTTAGTTCTTGAGATTGATGGGATGCCATTTGAGAAGCCACAACAACTATTTTTAGATTTTTGAAATTGTGTTCGTGTTTGCCACCAAGAGACATAGAGACATAGATAAATCTGTTCTAGTAGTGTAGAGACTCTAGAAATCTCTTAGCTCATCCAGAAATTCATGGTGATCTGACATGGATGGTATGTAGAATCCATCATAGCCTGTGGTTTCAATTCTTCTTCGGAGCCTGCACAGACATTCCCTACATAAATCTGGTATTTCTGGCTGCTAGTCCAGTCAGTTGAACCGTTGAATGCCAAGTTCAAGGATTGAGAGTCAAAGAAGGGAAGGATCTCTTGCTAGGATTGCCATATATCTACTCTACTTAATTTGCTAATCAATGCTGAAATCACCCCCATATTCTACACTTAGGAGCTGTTAGAGGGACTTTTATATCTAACCCAAACCATCTCATTTCACAAAGGAGAAAATGAGTCTCAAATGAGCAGAAATCACATATTTCAGGTTAACAGAAGGGGAACAGCATCCTGGGCTCCCAATTCCAGCTTGGAATTCTTCCCTCACACCATGCCATGTACTTATAACAGCCTCATCCTGGATGAGTTCTGATCTCTGAAATGTGATGCATAGATGAAAAGGTAAGCTGACTCAGGATGGGGACTGGCAGATCTGATCAGTGCTGACCAAGACCAGTAAACACAGAAGCAGTGCCCACTTCCCCTCTATGGACCATATTGCAGCCACCCTAGCCAACAAATGGGAATCAGCACACATCACTTAGGCATCATACAGCGGAGAGGACTTAGGCAAGTGCCATCCACTCAGTCATCCTCTACTGAGTATGGTGGCAACTAATCTACACATGGTCTAATTGCACCAGGAACTGGAATCTGCCCAGGAGTGAGGCTCAAGAGATCTGGGTCCTCATCCCAATTCTACTACTTACATGTTTTCAGACCTCAGGCAAGACACTCCCCCTTTCTTGTTCTGAGTCTCCATCTGAAGTAGGAAGAATAATGCACCCATCCCACCCCACGCCCTGCTTCATCAAGATGTCCACAATCTGTAAATAGTTATTTTACACAACAAAGGAGATTGTTGCAGATGTGTTTAAGAGATAGGAAGATTACACAGCTGGACCCAACATAATCACATGGGCCCTTGAAAGGGACGCACTGAAGAATAAATAAATATGAAGATATTCCTCCCAGGAATATTTATATACACATAGACACCCAAGAACTTATTTTCATAGTTAATTTTAACTTTCAGAGGTTTGTAGATCTCTTGAAGATCATCCATGGATTCAATTATAAGACACTTTGGTCACAAAGATAAAATATAAACCCTTCATCTGAAATGAGAAGAATGGGAATGCCTACCTCTTCATCATATCCTTCTTAACTCCCATCATTCCCTCTGCCACACCAAAATCCTTTCAGTTGCCCAAAGATGGCAAGCCAATTTAAGCCTCCATGTTATTCATCTGTTGGTATAGTTCTCTCCTTCCACTCTCATTGTCTGACAGGCAAACAGATACTAACTTTTGCAGACTCCTTTTAAAAATCTACTCTTTTCCTGACCAACTTCTTACTATCTTCCCACCTGCCTCACAGGTATGACAGGCCATACCTTCCTTCACACCCTTCAGGGGATTATGCCCACAGTCTGTCAGCCAGTCCAACTCTTCCAGGTGCTCATCTGTTCAACCATTTCACATCTTCTCAACTAGATGGTGCATACTGGGCTGAGGAGGGTGGGGGACAGAGACCACACCCCACCCCTTGGCAGCCCAGCACTAAATAGCAGGGTTTACAGTAAGAGCTTGAAGAATGAATGTTGAGTGGATGACTGATTCTGGAATCGACACCTACTTCAGGGCTTTGCTTTAATTTACTCAACCTCTTCTCTTTGCATTGCAATACTTTACAGGCCACCCAGCTTTGTTAAGTTTCTTAAGTATTTGTCTGCTGTACAAAGTCATTTAATTTCAGTGTGAAGCTGTGGTGCATGGGAATCCATTTGCCACTCTTTGACTTTGATTCATTAAGGGTAACTAATATCCACCTTGACCAACACTGTGTAGTTTTGTTTCCAATATATGGTTCCTTCTCACCGAGGAGTATCTCCCCATTGACAAGAGTGTCTATTTTCAGCCAGGAACAGATCCATTATCTGGAACACAACATGGTGCTCTGGATGATAAATTCATCCTGTGTTAACTGTGTCACTTTTGTCTGAGGATCTCAAAATGTGGTATAAAGAACACTGAACTGGTGGTCAAGAGATCTGGATTCTGGTTCAGATGGCCACCAGGTGCCCTTTGACACACTACACACATTTTTTTAGATGTGATGTTCTCCTCTATACAATGGGAGAACTCTGACTCAAACACTGTAAGGAATCTCTGGACTAAAATTCTATGAAGTGAAAGTCATACATCTTCCTAAGCCTCACTAATATATTTTTTCTACTAGCAATTAGGAAAACTTGAGTTCTGAAGGTGATGTGATTTGTCCAAAATTATTCAGAACACCAGAGTATAATTATCATTTTTGCATTCTATACATTAATTCATGCAGTCAGTCAACATGTATTTTGTGAATGTGTTATGACTGACACCACACCAGGGGCAGTAATCCAAAAATGAATGGGAGGACACCTTTGCCTTTTAGCAGCTGACAGTATACTGTGGGGATCAGATGTATAAACAGGTACCCTGCAGTGTGATAAACATGATGTTAGAGAGCAGCTCCAAGTGCTTTGTGAGGGGAGGAGGAGGTACTAACTGCCCAGGTGAGTAGCATACGGAGTCTGCTGTTTACCAAACCCTTTCAACATGCCTCATCTCTTGATTGTCACAGCCCTTCCATGAGGTAGAGAACAGGTTTTGTTTGTTTCCTCTCTTAAATCAGGAGACTTAACATGAAAAGTAAAGTGATTTTCTGAAGGCCATGTGACTGGTAAGAAACAGATCCAAGGAGTGCAAAAGGGCCATTTGGATGTCTGGTGTGATGGTGACTCCATCGCACTGAATTGTTGCCTCTTTTTGGTCAGTAGCCCCAACCCTCAGACAAATAGTGACACAATCAAAATTCATCTAGCTGCTTTGAGAGATGGGACCAGGTATTACTTCCATTGTACTGAAGAATTCTGGTGGGACTGAAGAGGTCTCTAACAGAAAAAATTGGACAGGTCAGGCATTTGTAATGGGTTGGTGGCAATTTGTATAAGCACTTTGAAGGAAGGACAGAGAAGAACACATATCGGTGAGGACAATTAGAAGAGCATAAGTCTTGTCCCAGAGATAGGTCCTCCAACACTTCCCCACAGACAATTTCTAGAGCCCATCACAAGCAGAAGGTGAAAAAGCTATTTTCAATTATAAATTCATGAGATTTCTTTGATGTGGTGAAAGACGACTTTGGAGGAGGATCCTGTCCTCAATTTTATGTGGAAAACAACGGCTTTGGTAGGCTGCAGAGAACAATTGGCCCCTTATGAAATTCAAGAGACATCACATACCACAAAGGAGATAAGTGGTCAATCCTAAGTTTTGTGGGGTCACTCAATGGTGGACATTTGAAGAAAAGATACTTCTCACAAGGTAGCAGATGGAGGAGACCTTGTCAAGACATTTCACTGATCTGGCCTACAATAAGATGCATTCATGAGCATATGAGATGCCACCTGGTCATCCAGAAGGAATCATGTCAGAATCTTTGGCAACTAGAGGTCAGTGAAACAAGGGTTACATTTGTATCTTCCACACCTTCCAGTGACCTGTCACATAGCAGGAACTCAATGTCTGTTTATCTGACATCTTTTCACCGTCTCTTCATGCCCCCACTCCATCAAAGGGCTTCCTGCACAAGTCTCCCAGGGGCCTTGCCCTTTCATAGGTGGCTCTGTACTTCATTCTCATCTCCTCTATCAGATATTAGGAACCCCGCTTTTTTTTTTTTTACTCTCCCCATCCCCCATTTGAGGTTCTAGGGATTAAAGAGGAAAGGGCAGTTTCTTAAAGAAAGCTGGTTTTTTTTACCTTGCTGTTCTTAGTTGTCTCTGATCTAGTGAGTATAATAACTCACATGAACAACTCTGATTAAATCTGTCCTGAGGGGCGCCTGGGTGGCTCAGTGGGTTAAGCCTCTGCCTTCGGCTCAGGTCATGGTCGCAGGGTCCTGGGATCGAGTCCCACATCAGGCTCTCTGCTCAGTGGGAGCCTGCTTCCCTCTCTCTCTCTGCCTGCCTCTTTGCCTACTTGTGATTTCTCACTCTGTCAAATAAATAAAAAATCTTAAAAAAAAAAATCTGTCCTGAAAGATGACTGTGAGAGAGACTATCAGATAAGATAGAGAAATGAAGATTTAGAGCCAGAAAATCTGGACTTGAATTCTGGTTCTGCCACTTAATAGTGGGTGACTTGAAGCAGATGACATAAATTTTTCCTACTTCATTTTCCTCAACTGAAAACTGAGGGAAATTATAAAAGAATGTACCTCATAAGGAGGTTTTGAGGTTTAAGTAAGTTCGCATATGGAAAGTTATTCTATAGTGCCTGAATAGTTGTAACTCCTATATCTGCTAGCTATAGTGTAGGAGTACCAGGAAATGAAGATACAGAAGTAGTAGTTTAAAAAGACACAGTTGTACACTGATAAAACATAAAAAAATGAAATGGCTCATTGCAGATACAAACTGAATTTTATTCTGCCAAGAGCATTCATTGTTGTGTGGCAATTTCTCCACAGACGAAAATGTCAAAATTAGTCATCTCTCTTCACTATGTTTCTATGCCCTCTAAGCAATCTTCTGAGGACGAATTCAACTTTCCAGGTACCTTAGTACTGGGAAAACAGTGTGGCAGGTAGAGAACAGGATGACTCTGGCCACAGGAAAGTGGTAAATTGGCATTTTAAAATCAATCTTATGGGAAATTATTATCAGCATGTCACTGAGAATCTCTCCTTTCTAGGTGTATTGATAAGATAATTTTCTGGACTTTGAAGACTGTGGATTCAAACCCCTAAGATACGGTGAATTTGCAAAAATTATACTCCTCTGGTGGTTCATTGTCGGTCTTGCCTCAGGACCGTTGATCCTGCTTCATCACGTACTACGCCCCTTCACTGTATTCAGACTACAATAGGCCACACTTTAGTCCTAGTAGAATTGCTCAACTCTCCAAGCCACAATGAAATAATACTCTTTTTAAAGGTGGGCATGCTCCAGGAAACAGGACTAGAAGTTCCAAAAGATTAGAGGCCATACTATGTGTTATACACCTAGCACAGTGCCAGGCATTGGTGGGCACTCAATTAATATTTGTCATGTAATTTCACACACTTTCAGCAATGCTAACAACCCCTTCCAGGAAGAACTGGTTTATCTTCTTATAATAACAAATATGAACAAAATGTGATTAAACAATCTATACATTCTAATATATTGCATACAGTTCTTTACTCTAAAAACCATTTTTCAGAAAGGGGACGACTCCTTCACACATATTCCATTTCTAATACTTTCAAATCATTTTAATGGTGATGGAGAAGGTCATGAAATATCTTATTCCTCAAAGGCAATTTAAAAAAAGAAAAGCCATATAGTACATTCAGAATGAGAGATAGTCTGATGTCTATTTTAAGGAGAAGGTGAACTCAAGGTCAGAAGACAATCTACAGAATTGTCCAAAATGAGAGACTATACTTCCTGTACTGTAGGAATTATGGTAAAAGTCTGACCTGCTTGAGATATCCTTAGAAGCCTGGGGTCTCTAGTTCAGATGATCAAGGGCAGTGTTCATTTAAAATACGCCATTTTTCTAATATCAAATCACAAAACATGTACCCAGATTCAGTTGAGTCCCAGACTCCACCTGGGAAAAACCGGCCAGAGCAACCAACAGTGGTACTGAACATTTTTTCTATTTCCTTAATTTCTGCTTTTATTTTTATCTTTCATTACACATTTTTTTTAAAGCTATACAATAAAAAGCACCCAGATTGGTAGGAAATAAGTAAAACTGTCAGTGTTTGCAGATGACATACTATATACAGAAAACTCTAAAGATTCCACCAAAATAACTATTAGGACTAATAAATGAATTCAGTGAAGTTGTAGGATACAAAATCAATAAACAAAAATCTGTTCCATTTCTATATACCATTTATGAAGTAATGTAAAGAGAAATTAAGAAAACAATCCCACTTACAACTTCACCAAAAAGAATGAAATACCTGGGAATAAATTTAACCCAAGAAGTGAAGGACTTACACTCTGAAAACTGCAAGACATGAAAGAAACTGAAGATGATACAAGCAAATGGAAAGCTATACCATGCTCATGGATTGGAAGAATTAATATTTTTAAAATGTCCATCCTACCCAAAGCAATTCGAAGATTCAACACAATCCCTATCAAAATATTAATAACATTATTCACAGAACTAAAACAAATAATCAGAAAATTTTTATGGAACCACAAAAGACCTCAAATTGTCAAAGCAATTTTAAAAATGAAGAACAAAGCTGGAGGTATCACAATCCCAGATTTCAAGATACACTAGAAAGCTAAATTAATAAAAACAGTATGGTACTGGCACAAAAAAAGACATATAAATCAGTGGAACAGAATAGAGAACATAGAAGTAAATTCATGCCTATGTGGTCAAATAATCTATGACAAAAGAGGCAAGAATATGCAACAGGGAAAAAGAAAGTCTTCCAGTAAATAGTGCTGGGAAAACTGGAGAGTTTCATGCAAAAGAATGAAACTGGACCACTTTCTTACACTATACATAAAAATGAATCAAAATAGATTAAAGACTTCAGTGTGAGACCTGAAACCATAAAACTCCTAAAATAAAACATAGGCATTAATCGCTTGGACACTGGCCTTAGTAACATATTTATGAATATGTCTCCTTAGGCAAGGGAAATAAAAGCAAAAATAAAATGGGACTATACCAAAATAAAAAGCTTTTGTACAACAAAGGAAACCATAAAAAAAGCAACCTAGTGAATGTGAGAAGATACCTGCAAATGATATATTCAGTAAAAAGTTAACATCCAAAATGTATATAAAGATTTTACATAACTCTCCATCAAGAAAATAATCTGATTAAAAATAGGCAGAGGGCATTTTCCAAAGAAGACACACAGATGCCAAACAAACACATGAAAAGATGCTCAATATCACTAATCAACAGGGAAATACAAATCAAAACTATAATGAGATATGACTTCACACTAGTAAGAATGGCTAGTATCAAAAAGACAAGAAATGACAAGTATTGATGAGAATTGTGGAAAAAAAGGAACCCTTGGGCATTGTTAGGGGAAATGGAAATTGGAACAACCACTTTGGAAAACAGTATGGTGTTTCCCCCCCAAAAATTAAAAGTAGGACTACCATATGATTCAGTGATTCCACTACTGGGTAGTTACCTAATGAAAATGAAAACACTAATTTTAAAAGATATACGCACCCTATGTTTATCGCCACGTTATTTACAATAACCAAGATGTGAAAGGAACCCAAATGTCCAATGATAAATGAATAGATAAAGAAGATGTGTTATTTATATATATAAATATTTATATGTATATAATGGAATATTAGTCAGCCATAAAAGAATAAACGAAATCTTGCCCTTTGCAACAACATGGATGGACCTGGAGGATATTATGTTAAGTAAAATAAGTCAGACAAAGACAAATACCATTCGATGTCACTTATGTGTAGAACATAAAACAAAACAAATGAACAAACACTTAAATACAAATAACAAACTGGTGGTTACCAGAGGTGAGATGGGGGCGGGGATGGATGAAATAGGTGAAGGGATTAAGAGGTACCAAGCTTTAGTTATAATAAATAAGTAACAAAAATGTAAAATACAACATAGGGAATATTGTAAGTCCTCTCCCTACTTGTGCTCTCTCTGAATAAATAAATAAATAAAATCTTAAAAAAAAAACCCTACACAGTAGGTTTAAAATAAATTTTACTGATTTATTTCCTTTACTCATCACTACTTTATGCATCTCAACTTTCCCTCCTAGATTAATTTCCTCCTTATAGGATATCCTCTTGTGATTGATTATTTATTTATTTAAGAATGTGATTTATACATTTTTCCAAGGCCACGTATCTCTGAAAATATCATTTGCCTTCACTCTTGAGTGAAATTTTGGCTGGCTATAAAATTTTAGACTTGAAGTAATTTTCTCTAGAACTTCTAATTTTTCTTGTAGTTAAAGTGACGTCTGATGGCATTGTGACTCTTTTTCCCTTTGTAGATGGATTTCCTTTTCTTTTTCTGGATGCTTTTCAGATTTTCTTTCCCCCTTGACCCCTTGATGTTCTGTAACTTGGATGTGATTCTTGCTGAACACCTTAAATCCACAGTCTTATTTTTCTTTAGTTCTGGGGTCTTCTATTATTTCTTCACACATTCCTTTTCTTTTGGAACACCTTTTAAATGGATGTTAGAGATTTCTTATCAGTTTCCCATGATTCTTTAAAAGCATAATGACTTGATATCCACATATATTGTGAAATGATCATCACAATAAGTCTAGTTAACATCCATCACCTCATATAGTTACAATTTTTTTCTTTGTGATAAGAACTTTTACAATCTATTCTTTTAGCAACTTTCAAATGAACAGAGTAGCATTGTTGACTCTAAGACCCCAGGACTTGTCTTACAACTGGAAGCTTACTGGACCACCTTCACCTGCTATCTCTCAACCCTGCCCCCAGCTGATCTCTGCCCTGGCAGCCACCAGTCTGCTCTCTGATTCTAGAAGTCCATTTTTTAAGATCCCACATATAAGTGAGATCACACAGTATTTGTCTTTCTCTGTCTGACCTATCTCACCTCTTAAGTCTTTTTTTGCTACCTTCTCAGAGAATTCCCAGGCTCAATCTTTCAGCTCGCTAATTTCATTTCCAGTTGTGTGCATTCTACCATCTGACTGATATATTGTTTTTTTTTTTCTTTTTCTCATAAGTTTCTAATTTTCATGATCTCTAGTTGGCACTTTACCAATAAAAGTCTGTTTACCTCTGTGTGATTTTAATTTTCCTTATTCTAAAATTCTGTTCTGTTACTCTCAGTCCCTTAAGGTCACCAGGTATAGGTTCTGGATTTAAGTTTGCTGCTTCTCTTTCATGGTGTTGGCCTTCCTCAAGCTACTGGTGGGAGTGGACTGTGTACCCCTCCCTGTAGCTGAGTTTCTGAGTTTGGCTCTGCTCTATTTGTTTACACAGACTGTCCTAGAATAGGAAGGGGACCCGCTTCCTGGACAGATCTGCCCTTTTCAGTGAGGTCCAGGAAGTGATGGGCCTTGCCTCTGGATAGGTTTATAAGATAACTGTCTTCTGGGCATCAAGGATCTCCTTCCTCCTCATTGTTCTCAACCCCCGTGTCCTGCCTATTTCTCCATTCCAGATTCCCACAACATCGTTCTTTCCTGGAGGTAAACACCCCAGTAATAGCTGGTCACCATCAGGGGAGGGAATGGAAGTCACATGATGGCACCTGCTCAGTCACTCTGGGTCTCCTCTTCTGTTTCTTCCCCTTCCAGGCAAGTAAGTCTTTTTCAGTAGAATGTCCTCCATGCCTTTTGAGTGATGGTTTCCCTTTTCCTACTAATCCCACTCACTTTCTGCTTTTAAAGAAATCTTCTTTGCTTTTGGACCCATTGAGGGCTTCATTTCTTGATTTGGGGCCACATTTTGAATTCATTTTTTAATTTTATTTTGTTTCCTATTATTTTTAGGGATTTGTTATGGGAGAGGAGCTGCAGAAAAGTTGAGATTGTCATCTTGTGACAAAAATTAGTGACACTTAATTGGACCAGATTTCTGCAGCCACCGCCATCCTTGTTCAGTTGAATCCTGAGACAGGAGACAGAGAGAATCCTGAGAGAAGGAGACAGAGTGAGAGAGCATGCAAGAGATGAACTTGGAGAGCTGTCTGAGACTCATTTGAGGAAGGGGCATCTCTTAAGGAGCTCAGGGCTGTTTATCCTATTTCCACGTCCTGTAATGACAGGTGCCACCTGCAGCAAAGTAACAAAGAGGGCATTCTTCAGAAGTATGGGATAGAATCAGAAGCTCAGCTATAGACAAACCCCAGCTGGCCTCTTTTTACCCTGTCAATAAAAGGCCCTGTGCTTGCACTGTGGCTCCATTATCCCAACAGCATCAAAGCCAGGACAGGCTCCTCCTATCTCGGATGCTGACTGCAGCTCTTCAGCTGAGCTCTGCTTCCTGGTGCAAACGCAGCTGCACACACTCCACATGTTCTTTGAGTGTCTTCTTATTCTTTCTTCAGACTCACCAAGGGCAGCAAGACATTTTGTCCAAATGAGTTGTTTCAAAGCCAATGTAGTGTCTAAATTCGCAGCTTGCCACGTTATAGTCTTTTTCTTTAATCTCTCTTTTTTTTTAATTTTTCCTTTTTTGATGTGCCAAAGTAATTATCAATAAACCCTCCTTGAGGAGATGTTAAGTATATGTCCCCCTGGATAAAGAGAAGGTCAGGAAATCCTTGGTATTCCCAGAGAATAACCGAGGTATCCCTGGAGGAGGGGAATCCACAGCGGAAGCAGACAGCTATAGTTTTATCTGTCTAAAACCTTCTGTTTTCTAGTTACAGCAACCCATCTTTTGGGGGGAACTGTTCCTCCCTACTGTAAGCATGTGATTTTGGAGAGAGCAGCAGTCCTAGAGCCCTGCCCTAGTCACATCACCCCAGCTTGCTCAAATACATCCTCCATGGCAGTAACCAGGGGGTAGCCTTGGAGGTGGGCAGTCTTGGAGGTGGGCACAAGGCTCAGACTTGTCAATCTGGGATCTTGCTCAGGATTAGCATGCACTGAAGTTGAAGAAGCTTTTCCCTGGGGGTTCCTTCAGCTGGGAAAACGAAGTCTGGTTACATTACATGCCACCTTCCTCTCTACCACTTCACAGGGAAGATTCTCCTTCAGATAAGAGAAAATGGCACCAAGGTCAGGAAAGAAGAGACAAAGGGAGTGAGGGGATAGAAACAGGAGAGTGAGGGAGAAAAAGAGAGAGGTCTGATGACAAGATGTGAGGTCTTAGATCCATTCAAGTCTCTTACCTTGCCCCGCCCATCCCATTCAATTATACCTTGTTTCCAAACATTCTACAACTGTCTTCTCTGAGTTGTTGCACAATAGGGTTTATAACATAGGAAAAGTTTTTGTCCTTCTTTCCCTCCTTTTGTTCATGGGAAATACCTAACATTCTCCAAGGACTAGTCCTAAATATTCTTCCTCAATCCCACCACATACAGTTGGTCTCCAGGTCCTCCCCCTCTCAGATCACTTTGAGCAGACTTCCAAGATAGCAGTGTTCTACTTCCATAATTACTTGTTTCTCCTTCCTTTTCTTCCATCAGATTGTGTGCTCCTTGAAAAAAGGGACTGTGTCTGATGATCTTCAAGTTCCCAGTTGTGCTTCAGATAGGGTTGGGCATAGAGTGGAGTGTCTCAGTCACAGAATGTCCCTAGAATTGATTTTCCCATGTGAGGAATGGGGGTGCTTGTATGGGTATGGGAATGAAGGTGGTTCTTCCAGAAAGGGGGCTCATTCCTGCCATCAAACCACCATCCCTCTCTCCTGAATGTTTGCCTTGCCAGAGGTTCTCTGACTGCCATCGTGAGTGAAAAGAGAATCTCCTCTTATGAGGGGAAATGGCAGCCTTTGAGCATCAGGAAAAGGTTTAGGGAGGTCTTATATGTCATTTGAGTATAACAGAGCCACTGAAGGATTTTATTTATTTATTTATTTATTTATTTATTTATTTATTTATTTTCAGTGTAACAGAATTCATTGTTTATGCACCACGCCCAGTGCTCCATGCAATATGTGCCCTCCATAATACCTACCACCTGGCTCTCCCAACCATGAGAGACTATGGACTCTGAAAAACAACCTGAGCGTTTTGAAGGGGCGGGGGGTGGGAGGTTGGCGGAGCCACTGAAGGATTTTAATCAAGGTTATCTAAATCACAGTCGGGTAATTTAGAAAGACCACCAGACGGCAGTGTGGAGACTGGGCTGGGGACAGATTGAGGTTGAAGACAGTAAACACTGGGGGAACCAATGGAGAGAGCTGGGTCCAGGAGAGAGCTCTTAAGGACTTAGATGGTACAGTGGGGATGGAAAGGAGGGGACAGTGGCCTTCCTTATCATTCCTTCTCTCTTGATCCCCTCAGCTGAAAAACTGAGACTTCCTCCCCAGTGGCCTTCCTCCCTGGCATCTCCCATTCTTCTCTGTCTTGTCTGCAAACCCCAGAATGCCTCTAAATCAGGAGAGAACGATGCTTTCTCCTTGCCCCACAGAATCCTTGGGAGTTACATCTTTGTCAGCACTTCTGCTTCCAGCTCCCATCGGATCAGTTAATGTTTCTTTTATGAAGCGAGGACACCTGATTTCTGTCAGTGCAAGGCTTAAGAGTGCCTCGTCAGCACTGTCTTCCTGGCTGGCCATATCGAATAGACAGAGGAAGAAAGTAACCAAACCAGCAATCAGATTCCAAGACAATGATGCCAGGGCTTCGTGCTGTTTGTGAGTGGAGCTAGACAGAACCAAGGGGTCCCATAATGCTAGAATGACAGGGTTACAAACTCTTTCTTTGTCTGGTCTGTTTCCCTCTGTAAGATGTCAGTGATCCTTGATGGTCCCTTCTAGGCTCTTCTAATCCAGACTAAGGGATCTAAGTATCTAATGGGTCTCTTCATTGTTACAGCCTCTTGTGCTGGTCCCAAGAGCTAAAGTAATCCTCACTCTACTTGGAATATGCATACACACACTCCTTCATTTATCAAATAAATCATTCACTCATTCAGGAACTATCCACAGAACCCCTACTCTGTGATAGGCCCTGTGCTCCATGCTATGGATACAGAGATCCTAAGGAGTTTATACTCTGGATAGAGATTCAGAAATATAAATGGATAATCACTGTAGCATGGCAAAGTTAGGAGCAAAGTGAAGAGGAGTCAGACACCAGAGTCACTACTAAAGGATTCTATTTTTTTCACCCTCCAAATATCTGGCATTCTTCCTAAAATACACAGGTTAGCTCCTCAACAAATGAATGCAGTGACATGTTAGCTGGTCTTAAAGGATGACTAAAAGGTAAAGGGAAAGCATCTGAAACAGAGGGAACTATATGGGTTGAGAGCTGTAAGCATGAAAGAGCTTAGCCATCCTTGGGAAGAGCATGCAGTTCTGTGTGCCTGTTGTGCAGGGCACTGTAAAGACCCACAGGAGATGAAGCTGGAGAATATGATGGACAGAGGATTGTAAGTCGTCTTCAGTGCCATGTCGGAGAACCTGGGATTGATGTGTAGCAGTGAGGACACATTGAAGGTACAGCCTAGCGACTTTAGAAAGACTCTCCCAGGCTTAATGTAGGTGGACTGAGGCAGGAAATGCCCCACGTAGGGAGGGGCCTTCTCCAGACTGGTGGTACTCTTGGCTCAAGGCTAGCAGGAATGAACAGGGCACCTCTGAATCTGGTTCTCCTCCATCTCAACAGAACAGGCTGGGTCACTGACTTATGGGGATCCTGATGAGGGACGAGCAGGTTATATGGGGAAGAGCTTGACCTAAGCAGTACCCCTACAGATGGAATATATCAGGAAAACAACTGATATCCTGTCAGAGGCCAAAGGAAATAAGAAAGCACTGACCATTTGAGATTCCCTGGCTCATGTTTTCCACCTCTCCCAACCTAGACCCATTTTCTTGGATTAACAGAAACCTGGCTATCTCCTTTACTGCTCTGCTAAATGCAAAAGTACATGTAGCATTTGGCTAAAAACAAATCAAAGCAACCAGGTACTACCAACCTCATAGAAAGGGACTGATTTATTTAATCTACTGCATGCTTGCTCTGGGAAGCTAAGGAAAAGAGAGGGGGAAGGATCTGGCTAAGGTCCCTCAGCAAGTTAGTACCTGTAACAGGATGAAAACCTGGGTCTCCTGACTTCCAGGCAACTGGCTTCCCCAGCATGACAGGAGGCCTCTGGCTGTGTGTGCAGAAGGAAGAGTGAAATCAATTGTGTCTTAGTAAGCACAGGTGGTCAAGCTCTCTGAGAAGATGAAGCCAGAATTTCCCCTGAGGCTTGGCCTCCTAAGACTTGACTATTATGCTGACTCATTTCCTATAAGTAAGGTCACTTCCCTGTTTAAAATCCTTGCATGCCCACAGGGGAAGTTCAAACTGCTGAGAGTGGCATCCAAGGCCTTCATATTTATATAGTTCCTTAGTCTCCATATTCATCTCTTGACCCAGACTTACCTGGGTACCCCACCAGTGGGTCTCAATCCTAGCAACATATTAGAATCACTGGCAAGTTTTAAAAAAATCCTGAGACTGAGGCTGTACCTCCGGAGACCTGAGGTTGGGGGTGGGCTCCATGCATTCGTACATTTTAAATCTCCCCATGCAACCAAACAAGCAGCCTGAGTGGACAACCACTATTCACCCATAGCTAATTACATTCTGTTACCCAAATCTGCCTTGTTGTCTCCAAGGCTTTGGGCAGGGATTCCATACTCTGCCTTGTCCCCACTTTTCCCCCTGGCTCTCCCCACAAACTGCCAAGATGAATCTCTCCATTTGCTCTGGACCTTTGCACACACCTCCACCATAACATTTATCCTCCTTTACTTATATGTTTTTTGGGCACCCTAAAGAAGACTGTGCTCTTTACAAGGAAGACAGCTCTATTTATTCCTTTTTGTTGCCAGAATTACAGGACCTGACATAGTAGGTGTCTGGTAAATAACAGTGGCCTGAATAAGAGTTTATGAACTCCAGAATGACCTCTGCTCAGAAAGTTGCTCACATTCCTATGGTGTTGAGTTGTGTGGCAGAGCTTCTGAGAGATCCCTAGGGTACTGTGTCTGAGTAATTAGTCCTTTACAATATCTGTCTCCAAGGAAGGGAAATGATCAAAGACCCTCTACTCACCTGCACCTGAAAATGGGAGGTTAATCTCGCTTTATGTTTCTGGGCAGCTCAATAACTAAAAAAAGGCGGGGGGGGGGGGGGAGATGAGATTATTTAGACCCAGAGAGGCCTTCGATTGGAAACTCACCCTCCTCACTAACTGTATGACCTGTGTAGCAAGTTACTGAAAGTGTCTTGGCCTATATGAAATAATATATCAGGAGTTCAGTACATTGCCTGCTGTACTAGTCAGGGTTCTTCAGAAAAACAGAACCAATTATATAGACAGAGTAGATGGGAGAGAAAAGGAGAGAAAGAGGGAAAGATTTATTATGTTATAAGGAGTTGGCTCATGTGATTATGGCGGCTGAGAAGTCCCCAGATCAGCAGCTGGCAAGCTGGAGAGCCAGGAAAGCCAGTGGTGCTCAGATCCAGTCTGAGAACAAGCAGGCTCCAAACCCAAGAAGTGCTGATATTTCAGTTTGAGTCCAAAGGCAAGAAAAGAATGAGTCAAGCCGTCAATGAATCAGTCAAGCAGTCAGGCAAGAGGAGATCCTTTTTCCTCAGCCTTTTTGTTCTATTCAGGTCTTCAACTGATTGGATGAGGCCCACCCACATGAGGAAGGGCAATCTGCTTTACTCAGTCCATTGATTTGAATGTTAATCTCATGCAGAAATCTTCTCATAGACACACTCAGAATAACGTTTGACCAAATGTCTAAGCACTGCCTGGCCCAGTCCAGATGACACAAAGAATTAATAATCATACCAGCCATATAGCAAATTTACCAGACATGTGAACTCCCTTCCTTCCTGAAGATATAATTTCAAAATCTCCCATTGTTCTGTCCAACTGTCTGTTCTCAGGTGGGCTTAATGTCTGTGATCTCTCACCATCCCTTCACCTTCTCTCCTTCTTTCCCTCTCTTCTTCTCCCTCCCATGACCCTTTTCCTTTTTTCTGTCTCCTCATTTCTTTACTTTGTCTCAACAACTGGTTCACTTAGGATTCATCCCAGGAAAAGGACTGAATACCTCTGGCACTCTTTCTTTCCATCTGTGTTTTCTGGAGACATCATGAGCACTCCCAGCAGGATTCAAGCAAGTTGGGAGAGAAGTCGGATACCAACTTTTGCTCTAATCTTGCACCAGAGCAGCAAGGGCCTGGTCTCTCTCTGGGGCAGGAGGCAGGGGAAGGAGAGGAGTGAGGCCTCTGACATAAATACTGTGCAGTGTGTTTTTATTGCTGCATAATCCATGCTCGTGCCACTTGTCCGCATACCACCAGTTAATGGAAACCTCATGTTCCCCTGATCTGGGCTGCTGTGTGGTTAACTCTTGCAGGGCCAGGTATGCACTCAGGCCAAAGGAAATCCTTTCCAGAAGGAGGCTGGTTTATCAGGCAGGAGCTGCCTCCCATGTTGAAGGTAGTCACCATGGGGTGTGGTTAACGATAAAGGCAGGAATGTGGCAGGCGGGCACTCGTATAGACCTGGCTGCAGAGCTGTTCATAAAATGTCACATGGCATTCAGGGGCACTCATCTAGAGGCTGAGCTACGTCTGGATTCATGGAACTCACTTCTCCTGGCCTTCTGCTCAGCTGTCTCAGAGCTTTGATTCATCTAGGAGAATGGTCTAAGGATTCTGCACAGACCAGGCACAAAGTGAATGTGCAGGAGAAGGGCACTACGCTGCAGTGTGCATTGTGAGTTCGTGCAAGGGGTATGGGAGCTCCAAGGAGAAAACTACTAACTCTGCCCTGGGGGGTCCAGGAATGGCAACCAGAGGAAGGGATATTTGGCCTTGAAAGTCTTGATGAACAAAGAGATGCTTTTTAAATCAGGCAGATAAGAAGAAAGATCAATCCTGGGCCGAGGAAGCAGTGTGTGCAAGGTCTAGCAGTATCTTCTCCTGCAGAAAAGGAGGCAGGGGTGGCAAAGTAGGGAATTACACTGCCTTCTAACCCTGCCCTTCTCAATAGTTTGGGACCCAGTTTTATAACCTCTGCTTTTGTTTCCTCATCTGTAAGCTGAGGACTACAATGGTGTTCACCTTCGAGATTGCTCTGAAGAGTAAATGATGAAATGCATAGAGCACTTAGCTCAGTTCCTGGCATTTTCAAGTCCTGGATAATGTTGGCTATCATTGCCATCAGGGAACAAAGGGCAATTTGGAATGGTTGAAACAACATGCTGCCTGGGGACAATGGAAAGACCCAAGGTTAGTCAGGGACCAGATGGGGAAGGAACCAGAAGCTGCACTAAGGATTTGGACTAGATCCTGTGGGTCATGGGAAATCACCGAAGGTTAATTCATTCAAACTCTGTCCTCCAGTTGCTTTTCTTTCCTGGAAGATACTTCCCAGAAAGCCTCTACTTTCTCATCAGGGATCCAAACTGTCTGGGTAATACTGACCCCCTCTAAAAAGAAACATCAGCCCGTGTAGCACGGCCCACACTCATGGCAGTCTGCCTCATCAGACCACCTCGTTCTGACACCTTAACTCTGGGGCACTGGATTCAAGAGCCTGCACCTGGGCTTCCCTTCTCATTATCACCAGAATGTCCATGATTACAAAACAAGAAGGAAGCAAGTCTGGCCCTCACCAAAGTTCTGGGCCCCAAAGCAAAGTCTGTTGAGCAACATCTCCTTGTCCTAGTTAGGACAAGTTGCCTGGCATGTGAAAAGCCCTGGAAATTTGCCACAAAGTGGTGATGCATCCTGCAGGTAACGCTGATGGGATGTGAGCAGCGGTTCACCAATGGAGGCTGCCGGTCTGTTTGTGGGGTTATCAGGGTAATGGATCCTGGCATTCTGCTCGCACCATCTTTACAAATGTCACTTTCACTTTATTGTACATTAACCCCAATCTCTTCGCAAGCTCCAAAATAAAACTTCTTTGCAAACAACTGAGGTCCATCTGCTGCTCTGTTAAAAATACCCTAGCATGAAAATACTGTAGCATTAGATAAATCCATGATCAGAGATATCACAGTGGACTCACCTGAAAATGCCTGCCTTTGACCGGGAGAAATCCATCTTTCTTTCTCAGAGGTGGGACATTGATTACTCTCCACCCCCACGGTAACAAAAGAATCCCCAAATTCCCAAGGCTGGTCAGATTTCAAATACCGCATCCTCCTGTCTTTATGAGCCCATTTGTATACATTCCTGTGCACCCTCGATGGAATTCAGCCTATCAGCGGCTGACAGGCTGATTCTACAGTTGGGAACAAATGAATGAACCCAGGATGATCAGCGGATAAAGGTTCTACATCCCCACTAAGTGCACACAAATTTTATCCACTTCTTTTTCTTCCTTGATCAATTACTCTCCATTGCAGAGAGAGAACGCTGTCCGACACATTACGGCTTAACAATCTGCAGGTTGGGTCTCACTTCCTCCCCTGAAAGAGCAACCCCCAACAGTGAGTATTTAAATTAATCCACCTCTGCTGCCACACTGCACAGCCCATCTATCACAGCAATTTGTGCAAATGCCACTCTAGTATCCAGCTCTATGTATCATGTATTTTGAGATTGCACAGTTCCTGAGGCCTTTGTAAAGCAAACCTTTCATGAATAAATCAGGAAATACCCTGATGCATGCTTTATGTAGAGGAAGATATTCTATTTAGGTCACGCAGGGAAGTTCTGCCAAGTTTGCTAAAATGAACAAATCCCCTGAGTGCAGTCTACCTCTACACATTCCGAAACACAAGCAAGGATCTCCTAGGCCCCGCGGCTGTGCTCTGTAGACACCGAGGACTCTGGGTCTAGAAAGTATTAGCTTGATCACCTGAGGCTCCACAGACTTTCAAGTCAGGAGCCAGGCAAGGAGTTTTGCTAGTCCATGGGAAGAACTTTGCAAATGGGTAATTTGTCCACTATGGTGCCTGGGGCAATGGGACTCCTGAAAGCAAAGGAGGAAGGAACAAGAAAAATTACAGCGAGCCTGTTGTCCCAGCTTATTCTTTTGAATCCACTTAAGAAAGTCCCTGACTTTGTTTGAGTCCAGAGCATTGCAACTGGCTCTTTTGAGCCTCTCCCAGAACACAGGATGTGGCCTAGTGCGCCCTCCCCTTTAGCAATGGAAATTCTTCTGATAAGAATAAGGATTTCCAGATTTCTAGCCAACATCGAATTAGAGAGGGTTATCTGGGGTAGAAGAATGCAGAACAAAAATGTTGAATGATTCCCTTCCTTTTAACAAGGGCAGGCAGACCCACCGCCTTTTGCCCAGAAAAAGCTGTACGAGATTAGAAGATCTGGTTTGAAGTCATGGATGGAGCATTGACTTGGATTCTGGGGGGCTAGAGCATGGAGTCATTTTGTCCTCAAGAATGGGGGCAGGAAGTTTTGCCAGGGTCTGAGCTAATAGGACCTTGTTTGGACGGGGTCTGATGTTTGCTTTCTGGGCTCCCAAATTTGTTTTGGGCAGTGCAGTTAATGCCAATCGGCCATTCAGGGACCAACTCCTTCTAACACCAGTCAAAAGAAACAAATTCAAAACAAGAATTTTCAAGCAGTTAAGGGTGTTGCTAGCAGCTATCAGCCCATACCCTGATTCTTTGGGAAGTCAAAAGATATTCCAAAGGTTCCCTGGGAGTAGAATCTGAAAAAGGGGACTTTTCCCCCCTCTTATTGATCCCCCTAATGTGAGAGGGTGTCTCTACCTCAGCTTTGCCCCTTCGATTATGTTAAATATATAAAGACCATACCCTCTTTCCTTCTCTTTCCACTATTCTCTTCCGAACATCTGTCTTTGGTTGAAGCTTTTCCCCTTATATCTGATAATGCCCAGCTTTAGAACGTGGAACTATTCTGAGGGGTTTCTAAGGATATCATTCGGTGCCCCCAAATCATTTTAACGTCCATTAACATTTATTGCCAACGTGCATATTTTACGTATGGTTGGTCACTCACAACTCGATTTCCTAATATTTACCTTCTTCAAGTGTCACTGATTTCCAACTTTTTTTTTTTTTTTTTTTTTTTTTTTTTTTCAAGATTTCATCTATTTATTTGACAGAGAGAGATCACAAATAGGCAGAGAGGCAGGCAGAGAGAGAGAGAGGGAAGCAGGATCCCCGCTGAGCAGAGAGCCCGATGCGGGACTCGATCCCAGGACCCTGAGATCATGACCTGAGCCGAAGGCAGCGGCTTAACCCACTGAGCCACCCAGGCGCCCCTGATTTCCAACTTTTTAGGAATACGGCTTCTACTGGCACCACTCACATGATCCAGAAGTTTGAGTTCAACCTCATCCCTCACAGACTGAGTGACGTCAGGTAAGTTTCTTCATTCATAAAACACTGACCAAAACATATACTTGCCCCAGTCTAGAGAGAAGGACCAACTGAATTTATACCGAAACAGGGTACGAACTATAAGTTGCTACACAAATAGGAAGTGATTTTGCTGAAGATTTTTCAAATAATGTCTGCGGGTTGTCCTTTTGTTTCTCAGCACTTTCTGTAGGGTCTGGCATATCGTCGGAAACCAATACAAGTTTGTTGCTTGATGGTTGTCTTGTAAATGGGAGCCTGAGTGGGGGAACCAATTCTCTAAGGAAGAGGAAATAGGAGAGGGCTTCAGAGAGAGTATACTTTTTTTTTTTCTAATTATACAAGTAATTCAAGCTCACAACATAGAATTTAGAAAATGTATGAAATTAGTAAGAAGAAAATTAAAAATACTTCATTTTTACAACCTGCTAGTATTTTGATGGGCCTTTCTTTATTCTTTCCTTTGATGTACACATATGCTCACATATCCTCAGAGTACAACACTGTCCCTTTAAATGCTGACTACCGCTCAGACCTGGCAATATATTTTCTCAGCAGGCAAAGGGATAGGAGATTACTTCCCCTGCAAATCTATTAGTTCATTAATTATTAGAAATCTGAGAAATGTCAGTGCAGGCCTGTGAAGCCTCATTCTCTCTTGGTTTTACTCTTTAAGGTAATAAAAGTAATAATAGCTAATATTTATTCAGTGCTTACTATATGCCAGGCATTGATCTAAGCCCTTTATACATATTAACTTATTTTATCCTCATGACTACCCTAAATGGCAGGTACTACAGGTCCATAATCCCTTACCTACAATTCCACAGTTGAAAAAACTCTGAAAATAGGAATGTTTTGGCAAGTTTGGTACAAACTCCTTTGGTAGCAAAACCTCACCTGATCTAAGATGAGGCTATTCATAGTCTTTATTTATCCTACTTATGAACAGTCAAGTTTCACTGAAAAAAAAATTGTGTTTGATGATAATGTATTGTCCTAGAACTCTCTAAGGGTTTTATGTATTAGATAGTCGACATGCTTTGTTACTTGTATCAAATTTGAAAAATTCTACATTTCAAATCATATTCAAACTTAAAGATTTCAAGTCCATGGTTGTGAACATGTATTATTATCTTAACTTTACAGATGAAAAGTTGAAAAACACTGAATCATAGAGACATTAAGGAACTTGCCTAGGCTAGGTCAGGATTCTAATCCAGACTGGTTTTAGAGTCTGCATTCAAAGTGTCTACATTTGCGTAGCTCTCAAAAGCTTATACAACCCTCTCCAGCCCATTAGCTTTATACATTACACGGAAGAGGTTTTACTCTACTTCACAGTCAAACAAGTGAGATTTAGGGAAGTCCGAGGACTTGCCCAAGGTCCCTTAAGTAATACAGCAGAATTAGGACTCAAGTGCAAGTCTGCTGGTTCTAATTCTAGTGTCCTCCTACTGCTCTGGGATTACTTGGATAGTCACCAAACTCACATCATAACATCATCAGTGAGACCCTAAGACCTGACCTGACCTTTACCACTCACCTGCTTGGACTCATTTTCCCTTGGACCCACTTGGACCTCTTTCCCACATTTTCCCTTAAGCTCTTCTTGCAAGCTCATCTCTTAACTCAGGCATATGGAAACCGAAACCACCCCTCGAGCAGTGGCAACCACCCTGACAAGACCTCCATCCCTCCCAGACCCCTCAGCCCAGGGAGTGTCACTCCAGACTCATGACTGCCCAGAAGGACCATGGAGTGATCTCTAGAATAACTGACAACGACCTTTGCCTCATTATACTACTAAAATCTCCACCCAAGGAGGAGCATGAGCCTCATTTACATAACATAAAATGTCTGTATAAGCGTGTTTCCTTAAGGCGCATGTACCATCTTATACTCACCTCTACAAGGGATGACAAGGCTCCCCTATCTAAATATTCATTGTAACCCTAAATAAAAGGAACCCATTCATCCTTACATAAGAGGAGTCATGACTTTGGAAGCCATTTCCTGTGATCTCCTTATTTACAGAAAATAAAGTTTTCTTTGTGCAAAAACTCAACTTAGTGTGGTTTCTGACTCACCACAGAGTGAACTCATGTTGGTTTGGTTACAACAATGCAGCATTACTTTTTCGCTTCTACCAACATAATCACTAAGGCAGACTGCACAAAAACCATTCTACCTTGTTTAAGCCACCGATGACCAGAAAATGTATGAGAAAGCCTGGAGCTGTGCACACACCACACCGGAGTTTGGTTAGACACCAGTGCCAATTTCCCAGACCCTTTGGGCTCCTGGGAGGCTCGAGGTCACACCTCCTTCTGGCTCCTGGCAGTCCCTCCCAGACACAGCATTTGGGCCAGAGTGCATTGCCCCACATCCAGTCAGGCCCCTGGGACAGGTCTCCTGTGTTATACTCTGACTGGGTATTGGAAACTGTGTGACAGGCAGCGTGAACCAAACTCCTTACAGAGAAATAATGGGAGGAGGGGCCTTCAGCAGGAGGGCACCCAGATTTTCCTCATTCTAGTACTCCCCTATTACCCTATAGATCTCCCAAGATCCTTCTAGATTGGGCTTCCTCTAGAAAGTGCGGTCACAGCCATAACCAATAGGCCACCTCTCTAAAAAAAATTAACATAGCAATGAAAAGGACACTAGAACAAAAGACCAGAGATGTGAGACCTAGGTCCAGCTTTGGGACTTTGGACCAGTCATGACCTCTCTGAGCCTCTCCAGACAGATATATGTCTGTCCTACCAATGCCACACAAATATCGTACAGATTCAGAAGTAGTTGTAAAGCTGTCCAGATACCAGAGTATCATTGAGACATACAACAACATGAAAATTAGCTGAGGCTCAGGACTTAAATGGCCTTAGCACAGTCTAACCTTGTGAACGCAACTGAAGAGTAGTGGACAAACGGGCACTCTCTGGGTGCAAAGTCTGGAATGGAGAAGGAAGGGACCAACCTGCCAATCCATACTTGACTCAAACACACCTAGGGCACTGTTAGCAGTTTTGAGTTTTGACTTTCAAGACCAATAGATATAATCCTCACAAAGCTCAGATCCCTAAGGGTGAAATAGCTCGGTACTCTGCTGCCTACCTTGAAAGTGAATCCTGGACTTAGTTCATGCTGTTTCCTCTGCTTGGATTGCTCTACTCAGATATGACAGAGAAAATGACCACCAAAATGAGCTTAGTACATTGCAATCTGATTTCTGGCAGTTGTTTCTCCTGCTTTGTTCCTAGCACCTGGCTCCATTTCTCCTTGGTCCTAGCTCCTAACCTATGCTTCATCAATCCCCTAGGCCATTCCTGGCCCTTGCAGACAAGGAAGGATGAAGCATCTCTGGTTTGACATCTGTGCTCTCTTTCTGTGCCATGCCTTCCCCTCACCCTCTGTCCATTCACGTTTGCCTGTTCAGGATAAGGAATAGCACATTCCAGCCCTGGCCTATGGAAGTCAACCCAGGACCTACACACTTGGCTGAAGCCCCCAGGTCCAGGGGAGAGTGAAATTCCCAAAGAGTATTCCCAGAGGCCTCAAGCACCCCAAGTTTATTCTTTTCCTCCCCCTGTCCCCCTGCCCTCCAGGTAGCAAGGGCCTACAGCCCTGGGGGCTCCCCTATTCCTCCCCAGTGGGACCCTAGAAGGCACTAAGGCCCACAGTCAGCCCTGCTACTTCTGTGGAGTACCCGGGACATCTACCACTCTGAGGTTCTAATGGCTGGCTATAAACTCAATGCAGACAGGATTTAGGGGTTGGGGTAAGAGAGAAAGTTCAGGAAAAGAGGATGAGAGGAAGTCCTTCACAGTTTCTTACAGTTTTCCACAACTACCATGTCCCTCTCACAATATCAAGTACATTGACCTCCAGTCCTTTGCTATCATTTCTCTCTTTTTCATCAGACTTTGAGCACCTCGAAGGTCTAGCACTACTCCTCTCACTTACCTGCTTCTAATTTTCCAGTGCTAAGCTTGAGTCTTTGCTCTTGATAGGAGTGCTGAGTACTTGCTGATTGAAAGAATGACCAACTGAATGGATGAATGAATGAATGAATGAATGAACCATTCAAGAATTATGATTGGAAACACACGTTGTATCACACATACCTATTTCAGAAATCCAGACCAGCTGGAGAGGGTTGACAGAATTCCCTTATCAGAGCAATTTCATGAAGTTGGGATATTCTGTCCCCAAACTGGATAGTGGATGGCTACTTAACTCCAGGCAAGATAAAGCTGGAGCACACGAGCTGTTAATATATAAAATTTTACCCGCATTGCAGCATTGTCTGAAGTCAGAAGTTCTATTCCCTGTTTGCACATGCAATCACTCAACTTCTAAAAACAACCTGTGGGTTCCACTTCAGAGCAGCTGAGTCCAGATCTGAAGGTATGGTTCAGGAATTGGCATTTTTAAATGTTCCACAGTTGATACCCTTGCACAGTAATGGTTGAGAACCACTAAGTGACAGCAAAGCACTGAGTCTACGCTTGAAATCTTATTCAATCACCATCAGCTATGTGGCCTCAGTTTTCCCATCTGCCAAGGGGGAGTATTATATCTACCTGCAGTTTTTGATATAGATAAAATGAGATAGCCAAAGATAAAGCCTTTGGGTACTAGCACTCGCTATTATTTTCCTTAACAGTATTACTTTTATTTTTTTATATCAATGTCTTAGAACACATAAGTAGAAAAAAAATTTTACTTACTTTAATTAATCAAGGTTTATTTCATGCTTAAAACGTGTTAAGAGTTGTACAAAATACAACACAAAGAGAAATCAATCCCAGTGTCTGGGCAAGGAAAACCCATGTACTAAATTACCTATTATGTGCTAGGCTCTTCATACATTTTATCTCATTAAATACTCCCACTCATCCCATGAAAGGGTTATTTCCATCCATGCTTACAGAGGAGGAAACTGAGGCTTGGACAGGTTATGCCCAAAGTCTCGCAGCTCCCATGTGGGAGAACCTCATTTGAACTCAGGACCTACCGCATCCAGGTCTGTACTCCCTCACCGTATTGCCATTGAGCTCTTGGGATGTACGTACTGGGCACAGCCTCCCTTCTTTCAAGAAATCTGCAGGTAAGAGGAAGGGATCACTTGCGCTGAGTGGGGAAAAGGCAGAGAAGGCTTTCTGAAGGAAGTGAAAATCCAACTGGGATTTGGAAGCTGAAAAGGATTTTGCCAGGTGGGACGTGGGAGGGCAAGCACATTCCTGGTGCAGAAAACCAACAGGAGGCAGCAAAAGGACAATGCCACCCTCAGATGACTCGAGGTGATGTGCCTGTATGCTGGAGCTACATCATTCTTTAATCCCCATGGAATAAGGAATTCCCCACTTAAGTGAGACTCCCTCCATAGGAGGACCCCGGAGGGATTGGAAAGTAGTCTCAGTAACATTCTCCTCTCCACCTGTCTACTTATCAACAGCAAAAAACCTCCTCTGCATTCCGACCTAGTGTCCTATTGATGTCCATGTGAGGTTTGTGAACCAAATGCTAAATGGGCAAAAAGGGAGCTCTAGCACAGACAAGGGTACTTGTGTCTCTCCTGTTCATGTCAGACATAGCATGTGCGCATGTATATGCACATGCAAACACCACACATAAACACAAACACACACACACACACACACACACACACACACACACACACACACACAGAGTGAGGAAGAGAACCAAGAATTCTGCTGGGCCCAGATCTGTCTCTTTCAAACACGACCAAGGAGGCTGAGTTCATTTTTCCTTTGCTAACCAGACTCCAGGTCCCATCTGCTCCTTGCAAAGCAATAAGGTCAATGCCAATTTCCCTTTCATCATCCATGTCTGTGGCTGAGCTGTCTGCGGTAGCAGAAACGAATGTTCTCCTTAGCTCTCAGCTCCAGGGTGGCCACTTCCAGCCTGCCGACAAAATGCGATGGCGCTGCATTAGAGCCAAGCAAAACACACTCTGCTGTGTCAGTGTCCTCTGCACAGCAAGGCCGCAGGAGGGGAGAGCCTCCTTTGGAGGAAGCTATTCCACCACCCAAGGGCTGCTTGAGCCTGTTGAGAATCACAGCTCAAAAAAAAAGCAAAGCCTAATATATGTAATATGAACTCTGTGGTTTCCTCCGGCGCTTGGCATCACCGAGGCTGTCACATCTCAGGTCTCCAGTTCTTACAGAAACAAAAAGACCATGTGTGTTAACCGTGCTGTCCCAGAGATTAGATCAAAATTCTGATTGGAGAATAAGGTTAATCATGGGTTCATCACACAGTGACCTCTGCAGGCAGGGCTGCGACCCCATGAGGTTGCTATTGTGCAAAGACCAGATTCTGAAGGAGCTCTGTGTAGGTTTCGTGGTTCAGGCCGCCTGGATTCCGAGGGGAGGGGGCTCTAAGCTCCAGGCTGATTCTTGCAAGGGAATGGGGGTGGGGCGGGGAACGGTAAGGAAGTGAGATTTAGAAACTCAGTCTCCATAGATCGGCCCCTGGTCAGCCAAATTAAGCCATGGGAAGGGGAAAGGAGCTTTTTTTGTAGGTTGGTTTGTGGGCTTATTGTTGTAGGAGAGAAACTTGGTATCTCCTCTTTGGCTGAAATGCTCCAGCTCCACTTGGAATTGAACAAAGAAACATGCCCTTGTAATGCAGGGTTAAGAGGCCCATGATCAGGGATCAAGGTAGAAAAATACTTCCGGAAGCTGGCATGGTGGAGGTGAAAAACGGACTCTGCTTCTTTGTTTACAATTATGGGGGGGGGTGGTCACATGACTTTCAGCACATACCAAAGCAAGTTCTAAATGCTGGCCCTAGTTTAACACAGTCCTCTCTGGAGAATGAGCTCCTGGGCCCCCGTAGTCCCAGAGCCAGGTGTGAATCCAGGCTCCTCAATTTACTAGTGATATGATCCTGGGCTAGTCATTTAACCTCACTCAACCTGTTTCCTCATCTGTAAAATGAGTTCGTAATAAAAGGGACCATATTTGGTGAGGCAGTGCATGAAAAAGCCTGTTACAGGGTAAATACTCATTACGTGTAAGCTAGCAATATTTTTCCAGACCTCTCAAACCAAACTCTCCCTATCGCTCCTGCCCCATCACCTGCCTCCTGCCTCTCTCTCCTTTATTTAGTCTTGAACAACAGAGAACTTCTTAGGGTCTCCTGCCACCCTCTCCATCATTCTCCTATCAATATATACAGAGACCCAGATACACACACACATACACACACACGATGAGATAAGAAGCTGGTCCAAGGCTACATGGCTCTCTGTGCCTTTACACATACTATTTCCTCTGCCTACAAAGCCCCTTCCTATTCCCAAATGTCTTTGAAACACCACTCAGACTTCGTCCCTTGTAAACTTCCCTTGAGGCCTGAGTTCCCTCACAAACTACCCTCTCCCAACACAACAGAGTTCACCAGTCCTATTTCTGTGCTTTTTCTTCTGGACTAGAACAGTCTAGATCTATTATTGCATGAACCACATTCTGTATATTTACCTGTGCATGTGCCTATCCCTCCCACTGGATGGTTCTTAGTGCTGAAGCTATGTGCACAGTCATACCACTAGTAAATTGTAGATGCAAGACTAGAATTAAGGTCTAGAATTAAGGTCTATTTCTAAGGCATTTTTCTCCTCCAAGATTTATTGACCCAAAAAGCAATCAGGACACACTTCTGTCTTTTCCATAGCACTTGGTCCGTTCCTGTACCAGATCATGCGCCATGTTGTACAACTTCCTATGTTTCTCCCCCCATATGTCACCAGTTCTTAACCTACAGTATCCCACGATGTGCAGGAAAGATGAAGTTCATGTTGATAAGTAAGAATGAGATGGGACATACACAGGATATGCTGTGATTGTGCGCAATTCTTTTGGCAACAGGGGGAATTCCACTTATTTTCCTCCATTTAAAAAATTATAAGCAGGGACACCTGGGTGGCTCAGTCAGTTAAGCATCTACCTTCAGCTGAGGTCATGATCCCTGGGTCCTGGGATCAAGTCCCACATCAGGCCCCTTTGCTCAGTGGGGAGCTGCTTCTCCTTCTCCCTCTGCCTGCTGTTCTCCCTGCTTGTGCATTGTTTCTTTCTCTCTCTCTGAGAAAGAAATAAATGAAATCTTTAAAAAAATAAACCAAAAATAAAAATAAAAAATTATAAGCATTCCGTGGGTTGCCTCTTTGTTTTGATGACTGTTTCTTTTGCTGTGCAGAAGCTTTTTATCTTGATGAAGTCCCAGAAGTTCATCTTTGCCTTTATTTCCTTCACCTTTGGAGACATATCTTGAAAGAAGTTGCTATGGCTGATATCAAAGAGGTTACTCCCTATGTTCTCCTCGAGGATTCTGATGGATTCCTGTCTCACGTTGAGGTCTTTTATCCATTTCGAGTTTATCTTTGTGTACGGTGTAAGAGAATGGTCAAGTTTCATTCTTCTACATATAGCTGTCCAGTTTTCCCAGCACCATTTATTGAAGAGACTGTCTTTTTTCCACTGGATATTTTTTCCTGTTTTGTCAAAGATTATTTGACCATAGAGTTGAGGGTCCATATCTGGGCTCTCTACTCTGTTCCACTGGTCCATGTGTCTGTTTTTATGCCAGTACCATGCTGTCTTGGTGATCACAGCTTTGTAGTAAAGCTTGAAATCAGGTAACGTGATGCCACCAGTTTTATTTTTGTTTTTCAACATTTCCTTAGCAATTCGGGGTCTCTTCTGATTCCATACAAATTTTAGTATTATGAGAAGATATTTGCAAATGAAAGTACAGATAAAAGGTTGATATCCAGGATCTATAAAGAACTCCTCAAACTCAACACACACAAAACAGATAATCATATTAAAAAATGGGCAGAAGATATGAACAGACACTTCTCCAATGAAGACATACAAATGGCTACCAGACACATGAAAAAATGTTCATCATCACTAGCCATCAGGGAGATTCAAATCAAAACCACATTGAGATACCACCTTACACCAGTTAGAATGGCCAAAATTAGCAAGACAGGAAACAACGTGTGTTGGAGAGGATGTGGAGAAAGGGGAACCCTCTTACACTGTTGGTGGGAATGCAAACTGGTGCAGCCACTTTGGAGAACAGTGTGGAGATTCCTCAGGAAATTAAAAATAGAGCTTCCCTATGACCCTGCAATTGCACTGCTGGGTATTTACCCCAAAGATACAGATGTAGTGAAAAGAAGGGCCATCTGTACCCCAATGTTTATAGCAGCAATGGCCACGGTCGCCAAACTGTGGAAAGAACCAAGATGCCCTTCAACGGATGAATGGATAAGGAAGATGTGGTCCATATACACTATGGAGTATTATGCCTCCATCAGAAAGGACGAATACCCAACTTTTGTAGCAACATGGACAGGACTGGAAGAGATTATGCTGAGTGAAATAAGTCAAACAGAGAAAGTCAAGTATCATATGGTTTCACTTATTGGTGGAGCATATCAAATAATATAGAGGACAAGGGTAGATGGAGAGGAGAAGGGAGTTGAGGGAAATTGGAAGGGGAGGTGAACCATGAGAGACTATGGACTCTGAAAAACAACCTGAGGGTTTTGAAGGGGCGGGGTGGGAGGGTGGGGGAACCAGGTGGTGGGTATTAGGGAGGGCACAGATTGCATGGAGCACTGGGTGTGGTGAAAAAACAATGAATACTGTTACGCTGAAAATAAATAAAAAATTAAAAAAAAAAAAAAATTATAAGCAAATGCAACCCAAAGTAATATTATTATAGGGATACATTTGGCTCCTCTTAATTTAAAAGCCATAGGCAAATGATATTTATTTTAATTATATTAATAACAAATGATTTGCCATTTGCCTTATAATTATTCATATCACATCAATGTATCATTGAGTTACGGTGGAGAATTGCTGGACTTTCATACATATTTACAGACCCCAGAACTGTGTAGAAGGCTGGGAATAAATACTGAAAAAAGATGGGCAGTTGTTTCTGTCCTTGTGAAGATTTCAAATCAAGGTAACATATTAATAAATAGTTGCAGATGTGAAAATAATTATAAATATATAATTACAAATGCACATGATATTTATATAAAAATATATGTATAAATATAATAATTTTAGGGAAGTACATGGGGCAGGGGTAGTGAGATCTGCTTTAGGTAGGTGGCCATGGAAGGGATTTAGAAGAGGGGACATTTAATTGATAAAGTAATGGTCTCCAGAGTGGGGACCCACAGACAAAATGCTGTGCCAGAGATCTACTGAGATATAGAAGAAATATAAATATATATAGAAAAGTATTAAAACTTTTAAAATCTAAAAAAAAGAACTTTTATTCCCTTCATATCTATTGATGATACCCCCCACCTCCCCCACACCCAGATATTGTCAGATGACCACATGTCACACACAGTAGGTTAGAACTCTTGAGAGGGAAAATGGAATTCTACAACGTCTAGGAACAGACAATGGCACCTCACTTGTTCTTTCTCTGTCCATGAATAGTAATGCATTACAGTTCATGAGTGCCTGATTAAGTAAATTTCCACATGACATTATTTAGTTTTAACTAAACAAACACTGACAAAATTAACAAGTGCCTTTAAAAGATTCCTCCAAAGAAATCATGGATAGAAAATTACAGTGATAAGGTAAAATACAAGCAACATTAAGAAAACAGCAACTGATACATCTACTCCTTGTGTAAAATCTGTTTGTTTCATTGTGGAGTTAAATATAATTACAATGAAAAACAGATATAACAAATACATTCTCCAAAACAGAGGTCATTAAAAGGATTTAAAATATGGATTTATAGCAACTATTATTGAAATGCAGTATTCAGAGTAGTTTGGAGATAGGCGAAATGGGGAGATACTGGTCAAAGGGTATAGGCCTCTGGTTATAAGATTAATAAGTTCTGGGGATCTATTGTATAGCATAGTGAGTACAGCTAGTAATACTGTATTACATACTTGAATGTTGCTAAAAAGAGTAAATATTCTCACCACACACACACAAAATTGTAATTACATGATGGGATAGAGATGTTAGCTAATGCTGTGGTGGCAATTATTTTGCAATATATACATGTATCAAATCACCACATTATCTACCTTAAACTTGCATAATGTTTTTGTCAATTATATCTCAATAAAGCTGAGGAATAAAAGAAACAAATGCACTATTAATAAAGTGACATAATTATTTACTCAAAATAGTTAATCTATAATATTTCCCTTATAAATCTGTATTTATATATATCTCATAATGTACATATTAGCAAAGAAGTAGTTATATATAATTTGCAAATAAATAAATATACCTATATTGGAAATTCAGGTTAAATGTTTTCCCCTACAATAGAGAATCAAAAACATTTGAAGACCGAATGGATATAAGGGATGAGAGCAATTAGCCATGTGACAAGCCTGGAAATAAACAATCCAGGCAGATGGAATAGTATCTGCAAAGGCCTGTGGGAGAACAAAGGAAAGGCTGGGGTAGTTGGAGTGTGAACAGTGGAGAGGAAGGAGTGATGTGAGATGTTCTTAAAGAGAGAAGCAAGGGCAGGGTCATTGAGGGCCTTCGAGACTATGATAGAGTTCATATTTTCTTCTAGTAAAATTAGCCCATAAGTGTTTAAAGCAGTGCAATGATGAAATAGGGTAGAAGTTTTAAGAAAATTCCTTTAGCTCTGTTTGGGTGAGGGAGTTATGCTGGGAAGGCATGGAAATGAAGCAACCAATTAGGAGGGTGTCATGGTAATACAGGCAAAAGATGATGGCGGCGTATGCTAATGTGGTAACTACATAGATAGAGGAGAACAAACTTTAAAAGCACTTTGGATATAAATTCAATAGACTTGCAGATGGTTGGGATAAGAGTGAGAGGTCAGTGAGGAGAATAGAGGAATCAAGAATCATTTCCAGGTTTCTGGGGCATATGGGTGGCTCAGTCAGTTAAGTGTCTGACTCTTGATTTTGGCTCAGATCATGATCTCAGGGTTGTGAGATGGAGCCACACGCCGGGCTCTGTGCTGGGCATGGAGCCTGCTTAAGATTTTCTCTCTCCCTCTGTCCCCCGCCCCCACCCACCAACACACTCTCTCTCTCTCTTTCAAAAAAATAAAGAACAATTTATAGGTTTCTTGCTTGAGCAACAGAGTGAAAGTTGGGGGCATTGGTTAAGTTAGGTAGTGGGTTTGAGTACAGATTCAAGATGTTTGTTTTAGGCTTATTAATTCTGACATTTCTGTGAGAAATCCGAGAGAAGATGTTATTGGGTAGTTGGATGGACATGTTTGTTATCTAGGATTCACAGGAGAAATATCATTGGCTGTCTTTAGCTGTTACTATCTTCAGGGCAGGATGCAACATCTCTAAAGCCTTACTGATTTAGCTCATTACAGTGATGGGGCAGAGTCAATGTCTTTTGAATCTAGAAGTTTAGGAGAAAAGGAATAAAGGGAAGAGTAGTTGACTAGAATTTAGGTCTAGTAGGTCAGGGAGACACCCATTGTCCCAGCATACACTAGACCTTCCATGGCTGATGGTCCAGTCATTCTCAATTGGGAAAGAGCAATAAGGCAGGTCAAGGTCAACGGCAGGAAAAAAAAGGGGGGGCGGAGGGGGCTTACCCAGGTCTAGGGACAGCTTTGAGGAATACCAAGGCAGAAAGTATATGTCCTCCTTGGATAAGAAATGTTCTGGAAATTCCAGCAGATGAAGTATGAAATGAAACAGAAGAATGAGGGAGGAAAATTATTTTTCATTTCTACTACAATCTGAGCATTAACCGAAAAAAATTAAGACCCACTAGAAAGTTTAATGAAATTACTGAATATATGATAGTTTTTTTTATAGCTTTCCTACATACCAAAAAGTATCAATTAGAAACATAAATACAAAAAGTACTCAGTTTGTCATTAGCCCAAAAAAATCCTAACAGTAATCTGAATGGGAAATATTTAGAAAAAAATTAAAGAAAACCTATCAAACTATACTGAGAAATACAAATCAGGAGTTGAAGAAGTGGGGAGGCAGATTGTGTTCCTTTATAGAAAGCCAAGTATTTTAAGACTATAAATTCTTCCAAATTAGTGCATAGAACTAAGAAAATGTCAATCACAATTACAATGGAATTTACTTTTGGAACTTGATGAAATCATTCAAAAGTTTATCTTGAAGAATATATGTGTGAGAATAACTAGCAAGTAGGTAAGAAAGAGTGAGAGTGGAGGTGCAGCCTATTACCCAAGGTAAACTCAGACGTATCAGGATCAGATATTCTCTTTATATACAAGGATACCTACCCTTTCTCTAGGTGCTTAATATTGCCTACCCATCCTAATAAGTACCCATGACCTGTTCCAGAATTTCCATTTAACTGTTTTTTTTTAATTTAATTTTTTTCAGTGTTCCAAAACTCATTATTTATGCACCACACCCAGTGCTCTATGCAATACGTGCCCTCCTTAATACCCACCATCAGGCTAACCCAATCCCCTCCCCCTCCCCCCTCCAAAACCCTCAGTTTGTTTCTCAGAGTCCACAGTCCCTCATGGTTTGTCTCCTCCTCCAATTTCCCCCAACTCACTTCTCTTCTCCATCTCCTAATGTCTTCCATGTTATTCCTTATGCTCCACAAGTAAGTGAAACCATATGATAATTGACTCTCTCTGCCTGACTTATTTCACTCAGCATAATCTCTTCCAATCCCTTCCATATTGATACAAAAGTTGGGTATTCATCCTTTCTGATGGAGGCATAATACTCCATTGTATATATAGACCATATCTTCTTTACCCATTTGTCCGTTGAAGGGCATCTTGGTTCTTTCCACAGTTTGGTGACTGTGGCCATTGCTGCTATGAACACTGGAGTACAGCTGGCCCTTCTTTTCACTATATCTGTATCTTTGGGGTAAATTCCCAGTAGTGCAATTGCAAGGTCATAGGGAAGCTCTATTTTTAATTTCTTGAGGAATCTCCACACTGTTCTCCAAAGTGGCTGCACCAACTTGCATTCCCACCAACAGTGTAAGAGGGTTCCCCTTTCTCCACATCCTCTCCAACACTTGTTGTTTACTGTCTTGTTAGTTTTGGCCATTCTAAGTGGTGTAAGGTGGTATCTCAATGTCGTTTTGAGTTGAATCTCCCTGATGGCTAAGGATGATGAACATTTTTTCTTGTGTCTGTTAGCCATTTGTACATCTTCTTTGGAGAAGTCTCTGTTTATGTCTTCTGCCCATTTTTTGTCGTGACTATCTGTTTTGAGTATGTTGGGTTGGAGGAGTTCTTTATAGATCTTAGATATCAGCCCTTTGTCTGTAGTGTCATTTGCGAATATCTTCTCCCATTCCGTGGGTTGCCTCTTTGTTTTGTTGACTCTTTCCTTTGCTGTGCAGAAGCTTTGATCTTGATGAAGTCCCAAAAGTTCATTTTCGCTTTTGTTTCCTTTGCCTTTGGAGACAAAACTTGAAAGAAGTTGCTGTGGCCGATGTCGAAGAGGTTACTGTCTATGTTCTCCTCTAGGATTTTGATAGATTCCTGAGGTCTTTTATCCATTTCGAGTTTATCTTTGTGTATAGTGTAAGAGAATGGCTGGGTTTCATTCTTCTACACATAGTTGTCTAATTTTCCCAGCACCATTTATTGAAGAGACTGTCTTTTTCCCACTGCATATTTTTTCCTGCTTTATCAAAGATTATTTGACCATAGAGTTGAGGGTCCATATCCGGGCTCTCTACTCTGTTCCACTGGTCTATGTGTCTGTTTTTGAGCCAGTATCATGCTGTCCTGGTGATCACAGCTTTGTAGTAAAGATTGAAATCTTGCACCACCACTCTGTCTGTCATACTGGAATCTTTCGTTCCAGCACCCAATCCAATTGTTTTTACAATTAATTTCTTAAATGGCTCATTCCCTCACTAGATTAATTGTTCTCGCATTTTTATTTCTACTGTCTAACACAGTGTTTAACATATTGAAATTGTTTGTGGACAAATAAATGACCATTCTAGAGATCCTAGTGCCTTTCTGCTCTATTACCAGATGAGGATTTCATTCAGCCAATATTTATTATGCACTGACTAATGCTGAGGGAGATAGCAGAGAAGCCAAAAACCATTCCATTGATGAGAATTAGAAAGTCTATTAGGAGGATTACACCTAGTATGTCTGAGTATAGATTATTCATTCCTTCAAACACTTGAATACCTGTTTCTTAACCTTCTGACATTTCACAAAGGCCACTTAAGAACAGCTACATGTGGTATCCAACCTGATCTCTCTAGAGATCAAAAGTACCCAATATTTAGTGTCCCAAACATGGCATGACACAAAAGAGACTCTCAAGTTTCATATCCCCCATGTTTTCCAGTTTTAAAATAAAGAGCTTCCTTTAGTTCACAAAAAGTACTTTTATAAATATGAGTTAGAAAATTTGAAAACATAAAAATGTTCTAATATTTCTTCACAGCTAGAAATCTGGATCAGGGTTTTACTACCAACCTTAATCTCCTTGCTTTGATACACTGATGAGAAGCTGTTGCTGTGTATTGCAGTTGGTTCACTAGGTAGTCAATTTCAAAGTCATAATGGATGGATATTGATTGATGTTCATTTTTAAAATCATTTGAAAATCCTGACACTGCACTGTCTACCAGTGAACTCAGAATGCTGTTGAATGAACTTCAATTAACTGGAAAAGTGATTTGTCTCTGCTTTGTGCTATACTCACTGCTGAGCTCCTAATTCAAAAGCAGACATTCTGAGACTATTGTACATTTCCTAGTCAAAATACTCCTTATTAAAAGAAATATATAACAACCATAATTAACTGTTAACAATTATGCACCAGAGAGTGTTGAGTGTCAGGGGTTTAAGATAAAGAAGATGACAATAGTCCTTGTTTCCATGTTGTTCCTTCAGAACTATTCTCTATATAGCAGCCAAAGTGAGTGAGTGATGAAAAAAATACAATCATATGTCTTCCTTGATCAAAGTCTCCAATAGCTTCCCATCAATCCTGTCCAATATGGCCCTACTTGAACTAGTCCTTGCCTACCTCTGTTCCCCAACTCCTGGTATTCTCTCTCATTCATTCCATTTCCATCCCATGAACTTTCTACCTGCTTCATGAACCCACTAGGCTTCTCTACTTCAGACATTTGCACTTTCTATTCCCTCTATCTGTAAATCTCTTCCCCATATTTCCAAATGGCTTGCTTTCTATTTCATATATCTTAGCTAAAGTTATCCCCTCAGAGAGAACTTCTTGCCACCATCTCAAATTAGCATCATTACCACCATCACTTTCTATCCTTTATCCTTATATATTTTTATTCACAGCACTAGTAATGACCTAAAATTATGTTACTTATTTGTTTATTGTCTCTCAACCTCTCTAGAATATAAACTTCATAAGAGTTTGAATTTATTTGACTTATCCACAGCTGCATCCCCAATGACTTGTGCCACAAATCCTCAATAAATATTTTTTGAATGAGTGAATAAATGAATGTTTGAACTTTGTTACTGGGGGAGTTTCTGGTGTGTATAGATACATAAATAGATAATTATTTATTTTCTTTCTTTCTTCTTTTTTTTTTTTTTTTTAAGAGAAAGTGAGCAAGAGAGGAAGCATGAGTGGGGGTGGGGGTAGAGGGAGAAGGAGAGAGAGAATCTTAAGCAGACTCTGCACAGAGTCCTATGCAGGGCTTGATCTAGGACCCTGAGGTCATGAGCTGAGCTGAAATCAAGAGTCAGCACTTTAAATGACGGAGCCACTCACGTGCCTTGACGATCATTTCTTTTAAAAATTACAACTCTGTTTGATGGATATTGTCATCCATCTTCAAGAAGTAAGGAAAAAGACTCAGCAAGGTTAAGTAATTTTCTCAGAATTATTCAGCTAGTAAATTGATAGAATTCAGATTTAAATCCATAACTATTTCACCCACAGGGAATTCATTAATTTCTTCTGAATAACAGATTAATCATTCAAAGAAGATCATGTAGAATTTGTTTATCTCATATAACCTTCTTATTTATTTGCTTGGCACACAATTTTTAATTTTTTTTAAGATTTTTTATTTATTCGAGAGAGAGTTAAAGCAAAAGAGATCACAGATGGTGAGGGAGAAGCAGACTTGGTGCTGAGCAGAGAGCCCAGTGTGAGGCTCAATCCCAGGACCCTGAGATCATGACCTGGGCCGAAGGCAGACACTTAACCTACTGAGCCACCCAGGCACCCTAAACTGGCACACAATTTTTAGCAGTTACTCATCTATATACCTTATATCATGCACAAGATGCAATATTGTACACAGAAAACACTAATATATCTAGGGAAACATATCAAAAGTCTCCCTGTAATAACCTGAAATAGTGGAAAATTAAAAGTAGCCTAAAGGGTCTCAATATCAGAGAACTGGTATAGTCAACTGTGATATATTCATTATAATGGCATATTACATAATCCCTAATTGTCATATTTTAAATTTTTTCAATAACATAGAAAAATGTTCTAAATATATAATTTGGTGCAAAGTGTATATTATAAAATTAAATGCAAAACTTTTACTGCTGGATGTGAAGGAGTAGCTTAAATCAGACTGAAACTCCCATAATGAACAACTATAAAAGGTATATAACATAAAAAAAAAAAACAGCTGTTTGAAGAAGCGTGATAAAGCATCCAATACTTGAGAGACCAAGATCCCAGAGAAAAGGGAAAGAATTGAGGCAAACTGTACATACATTTGTCACTACTTTCTCCTCTTAGACCATTTGCCAATTTGCAATGAGGATATAGCATTAAAAAAGAAATTGGGAGAATAAATATTATGGCAGTATTAATGGGCTGGAAAAACAAAACTGATGTTCAGGCATGCTACCAATGTAGACAGTAGTTAACACAATAAGATTCTAGTGGAAACTAAACCCAAAATTCTGAGCACAATTTCTTCTAGAAATTGTCAATTTGCCAATGTCAAAGTTGTATATATAAGTTTAAAACAGCTTAAAGGAGCGAGAAAGCTAAGCAGAGATTTTGTTATTTTCACAGAGCTGGCAAAATTAAAATTAGCTTCAGGAGAAGGGGTCCTGATAGACCATCCACAACCTCAAATCATCATATTCCCTGATTGGACTGAAATAAATCTGTCAGTGGTCAAGGAAACAAGATTATTTCTGGAGGAAAATAAGATCATTCAATGCCACCACAATATTTCAAACAAAGTGTCCAACATTTAATCCAAAATTCTAAGGTGTGCCAAACTAGAGCCAAATGACCCAAAGAAAAGAATAAACAATAGTAAGAAACTACAGGTAATCTAGCTATTGGAGTTATCAAACATGGTCTTAAAATAAGTATGTTTACCATGCTTTACAAAATAGATTAAAAAGTGTAGAATTCTAATAAGACCCTGTAGTTTACAAAGATAAGCAAATGGAAGTTCAAGGAATAAAACAAAATAAGATTGCTTTAATAGGACATAAGACACAGCAAAAGTGAGATTATCAAACCTGTGCATAGGTCAGTACAAAATATACAGAAAGCACAAAATATACAAATACACAGATTGAAGCACAGACACATAAACAGAAAATGTGGGAGTGGCATAAGAGGTATGTGGGGAATGCTGACAAGATTTAATATGCATGCAAGTAGAGGCCTAAAAGGAGAGAAAAAAGAAAATGAGCAGAAGAGATATTAGCTGAGAATTTTCTAAAACTGATAAATGATAGCAAGTCACAGATTCAAGAGCTCTATAAACCTGAAGCATTATAAACACAAAGAAAACATACCTAAACACATCACTGAAAAACTGCTGGAAACCAAAGATAAACAGAAGGTGAACAAACAGCAACTGGGGCAGGCAACAATCAGGCATACTGTTTTCAAAAGAACAATAATAAGATTTACAGTTAACTTTTCAGCAGAAATGATGGAAGGCTGAAGGCAATGGAACAGAAATTTAAAGGGCTAAAAAATATTGAATACCAGTTTAACATTCTATGCCCAATAAAAATATTCCTCAAAAATTAAGGTGCTATAAAGATATTGTCAGACAAAAAATATTAGAAGAATTCATCACAAACCAAACTATATTAAAAGAAATACTAAAGAGAGTTCCTCAAGCAGAAATACCATTCCAGATGGAAGCAGATAATTCAGGACCAATGAAGAGACATGAGTAAAGTATATAATTATAGCACAAAGATCAAAATGGGATAAATGAAAAAAAAGGGGGGGATAAATGGAGCTAAAGTTTTGTACAATCTCTGTATTGTTTAGGAAATGATAAAAATTAATGTAAGGGAAATATTAATAAGTCAATGATGTAAATTGAAATCTGCAGGATAACCAGTAAAAATTATAAAAGAAAGTACATATACATGCAAAGAAAGGCAAATATAATAATTTTTTAAATAATTAGTACAATTGAAAATAAAGAAAAATAACAGACCACAAATTAAAAGGGATGAAGAGGTAGTATATTTTGACTCAGATGTATTAGGGGTTATATTAAATATAAGTGTACTAAATATTATAAACACCTAAGTTACAAAATCAACTATATGTACATTATGAGACAAGTCTTAAATATGAAGACACAGAAAGTTAATATACCTATACTAATAGCAAATAAAGTAATTTTGAAAGCAAAAAGCATTATTAGAGATAAAGATATATCACTAAAAGATTGATTCAAAGGGAAAATACAATAATCTCAAATTTATATGCATCTAATAACATGAGGTCAAAAGATATAAAGTGATAACCAACGTATCCCTTAGTAACTGATAGAAAAAAACAGAAAAACAGAGAAGGAAAAAACTACAGGCTACACGGCTGTACACATAAATGTGTAAATGAATTTTTATAATCTATGAAGGGAAAAATATCACAAAACTACAACAAATTCCAAAGAATAGAAAAAGAAAAACTTATTTTATTAAGTCAGTATATTCTTGATACCAAAATATGACAAGAACATTACAATAAAATAAAATTATTGTCCAATTTCTCTCAAGAGCATAATTGCAAAAATCTTACATAAGTGTAAATCAAATTCAGGGATATATGGAAAAGGTAATATATCACAACTAAATTGAGTTCATTTCAAGAATTCAATATTGGTTTTACATTAGAAACTCAAGTAATTCACCACGTTAGTTTCATGAAAAAGGGAAAATTAATCAACTCAAGACTTGATTCGGAAAAGCATTTGTAAAATTCAATACAATTTCATGATAAGCAATGGATTCACATCCAGAAATATAAAGAAATACCACAAATCAATAAGAAAGAGAGAACCCAGTTTTCAAAGAGACTCAATCTTTGGAATGGGTACTACACAAAAGGAGATATCCAAATGGTCAATAATTACAGCAAAAATTATCACACATAATTAGTTATGAATTATGTCTCTTAAAAGAAATATGTTGAAGTCCTAAACCCCACAACCTGTGAATGTGACCTTATTTGAAAAATAGGTCTTAGTGAAATGGAAGCTTTATTCTTCAAAGTCTACTCTGTTGAGAGGCTGGATATTGAACAAGGGCTCTGCCAAGATGCTGGAGCCACTCAGAAATAACCGAATCTGCTTCTTCTACCTGAAGGTCACTGTCCATGTTGCCCTGACTTTTTAAAGGGTCAGCTTCATTCACACTGCTAGGACTTTACCAATACCCAATGAAGAAGATGTCAGTACCCTTACCACTGTACAGTGATTAAAAAAAAAAAATAAAAAAGCAGGCACAGGCTTTGGAGTGAATCGCATCTGAGTTTAACTATGAGATCAACCACTCAACAGCTTCACAACCCTGGGCTTTCTCCAAGCCCCTCTTGACCTTCAGTCACTCAGTTCAATTAAATTTAATCTATTAAACATTAACTGAGGTTCTGAGTGCATTTAAAAATTGTGCTTAACCCTGGAGATAAAAAGGAAAGTAGGAAAAAAATAGAGTCTCAATCCTTAAGTAACTATAGAATGGAGAGAAATGCCACGCTTTCCTCACAGTTATTTGTTTGTTTTGAGAATTTATGTGTGAGTATTTAAAAGAGCATAGTGCAACTTGTTCATATGGTAAGTGTTAGTGTTACTTCCCTTTTCCTATTTCTTCTGTATGATCAAACTGTCCTTGGCTTATGCTTTGAACCAATTATTTTATCTCACTGTACTTCTGTTTCCCCAGATGCAAAACGGAGAAAACACTATAACTCATACTGCAGGTACACCTGGGTGGCTCAGTTGGTTAAGCAACTACCTTCAGCTCAGGTTATGAACCTGGAGTCCCAGGATCAAGTTCCATTTCTGGCTCTGAGCTCAGCAGGGAGCCTGCTTCTCCCTCTGACCCTCCCTCCTCTCATGCTCTCTCTCTCTCTCAAATAAATAAATAAAATCTTTAAAAAAAAAAAAACTCATACAGCATCCATTAGGATGTAGATTTCTGCTGTTATAACAACTTCAAAATTCTAGTGATTATTCCAGCCATCTATTGCTTTTTATGAACCACTCTGAAACTCAGTGACTTAAAACAACTACATTTATTTTGCTCACAAATCTACACTTTGGGAAGAGTTTGGTGGGGGCAACTTATCTCTGCTCCAATCAGCATTAGCTGGGGTAGTATGAAGTCTCATGCACTCAGTGTCTGGTGGTTCATGTTGGCTGTTGATTGGGACCTCAGCTGGGAATGTGGCTGGAAAAACTACACATGGCCTTTTCATGAGTCTGGTTGGTTTACTCACAGCATGGAGCCTGGATTCCATGGGCAAGTATCTCCAGGGGAACAGACGAAAACTGTATTACAATTTATAACTTAGACTCAGAAGTCAGTGTCATTTCTGCTATTGTCACAGGTTGGCCCAGATTCAAGGGAAATATAGACCCCTTCCCCCAATGGGAGAGAGGCAGTGTCACAATGTAATAAGAACATGGGTAATTGAATATATTGCCATCATTAGGACAGTCTAATACAGGTTTTAAACAATAGGAGTTTAATTTTTGTCCTTACGTGGTCACTGGAAGTCAGCATGGGAGCCCTATTCATAGTCACTTGGGAATATAGTCTGATGGAGGTTCCATCTTGACATATGTTACCATATAATTGGTGAGACAGGAAAAAAGGATGTAATTTATCTCATAAAGCTTCTACCCAAAAGTGACATTTGTCAATTCATCTCATATTATATTGGCAAAAATTCATAAGGCTGAGCTGAAACTTCCAAGAGGGTAAGGAAGGGCAGTCATATACCTGATGCCTGGAAAGAAAGAACTGGATTATTTATGAACAGTCCTAATGACTAACATACCCACCATGTAGGGTCTCTGTAACAATTCAGTAAGGCAGAGAACATGAGGCGCTTAGTGCAATCTTAAATCACTGAATATGTTTGATAAATCATAGCTATAATACTTATAACTGTGTAGTTTGTATAATGGCCTGGCATTTTTCTAGCCATACTTTCCAGATTTGTGGATGAGTCCTTGAGGCCCCTACAATTCTTCCCTGTGAAGTGTGGAGTCAAAGGCTTAGGATATAGGACTGTTAGCTTTCTCAAGCTTGGTTACCACTTAAAAAGCTTTGTCATCTCACTGAGACTCAGAAAATGCAGAGCATGAATGGATTCTTGGTATGGGGATGTGGAGAAGGCAGGCCTTGCAGAGCTTTTATAGGGACTCAGAATTTAAACCTTTGTCTTCTATTACTGGCACAAATTTAGTGCTATCACAGGGACAGAGTCATGTACCAGGCATTCGCCTTTTAAATACAACAACTTGACAGCCTTAACAGGAAGCAAACTTAGGTTTGGAAAACAGAGTGTGAAATTAAAGATGCCCACTTACAAAAACTGATGTTCCCGTGAATAGGTCTCTCCAGCGATGTCATGTCATCTTTGCCCTCACAAAAGCAGTATTTCTGCATGAGTGACCTCTCTTCTCAATTTAGGTTTTGCCCAGCTTTGACGTCTTGGTGACCCTTTGAAAAAGTTTGGGAGTAGGCAGGCCTATCTTCAAAAATCCGGTCCACTATACACTATCTTTGTGATTTTTGAGCAAGTTACCTAACATCTCTGAGTCTAATTTCTCGTCTGCCAAATGGAGAGGAATCTACTTCACAGTGGTTTTGGTGGACTTTGGAGACATCTGAACAAAGCTTGTGACGTGATTCCTGTGAGTGTAGACTGAAAAGTTACGTCCTTCTTTCTATATCCAGCTTCCCAGGTTCTCCTAGAATTTAAATCATGATGTCCTTCACTTTGGGTTCCTCTACTCTTTTTGTTCATTACATTCATTGCTACGTGCATCATGGTTTATGACTTCTAAGAAGAGCATGGTTTGGGGTCCAGGTTTTGTTCACGTCACTTTTTCATGTAAGAAAGTCAACTCTTAAGTTAGTTATTATATCAATGAGTATTCCAAAACTTAAACCAACCCTATTTGGAGAAGGTAAATTATTCTTTTTTCAAAATTTATTCTTTGTTATAGAATAATTTACATCAATGAGAGTTACCATCTTTGAAAGACACAGAGACTTCATCAAACTTCTTTTAGTCATGGGGACAATTTTGTACTTTAGTAAAATTTTCAATCTCTACCATGGTTATTCTGTATTCAACTTTTTTTCTACTGTAACCAGTTTGGTATGTTCCTCAAATTCCATTTCACTGATAATCTCAAATTTTATTAGAGTAGAATGTATTCATAGATTCTTTTTTTAAAACCAAAATCTGTACCATAGAAATTCTTACAAGACTTTTCTTATTTCTAATGTTAGTTTTTCTCCATTCACTGGTTAGATTTTTCAAAGATGTCTCCATTTTTAGTTTTTTCCAAAAAAATAGGGCTTTGATTTACATGTCATTTTAAACATTTCGCCAGATCAATGTTTTCTGCTTTGTTATTTAATTTCTCATTTCTCTTCAGTATTCTTCCATAGCTATGAAAAACAGCATTTAGTACTTTATATTTCTTTTTGAGAACAACTTTGGTTGTACTTCTTAAGTTCTTTGTTTGGATGTTCTCACTTGAAACACTTCAAAAATAGTTTATAGTTAGTCAAAGTCAAATTTACATTTGTCCTAAGAGTAATTTAGAACAATATTAAATTTTTGATCTTAAGGAATATATTTTTTAATTTTTTTGATCTTAAGGAATATTTAAAACTCATAAAATATTTCTAGTTTGTGGATAGAAACTGGGGTCTCTGGGGGTGCCTGGGTGGGCAGGTGGTTAAGCATTTGACTCTTGGCTTCAGCTCACATGGTGATCTCATGGTCGACATGAGATCGAGCCCAAGTCAGGCTCTGTGCTTAGCAAGGAGTCTGCTTGAGGTTCTCTCTCCTTCTCCCTCTGTTCCTCCCACTCATGCTCTTTCTCTCTAAAATAAATAAAGAAATCTTAAAAAAAACAAACAAACTGGGGCCTCTGCAATACTTGGCTATTGAATATTTATTTTTATGTGTGTGTTCACAGCCTAATTAATAATCATATTTTCTAATTGTTGCATTAGGCCTTCAAAGCAAGTTTTTTTTTTTCCGCTTGGTCAGTACAACCATAGTGTATCTATGAAGTAGATCACTAACTGTATATGTGAACATATATAAAGATAATCTTAATCCTTACATTACTTAAATTATCACTATCTTATAGTGATATAGATCTATGATTGAGAGACATAGGTTAAGGTATCCTGAAACAAACAAATGTTTCCATTTACTTTCTTTCTTACACAAGATTCTCTACAAAAACTCGAACTCTATATTGTCTGAAATTATCACTGGCTCTGCTTTTGTTTTCTTTACTTTTTATCACTGTATCCAATTATTTTACACTTATTTTCATATATTTCATACATTCATACATTTCATACATTTTAAGTTGTCCCTTGAATGCAGCAGCATCTTGTTCAATCTGTAGGTTCAATGCGTAGGCTTACTTAGAGGAGTCTTTAACTTTAAGTGAAGCAGCTTAACCTATATATGCCTAATGTCATGCCTGGAATATAGACCTGTAATTCAGTCACCTGCATTTGTGCTTTCTGTTTTTTATGCTTCTTTGGGGTTTATTTTTATGTCTTCTATCGTTTGGACTGTGTTTTGTTTTATATTTTCTATTAATTTACTCAACAAACAAACTGCTTCTTATGTGGCAGGCACTTTGCCAGGCCTCAGGCAAAAAAAAAAAAAAAAAAAGAAAGGAAGAAAGAAGGAAAGAGAAATAGCTTCAGTCTCTGCTGGGGTGAGGCAGCAGATTAGATATAAATAAAATAATTGCATTATTAATAGTTGCAAATAAGTGCATTACAAATCATGATTATACACTAATAAATCTTCCACAATAAAAGGAATGAAGTTCTATGAGAGCATATGACAAAGACAGCTGACTTAGTCAGGAAGGTCTTGGAAAATCTCTCAAGATTTACACATGACGTGAAACATGAAGAATAAGTAGGAGTTAACTCATTAAAGGCAGGACGGTGATCAAGATGAAAGCATTCCATCCAGAAGGAACAGTAGGGAGAAAGGACTTGTAGTAGAAGGAAGGCTTCAGCAATCCTAACAACAAACCACGTGCAACATTTCTTCAAAAGCACACCAGCTGGAACCTAGGGAGCTGGCAGGATCTTGGTCTGAGACGAGGCTGATAGGAGTTTGATCGGCATTCATCAACTTCTGTCTCTTTAAATCTCAAAGTTTGAAATGAAACTCGATGTTCTGATTCTTCCATAACCAAGCAGTTTAGATGAGGAATCAAGTGAGAGTTTTCTTCCCACTTAACACTTCTCAGTCTTAAAATATAATTTTGGATGTGGCACACCAGACTGTGTTTAATAAATTATTCTCTTGTGTGACATGGATCTTCCATGTCAGGAATTTCAATTGACATTTGCAATCAGTTTTGAAACAATATTTTCCATGGTCATTTTAAGTTAGGCTCCGTGACAGTATGTTTACCTGCTTTCCTACTCCTCCTGAGCCCCCTTTTACCACAAATTCCCCATGCTCATGCTTTCAACTTTGATTAATTTGGTCATATAGAAGAGGCACGTGTCTTCAACCAATTCTTTCAAGAAGGGTGTATGGAGACACATTCTGAACCTGCTCGTGTCATGGAATGTCTTGGTATTATTGACTTCATATATGAGCAACAACCTGGGTGGTTACAAAATTCTTGGATTCTATCCAGCCTTCCTCAAAGCTCGGGAAGATTATTTCATTGATTTTTGGCATTTAGCATTACAGAGGAGAAGTCTCCGGTTACTCTGGCTCTTGCTCCTCTGTAAGTAATTTCTTTTGTTGCTTGTTTTGTTTTCAGCTTGGATGCTCATAAAACCGTTTTTTGTCTATTCAAATATTTGTCTATTTAAATATTTACAGGGAACTTGATGGGCGTGGCTATCTTTTCATTGTCTTAAAGTGAGGAAGCGAAGGTTTAAATTTTGCATATGCAAATTCCTCTTTTTTTAAGCTCTATTTAATTTTATTAAAATTATTCTTAATGTTACTTATTTTATGAATTGGAAAACACATAACAATAAAGATTCTACTTCTCATTTGTATTCATTAGAGAAACAACCTTAAGCCATCAGAACACAAAGACTGTGCCAATTTCAAAAGGGGTGCTTTTTCTAGATACCGGGGAGCTTTAGAATGAAGAGCATTGACTACAGTCTGGCTGGCAGGGTTCAAGTGCCAGCTTTTCCTTCACTAGGCTTATGATCATGAACACAGTTTTAAAAAGAGAGCCCATGATTAAAAACTTCTCTCTGTTTCAGTTTCCCCACTTGTAAAATGAGGCTAATATAGTACCTACCTCATAGGGTAGCGGTGAGGGTAGAGTGGGCCCTAAGTCCAAAATGGTGTCCCTACAAGAACACAGAAGGGGCACAGACATAGAGGCAAATAGGGGAGGAGGCCACGTGAAGACAGAAGCAGAGACTGGGGCGACGCAGCTAGGGGCAAAGGGACCAGCAAAGGGACCAGCAAACACCAGAAGCTTGCAAGAAGCAGGGAAGGATCCTCTCTGAGAGCCTTCAGAGAGAGCACAGCACCTTGATGTCACACTTCTAGCCCCCGCAGCCATGAGATATTAGATTTCTGTTGTTTCAGAAAAAAAAAAAAAAAAAAAAGAAAGAAAATTAATACAGGTAAGGAATCTAGAAGGACATCTAGCCTGAGAGTCCAGTAAGCACCTCTTAGGCCACTAACCTTTTCTTTTTTCTCTCTTTTTCTTTAGCTTTAAAAAGTTTCCTCCTTATTTTTTTGAAAGAGTCTACTGAATTTTTTTTTCAAAGATTTTATTTATTTATTTGAGAGAGAGAGAGAATGAGAGAGAGAGCACGAGAAGGGGGAGGGTCAAGGGAGAAGCAGATTCTCCACTGAGCAGGGAGCCCAACGTGGGACTCGATCCCAGGACTCCAAGATCATGACCTGAGCCGAAGGCAGTCGCTTAGCCAACTGAGTCGCCCAGGTGTCCCAAGGCTATTGAATTTTTATTACATATTTTAAATTTCTGAGCTGAAAATCATAACGATATAAATATTTGGCTAATTATGCTGCCATAAGTAATAATACCAAAGGTTTAGCTTAACGCGATTATATAAATTCACAAGGTATCTCTGAGAATTAAATAAGAATTAAATTAGACAATATATAATATGTAAAACATTTTAAATTTCCAGTATTCCAGCATAGGTTGGTAATTTTTTCCTGTATCTTTTTTTTTTTTTTAAGATTTTATTTATTCATTTGACAGACAGAGATCACAAGTAGGCAGAGAAGCAGGCAGAGAAAGGGGGAAGCAGGCTCCCCGCTGAGCAGAGAGCCTGATGCGGGGCTCAATCCCAGGACCCTGAGATCATGACCTGAGCCGAAGGCAGAGGCTTTAACCCACTGAGCCACCCAGGTGCCCCTCCTGTATCGTTTTTGATATAGATTATGTATCTGTGTATTAGGGTCTTTTTTAAAAAGTATTGAGGGTATAATAGACAAAAAACTGTAATGTATTTAAAGTATACAATGTGATGATTTTATATACATATATATGGTAAAAGGACTCCCACTAGAGTTAATACATCCATCACCTCACATATTTTTTTAAAGCAAAAACGTTTACATTCTACTCTCTTAGCAAATCTCCATTCTACAATCCAGTGTTATCAACTACAGTCACCATGTGATACATTAGGTCCTGAGGCCTTATTCATCTAATAACTGAAAGTCTATACTTTTTAACCATCCAGTCTCTGTTTCTTCCATACCTGGCCCCATGGTGGCCACCATTCTGCTATGTAAGAGTTGGGCCTTTTTTTTCTTTTTTTTTTTTTCTTCCCCAGATTCCGCATGAAAGTGATACCATGCAATATTTGTCTTTCTCTGTCTGGCTTGCTTTTCACTTAGCATAATGTCCTCCAGCTTCATCAATGTTGTCACAATTGGCAGGATTTTCGTTCTTTAAAGGCTGAATAATATTCCATTTTATATTATATCACATTTTCTTCATCCATTCATCCACTGACAGACATTTAGGTTGTTTCCATACCTTGGCTATTGTGAATACTGCTGCAGTGAAGGTGGGAGTACAGATCTTCGAAAAGAAGATTTTGTTCCCATTGCATATATACCCAGAAGGAGGGATTGTTGAATCACACATTAGTTTTATTTTTAATTTCTTGAGGACTCTCCACATTGCTTTCTATTGTGCAAAATTTATTCTCCCATCACCAGTGCACAGGGTTCCCTTTTCTCCACATCCTCACCACCATTTATTTCTTGCCTTTTGGATAATAGTAATCCTAACAGGTGTGAGGTGATATCTCACCATGGTTGTGATTCACATTTCCCTGATGGTTACTGAAGTTGAACATCTTATCATGTACCTGTTGTTCATATATCTTCTTTGGAAAAAATATATTCAGGTCCCTTGCCCATTTTTTAATGAAGTTATTTGGTATCTGTTACTGAGTTTGTTTTGTCCCTTATATGTTTTAAATATTAAACCTTTATCAAATATGTGTTTGCAAGGGTTTTTTTCCCCATTTCACAGACTGCCTTTTCATTTTGTTGATGGCTTCCTTTGCTGTGCAGAAGCTTTTTAGTTTGATATAGTCCCACTTATTTTTGCTTTTGTTGCCTATGTTTTTGGTGTGAAATCCAAAAAATCATTGCCAATACCAATGTCAAGGAGCTTTTTTCCTATGTTTTACTTGAGGAGTTTTATGGTTTCAGGTCCTCCATTCAAGTCTTTAATACATTTTGAGTTGATTTTTGTGTATGGTGTAAGATATGGGGTCCAGGCTCATTCTTTTGCATTTCCCAACACCATTTGTTGAGGAGAGTGTCCTTTCCCCATTGTATAGTCTTGGCTCCTTTGCCAAAAAATAATGGACCATACATGCATGGGTCTATTTCTAGGGTCTCCATTCTGTTTCACTGATGTATGTGTCTGTTTTTAATGCCAATAATATATTGTTTTGACTCTATAGCTTTGTAATATAATTTGAAATCAGGAAATGTGATGCTTCCAGGTTTTTTCTTCTTTCTAAAGGTTGCTTTGGCTCTGTTGGATATTTTGTCATTCCAACAAATTTTGGAATTTTTTTTTTCCTATTTCTGTGAAAAATCCTGTTGGAATTTTGATAAGGTCTGCTTTGAATTTGTAGATTACTTTGGGTAGTATGTACATTTTAACAATATTAATTCTTTGTTGATTTTATAACCTGCAGCTTCACTTAATTCATTTATTAATTCTAACAGTCTATCTGGTGAAGTCTTTAGGGTTTTCAATATATGTCAACTACAAAAAGAGACCATTTTATTTCTCCCCTTCCAATTTGTATGCCTCTTGTATTTTTTTGCTTAATCACTCTGGCTAGGGATTCTTGTACTGTGTTGAATAAAAGTGGTGAGAGTGGACACTGTCGTCTTGTTCCAGATCTTAAAAGAAAATTTTCAAACTTTTCCATGAATCATTTCAACCAATTCCATCTATGCCTACTTTGTCAAGGGTTTTTATCATGAAAGGATGTTGAATTTTGTCAAATGCCTTTTCTGCATCATAACATGATTTTATCTATCACTTTATTAATGTGGTATATCATAATCATTGACTTGCATATATTGAATCACCCTTGCATCCCAGAAGTAAATCCCATTTAACCATAGTGATGATTCTTTTTATGTACTGTTGAAAGATTTGGTAATATTTGATTGAGGAAATTTGCATCTACTTTCTCAGAGAGGATAGCCTAATTGTCTTTACTTGTCATGTCCTTGTCTGGCTTTGGTATCAGGATATTGTTGGCCTCATAAAATGAGTTTGGGTGTGTTTCCTCCTCTCTGTTTTTTGGAAGAGTTTGAGAGGATTGGTATTAATTCTTCTTTAAATATTTGGTAGGCTTTACCAATGAAGGCATCTAGTTAGTCCTGAACTTTTCTTTGTTGAGAGATTTTTGCTTACTGATTTAATCTCCTTACTAGTAATTGGTCTGTTCAGATTTTCTATTTCTTCATGATTCAATCTCAGTAGGTTATATGTTTCTAGGAATTTATCCATTTCTTCCAGGTTATCTAATTTGTTGGCATATAAGTGTTCATAGTAGTTTCTTGTGATCCTTGGTATTTCTGTTTTCAGTTATAATGTCTCCTCTTTTGCTTCTGATTATATTTATTTGATTTTTTTTGCTTTTATTTTATTTTATTTTTTATTATTATTTTTAAATTTTTTTATTTCTTTTCAGCGTAACAGTATTCATCGTTTTTTCACCACACCCAGTGCTCCATGCAATCCGTGCCCTCCCTAATACCTACCACCTGGTTCCCCCAACCTCCCACCTCCCTCCCCTTCAAAACCCTCAGGTTGTTTTCAGAGTCCATAGTCTCTCATGGTTCACCTCCCCTTCCAATTTCCCTCAACTCCCTTCTCCTCTCCATCTACCTGTGTCCTCCATATTATTTGTTATGCTCCACAAATAAGTGAAACCATATGATACTTGACTCTCTCTGCTTGACTTATCTCACTCAGCGTAATCTCTTCCAGTCCCGTCCATGTTGCTACAAAAGTTGGGTATTCGTCCTTTCTGATGGAGGCATAATACTCCATAGTGTATATGGACCACATCTTCCTTATCCATTCGTCCGTTGAAGGGCATCTTGGTTCTTTCCAGTTTGGTGACCGTGGCCATTGCTGCTATAAACATTGGGGTACAGATGGCCCTTCTTTTCACTACATCTGTATCTTTGGGGTAAATACCCAGTAGTGCAATTGCAAGGTCATAGGGAAGCTCTATTTTTAATTTCTTGAGGAATCTCCACACTGTTCTCCAAAGTGGCTGCACCAACTTGCATTCCCACCAACAGTGTAAGAGGGTTCCCCTTTCTCCACATCCTCTCCAACACACGTTGTTTCCTGTCTTGCTAATTTTGGCCATTATAACTGGTGTAAGGTGGTATCTCAATGTGGCTTTAATTTGAATATCCCTGATGGCTAGTGATGATGAACATTTTTTCATGTGTCTGTTAGCCATTTGTATGTCTTCATTGGAGAAGTGTCTGTTCATATCTTCTGCCCATTTTTTAATATGATTGTCTGTTTTGTGTGTGTTGAGTTTGAGGAATTCTTTATAGATCCTGGATATCAACCTTTTATCTGTACTGTCATTTGCAAATATCTTCTCCCATTCCGTGGATTGCCTCTTTGTTTTGTTGACTGTTTCCTTCGCTGTGCAGAAGATTTTGATCTTGATGAATTTTATTTATTTGAGTGTTCTTTTTTCTTAGTTGGTCTAGCTAACTGTTTTTCAATTTTGCATATCTTTGAAAAAAAATACTTATTTTCATTGATCTTATGTATTCTTTCCAGTCTCTATCTCTTTTATTTCCACTCTGATCTTTGTTATCTCCTTCCTTCTACTAACTTTAAGCTTAGTTTGTTATTCTTTTCCTAGGTCCTTGAGGTATAAAGTTAGATTGTTTATTTGGGGTCTTTATTTTTTCTTAATGTAGGCATTTCTCTCTATACACTTTTCTCTTAGAACTGTTTCTGATGCATTTCATGTCTTGGTATGTTGTGTTTCCACCTTCGTCTGTCCCGAGGTATTTTATTTGTCTTGTGATTTCTTTTTTTACTCATTGGTTGTTCAGGGGAATATTGTTTAGTCTTGGTATGTTTGAATTTTCCAAGTTCCTCTTGTAATTGATATCTAGTTTCATACCACTGTGCTCAGAAAAGATGCTGGACATGACTTCAATCTTCTTAAATTTATTAAGATTTGTTTTGTGACCTAACATACTATCTATCCTAAAGAATATTCCAGGGGCGCCTGGGTGGCTCAGTGGGTTAAGCCTCTGCCTTCGGCTCAGGTCATGATCTCAGGGTCCTGGGATCGAGCCCCACATCAGGCTCTCTGCTCTGCTGAGCAGAGAGCCTGCTTCCCCCTCTTTCTCTGCCTCTCTGCCTACTTGTGGTCTCTGTCTGTCAAATAAATAAATAAAATCTTAAAAAAAAAAAAAAAGAATGTTCCATGTGTGCTTGAGGAGAATGTGTACTCTACTGCTATTGCATAGAATTTTCTGAATTTGTCTGTTAGGTCCATCTGGCCTAATGTGTAGCCTAAGTTCAATGTTTCCTTACTGATTTTCTATCAAGATAATCTGTCCATTGATGAAACTGGAAGACTAAAGTCCCCTACTATGGCATTGTTGTCTGTTCTTCCTTCAGATCTGTTACATATTTAGGTAATACATATTTACATATGTATTACCTAAATATTTACATATGTATTACCTAAATATGTAATTTTTAGATATTTAAATATGTAATTTTTAGATATTTAAATATTAAATACATATGTAAATATGTATTACCTAAATATGTACTTTACATATTTAGGTGTTCCAGATTGGGTGCATATATATTTACAATTGTTATATCCCCTTGACAGATTTGACTCCTTCATCATTATATAGTGACCTTCTTTTTCTTTTATTATAGTTTTGGGCTTAACATCTATTTTGTCTGATATGAATACAGCTACCTCTGCTTTCTTTTTATTTTTTCATTTGCATGGAAATATCTTTCTCCATCCCTTCACTTCCAAACTGTGTATGTCCTTAAAGCTGAAGTCGCTTATGTGCAGTCTATATTGGGGGCTTGTTGTTGTTGTTGTTTAAATCCACTCAGTCACTTTATGTGTTTTGACTGGAGAATTTATTTCACTTACATTTAGAGTAATTGTTGATATGGACTTACTATTGTCATTTTGTAAATTATTTTCTGACTATTTTGCAGTTCTTTTGTTCTTTGCTTCCTCTTTTGTTATTTTTGTTTAGGATTTCAGGATTTCTTTTAATGGTATGCTTTAATTTCTTTATCTTTTATGTAACTAATATAGGTTTAAGCTTTATGATTACCATGAAGTTTATATAAAATACTTTATAACAGTCTATTTTAAGCTGATAAGTTTGAATGCATACAAAAGCTCCAGATTTTTATACCCCCATCTCTCACAACTATATTTTTTATATCACAACTTATGTGGTAGTATATTGTGTATCCATAAATGTGACATGAAAAAAAAAAAAAGGTGACTTGAAGTGGGTCTCTTCAATTTGTCTTATTTACTATTTTTTGAGCTTCCTGGATATGGATGTTGATTTCTTTCCCCAGATTAGTAAAGTTTTTATCCATTATTTCTTTGAATAAGCCTTCTGCCTCTTTTTCTCTCTTTTCCTTCTGGGACCCTTATATTGCACATATTTGTCCATTTGTGGTGTTCCATAAGTCCTTGAGGTATCTTTATTCTTTTTATCCTTTTTTCTTTTTCTGACTGATTGAATCTCACTGGCCTGCCTTCAAGTTTGCTGATCCTTTCTTCTGCTTGGTCTAGTCTGCTGTTGTACTCTTCTACTGAATTTTTTTCAGTTTAGTTATTGTATTCTTATATTTTCTCTTTGTTGAAATCTTTTGTTCCTACATTGCTGTCTTGATCTCAGTGAGCATCTTTATAACTATTATTTTGAAATGTCTATTGGGTAAATCACTTATCTCCATTTCATTAAGATCAGATTCTGGAGATTTATTTTGTTCTTTTGGTTAAAATACATTCCCATTTCCTCATTTTCTTTGATTCTCTTGGGGAGAGCCACCCCTTCCAGTCTTGACAGCATGGTCTCATGGGGGAGCTCAAACTTGTTTATTAGTCTGGCCCAAGTTCCAGACTGTCTTCCAAACCTTTGTTATTGTTCAACCTGCTATCTTTGTTCTTAGTGACTTCTAGTAGTTGAGTAGTGTCAAGATCCATCAGTGCCCCAAACTGGAAAATTGTGGTCAGCACCTAGCTGCAGGATGATTAAAAGCTAAACCCTCACGCAGCTTTGAGGAAAGTATGCAGTCAAAATTCTTCCAGGAAGAAATTAGGAGATGGGTGTTTTTCTTGCTCTCTCTGTGCTGAGCCCACATGTATACCCATGGGATGGGAGGTGTTCCTATATCCATTCAAAAACTTAGTTTGCTGTAGTTCTGTGATCCTCCTGAATGCAAAACTCATTGGCTATCAGAGCTAGATTTGGGACCCATCCCTCAGATTGGTAGCCATAAAATTTTCAGTGCTAAGTGTGTGGACAGCTTCTTCCAAGAAGATTATGGTAACTTGGGTTTACTGTTAGAACGGACCAGAGGGAGAAAGCAGGGAAAGTGTCCACTGGCTCTTTTGGGCTCCAAGGAAGATCACAGTCAGCACCTAGATGTATGCTAATTAGAAGTCAGATCCTCAAGAAGCAGCTTGTGCAGTATGACACCAAAACCCTTCCAGGGAAAGACCAGAAGATGAACAATTTTGCCTGTTCCCTCTGTTCTCTTTCTGGGTAGAGAGCCTCAACAAGTGCTTTCGTGCCCATTAATAACTGATTCCTCATTTTCTATAGCCTTTTGGGACTTGTGGATGTAAGCCCTGTTGACTTTCAGAGCTAGTTGATTTGGGGATCTGTGTCTCATATGAGATCCTTCAAAGTTGGGGTATTAGATGTGGCTCAAGACCTTTGCTCCTCAGAGAGAAACTGGGCATTGGGATCCCCTCCCAATAGGATGGCACTGTGCTGAGCATGGGGTTTATGGTGAGAATGTGTCCCAGACTTTCCTACCTGTTTTGACTAGGGTATTTTCTCTGCTGCCTGATGTGTCGGAGTCATTTATCTAGTTCCTGGATTTCTCCTTGGCTCATCCATGGGAGGAGGGAAGTTCAGGAGACTGCTATGTCACCATCTTGGTTTAGAGTTGAGAAAATTTTCTCTAAATAACTGTTTGCTTTTGCTTGTACTGTAACTGTTTTGATTTAATATAGTTTGAGATCTGATCTCCATCCCCTGTGTCTCACCCTATCTTTTTCTAGTTTTACCTCTTGCTCTTCTCCTCTGAAGATAAAGGTGCTTCTTCAGTCTCAAGCCCATTTCATGATTTGTTATACTGAAACACCATTTCTGCTCCAGACTGCCTCCAAAATTATTTAGATTGTGCCCTTCACATTTTACTTTCTTTGGAATTCTGCCCTTTCTACTAAGATTATCTATTGTATATCCCCTAATTAACTTTATTTGTAAACTTCTCCTCTTTAAAAGTTTCGGTTCCTTCCCCAGAATGCAAGCTTTCTTGTGGATACTACATAATTTCCAAACTTTTCTGCTATTTGTAGTTAATATTTTCAAAGTCCTGTTGCATGAGTCTTCAAAATTAGTTTCTTCCATTCTCCTCCTAATTTCTTGATAGGCCCTCTATTGTTGCTATTGCTATATTTTCTATTTATTCATTCTGAGAGGAGGAGGATGCAGACTTAATCAGAATTTACCAACTGTCAGGGTATGAGCATTTCCTGTGGCTTCATTCACTCTCTATTTCTTTGCAAATCAAACTTCCTCCTAACAACTGCAGCCAGAGGATAAACTAGGGTTGCTAGATTTAGTAAATAAAAATATAAGTTGCTCAGTTAAATTTGAATTTTAAATAAATAATCATTTTTTAACTATCAACATATTCCAAATAGTGTATGGGATATACTTATGATAATTTTATTTAAAAATCATTTAATATTCACATTTATTTTTGCTTCCTATGTTTTATCTGACAACCCCTGATTAGGGTGACACACTTCAAACACAGCCCAATTCTCTCTGTGAAGCAGATTTTTATCTGATGCAGATCTACTGAGGGGAGTTCTTTTTCTTTTCCGTCCATTGGTTTTCTGCAAAGGCTGTACTATACTGGGAGCCCTGCTCTTCCTCTTTTACCCACCCTGTCTACAATGTTGGGGGAACTCCATATCCTGGGATATTATGTATGCTTGCCTTTCCTTCTTCACTTTCCTTTTCACCACCTTTAAGATCAAGTTTTTAAGAGGAGGGAGTAAATGTCATAAGTATTTATTGAATGTTTACTATGTTCTAGGCTCTGTGCTTACTGTTTTACACACATTAGCTCTTTTAATTTAATCTTTACGGCTACTCCTTAAGGAAAGTACTATAGGAACCCCATTTTGCAGATGATAAAAAGTGGCTTAGGAAAGTTAATGATTTGACCAAATAATAGATTGATGGCATGGGGTTCAATGTTATATCCATTTGTCCCTAACTATAAGCTTTTAATTCTACATGATCTTCATATCTTCATATCTTCATATCTCTGGGCCAGAAAGCAGCTATGCAATAGATACAATATGTTTTCCCACCTTTGTTCTGCTTTTCTGTGAGGTCACACATGGACAGCCCATCATTTTCTCTCTCCTAATCTGGATCCAAAAGCCGCTGTATGAGTGAAATTTATTTCACTCATAGAAATATATAGAAACACGATATAGAAACACTATATAGAAACACTAGGAATATATTTTCTTGCCATTCTTATTTATTTATTTTTTGGACAGTTTTCACCTACTCTATTTTTATGGGGATTCTAGTAGAAATTTGGGACAGGCTGGGACAAGACTTGCAGCCAGTTTCCATTTTAATCTCTAGGACAGAAATTCATGTTTGACTCTTCCATTCCTCAGATGACAAGTTCTACTTTTTAAAACTTCTTCAAAAAAGCCATTTTGTAGCCTCATGGATATATGACTATATCAAGCATCCCTACACAGTCATTTTCCCCAATTATCAAACCTACTTTGATATTAATGTTTTCCTTCTTGCTCCCAATGGAGTCTGATATAGTTATTTTCTTGCTATGCTCTTAATCTTTTGGGAGGTGAAGTTCTCAAAAGAAAGTGCAAATAAGTATAATGATTGGCTCTTTTAAAAGAGAGATTCTCAGAAGATATGAGAAGTGGTGGAGTTCCCCTAGTCTCCCAAAGTTCTGGGCCAGTTTTATACCCTTTTCAGGAGAGCACCATCAGTTTCTTCCCTCTCACCAGGTGGTTGGTGCTATAGTTCTGAGGCAATATCACATTAGTTCCTCTCTCCTTTTCTCTTTCATTTCATCCTAGTTCAGGTCCTAAATTACCTTAGTACTCAATACTGTCCAGACACACTCTACTTCTTCATTTCCTCTTCTTTTTCTATATCTCTATTTCTTTAAAATATACGTAACTTTCAATTGTCATTTTTCATCCTTGATCCCCACTCTGTCAAGTTGCCCTGATACCTGTGAAATTTTATTTGACAATTTCATGCTTTCTTCCTTCTCTTGATTGATCTTTGTCCTGAATGTGTTGGCATGTATGGAAGGTGGCTATAGGACTTATTTCTGAACATATTTTTATCTGAGAGTTCCTGTGATACTTCACACTATGTTACTTTTTTTTCTCATACCTATTGTCCTCTGTGACATCTGCTTTTGCAGTTTTATCTGGGATTTCCTTCCCTCTCCCTAAAAATCAACTACTCAGGCCAGGGACTCTCTTGCCAAATACATTCTTTCCAATCTTTGTGAAGTTCCTCCAAGCCTGTAGGAATCCTCCTTCAACTGACTAGAGTGGTGGGGTTTTTGCTGAAACTTGAAAAACAAACTGTTGTATGATTTCCTTGGTTCTCCCAGGTTGAGGTCTTATGGAAAGATCTCATATTACTCGTGACCTTGATCTCACCCTGAAAACATCAACTATATGCCTTTTAGTTAGGGGACCATTTATATACCATTTTGCTTTGGGATTAAAAGGAGAATAGCTGCTTTCCAGAGCTAAAAATAAGGAGGGATCAAAAAAACATAAACTTAAGAAAAATTACATTAATAATACTGTATTGTATATTGAAAATTTGTTAAGAGGGAAGCTCTCATGTTAAATGTTCTTACCACAATTTAAAAAAAAAAAAACAATTATCAGCTTTAAGAAAAAGGAATTCCAGCAACACATTGTGATGGTTAAGAGCGCCAGCACTTACATTAGAGAGAATTGAATTTGAGCGTATGTTTTGCTTTTTACTAGCTAGGTGACCTTAGACAAGTTACTTTACCTTTCTGAGTTTCAATTCCCTCCTCTGGTAAATAGATACAGTGATAATAAGAATATAATAGAGATGTCATGAGAAATATTCTAAATAGTGCATGTAAAGTGCTTTGCATATGGCAGAGATAATACTGAAATATAGTAACTGTTTGATGTTATCTCCAATTAAAAAATTATATTATAAACACAGTGTTTACCTCTACATTCATCAACAAAGACAACTTTTCTATTTTTTCTATTGTTTAACCCTTTCCATTCTCCCATCTATTGACATATTTATATAATTAAATCCACATAAAATTGTATTATTCCCATATTTCCACAAAGATTTTGTGATATTTTAAAATTATCTATATAGCATCATCTATAAGATACTCATTTGAGACCTAAAGACACAAATCGAAGGGATGGAAAAGCATTTATCAGAGAAATGGAATTGAAAAGAAACCTGGGGTAGCAATACTCATAATGGACAAAAGAGACTTTAAAAAAAAGACTGTAACAAGAGACAAAGAAAGACTATATAATCATAAAGGGAACAACAATCTAACAAGAAGATATAACAATTCTAAATATTTATGCACTCAACAGGGGAGCACCCAATACATAAAGCCACTAATAACAAACATAAAGGAAGTAATCAATAGTAATGCAGTAATACTAGGGACTTTAACACCCCACTTACATCAATGGATTGATCTTCCAAACAGAAAATCAGCAAAGAAACAATGACTGTGAATGACACATTGGGCCACATGGACCTAACAGATCTATTTAGAACATTCTATCCTAAAAGCAGAATATGCATTCTTTCCAAGTGCACATGAACATTCTCCAGAAGAGATCATGTATTAGACCCAAAAACAAGTCTCAACAAATTCAAAAAGAATGAAATCATACCATATATCTTTTCTAACCACAACACTATAAAATGAGAAATCAGTCATAAGAAAAAATCTGGCAAGAACACAAATGCATGGAGATTTAATAATATGCTACTAAACAATGAATAGGTTTACCAAGAAATCAAAGAAGAAATAAAAAAATACAGGGAGACAAATGAAAATGAAAATACAATGGTCCAAAATCTTTGGTAAGCAGCAAAATTGGTCCTAGGGGAAGTATATAGCAATACAGGCCTACCCCAAGAAGTAAGAAAAATCTCAAATAAACAACCTACCCTTACACTTAAAGGAATTAGAAAAGAAGAACAAGCAAAACCCAAAAACAGTAGAAGGAAGGTAATAATAAAGATTAAAGAATAACTGAAACAGAAACTGAAACAAATTAGAACAGAACAATGGAACCAGTACCTGGTTTTTTGAAAAATCAACAAAAATTGATAAACCTGTAGCCAAACTCATGAAGGAAAAAAGAGAGAGAGAGAGAGAGAGAGGACTCAAATAAACAAAACTGGAAATGAGAGAGGAGAAATAACAACTGACACCACAGAAATAAAATTAGAATATTATGAAAAATTGTATGCCAACAAATTGGACAAACTAGAAGAAATGGATAAATTCATAGAAATGTAACTTCCTAAACCTAAATCAGGAGGAAATAAAAAATTTGAACACACTGATTACCAGCAATGAAATTGATTTAATAATCAAAAGAAATGAAAGTCTACGATTAGATGGCTTCAGAGGTGAATTACACAAACATTTAAAGAAGAGTTAATATCAGTTATTCTCAAACTATTTCAAAAAATAGAAGAGAAAGGAAAGCTTCCAAATTCATTCTATAATGCCAGCATTACCCTGATACCAAAACTTGATAAGACACTACAAAAAAAAAAGAGAATTATGGGCCAATATCTCTAATGAAATATAGATGCAAAAATCCTCAACAAAATACTAGCAAACAGAATCCCACAACACACTAAAAAAAATCATTTACAATCAAGTAGGATTTATTTCTGGGATGCAAGCATGGTTCAATATTTGTGAATCAATTTTGATAAATTGATAAATCATTAGTAAGAGAAAGGATAAAAACCACCATTTCAATAGATGCAGAAAAAGGATGTGACAAGATACAACATCCATTCATAATAAAAACTCTCAACAAAGTAGGTTTAGGGGGAACATACTTCAACATAATAAAGGCCATTTATGAAAAACCCTCAGCTAACATCATACTCAATAGTGAAAAACTGAGAGTGTTTCCCCTAAGATCAGAAATAAGACAAGGATGTTCACTCTTACCATTTTAAAACTAGTCTTACTGGAAGTCCTAGCCACAGCAATCAGACAAGAAAAGGAATAATAGACATCCAAACTGGTTAAGGAAGAAGTAAAATTTTCACTATTTGCAGATGACATGATACTATATAGAAAACCCTTAAGACTCCACCAAAAAACTACCAGAACTGATAAATGAATTCAGCAAGGTCACAGGATACAAAATCAACATACAGAAGTCCATTGCATTTCTACACACTAATAATGAAGGAACAGAAAGAGAAGTTAAGAAAACAATACCATATTTAAAATTTCACCAAAAAGAATAAAATAAGTAGGAATAAATTTAACCAAAGAAGTAAAAAACCTGTACTCTGAAAACTGTGACACTGATTAAAGAAGCTGAAGATTGCACAAACTAATGGAAAGCTATACCATGCTAATAGATTGGAAAAATTAATATTGTTAAAACGTCCATACTACCCAAAGCAATTTATAGATTTAATGCAATCTCTATCAAAATATCAACAGCATTTTTCACAAAACTAAAGCAAACAATCCTAAAATTTGTATGGAACCAAAAAAGACCCCAGATAGCCAAAGCAATCTTAAAAAGAACGAAACTGGAGGTAACAGAATCCCAGATTTCAAGATATGTTACAAAGCTATAATAACCAAAACGGTATTTTACTGGCACAAAAAGAGATACACAAATCAATGGAACAGAATAAAAAGCCCAGAAATAATCCCATGATTATATAGTCAATCAATCTCTGACAAAGGAGGAAAAAATGTGAAATGGGAAAAAGACAGTGTTTTCAACAAATGGTATTGGGAACACTGGACAGCAACATGCGAAAGAATGAAACTTGACTACTTTCTTACACCATATACAAAAATAAACTAAAAATGGATTAAGGATCTAAATGTGATACAAGAAATCATAAAAATCCTAGAAGAAAGCACAGGCAGTAATGTCTCTGACATCAGCCATGTGACATTTTTCTAGATATGTCTCCTGAGGTAAGAAAAAAAAAAAGCAAAAATAAGCTGTTAGGATTACACAAAAATAAAAAGCTTCTGCACAGCAAAGGAAAAAAATCAACAAAACCAAATGATAACCTACTGAATGGAGAGGATATTTACAAATTACATATCTGATGAAGGGTTAGTGTCCAAAATATATAAAGAACTTACAAAACCCAACACCCCCAAAAAACCAAATAATCCAATTAATGTCCAATTTGGACATTTCTCCAAAGACATACGCATGGCTGACAGGCACATGAAAAGGTGCTCAACATCACTAACATCAGGGAGATGTAAATCAAAATCACAATGAGATATGACCTCAACTTGTCAGAATAGCTAAAATAAAACATGCAAGAAACAAGAAGTGTTGGTGAGGATGGGAAGGAAAAGGAACCCCTGTGCACTCCTGGTGCGAATGCAAACTGGTGCAACCACCATGGAAAACAGTATGGAGGTACCTCAAAAAATTAAAAATAGAATTACCATATGATCTAGTAATTCCACTACTGGGTATTTACCCAAAGAACACATAAATACTAACTCAAAAATATACATACATACCTATGATTCTTGCAGCTTTATTTACAGCAGCCAAATTATGGAAGCAGCCCAAGTGTCCATTGATACATAAATGGATAAAGAAGATATGGTATTTACACTTATACAATGGAATACTATTCAGCCATAAAAAAGAATGAAAGCTTGCCATTTGCATTAATGGATGGCTCTGGAGGGCACAATGCTAAGCAAAATAAGGTAGAGAAAGATAAATATCATATGATTTCACTCAAAATGTGGAATTTAAAAAAGTGAACAAAGGGAAAAAAGAGACAAACTAAAAAACGGACTCTTGGTTATAGAGAACTGACGGTTACCAGAGGGGAAGTGGGTGAGGGATAGGTGAAATAGTTGAAGGGAATTAATAGTACACTTATCTGTCAAAGACAATTATATGATCTCTCTGAGGTGAGGAATTTGAGAGGTTGGGAGGGAAAAATGAAACAAGATGGGATAGGGAGAGAGAAAAACCATGAGAGACTCATAATCTCAGGAAACAAAATGAAGGTTGCTGGGGGCGGGGTGAGGGGTAGGGAGGGGGTGGTTGGGTGATGGACATTGGGGAGGGTAGGTGCTATGGTGAATGCTGTGAAATGTATAAACCTGACGATTCACAGACCTGTACCCTGAAACAAATAATACATTATATGTTAATTAAAAAAAAGAGTATACTTATCATATGAGCACTGAGTAACGCATAGAATTGTTGAATCACTATATTGTATGCCTGAAGCTAATATAACACTGTAGGTTAACATACTGGAATAAAAATTTAAAAAATAAAATGCATGCATCACAAGTTCATTGAGAAGATATGCCATGATTTACTTAAACATTCCTTTATATATTAAATATTAACAAAAGTAGTAACATTTTTTGCATTAATACCCCTTGATGAAAATAACTTTCTTTTTTTTTTTTTTTTAAAGTGTTTCCTTGGGAAGAATTTTCAGACACTAAATTATGTGGGCATTGATGTTTGTTAGAAAGTATTCCCAAACTACCTTTTTGAAAGTGTTACATAATTTTATCTTGCCATCAACAATGTTAAGAGGTACCATATCAATGCTTGCCCATACCACTTAGACATTATATTAATGTTTTGGTAATTTGATAAAGTAGTATGATATACATTTAAATGTAGCTGTTTAATCTGGTTTCTCTTCTAGCCAAAGAACTAGTAAAAGCTCTCTGACGACAACCCAGTTGCCAGGATAGCATTTAATAATACCCCTACTCCAATCTAACATGGTATGTTAATTACACTGGAATAAAAAAAACAAAAAACAAAAAAACCCTCCATGTGGTAAGATGAGTACTCACAAAGAACCGGTGAGAATATAAATTGGTTCCATCATCCTGGATAGCTGCAATAGACTGAATGTGTCCCCCCCGAATTCATATGTCAAAACCTAATCCCCAGTGGGGAATCTGGAGGTAAGTCGGTCATGAGGGTGGAGCCTCCATGAATAGGATTAGCACCCTTATAAAAGAAGCTCCAGAGAGTTCCCTAGCTCCCTTCTGCCATGTGAGGAAGGACAGCTGTCTGGGAACCAAATACCAAATCTGCTAGCACCTTGATCTCAGGCTTCCAGCTTCAAGAACTGGGAGAAATAAAGCTCTGGTGTTTATAAGCCATCCACTCTGTGGTAATTTGTTACAGCAGCCCAAATGTACTAGGACAAGGGCACTTGGACAAGGCATATCACAAACTGTAAAAATAATTTCTGCTCTTTGATTTGGAACTACTTTCCTAGAAATATAGTCTAACTTTCATAGCATCAAGAATTTGAAGAACCCAATTGTCCAACAGAAAGAGAATTAGGAGAATTATTAAATGAGTTGTGGTACAGACATACAAAGGACTATGAGAAAGTCATACATCATGCTTAGAAACGGTATTTTAATGACATGGTAAGTGGGGAGGGGAAAGAATAACATAACATTCTAGGTGCAATATGATCTCAATTATGAAGAAAAAAAGTGCACAGAAAAAGTCTAGAAAGCAATATGTCAAAGTAGTAATAATAGGTTGCCGCCACGTGGTAAGCTTATGATTTATATTTGTCCTGCCTTTTAACATTTTCTAAATTATTCAAAATGCTGGCCTATTACGTCAACAATCAGGAGCAGTGGGGGGAAAAAAAGGAAAAGAGAAAGAAAAGACCCTCTGATATCAAAATACCGAAGCGCTCATATAGAATTTCAGGCAAGTAACTTCCAGACTCAGTGTAAACTCAGCACTTCCTTCTCCTTCATCAACCTTTATTTCATTGTATTAAGCATCTCTATATCCAGCTTCTCTACCTGACATACAGCTTCTTAGGAACATGGATGCTGTCTTCATTTGCAGATTCCATCCCCTACTCTAGCCAGTATCAAATATTTAATAGAGTCCCTCTACAAAATTAGTGATCCCTCTTCATTGATTTGCTCATTCATTCAATCATTTAAGAAACACTGATGTAGTGCATGGTGTCTCAGGCACTAAGCTATACTCTGGGGAAACAAATAAAAGCAATGTAGGGTTTTTCTCCCCAAGATGCTTAAGTAAAACCTAAAGGGGCTCCTAATTAGTTATGGTTCCAGGAAGGAAATAGTAACAAAGAGGAATTTCCTGGCTTAGCCACACCAGTCGAGCTACTAGAATGACAGCTTCCATCCCCTAACCCCCACTGCTCTCTGGTATTAGAAGGCCTCCCAAACTCACCCTTCCTGTGCTGAGGCTTGGCCACCACTACTGGGTCCTCCAGCACCCTCTGGTGCTGCTGCCTTCCCTTCCCATCACCATGCCCTTGGCCCCCACTTCAAGATTTATCCCCCCAGGCAAGCCAAGACTGCTATGACCTCATCAGATGCTGTTTTTCATTCGTGGGTCACTCCCAGTTCTTTTCTTTTTCTCCTATAGGCCCAGGAAAAAACCTGAAACCCTGTTAATAGGTGAAAGTGTTCATCCCTGCCTCTGGGGCTAGAGCCGTCATCCTTAATTCTGTTACTCACACAGACGTGGGGAATTTATCTACAACACTCTGTCCCATCAGCCAGCTTGAGACTTCCTTCATTTCTTCCATCTCTTCTCTGTTGGAGAAGTTTCCCTTTGTCTGTCTCTTCTACTTTCAAAACTGTCCCATTAGAGGGAGTACTGATTTCTAGTTCTCTGTGTTCACGTTTCACAAAAATCTATCACTCAAAGGAAAGTCAGGGGGTAGTAGAAGTGATGAGGTTCAAGGGTACAAGAGGACCAGGGCAGAACTGATAACTTGGAGTATTTCTTTTAATTGGCTTATTTCCATCTGCCTGTTCTGACTTAGTAGATAAATTCCAATAAATGCTGCTCTTCCATAAATTTAGACTTTCAGTTATACCAGTAGGAAAATTAAAATATATCATCCAATCTGTTCAGATTTCAGTGCTTTCCTGCTCCTTCTCACCTTTCTGTTTCATAGACTCATAGAATTTCTGTATGGAAAAGAGGTTCAAGGTCATCCAATAAAATGCCTCATTAGATGACTGAAATTCCTCTGTCCCATTCGCCCAAATAGTCCTTCAGCCTCTGCTTGCATACCCCCCAGGAATGGGGACCTCATCACTCTGCTGGGCAGCCCGTTCCATCTTTATAGAGCTCTGTAAGTTAAAACATTTTAATTCCCAGTGAGTAAGAGCTATTTCCCTGATGCTTTCTTTCTTTGGTCCTAATTCAGCTCTTGACATGAGACCAAACAAATCTAATCTCTCATCCACCTGGAAAGGCCTCCAATGCTTCTACCATTTTGATTTATGCTAGACTCCTTCTTATTTTAGACTTTCTCATTAGAACACTACAGGAAAAATAAAAATGCACATAATCTAATTTTTCTAATAATGTCTAAGAGAGAAGAGAAATAGATCATAATAATTTATTCATTCCGTTCATACATTAAACATTTACCAACTTCTCACTGTTCCAAATCTAGTGCAAAGATCTGGGAACAAGGACGCTCCTTGTCTTCAAGAACCTCAAGTCTAATACAGTAGGTTAAGAGTAGGTATAGTTGCCCCTTGAACAACATAGGTTTGAACTCCTTGGGTCCACTTTAACATGGATTCTTTTTCTATAAACATAGCACAGCACTGTAAATGTATTTTCTCTTCCTTATGATTTTCTTAATAACACTTCTTTTCTCTAGCTTACTTTATTGTAAGAATATAGTATATATTGCAAAATATGTGTTAAACAACTGTTTATGTTATCAGTAAAGCTTCTGGTCAATAGAATTAAGTTTTTGGAAGAGTTCAAAGTTGTATGTGGATTTTTGACTGCATGGGGGTTTGGCACCCCTAACCACCACATTGTTCAAGGGCCAACTGTATTCCAATGTTAGATAATCTGGTGTGAATATCTGCTCTATCTCTTGATACTTGCATGACCTTGGACAAATAACTGGGTCTTAATTTTGTCATGTGTAGGATACAATATTATAGTATGTATTTCATCGGGTTGTTGTGAGAATTACATGAGACAACTCTCGAAGAGCTCATTAAAGAGTCCATAAATATCATTAGGAGGAGTTGTGCTGGGAAGAGATGGGGTCAGTTTCAATACAATGCACAGATTAGGCAAAACCAGGGTGTGCAGCAGTTGCACAGAGAGGCATATAACTAAGACTGTGGGAAGGCTTAGAAGACCAAGTGATTTTTAGTTGAGTCTGGAGAGAGGGAAGAATTAGGTGGGTGAAGTAGAAGAGAGATATTATAGGCAGAGACATCAGGCCGTGCAAATGTGTGAATCTGTGAGATCCCAAGAGGTATTCAAAGAACTACAAACAATCCAGAATGACTGGACCACATGTATATTGTGACAATGGATGGGCCCAGGGAATTTTCAGGGATGATAAAATAAAAAAAACCTGTAAGTCAGGCTACGAGAATGAGTTTTGTCCTATAGGTTATAAGGAGCCAATGAAGGATTTCACATGAAAAGATCACATCTGTGTTTTAAGATCACTCAGAAGAGGGTAAAGTGGGGAGAAACTAGCCTGAGGAATAATGAATTCCTGAGTAGGTGGGTTAAACTCATGCTTAGGGCTCCAATAATGCAGGGGTGAATGAGCCTGTGTCAGCTGTGTGATTTATCCAGAATTTTGCAAGCAGTGAAATATAGAGAAAAGTTCTTTTAATATTGGTATATGCATAAACTTTGGGTTTTATAGTTTGGTGTTATTTTGATTTTGATTTACAGATTGCAGCAAAGGGATTGCACTGCCTAGAGCACTTAAAAATTGCATTGGAATAGATCAAGAGTAATAAGGCAATAGCATTGGAGACAAAGAAAAGGCAACGTTCAAGGGAACAACAGTCACAGTGGAATTCTCTTCCAAAACATAGCAGAGGGAGGATTATATTTTTTTTCAGCCCAAAGTCTCTCCTTGACAGTGACAGAGCATGACAATATAGTTGCTTCCAACAAATTAATTTCCAATGTCATGAATATGTTCTAAATGCAACTTTATCATTTTTCAGAAAATAGTTGTCCAAGATATTCTCTAAATTCTTGTTTACTTAATTTTACTCATTTACTTGTCAAATGTTACTGAACTTTACAATGAACTGAGAAGCATGTTAGGTCTCAAATATACAGAAGAAAACAAGAAAGATGTATTGCCTGATGTTAAGAAGTTTATAGCCCAGCAACATGGATAGTGAATAAAAACCCAAAATTCATCATTTAAGCACATTTGTGATAGAAACTGCTTTTTCTTTCACAGTCAACTCCTCAAAAAGAAAATTGTTAACACATGGTGTCTGAACATATTCACCTCCCATCCACTCTTCAACCCATTCTATCTGGCTCAGTTCTTTAGAATTGCTTTTGATAAGGTGTTGAATAATGACCTTGTTACAAACACAATAAATAATCTCAAACTGGCCCCTTATTTGAAATCTCAGCAGCATTAGACACTCTTTCCTCAGCCTCTAAAACATTACAATCTCCTCTTTTACCCCTTTGCTTCTGCTTCTCAGTCTCCTTTGCTGATTCTTCTTCATGTTAGGGTTCTTCAGTTTCTTCCCATCTTAACCTCTCCTTAGGGGAAATGATCCACTCCCACGGCTTCATATATTCTTTTCATGTTTCAAGATTCCATGACTTAAATTTCCAGCCCCAAGGTCTTGTGAACGAGGGATTCATATAATCCAGTGGATTACCTAATACCTCCACTCTGATGCTTCATAAGCAACTTGACCATGACATGTCCAAAACATAATTCTTGGACTCCTGACTCTTCCTTTCTATCCCAAGTAAGTTCTAATTGCAGTGTTATCACTCTCATTAGGTGTCATATTCAACTACCTAATTGCTCAAGATAGAAATTTAGGGGTCTACCCTGACATCTCTTTCTCCATTAACTCTAAAATATCTCTGTACCTGACTTCATTTCTCCTTGCCCCATCCTGGTCTAGGCCACCATTATCACTCACCTAAGTAAAGGGGATATCTTCCTGACTTATCTCTCTAGAGTAACTGCAGTTCCCTTCCTAATAATTTTCCACAGGGAGAACCAGATATTTAACACACACACACCCCTCTCTAATCACACTACTTCCTGTTTAAAAATCATTAGTGATTTCTCTTGCACCAAGGATGTAATCCAAATTCAACATGACCTTCAAGGTCCAGCATGATCTGAAACATGACTATCCAGCTCTGGTCTCTTTGGAGACACTCTTATCTCCATGTTTGAATCATAGGAATCTTCCAGTTCCTCAAACATTCTATGACCTCACACTCCTCAGGGATCTTGTCTATGTTCTTTCTACTCCTTGGAGTAATCTTTTCTGTTTGCCTGCTAAGGTCTGTTATATCACTCTTCAAGATAGCATCTATTTCCTTGTATTTATTGTCCCTTCCCTCCTACTAAAATGTAAGCTCCATGCAGCAGAGATTTAGATGGTTTACCTACTGTTATGTACTCAGCACTTGAGAGATTCTAGCATATAGTATTCATTCAATGAATATTTATTTAATGATTAATTAGCTAATCATTGGACTGCTGATTTGGTTAGTTTTCTTTATTGTATCATCGGCCTTTGTTATACCGCCTACTTCTCTGTACCATCGATCACTGTCGTCATTCTACAGTTACTCAGGGTGACAATAGTGATTATGACTGAGTGGGATTTTCAAGGATGAATGAGGTGTCGAGTCACTTGACCACTTCGAGCTTTTAATTATTTACTAAAAAGAGAAAAATAGGGGGATGTGGCAGAATTTTCCATTTGGTTCTTTTGAGCTGTAGAATTCTAAGTCTAAGCAATTCAGGATTCAAAAAACAATGGGTACTTAGTCGCTGAGAGGTGCTAAAGGACAGGGGAATGAGCGCTACATTAGGAATAAGGGACTCTGACTGCAGTTTTAAAGGTTTAGCTGTGACATTTGTCTTTCTGTAGCTACTCCTGTAAAATTAAAGTAACACCTTGCCAAAAGTATTAGTCAAGGTTCTCCAGAGACACAGAACCAATAGGACATATATGTATGTATGTATATATACATATTTTATCCAATTTTTTAATATAGAATTTATTATAAGGTATTGGCTTCTTGTGGTTACGGAGGCAGAGACTCTGCTGTCTGGAAACTGGAGACTCAGGAACGCCTGTGATGTAGTTTGAAGGCCTGAGAACAGGAGAGCCCAGAGTGTAGATACCATCCTGAGTCTGAGGACCTGAGAAGCGGGAGCACTGAGGGCAAGAGGAGATCTTTGATTCAGCTCAAGCAATCAGGCAGGGAGAGAATTCAAGCTCCCTGCACCTGTTTGTTCTATTCAGTCCCTTAGCAGACTGAATGATGCCCACCCACATCATCTGCCTGACTCAGGTCACTGATTCAAACGCTAATCTCTTCCAGAAACACTCAGAGACACACCCAAAAATAATGTTTAACCAGCTACCTGGGCATCCCCTGGCCCCATCAAGTCGATACCTAAAATCAATCATCACATCAAGATTGGAAACAGAATCCTGGGATTTATGTCCTTTAAAAAGTCCATTTCTACCCACTACCCATCCATGCCTCTCCTCTAGTATGTATACAGTGACACTCAATGCATGCAGCGTTGTGTTACGCCCTCACTTAAGCATGAGAGATTCGAAGACATGTAAAATCAAGTACCTGACCCTGTGGAAGTTAGGGTTCAGAGAAGGAATCATATAAGCAGGTAGTTTAGAATTCAATATTTTAAGGATGAGACAGACATATGGGTACCACTCTGAGATAAGTGCTATTAGGGAGGGCTTCCGAAGGAAATAAGAACTGAGCTGAGTCTTTATAAAAAAATGAGGGAATGTTATCTGGGAAGGAAGGCTGAGGACATTCTAACCTGTGTGTGTGATTGAGAGAGTAAGAGAGAGAGAGAGAGGAGGGGGCAGGCAGAGGGAAGCAATAGAAACTGGAAGGTGTGTACACACGATCCATTGCCGCTGGATCATTAAGGGTAACACGGGGAATGCTGGCAGCTGAAGCTGGAGAAGTAAGCTGAGGTCGGGTCATGGTAAGTCTTGGGTGGCTTGGGCTTTATCCTCTAGGTAAGTGGGAGACACTGAAGGCTTTTTTTTTTTTTAAGATTTATTTATTTATTTATTTGACAGAGAGAGAGAGAGAGAGACAGAGATCACAAGTAGACAGGGAGGCAGGCAGAGAGAGGAGGAAGCAGGCTCTCCGCAGAGCTGAGAGCCCCATGTGGGGCTCGATCCCAGGACCCTGGGATCATGACCTGAGCCGAAGGCAGAGGCTTTAACCAGGCGCCCCGACACTGAAGGCTTTTAAGCAAGAAAAGGAGGGTGGTCAGATTTATATTTTAGAAATGCCACTCTGGTAGCTGTGTGGTTTGGAAGAGGTCAAATGGGGACCTACCTATCAGCTTCACATATCCTTAGGCATTGTTTCACTGTGTCCATATATACAGAGTCATATAATCTGAGATTTGAGGAGGAGCCTTAGAGATCATCTGTCCAAACTGAAATCAAGAATTCAAATCTAGAATCCCCCTGCTGCTCAGTCCTAGCCACGTGGTTCCTACACACACACACTCACACACACACACACACACACACACACACTCCACCATTGTTGTACTGCTTGCAGACAGCCTTCTGAGCATGCAGGCACTGGCAATTGCCTGTGGTTTTATTTCCCCAGGTACCTCGTGTAACACAGCCACTGCCTGACAGATCTAATCACAGGCAGGGTCTCTTTCGCAGTCACCCCAGAGTAAAAGCTCAGCGTGTTCCCAAGGAAATGACTGAAACATACAAATCAATTGCCCTTTTCTTCTCTTCTTTTTTGACCCCATTTTGAATGCAAGTATGAGGTTTGATAACAGTACCAGGAGAGGAGGTGGATTTCGTATGTCCAGGGACTCATCAAAAGGAAAAAGACTGCACAAAGATAGAAGTACTCAGCCTTGCACCAACCTCGAAGATTGCCACAGCCGCTCCTGAGAATAGCCAGGAACCCAATCAAACTCTCAAATGTCAGTGTCTGAGTGGGGAAAAACATCCAGCACGGTCCCCTCGCTGCCTCTGGATGGGGCTTCTCATCACCACACTGCTTCTTGCTATTCCCTGCCCATGCTCCTAAGTACCAGCTTCAGGGCCTGTGTTTATCATCACCCCAGCTCCTGGCCCTGACCTAAGAGACTCCTTACACCAATGCCACACATTTAACTTCTTCCCAGCCCAGTCCTGCCCAAATTCCTCCTCATCTATTAAGTTTTACTTGGATGATCTCTTCTAAAATTTCCCTACGACTCCAAATAGGTCTTTCATATGATCATCATCTAAGTTTACCTTACATTGTGACTACTTATACGCATGTCTCATTTCTTCTATGCTGAGAGCTTCTTGAGGGCAGGGTCAGCCTTTACTTATTCCATAGCCTGGCCATGGACTTGGCCCATCCAAAGCACTGGATTAAAGTTTGTTAATTAAGTAGGTGAAGTGGAACTGAACTCATTGATGTAAGTGACCTAATTTTGGGCCTTTAGGGATAAAATTTAATCATGAAAAGAACTTGAGGAAGACCTACTTGTTCCAGAAAGAAGCTAGTTAGACTATACTGGGGCTTTCTGTTTTCTTGCCAGGAAGCAAAATGTTATTCTGAGAGGGGTGGTCCCCAAAGCCAGTCATGCCTACACGCCAGATCAAACAGCATCACGCAGAGGCTGGGAGAAACGTGTGTTCTGAAGGTAGATATATCTCTTTGGAATCTTGACTCCTATGTCAACAGCTACAGGACTATGGGAAATTTTCCTCGTGCTAACTATAAAGTAGGACTCGTTCCTACCTCAGGGGGACTATCCCAAGCAGCAGATGCTCCAAGTGCCTTCCGCAGTGACTATCACGTTTCCGCCTTTTAACAAATGTTAATCTCCTTCTATTTTACTTTTCTTCTTCCCCTGCTGTCACACTTTGAATCTAATTTCTATTTCCTATGCAGATTTTATTAAAGAAAACATGCTATACTTCTATTTTCTGACTACCCGGTTTCGGGGAAATGGGCCTAGGTGGTGGCTATGTTTGGATCTGGTGAACTCAGAGTCTGACCTCAGCTAAATGGAGTGGAAATTCTTTGCCATTTCAGTTCCTCTCAAACAGAAATTTGGAACTAAAGCCTTGAAACACTGAGTTAAATGATTACGAGTAGCTTAGACATCAAGTTATATAGAGTCAGGTTAGAGTCTCCTTTGACCAAAGCCACTTATGACCTGAAGTGGTAAAGTTTCTTCATATTCTCTATTCATATTCAGGGTCTGGGTTCCATCTTTCATTATTTCTCAGCTGGGAAACTGACTACATTGGTTGAATCTATATCTCAGTTTTTAGCCCACTTTGCTCCATTAGCTTCTCTGCAGCAACAGCAAGTGGTCCTTCTAGAATCAAATCTTGTGAGGCCTCTGGTCTATACTCCTTCAGTAAATTCCCGCTTGCCTACAGCATTCTTTTCAAACTCTTCCAGAGAAATACTAACAAGTATAGAAGCAAGTAAATACAGCACGTAGCATGGGATCAGAGATGGGAGGGATAGAAGTGGCCCATCTCGACCTCAAGTCTCTTGTGGCATATGTTGTATTCATGTCGGTAGGCTACTTGTCAATCTCTTTCACTATCTTAGGGTGTAGTAAGATTCTCCAGAAAAAAAGAACCAATAGGATATTAGGAGGGGTGGGGAGGAGTCACTACAAGGAATTGGCTAATGTGACTGTGGAGACTAAGAAGTCCCACAACCCGCCATTTGCAAGCCGGAGGTCCAGGAAAGTCAGTGATACAGTTCTAGTCCAGGCCCACAAGCCTGAGAACTAGGGGAAATAAGGTATATTTTCTAGTCCAAATGCAATGGAAGACTGATGTCTCACTCAAACTGTTAGGCAGAGAGTTAGTTGTTCCTTCCTTCCTCTACTTTTTTATTCTATGTAGACCATCTATAACTTAGATGAAGTCCACTCACATTGGGGAGGGCAATGTGCTTTATTCACATTGATTCAAATGCCAATCTCATCTAAAAACACCCTCAAAGACACACCCATAAATAATGTTCAGTCCAATATCTGGGTACCCTGTGTCCCAGTCAAGTTGACAAATAAAATTAACCATCACACAGGGAAATAGTGCTGCATAAATTGTCCTTTGCTTTTCCTTCTCACTCGTGTGTGTGTGTGTGTGTGTGTGTGTGTGCACGCACATGCACACACACATGTGTATGGGGGTGTCTGGGGATATAGGGCAAAATATACAGTTACAACATTTATTAGAGTCCTTTGACAGGCCTGGTTTATAACACTGTCCTAATATATTAATAAATAGGGCCAACTTTCATTTTCAATTAATAGGACCCACTTTCATTATGGATTTGGATGATAAAGTATATGGTCACTCTAGAGAAACATGACTGATAGTGTTCTTCGTTTTCCTATTACTGCTCTAACTTTCATGATATGTAAATGGACTAAGGGTCTCAAAAACAAATTCCCATAATTAATCCTCATCGTTCAATTGCCAAGTATCACTCTGTTACAACAAAATTTTTTCATCTGCTCATACAAGGTTTGAAATACCTCCAGAGAACCAAAATTTGTGGACACCTTTTAATCACTGAGGAGGACAACGAAATCCTTCACTTTATACAAGTTCCTCTTCTTTCTTATGTGTCTTTCTCTTTATGACAAAAAGAGCTGTTCGGCCCTTCATTAGAAAATCATGACTCAGTGATCTCTGGTTAAACAAATACACATTTTGCAGAGTAAGATGAGTTTTCTAAGCCACATCTCACTTCGTTTTAGCTTTATCTTAAAAGATGAATCTTCTCTCCACTCTATTTATCAAATAAGATTGATCAGTATTCTGCCCCCATTGAACATACTGAAAAATACAATAAATGTATTTTTTAAGGTGCTGCATTCTCAGAGAATAATACAAAGGTGACTAATTCCCGAGTGCCCGGTAGTCTTGATCTTTTCCTATCTGAGCACTGAAATCACAGGTGTCTATGTGCATGTGCATATTATTTTATACATATACAAACATTTTTAAATTTATGTATCATTTTCAAAATGTTTATATCATGTCATTACTTTGCAAATAAACATTTTAATACCAATGCTTTTTTTTTAAAAAATACCAATACTTTCAATCTGAAAATAATACAGGAAAGACAAAACAACTACAGAGCTGGCATCAGTGTTTTAAGTGTTAGACTTTAAAGAATGAAATTAACTCCAGTTCCCAACTAACTGTTCAAGAATATATATCTGAGCACATAAAAAAGCAGTAGGCGGGGCGCCTGGGTGGCTCAGTGGGTTAAAGCCTCTGCCTTCAGCTCAGGTCATGATCTCAGGGTCCTGGGATCGAGCCCCGCATCCGGCTCTCTGCTCAGCAGGGAGCCTGCTTCCTCCTCTCTCTCTCTCCTGCCTCTCTGCCTACTTGTGATCTGTCTGTCAAATAAATAAATAAAATCTTAAAAAAAAAAAAAGCAGTGGGTAACAGTGTCATTCAGTAATGCCACCTTATTTCAGCACGACTGCCTCTTAGTGACTTTAACTAGGTTCAGCTATATGCCCCCCTCCACCCCTATTACATGTATTTTGCTTTTCAAGATGATTTTTTGATATTGAACTCAAAAGAAGTATTAAGTATATTTTGTTTGCTTGACTTCTCATCATGTTGATCTAAACCTAAATTGCTCTCTTGAGTTCAAAAAGTTCAGGTAATTGTCCTCCAATATTTACAGGAATAAAAAAATTAACGCCAAATGCATATGTATTTACACATTTATATTTAAGTCTTCTTACATAAAAGACAGCAAAGTTTAAGCCCCTTGAAGCAAATGATTACACAAGGTACACATTTTAAGAAGCATGTAATAAGCACTTTTATGTTTCATTATTTACAGGTAAGCATGTAAACTTTTTTGTTTCATTATTATCTTTTTTTTTTTTTTTAAAGAAAGAGTGTGAAGGGCAGAGGGAGAGGGAGAGGGAGAGAGAGAATCTTAAGCAGGCTCCATGCCTATCAGGGAGCCCGATACTGGGCTTGATCTTATAACCCTGAGGTCATATGACCTGAGCTGAAATCAAAAGTCGGGATGCTTAGCCAGCAGAGCCACCCAGGCTCAAACTTTCAAAGCTAGTTTCTGAAATAAACTGTTTGTTCACTATGTTGTGGTTGGTTAGTGCTACTATTTTTCTCCTGTGAAGTGCATAGTGAGGCAATGTCATGGCTTTCTTGGTGGTCAGTGACTTCAGGTGATGTCTAAATTTTTCTATTTTGCAGAGTGTTTTGCCATTTTCAAGTTAATCCTTAAAACTTCCTCTTCTTAATCACTGATAAATACTCTCAAACCCAAGATCGTTTTTCTTTAAAATAAATGAAAAGAATAAGCCCCAAATCTCCCTCTCTGTCTCTCTTTCACACATGCACACAAAAACAAGAATTTTCTATACTTTTATAGCTATCAGGAAATTCACTGGTAGGAAAGAGAATTAAACATATTCTGTCTTGTAAACCCTGTATAATAAGCAAAACATTTCAGAAGTAGGATCAAGTAGCTGCCTATTGTTGTTTTTGTGTGGTGTATCATTAAAATATTTTTCAGAGTACAAACTGATGACATTTTTTTCTGTGAATTTATACTTCCAAAATGATGGATGATGGCTTATCAGGTCCCCGGACCTCTCATCACGTTATCTGTACCCAGTTTGGAAAATGAGGACTCGGTATGGCATACAAAATCCCTGCTCTCACTTTCACACCTCGTTAATTCTGGGCTTCCCACCTTGCTTTCTGGCTCCAGCTGTCTGAGATTTTGTCACTGTAGTGGAGGACATGGAGGCAACGGGCTGAGAGCATGGCCTGCAAAGCTGGACTGTCTTGGGGGAGAATATAAGGTTCTCACGGCCTTGAACAAACTACTAAACATCACTGAGAGTGGTTTCTTTGGCTATTAAGTGACACTAATAATTATTATATAGCTCATGGGATTACTGCGAGGATTAAATGAATGAGTACATGGTAGGAACTTAGAATGGCGCCTATTTTAAAAAGACTATCTAAGGGTCAGACACTTCTCTTCCAAACCACTGTGCTTGGCTGTGACATCTTCTGGGGCTATCGTGTGGCACCTGGCCCCAGAGAAAGCCTTCTCACACCTCTGACGACCAAGGCAACTGGACCAGTGACCCCTGGTTTTCCCCATCATTCTGAGTTGTAACGGTCAGTTGATTTATTTGCTTCCCCCAACAGATTAACTAAGGACAATGCAATATCAAACTGAGTCTCACTCCCTCTTGCCTTTCCAGTGTAGATCCCTGACACATGCATGTTTCATGGACTCAGCAAAAGATAGTTGAGTTAATGTATCTTAGAAACAGCAAAGGAAGCCACAAAGGAAAATGGGATTCCATTTGGATTATACTGGATGAAAGATGAATTTTCAAGGATACTTTTTTTGGTGGGGAGGGTTACAAAAGGTGGCAAATGGATACGTCCTTTGGGAGATTTACTCTCTCTTCCTTGAGTTACAGGCCTTGGACACACTGAATTTACCCATATCTATGCAGTGTCTCTTGGAGGATGGCTCACATCTGTCTCTTTGTATGATTTTCTTGTCCTTCCTGGGTTTGGGCTATGGATTCCACTTCAGCTCGCCTCCCTCATGGCAGTGCCAAGGCTCCCTGAGGTCTGATGTCTCCTACTAATAGAAGGGCTGTTGGCTTCTGATTCCTTTGGGCTGAGGAGGTACTGTTGGTATTTTGGACCTCCAGGTAGAAAGGAAGGGGCCTCTGAGAGCCGGTTAAATTAGATTGTAGCCCGCCTGGGATTACAAACTGCGTGCAGCTGTGTGAGGCCCCGCCCAAGATGCTTGGGTTGGGAAGGGATAGGATTGGAAGCTCTGATGGGCAAGACTGGCCTCTGCTCTAACTAAAAATGTAGCAGCAGGCAACACCACCCCCCTCCCCAGAGTGCTGCCCCTCTTGAGCCCTAGGTCTTACATGAGCAGGTATTTCTGAGCAGCTCAGCTTGGCTAGAGGGCCCAGGGAGAGGAGCTTGGAGCCCCCCCAGAGGAGACAGGGCCGCATGTTGGACCTATCCAGGATCTGGAGGTTTGCTTTGAGATTGTGACACACAAAGGAGTCTTCAAGGGCAATGCCTTGCCTGATAGCTCCTCTTTCCCAGAGACGGAGGGGTCCCAGCTATTGTACATGAGACGAACTCCCTTCTTGAAAAGGCAGTTGATGTTCTTTCTGGGAACTGGATCCAAGCCTAAGCTTTGGTGGCCCTGTTTTGTGCTTCTTATACTCAGGGACTTGGTACCCAAGTGATTCCCTTTTTATCTTGGGGACCTTGGGAGAACGCAGAATAGCTAGTGGGGTACGATGGGTAGTTTAGTGTCCTTTTGTTCATTAAACTCACCTTCCAGTCTAACCACCACACGACACTCCTTTTCTTTTATGTGACCTGCCCTCCGTCTCTTCATCTGCAAGGGAGGAGGGGCGGGGCAACCACCATACGAGGCAGAGCATGTGGAGAGTGGGGACAGGTTGACAGACATTCTATCAGCCAAGCCTATTCTTAGACTCTGTGGTAAGGAGGTCACCTGTCCTTCCTCCCAGGAAGGTTTCTGCTTTCTTGAGCCTGGGAATAATTGGGAGCATTTCCTCTGGCCACCTTCTGAAAAGGGTGCCCCAAACTGGGTTTCTTCCTCCTTCTCCAAATAGATGGGAGAGAGCATGGCTGTGCCAGAAATGATCGAGTAGCGTTTGCAAGTCTTATGAGAGCATGTGAAAGCTCTTGCTCTTGGTAGCAGAAGCCCTGAGCTACCACGCTACTTTGCTTTCAGCATCCTCTATATCAGGTGTCCTGGGAACCAGATGTCAGAGCTGAATAGATGGGAAATTTCTACGAAACAGCTGACTACCGTCCCCGGGTAACACAACCTCTATCACTGTAAAGAAGACCTCTTGAAACTTATACTTGATGTTTTAACGGGTCAGGCTTGATTTGTCTACCTGCTCTGATACAGATGTTTCAGACTCAGCAAGTCTATTCACAAAGAATCAGGGCCTAGCTCAGAGGCAGCACACAATCAGAAATCACAAAATGTTGGTGAACTGAGCTGAATTTGGACTTTCTCCACTGCTTGGAACTCTGGGAATTTGAATATAACAGGCACATGAGAATGACTTAAGAGGCTTTGCAATGCTCCAAGAGGTATCTGCACACACCCTACCTCAGGCCTGAGTTGGCAAATGCACTGATTGAAATTTTATACTTTTAATTTGCCTTGGCACTGAATTAAGAGTCAGGAGACCCCAATTTATGTCTCAATCTTGCTGTGTAACTTTAAATAATTCACTTACTCTTTCTGAGCCTCACTGAGTTATTGTGTGGCTCAAATGAGATAATGTATGTAAAATCCCTTTGTAAATGGTAAACTACCATAAAAGCAAAACACAGGAACTATTATTGTTATTAAAGTAATTAACATATGATGGATGTATGGAGGAAGGTAATTTCCATTAGAACTCCGAGGTAGAAAAACACCAAATCCCCATATGTTCTGGTCAACTTGAATCAAATTGCAACTTACATCTACAATGGTAAGTGACTTAGAGTATAATGTTAAAATATCTTTCTATAATTTTAAAAAATAAACGTAAATGTGATATGGTACCGTAGGTAGTAGAATGAACACAGGACGGGGCACCTGGGTGGCTCAGTGGGTTAAAGCCTCTGCCTTTGGCTCGGGTCATGATCCCAGGGTCCTGGGATCGAGCCCTGCATCGGGCTCTTTGCTCAGCAGGGAGCCTGCTTCCCTTCCTCTCTCTCTGCCTCCCTCTCTGCCTGCTTGTGATCTCTCTCTGTAAAATAAATAATAAATAAAATCTTTTTTTTTAAAATAAAGATTTTATTTCTTTATTTGACAGACAGAGACCACAAGCAGGCAGAGAGGCAGGCAGAGAGAGAGAGGGGAGGAAGCAGGCCCCCCGCCGAGCAGAGAGCCTGACACGGGGCCCGATCCCAGGACCCCGGGACCATGACCCGAGCCGAAGGCAGAGGCTCCAACCCACTGAGCCACCCAGGCGCCCCAATAAATAAAATCTTTAAAAAAAAAAAAAAGAATGAACACAGGACATGATTGCATGAAACCCAACCAAGTCACAAGAGAACTGGAAAGCCATCCTACAGCTTCTATTCTCTATTGCTCTCCTTGGAACCACATGGTCTCTTGTTTCCTCTTCTCCCTACTTCTCTGATGCACTCTCCCTTTAGTGAACAGGCTTTCACTCCCAGATTTTTGGGATTTATTACCTATAACCTTTACTTTACATGTCCCATGGCATTAAATCTGGAGTTATTTCTACATTACCATTGCTTAGCCCTGTCTGAATGGCATCTCCTTGGGAGAAATATTTTGATCCAAAGAACCTAGGTCAGATGAATACCAATCCAAAAGACTGTGGCTGTGAGTGAGAGGTCATCTGATAACTAGAGCTGTGTCTTCTAAGCTGTGGGCAGGATAATACCTTTAAGAAAAGGATGAGTGGAGCTGGAAGGAAATAGAGGACTCCTCTAGAACTCCAATGGTGATGCCACTGGCTTTTCCATTCCTGTTGCCTAAATCGCATTCAGTGCATCATCATTTATTTCCCCCTGTGAGTTCCTTAGGACAGAAGCCATGGCTTGTTCTATTCTCTAATCACCAGAACCATGCAGGACACACTATAGATACTCAATGAAGCCTTGTTGGTTGACATAAATTAACTGTTATCCTTTACACACAAAGAGTAGTTCACAGTATACATATCACATTTTTACATATCAATCCATCTGTTCATACTATAATCCTGCATTATTACTACCCTTGCTTTACAAATGAGACACAAGCAAGGCACTAGAATAGGAAGTGGCAAAGCCTGAATCTAATTTTAGACAAGTGGTGTCCTCAGTGACTCTAGAAGATCTAAATGGAGAAGTCCAAGAGGTATATAGATCTATACTTAAAGAGAGGAGAGGATATTTCCTATTTGGGTATCATACATATATAGATTAGATCTGCACTGAGATGGTTGCAGTGGATGACATGTCCAGGGATCTGTGTGTAGACTGAGAATAGGAGACAGCCTAGAACAGAACAGAAACATTAACATTTAATCATGAGCAGGGAAAGAAAGTCCATAGCAGACCCAAGAAATAGGAGAAATACCAGGATAGATGGTGTGTTACAAAAGCCATGGGAAGAGGCTTCTCGAAAAGGGAATGATCAACAAGGTCAAATGCTTTTGAGAGGTCAAGTGAGATAAGAACTGCAAGCTGCCCTTGGCAATTGCACCAGGAAGGTCATCAGTGACTTTGACCAGCAATGTCAGGGTCATGGTAGGAATAGAAGCTAAACTTCAGTGGGTAGAAATGTAGAGTTCTAGACAGAGGAACAGTGTATTCAGCCAACTATGATGAGCTCTATGAATTGCGTAAGACTGATGATTCACAGACCTGTACCCCTGAAGCAAATAATACATAATAAGTTAATAAAATTAAAAAATAACACATAGATCAATGGAACAGAATAGAGAGCCCAGAAATAGACCCTCAACTCTATGGTCAACTAATCTTCAACAAAGCAGGAAGGAATGTCCAATGGAAAAAAGACAGCCTCTTCAACAAATGGTGTTGGGAAAATTGGACAGCCACATGCGGAAAAATGATATCGGACCATTTCCTTACACCACACACAAAAATAGACTCAAAATGGAGGAAGGACCTCAATGTGAGAAAGGAATCCATCAAAATCCTTGAGGGGAACACAGGTAGCAACCTCTTCGACCTCAGCCGCAGCAACTTCTTCCTAGGAACATCGCCAAAGGCAACAGAAGCAAGGGCAAAAATGAACTATTGGGATTTCATCAAGATCAAAAGCTTTTGCACAGCAAAGGAAACAGTTAACAAAACCAAAAGACAACTGACAGAATGGGAGAAAATATTTGCAAATGACATATCAGATAAAGGGCTAGTATCCAAAACCTATAAAGGGCTCAGCAAACTCAACACCCAAAGAACAAATAATCCAATCAAGAAATGGGCAGAGGACATGAACAGACATTTCTGCAAAGAAGACATCCAGATGGCCAACAGACACATGAAAAAATGCTCCACATCACTCAGCATCGGGGAAATACAAATCAAAACCACAATGAGATACCACCTCACACCAGTCAGAATGGCTAAAATTAACAAGTCAGGAAATGACAGATGTTGGCGAGGATGTGGAGAGAGGGGAACCCTCCTACAGTGTTGGTGGGAATGCAAGCTGGTGCGATCACTCTGGAAAACAGCATGGAGATTCCTCAAAAAGCTGAAAATAGAGCTACCCTATGACCCAGCAATTGCACTACTGGGTATTTACCCTAAAGATACAAATGTAGTGATCCAACGGGCCACGTGCACCCAAAAGTTTATAGCAGCAATGTCCACAATAGCAAAACTATGTAAAGAACCTAGATGTTCAACAACAGATGGATAAAAAAGATGTGGTATATATATACAATGGAATAGTATGCAGCCATCAAAAGAAATGAAATCTTGCCATTTGTGACGACATGGATGGAACTAGAGGGTATGATGCTTAGCGAAATAAGTCAATCGGAGAAAGACAACTATCATATGATCTCCCTGATATGAGGAAGTGGAGTTGCAATGTGGGGGGTTTGGGGGGTAGGAAAAGAATAAATGAAAGAAGATGGGATCGGGAGGGAGACAAACCATAAGAGACTCTTAATCTCACAAAACAAACTGAGAGTTGCTGGGGGGAGAGAGAAGGTGGTGGGGTCATGGACATTGGGGAGGGTATGTGTTATGGTGAGTGCTGTGAAATGTGTAAACCTGGCGATTCACAGACCTGTACCCCTGGGGATAAAAATACATTATATGTTTATAAAAAATTTTAAAAAATTAATAAAAAATTTAAAAAATAAAATAAAAAGAAGTTGGTCGTGAAGGGAGAGGGGAGAGATACAACTCTAGATAGGGATTGAATATATATATTTTTAAAGATTTTATTTATTTATTTGAGAGAGAGAGAGAGAAAGAGACAGAGTGAGAAAGCATGAGAGGGGAGGTCAGAGGGAGAAGCAGACTCCCCATTGAGCTGGGAGCCTGATGTGGGACTTGATCCCAGGACTCCAGGATCATGACCTGAGCAGAAGGCAATCGCTTAACCAACTGAGCCACCCAAGTGCCCTTGAATATACATTTTTTTAAAGAAATTTGAACCCACTTAAATTCTGAAGGAGCCAGAAGATCGAAGGAATATGAAAATGTATAGGAGAGGGCACAGTGGCAGAAAAAGGCCCTGGGGAGCAGAAGGGAAGAAGAGCAGGTTCTGGTGGAATACCTCAGTAAGCTTAATAGAAGGGAAGAAAGGAAGGATGGACATACTGTTTGCTGGGCTGGTACAGGCACTAAGGAATGTTTGCTTTTTCTATTCTCTCTATAAGCAAGAAGGACAGAAGAGTTTACTGAGTTGAGAAGAGTAAGGGAGTTGGTGGGGTACCTGGGTGGTGCAGTTGGTAGAGTATCCGGCACTTGGTTTCGGCTCTGATCATGATCTCAGGGTTGTGCTCTCAGGGTCATGAGATCAAGCCCCACATTAGGTTCCCTGTTCAGTACAGAGTCTGCTTGAGATTCCCTTTCCCTCTGCCCCTCCTGCTCATGCTACCTCTAAAATAAATACACAAATCTTAAAAAAAAAAAAAAAATTAAGAGTAAGGGAGGTGGTGGCTCAGGAGAGTAGAGATGATTTAGTTCTGTTTATTGAAAGTGCCCTCTGATACCACTGTCATCTTGTTGCCCTATTCCCACTTGTCCTTTACTTTGCTCTCTCATTTATTCATTCACTCATCCATTTACTTAATTATTGAATGAATAGCTAGCTAACTATATGGCAGACCATGAGAAATGCACTGCAAGTATAGAGTTGAAAAACATGTTGGGCACTGGGTAGGCACAGGATGACTGATTACAGCTGCAGAGGAAAGTAAACTTTACTTGACCCATAATGGGACAGGCCCAGTTACCTAGGCCTCTGGAATCTGCACATTAACAAAGTAGGCCATATATCTACATTCTGATTAATCTGATTATGAGACATAAACACATTTCATGATCCATAGGATAACGATCTTCCTTTCTCTACCCCCACAGAACCCAAATCTCTCTCTTTAAGCATATGGTTCTATTTGAGTTTCTGGCACAACTCCCCGTGACTTCCCCTGGAAGGGACTCTAATTGTCCCCTAATATCCATCTCACTTTCCTCCACGGTAAGGAAATTTAGCTAGGTGAATGGCTATGCCAGCTAAAGAATATGTTGCCTAGCCCCCTTCATGATTAGGCAGGGCCAGACAGTTCTTGACCAGTGGAATATGAAGGAAAGTGACATACATCCTTTGTAGGCTAGTCCATAGAGGGAAAGGACATGCCCTGCCTTCCCCATTTTTCCCCTTTGCTTACTCAGATGAGGATAAATTGGCTCTTTGCCAATTTGGATGCTGTAGAAGAGGGATATTGGAGCAATACCATAGAAAGATCTGGGCTAACTCTTTGAGCTCTTCACTGACTTCACAGGACTTAGAAAGAGCTGAACCTCCATGTGGGATCTGCAGTGGCCTCAGCTGAGGGGGTATGGAGAGTGGCTGGGAGTCCATGATGCAATCCCATTTGGGACAACAGTGGTCACGAGTCTATTAACCTAGCCTGAGCGAGGTTGGAGGGAGAGGTAACTAGGCACCAGGTGCCTTCACACTCGGAATCCCATTTAGTCCTCACGCTAACCTTCTGGAAGGTGCATTTTATAGACTGTGAACCTCGAGAAGGTAAACTAAGGTGACCAAATGCATAGCTGTTGAGCAGCATGCTGGGGTAATGCATTTCTACAGAGCATGTGGCTCTGTTCTTTCCCTCTCACAGTAAGGCCTCTTCCTGCTCCTGTGAGGGCCCCAAGCTGCAAGGAGCTCACTTTCATCAGCCCTGTGGCTTAGCAGGAGTGAGAACTCAGTCTTCTCTTCCAGACCACAACATCCTGTGGCCATGTGTCCATCACGCACCGACGCCTTTGAGCCCCTGCTTGTACAGTGTTGATAGGGCCGAGGGGAGGGGGAGAGAACAGAAACACCCCCAGGCCAAGTACCCTTTACAGTGGAGCCAGGTGCCATAAATTTCTCCAAATGCATGGCCCTTCTCCACACGTGCACATCTGGAATGCCGTATAACCCCTTCCCTCTCCAACCCCCTCTGCAATGATGACTTCCTGGAGCATTTTAATGACTCGCCATTATAAATAATATACTCTACCCTTTCTTGTTAAAAAAAAAAACCAGGAGTTTCTGCAAAACCAGCAAATTACTTCAAATCATAATTTCACCGAAAACACTGAAAAAAAAAAAAGACCCTCAAACCCTGAGGTAGGAAAGGTTCAGGAGATTTATATCTTTCCTTGAACACACAGATTTATAACAGTGGATAATGTACATTCATTTCATCCATATTTATACCTGAATTGATGCGGAGTCTGGTATCCATTACTTTAATCTATGTAACTTGATCATCAGAAATCTGAACCATAATTTTAACACGTATTACAAAGAGTTTCTTTTGGGCTTAAAGGAAAATGACGACAGAGAAGAAAAGCCATTAAGAGCCAGCTGCAGTCACTTACTCGAGCTGCACTTCCTTCTGCGATACGTGTGGGTCCCCCTCCCCATTTCCCATCCCTTAGCTTCCTGGACAGGCATTCACACCCAGGTTGAGGCCCCAGGACTCACTGTGCCCTGACCTAAGGGGAGTAGGGGAGAGAGAGAGGCGATGGGCAGGGCAATTCGGAGGAAATTCATGTAAATAAATCTCTGCTATCATGGCCAACCTAGAGCTCACACGGAGGCAGTGGTAATGGGCCGGCAGTAGCCTCTAGTCACTTAGGAGAAGTGAAAAAATGCAGGGTCTGATCAAAGCTTCCCTCTGACAGACAGTGGAAATTAAACCCAGATACTGGTTCTCAAACAGCATTGCTGGCACTCAGCACATGGTTCCTGTCCAACTTCTGAGCACCAAACATTGGCCCAGCTTAAAATTCCAAATGCCTGCCCTGGACTAAAGCCAAGTAGTAGATTTTTGAAAGACCTGGGCCCCCAGGATTCTACTGGGCATAAGATGAGGAAACAGGACCCTGGAATCTTACTAGGGCAGCTGGGTGTCAGAGAACTTGCTTGGGGACCATTCCGGGGATTTCCTAAAGTCAGGTCAGCACCCCGAGGGCAGATCTTGTCGTCCGCTTTGTTCACTGGTGTGGTCCTTTGTGGAATCAAAGGGCTTCATTGCCAACCACTCCACAGCTACAAACTTTAGTGTGAGTAGATTCTGTACAATAGCAAAGGATGAAAGTGATGAGATTTTGTGAAATTAGGTCATGGTTAAAAGGGAGTAATAAGCAATTAAACCTATTACTTTCCATTCTCCTGCCTTCCAAACTCTCTTTCTTTATTATATATATGTCATAATAATGGCTCGTATTTTAAAAGCACTTCAAGATTCTAAAGCATGATGTCATTCAAATCTCAGAGCAATCCTGTGACAGAATTACAACTACCATTCCCATTTCACAGATGAGGAAGTTGAGAGGCAGTTTCCATAACCTGCCTTGTGCTACGGGCTACTAGCAGGAAGCACTAAGCACTAGACTTTGAGCATTGCCATCTTTTGATTCCTGATCCCAGGCTCGTTCTTATACACCACACCAGCGAGGTGTGTTCCTGGCAAGGGTAAAGGGCAGAATGATTTAGGAGTGGTTAGAGACAGCTGATCTGGCCCCAGTCAAAACCCAGGAAGAGACTGCCAACCCACAAATCACTGGGGCTGCTAAGTGCATTTCTCTAGAGCTTCCTGAGGGTGGTTTTAGATCTGACTATGCCTCAAGGGAACAAATTCCAGCTGTCTGATCTTTGAAGTCAGATAGGACAATAATCTAGCTTCACATTTCACTGGTGTAAACTGATTTTTTAAAAAGGAAACCTACCTCTGAAGAGGGGATTAGTAGAACTTTGCTTTACTGGTATTGTTTCCATTTTTTTTTTTTAACTGTAAGACTGTCTCTCTAATGTATGCACATATGTACATACATACAAACACAAATACATACATATGTATGAATTGTATATATAATTATAAATGAGTCTTTAAAAATTATATCCAAAACAAACAATTACTGTCTTTTAGTAGGAGAAGGCTTCTAACTATAATCTGTCCCCTAGACAACTGGGCTTCTTGAGAGAACCCCAGGAAGTGGGGGAGGGACACCCAGTTTTCCTATACCATGTTGCAGGCACTGTCCGAGGCATGCAGGGAAGGTTCACAATAGCCAGCCCTGCCATATCTAGATTATCACTCCTGTTTGTAAAAAAGGACACTAAGGGGCAGAGAATTTGTGTCTTGGCTGAAGTCCCACATACAGTAAGCAAATGCAAATGTGCTGGGATTTAAGCCCAGGCCAAGAGTGTGTGCCCCCTTCAATCTATCTTCACCATTAACACATTTCCACCAGTTGCATCTGGAAAACAGGAAAGTCTGAATCCTAAATCACCTCAAAAAAGAAAATTATTTTAGCTACGACCCTTAGATAGCCTCTTTAAAAAGTTTTCTCTTTTCATCATAGCCAGGTGTGAGCATTTCTTCCTTCGAGTCTCACATGATTATATTCTTTCAAATTTATGGATTTACAGAAATTAATGGAAAACTTCCCCGCACATTTGATAGGGGCACTAATCCTGTGGATCAGCACCGTGGATACTGCTACTACTCCATCGCCGCTCAACAGATGAACTGACCTCGAGAAAGACCACTGATGTAGCCACGATCAAACTGTGAGCCCAAGCTGACCCACACACGGGTCAGTTTCATGGCCCCAAATCCAGACCACTGTTTGTGGTTTCAAGAACCATTATACTTTCTACTTACTGAAATTGAGAGGACAGAATGTGTTCCATTTCTCTTAATCGTTTTTATGTGAATCCAATGGGACTAATAAAACAGCAAACTTTTTTTCTTTTTTTGAAACAGCAAGTTTTTATTGTACATTTGCTGTGTGCCCAGAACCGAGCTGGGGAATCAGACGACAGAACTCTGAGACACAACCCCTGCCTTCCAGGGATTAACAACATATCTGAGGTGTAACTAAAATCACCTGGGCTACCTGTGCCCAGGCTGGCCTATTGTACTTTTAAATGTCCCTGAAGCCAACTAGGTTCCCTATGTCTCCACATCTCCAGGGGTTTGGCTCAGGGTTGGCTGTTGAGCAGACCAGAGCAGACTAGTTTAAGAAAATTGCCTGAGGGGGCACCTGGGTGGCTAAGTGGGTTAAGCCTCTGCCTTCGGCTCAGGTCATGATCTCAGGGTCCTGGGATCGAGCCCCGCATGGGGCTCTCTGCTCAGCAGGGAGCCTGCTTCCTCCCCCCTCTCTCTCTGTGCCTGCCTCTCTGCCTACTTGTGACCTCTGTCTGTCAAATAAATGAATAAAATCTTAAAAAAAAAAAAAAAAGAAAGAAAGAAAAAAAAGAAAATTGCCTGAGATCACCACAGGCAATCTGAGCCTGACAGCTATTCGGGAAGTGCCAACAAATCCCAAATAGGGGAGAAGACTGTTCCATGTTTTTGTTTTGTTTGAGACAGAGAGAGAGAGAGAATGTGTGCGACCTTGGTGGGAGGAAGAGAGAGAGAGGGAGAGAGAGAATCCCAAGCAGCCTAGCAGGCTCCACAACAAGGGGCTTGATCTCATGACCCTCAGATCATGACATGAACGGAAATCACAAGTCAGATACTTCACCGACTAAGCTACCCAGGTGCCCCTGGTCACATGTATTATTATTATTATTTTTTTAAAGATTTTATTTATTTATTTATTTGAGAGAGAGCATGAGAGGGTAGAAGGTCAGAGGGAGAAAGACTCCCTGTGGAGCTGGGAGCCCAATGTGGGACTCGACCCCAGGACTCCAGGATCGTGACCTGAGCTGAAGGCAGTCGCTTAACCAACTGAGCCACCCAGGCGCCCCACATGTATTATTATTAAAAAACAAACAAACAAAAAAAACCTTTCATAAAATAGTGTTGCTTTTCCCAAGATGTCAGTGATCTGACATAAATTTAAGAATGGCTCCCATATTAGAACATACTTTCAGACTCATGGGCCCAGAAAAACGTAAAATAGGAATATAAACATGTTTTAATGTTACCAGAGAATGATTTTTTTAATCTCTTCAGTAGCTCTCAATTACTTATACCACAAAAACTTTCATTACATGCATTTATGATGTGCTAGATTCTTCATGTATAAACCTCACTTACAAAAAAAATTTAAAAAATAATAAAACCTCACTTAACATTAGCTTTCCATTTTGCAGAAGGGCTGGTTTGTGTATATAATTTATCTATCTATAAATACAAATATATAAATATGTGTACCTGTTCATTTAGTGTGTAGGTGAAAGAAATGATCTCAGCTCAATCTTAAAATGAAAAAAAATGGGATCTGAACACAGTTTTCTTGACTCCAAACACTGGTGGGGATCTATCCACCAGAACACCGCCTCTCCATTTCACTTACACAGTGAAATCACCTGGGAGTTTATAAAATTGACTTTTGGGGTCCCACTCCCAGAGATTCTGAGATGATTAGTCTGGGGTAGGGCCCAAGCACGAGGACTTGTAAAAGCTCCCCAGATGATTCTAATGTACCCCTACGTTGAGAACCACAACTCAAGCCATCACTCCATATGTCCGTTTCTTACTGCTGCTGGGGCAATTCCCACAGATGGCAGTGGTTTAAAACAGGATACGTTCATTATATTGGTTTCTATAGTTCAGAAGTCCCACCTAAGTCATACTGAGCTAAAATCAAGGTGTCAGCAGGGCTGTGTTCCCTTCTGGACACTCAGGAGAATCCGTTTTTGCCCTTTCCTGCTTCTGGAGGCTGTCCACACTCCTTAGCCAGTGGCCCTCTGCCTCCATCTTCAAAGCCAGCAACGCAGGTCAAGTCCTCCTCACACACCATCCCTTGGTGTGTCACTTGGACCTCTTCTGCCTCCCTTCCCCCCTGGAAGGACCCTTGTGATGACACTGGACCCACCCAGGTTATCCACAATAATCCTCCCTATTTTAAAACAGATGATGAACAACCGTCGGCATATCTGACACCTAATTCCTCTTTGCCATGCAAAGTTAACATAATCACAGTTTCTGGGATTATAAAATGGACATCTTTCAGGGCCAAAATTCTGTCTGCTACCACTGACAAGCAATTTTAAATTAAAAAATCAAGGTTTCCGTTTTACCGCAGCTGCTCGTGATGGGGAAAGCCAGCGAGTAGTGCGTTCTCGTACAGAACTCAAGTCATAGCTGCTGGGTATATGAAAACATCTCCCTTCTGTTCCCCTTGCTCTTCTTTCCCACTAGTAAGAAGAGCAGTGAGAGCCTGTCATTCTCTGGGCTTCCCACAGCTGCTGTCACACCACTTGAAAACAGAGCCCAGGTGACCAGCATTCCCAATCCGTCCCGGGACGAGGCAATATGTAAACTGCCATATGCTCCAGCGGGTTCCGCCTGACGCGGAGCAGGTGTGTGGCATCCCGGCCAAGCATGTGGAGGGTGGCGGATTCACAGAGGGGAGGTACCGTTTTCAATTTACCAGAGGAAGACCTGGGAAGTAACAGGGCTGGTTGTGTTTGCCTCTCTTACGCTTCCCAATCATTTCCTAAGATAGAGAGGATGGTTCTGGTTTTCATTCTGAAAAATCCAAGGAAAGGCTTTGAACATGATGCTTGTGCTGATTTAAAAATTATCCTCCGAGTCCTCCAACATTCAGAATCCATCAATTATCAAGATGCAGAAGCCTCCAAATATTTATAATGACAGCACTATCATTATGTTAAGTTATTATGACAAGAAGGGGAGGAGAGCAGTTGAACCTCAGTCAAGGTGTGTGTGTTTTCTGTGCGTCAGTTTCAGATTCCTGTAACAAGTCTGCAATCAATAGCAATTTCTCACAGAGACCACTGCATTTAGGGACCTGAGCATCTTTATTTCTAAATACATTTTGTCCGCAAATGACTTTTTAAATTAAATGTATCACCTCTGATGGTGGGTGAGGGGAGGAGAAGAAAAGCAAAAATTAGATGAATGGTACTTCATGAACAACTGAAGTTAACCGACACTGGCTCCCAAGAATTCATCTTAATCAATGTTACTGCCTCGACTCCCGTAAAAATGAGTGATTGGGACATATAAAATATGCTATTAACTTTTACCAAAAAATAAGCAGTTTAGATCATTTATTTCCATAAAACGGCATGAGGCATCATATGTCAAGCTGGTGCATTTTCTGTGTGACTGACTTTGGAGACCGAGTTGACAATCTAAGTTCGAATTATTTGCACCCTCCTCGGTCTGTTACTGCCGGACATGGGACTTTCCCAGAGGAGTGTCAGAGAGAACGTTATGTAGGCTGACGGGACGCAGCTGAAAAAAGATCCACTGGGCTTTCTAATGCAGATGATGCACAAGGCTGAGAGGAGCCAAAGGGGATCGAAGGCTCCTGATTGGAAGGTTCGAGTGTGTTCCATCTGTTACTCCTCTAGCTTTCCATTAATGCTGCGTAAAGGCAAGCCGAGTCACAGCTGGTGAAAAGGTATCTGCTTGACAGGCCCAAGGCCCGACTCTCCTCTCCCCTGGCAGGGTCAGATGTTCACAGGGACTGTGCAAATGTCCACCTTCAATTTCAGGTCAAAATGCAGTTAAACGCTCTTGAGTGGTCAGGGAATAAACATGACCTTGCTCAATCAGGTGGCCTTGGGTTTACACCCCAGCACTCCCTCTTCCTTGCTCGGGGGTGTCACGAGGACATTTGTTAAACTAAAGATTAGTGTCCTTATCTGAAATAAAATGGAAATTTAATAATATAAATTCCAGTGCTAGAGTGAGATGGCTCTGTGGGACTTGGGTAGGTATTACATTTCTTCTTCCACATCATCTACACTGTGTGTGGATGAAGAAAAGGAAATAGAGGCAGTTGGTTTTATGCTTTTGGTGATTTCAAAAATGGAAAATCCATGCCAAAAAAAAAAAAAAAAAGACCTCATCGAGACCTTTCAAGTGCATTGGGTCTTACTTCCAGCCTATTTTCCTTAATGGTTTAAAGAGCATAGATCTAGAACCAGACTGCCTAGATTGGAATTCCATTGCTACCACTAACTACCTGTGCAATCTTGGACAAGAAATTTAACCTCTCTGTGCTTTATTTTCATGATCCACTACATGGAGATGACAGTCATGACTTCACAGGGTTGGTAGGAGAATCAGATGAATTAATACCTATGTAAAGCACTTACGGTAGTTCTTGCCACTTAGTGTCATTTATTGTTGTTATTTTCAAAACGATTTTAATATTATTATCTCTACCATTCCTCCCCTTGCCTAACTCCACACTTAGACCATTCGCTCATTCCCACTGGGAAGGGGCTGTTTTGGAAAGGCAATAAAAGTCTCTTGTTGGTCTTTGATTTTCAAATGCCTCGCTGTCAGGGAAATAGAAATGACTCAGAACAGAGTCAAAAATATGAATAAGGCTTCCTGCTGCAAGGCTAGAACAGTGTTCTTGAGGTGGAACAGAGAAGATAATGGATGGAGAGGACGGTGTAGTAGACATTAGTGGGTTTCTAGAACAAACCCTGCCACCTGACTTCACTGACATTGTGTGGGCTGAGGACCAATGATGGAAGAAACGAGAGGAAACCCAAACAGCTGTGGAATGCAAGAGCAGAGGAGACCTGTGCTCCCTTTTAGGGCGGAATCCTTGGAAGAAGCAAGACTCTGAAAAAGGAGCAGCTCTGCTATGTATCCAAGCAGACAGGACTAGGAGAATTTCACAAGAAGTCTCCGTACCACAGCCTGGTAGAGACAATGTTTCCTTTGCATCGGACAGGGAGACCAAATTATCAAATAGAAGAAGCCAGAACTGAGGAGAGTTGAGAAGAAAAAGATGGGAGAGAGAGAATGACTCCTAGTGATCTCTGGACTGAAGTTCAACGATCAGATGGCACAACGGATGTTTCAACAGATGTCAGCATGGACAGATGACGCTGAGGACCACATGCCCCCTAATCCCAGACCACAGTGATACAGTAACTCCCCTGAACTTGGATGCACCTCAGGGAGAAAGAGTGGGTAATCCTCTGAAATTAAATTTCCACTTGTTGGATTCTTAAAATAGAACATAAACTGGTTTCAGAAAATTTTTGAAAAAGTTCTTTCTCTTACACTGGAGTTTATGGACCAAGATTCATACCCGTTACATGTAAAAGGATTTAAATACACTAGTTTTAAACTGATGACTGGACGAGCTACCTATTTTTAATTTAAAGTGATTTTCTTAATCTAGACATCTCTGAACCATCCACATGTGGAATTTAGTAATCCCACCCATCGAAACACATTTTTAAAAACTTATTGTGTAATAGTTCAAATATACACGTAAAGAGGGGGCGCCTGAGTGGCTCAGAGGGTTAAAGCCTCTGCCTTCGGCTCAGGTCATGGTCCCAGGGTCCTGGGATCGAGCCCCGAATCGGGCTCTCTCCTTGGTGGGGAGCCTGCTTCCTCCTCTCTCTCTCTGCCTGCCTCTCTGCCTACTTGTGATCTCTCTCTGTCGAATAAATAAACAAAATCTTAAAAAAAAAAAATATATATATATATATATAAAGAGAAATATAATGAATCCCTACATTACCATTTCCCATCTTCAACAAATGTCAAATCAGAGTCATTCTTGTTCTTTCAACTCTCCCACATAACTCTACCCCACAAGCCTCTATATAATTCTGAGCCAAATCTCAGACATCATATTATTTCTTTTGTTCAGTAAGTATCTCCAATAACAAGGTTCCTTTAAAGAACATAATACCATTAATCTAGATATTCATCATAATCCCTTAATTTCATTAAAAATCCAGTGTCTAATATTTCTAATTTTTTCATAAATGCATTTTTACATTTGTTTTTTCAAATCAAGATCTAAACAATTTCCATACATTGCATTTTATGGGTTTCTTGGGTCTTTTTTAAACTTTAGCTTCACCTTTCTCTTTTGTTTTCCTTAGAATTTATTTGTGAAGAAATCAAGCCATTTGTGCTGTTATTCAGCATTTCTCACATTGTGGATCTTGTTGATTGCCAACTCAATGGCAATATTTAACATGTCCCTCTACCACTGTATTTCCTATAAGCTGATAGTTATAGCCAGAAGTTTGACCTGACTTAAGTCGATGCTTTGACACGAAGTACTTGAAAGTATTGAAAAAAAATACTGAAAAAATATTGAAAATATCAAAAAAATATTGAAAGTATTTCATAATTCCAACAGGAGGCACACAGTGTCTGCTTTTTGTGATGTTAGTAGTCACTGATTATAATTACCTAGATACACTATTTTATTAGAGGTTTACAAAATGGTGATTTTCTAATTCTTTCTTCTTTCATTTGCTGGCTGGCATACTTTTCAAAAAATAAACCTGAAGATATTTGGTTATCCTGAGGTTGTATAGGAAAAGCAGGTAGAGGGGCACTTGGGTGGCTCAGTCAGTCGAGCATCTGACTCTTGGTTTCGGGTCAGTTCATGATCTCAAGGTCTTAAGATTGAGCCCCAAGTCAGACTCTGCACTGAGTGTGGAGCCTGCTTAAGATTCTCTCTTTCCTCCTTGGTACACCTGGGTAGCTCTGTCGGTTAAGCATCTGCCTTCAGCTCAGGTCACAATCCCAGGGTTCTGGGATCGAATTCTGCATCATGCTCCTTTCTCAGTGGGAAGTCTGCTTCTCCCTCTGCCTGCTACTCCTCCTGCCTGTGCTCTCTCTGACAAATAAATAAAATCTTTTAAAAAAAAATTCTGGAACACTGAAAAGAAATTTAAAAAAATTGAAAATTCAAAAAAAAAAAAAAAAGATTCTCTGTGTCCCTACCCCTACCCTCATACCCATTCACTTGCTCTCTCTGGCATCATCTCTCCCTCTCAAAAAAAAAAAAAAAAAAAAAAAAAAGTAGTATATTTGATTCTTTCTCTATTTACCAGTTTTCAGAGAAATGAGAATTGGTTCTTTAGCATACTGCAAAGTTTCCAGTACTTTTTTTCCTTTTAAAATATATGTTACATTCGTTTTTTTTCTTCACATTTTTGACGTATGTTAATCCATGAACTTACTGTTCTTATGGATGCTTCATCTTGGTCCAGTGAGAGTCTCTTCACATTAGCTTCTGAGTCCTTTCAGCATGACCTCACTAGTTTCTGGTAGCTTCCTTATTTTCCGAGGTAAGGTGTTTCAAGCTCATCTTGTATATTTCCTATCACAGACCTGGAAGCAGCTATTTTTCCAAACAGCCCTGCTTCCTCCAGTAGAAAAAGATATTTATGTGACATAATTTGGATGCTGGTGGTACTTCGTGCTATTGGATTCATTATTACTTTTAAGTCTTTCCAGTGAACAATGCTCTATGTCATAAATACGTACTGATATTTCCAATTATAAATTATAGGAGTTTAATGGAAATTCTTTGATTTTTTCATTTAAATTAACATATTGTATAATATTAGTTTCAGAGGTAGAGTTCAGTGATTCATCAGTCTTATAGAATACTCAGTGCTCATTATATCCTCCTTAATGTCCATTGCCCACTTACTCCATCCCCCTGCAACCCACAACCCTTCAGCAGCCCTGTTTGTTTCTTATGATTAAGAGTCTCTTATGGTTTTTCTCCTTCTTTGATTTCATCTTGTTTTATTCTTCCCTCCCTTCCCCTATGATCCTCTGTTTTGTTCCTTAAATTCCACATGAGTGAGACATACGAGAATTGTCTTTCTCCGACTGACTTATTTCACTTAGCATAATATCCTCTAGTTCCATCCATGTCATTACAAATGGAAAGATTTCCTTTTTTTTTTTTGATGACTGCATAATATTGCATTGTATATATATATACCACATCTTCTTTATCCATTCATCTGTTGATGGACATCTAGGCTCTTTCCATACTTTGGCTATTATGGACACTGTTGCAATAAACATTGGGGTGCAGGTGTCCCTACAGATCACTAGATTTATATCTTTGGGGTAAATACCTAATAGTGCAATTACTGGATCACATGGTAGCTCTATTTTCAACCTTTTGAGGAACCTCCATACTGTTTTCCAGAGCGGCTGCACCAGCTTGCATTCCCACCAACAATGTAGGAGGGTTCCCCTTTCTCCTCATCCTCGCCAACACCTGTCGTTTCCTGACTTGTTAATTTTAGCCATTCTGACTGGTGTGAGGTGGTATCTCATTGTGGTTTTTATTTGCATGAAATTCTTTCATTTTATATATTTTCCTCCTATACTAAAAATCTTATGTCCTAATGACAATGATTATGTTAAAGATTATTGCTTTATAATATCATATTAACTGTATATATAATACATTATGTGCATAATAGCTTCAGAATAACAGTATCAATATAATGACTCAAAAGGTTACTACACAGAACAGTTTTGGATTTTTTTCTTTTTAAGATTTTATTTATTTATTTATTTATTGACAGAGACAGAGATCACAAGTAGGCAGAGAGGCAGGCAGAGACAGAAGGAAACAGGCTTCCTGCTGAGCAGAGAGCCCGATGCGGGGCTCGATCCCAGGACCCTGGGATCATGACCTGAGCTGAAGGTAGAGGCTTTAACCTACTGAGCCACCCAGGCACCCCTGGATTTTCTTTTTACAGTTTTGGTGCATTCATTCATTAATTCATTCATTTACTGTACATGCCACTAAGGATGTATAGACAAATTGCTCTGTTTTAAGTCACTTGAAAATGCTCCTCTCTATAGGATTATGCCAACAAATTTCTACCAAGTTTTTAAGAAATTTTTTTTGTTTCTAGGGGATTTTTTTCTTTTTTCATCTTTTTCAAATTTATTTTTCTTTATAATTGTGGAAACAAGTTTTTTCAGAGAAATCTAGCTTCTTACCTCACCCTTTTTCTTGTTCACTCTCTATGCTTCACTTTCCAATTTCATCTTTACATGATCAATATGATGACGAAGAACTGATTTAATGCATAGAAAGTGAACAGTCTATATTTTAAATAGTCAGTAAATGGCAGCTATCATCATGGATAAGGGTTATGACTAGTTATTGTCTCTGAATATGTCAAATTTGAACACTCTCCACTATAATCTCTTGAGTGGTAACTTTTGGTCTTGATTGAACACTAATTTTATATATCTAAGTAATCTAAAACTGCTTGTTCAGAAACATTAAGGTTCTACTTTAGTGCAGATGTATTATAGCTTTCCAATGGTGACTTAAATAAAGTGGGCAGGAAAACTCTAAAAGTAAAAAAGTCCAAGCTCTGATGTTAGAAAATCCTGGGGGCATCTGGGTGGCTCAGTGAGTTAAACGTCTGACTCTTGGTTTTGGCTGAAGTCATGATCTCAGGGTCGTGAGATCAAGCCCCCTATCAGGCTCCACCCTCAGGATACAGTCTGCTTGAGATTCTCTCTCTCCCTCTCCCCTCTCCCCCTCTGCATGCATGCATAAATAAATAAATAAATAGACAGATAAATAAATAAATAAAATCTTGAAAGAAAGGAAGAAAGAAAGAAAATCAATCCTGGATTCAAATCTCAGATTTGCTATTCACTAGCTATTTTGCTGGATAAATCTCTTATCCTCTCTGAGCCTTCATTTCCCACATATATAATGGTGGTGATAATATCCATTGTCACTATTGCAAGAATTTAACAATCTGATATATGGAAAGCAAACTACACAGTACCTGGTGTATACTGGTGTTCAAGAAAAGTTCATTCCATTTTCTCTCTTTACGTTATAACCATCCCAGCTATCATTGAAAGCAAATACATCTTTCTTTGATCAGCATTTATACATTTATGCCTGTACCGACTTCATCCATTTTCATGCTAGAGCACACCTCCAAATTTGCTCTTCACCCTTCTCCACTCTGATCTTTGCCTGTGGACACTGACCTATATGGGATGTACCAAAGGGCCCTGATATCTTCTACCTTTCTGTTGAATTTGGTCATGGAAGCTGCAGCAGGATATTTGATAGTTTATCAAGAAATTTATTCTTCTAGCTCCTTTCCTATAGGGGTACTACTCCTTGACTGGTTCTTCTCTACAAGCCCTGCACTGTCCCTTGTTGAGTTCCCTAAACTCAGTCTTTTGTAAATAGTCCTTTTATTAAAATCATGTCAATCACTCAGTTCGAGGGGTGCCATCTGTTTCCTGCCAGGACCCTGATTGATACAATTTCTAACCAAGAAAATACCAATGAGATTGATAGTCTAACGGGCATATTTTTGCCTCAATTCTTTCAGTTATTCTGAAGTCTTAAACGCACATAAATTTAAATTATTGAAAGGCAAAATACCTAGACTTCAGTAAATTATTCCAAATAGCAAGTCACTCAATGAGTTTTGCTGTAACCTCTATGCCCTCAGCTTTTAACCAAGGGTCAATACAGGAAACGGTCATATGCTGTCTCCATTCCTGCATCCTCAAAGTGTACCATTGAAAACAGCATCCATTATTGTGGCCAGTATCTCTGACATGGTGACATGGAAAGAGCACAAGATTTGGAGATAAAAGATACGGGTTGTAACTCTTGGTCTGTAACTTACTAGCCACAAAACCATACATTTTTTTTTTTCTGAGCTTCGATCTACTTTTCTGTAAAATGAGAGGCAAATACTTACAGACTTGTATTAATAAAAAAAGGAGAATGCTTTTTAAAGAGCTCCATAAATATTCATGTATAGTATGAGTATATGAAATTTCTTCAAAAATTTAGCACAAAGGTTTTCTTTACTAAAGAAGCGCTGTGCTATCTTTATTCTGTTGAAAAGAAGTATATGACTCACTGTGATTTAATTTTTTTGCTGTAATTTCCTTACAAGGAATGAACAATTAACTGTAATGTTTCATTATAATGTGCATGTTTTACTAGTATTTGTATACATATTTTTACTTCCCTGTACATGATTTTTATTTATTCGTACTTTGATGATACTATGGTATATGTGTGCTATATCTTAAGGTACATCAAATTATTTTTTTGGAAGAAGATAAGACCTAAACAAACAAACAAGCCAATATAATTTTTCAAAAAAGAACAATTTGGGGGGGCGCCTGGGTGGCTCAGTGGGTTAAAGCCTCTGCCTTCGGCTCAGGTCATGATCCCAGGATCCTGGGATCGAGCCCTGCATCAGGCTCTCTGCTCCGTGGGGAGTCTGCTTTCTCCTCTCTCTCTGCCTGTCTCTTTGCCTACTTGTGATCTCTGTCTGTCAAATAAATAAATAAATAAATCTTTAAAAAAAGAAAAAAAAAAAAGAACGATTTGGGGTGCCTGGGTAGCTCAGTGGGTTAGGCCTCTGCCTTTGGCTCAGGTCATGATCTCAGGGTCCTGGGATCGAGCCCCACATCAGGCTCTCTGCTCAGCGGGGAGCCTGCTTCCCCCTCTCTCTCTGCCTCCCTCTCTGCCTACTTGTGACCTCTCTCTCTCTGTCAAATAATAAAATAAAATCTTAAAAAAAAAAAAAACAATTTGTCTACAAACATACTACCTCTTGGGTGAAAGACTCTCATTCATCTATTTGCAATCTTGCTCTTTAATTCTGCACCCAAACAGTGTTTAGTGATGGTTCCAACCTCCTATGTTCATGATTATCTAAAAATCAGCAAGACTCACATCTGCCTCCCTATAAAAAGATACTAATAGGCACACTATATTGTGTGTAGCAATCCATATACTATGGTTTCTTGACAAAAGGATAGGAGAAAGATAGGAGAAGAAAAGGAAGAAGAAAGGAAGGAAGAGGAGGAGGACATTACCTTCTTCCTAGGAGTTCTGCATCCATTTCAACATTTTCTCAGTGTTCCTTTCCTCATAAGGATAAAGAATCACTCCCATCAGTATAATACCTCTGCCCATCAGTGTTCTTTTATTGGTTCTAGTCCACCATAAGACTTTGTTCTTGAATATTCTGTTCTTATTCTCAGAGAAGGTCGCTCAATTCAGATCCCTCCTAACCAATCACCATTACTTGCAGGAGACCACAGCCTTTCTCCAAGCCAAATCCAGGTCTTATGAGACACCATCCCCTGATTTGTGAATCAACAGGGCAGGAGCCAGAAAATAAGCCTTATCTGTGAAATACTTGAACTATAAAACCATTACCTTATTTAAGGCAAAAGAAAAATTTAGGTAAAGAACAAGTATAAATGTGTCTATTGTAAAAAAGGAAAATACACTTGAGACAGTTGTAAGTCCAAGTGGAGATGTTAGATTTTTAAATACACTCTCCAGGCCAAACAAAGATCTTATTTGTATATGACCAAGTGTGATTTACCAAGGAAGGGGGCTCACTGTCCTATGTGAAACATCCTTTTCAAAGACACCTGCAGTACTATTATGCTATGTAAAGCACCAGGTCATTAAGGGCTCTGTCAATCAAGTGACTGATTCCTCCAGATACGACTAGTGAATAAAGAAGGTGCTTCTCAGTTTCAGACTGAAAGTCACACTCCACCTGCTCCAAGCCCTCGGGTTTTGAGAAAAGGAAAAGTTACCCTAATCTACTTCCATGCTAAAAGAAACATTTGGTTCTTAAAGGCAGACTTTAGGAATTCTTTTGTCCAAGCAGAAGTCGATTCTTCAAGAATATCTGAAAACACTTCTGGATTCCTTTATCTCTTCACCATAGGATAATTTGGGGTAGATAAGTGTGGTAACCTGTACCACATTTAACAACAAACAAACAAAAACTCTTATGTTTCTGAAACTGTAGCCAAATAACCAAATCCTAGAAAATTTCTGGTTATTTGCATCCAGTTTCCTACCCCTGAAGTGTATTGTAAAAATTTTCAATCAGACAACAGAACTGAAAGAATCCTATCATGAACACCTATATACCAATCACCTAGACTACATCATTATTCTTTACTAGACTTGCATTTATTATATACCTTTCTGTTCACACTTCTATGCATACATCATCCTATCTATTTAAGACATTTCAGAGCAAATTGAAGGTACCTATTTCCCTCTAAATACTTCACCATGCATATCATTAACTAGAATTCAATATTTGTTTGATAGTTATTTTCTTTGGATGTAAAATTGCCATATAATTAACTGTACAAATTGTGGAGTTTTTATAATGCACATACCTGTTGTAACCCTGGAGACTATTAAGATACAAAATATTACCATAACCTCAGAAAATTCTCACTTTCTCTTTTCCAGTCTATGCCCTACTCTTATTCTGATTTTTCCCCCAGCTTAAAGTAGATTTTCTGTTCTAGAATATAATATAAATAGAATCATCAGTATGTATCCTTCATATAATACCCCTTTCACTCAGCATAATGTTTTGGAAATTTATCCAAATTGATGCATACACATATCAGTAAGTCCTTCCACTTCATTGTTGAGTATTATGCCATTGGATGAAGATAGTAATTTACTTATTCATTCTCTTATTGCCTGACATCTGGGATCTCTACATTGTGCTATTATGAATAAAACTACTATAAACATTCTTGTACAAGTTTCTCTTAATGTATTTTGGGTAAATAAATAAGGTTGGGATCACGGAGTCTTAACTATAAATCACTGCATTTTTATTTTGTAATTGCCCTAGGATGACAATATTCATTCTTGATTTTTCAGTCTACTGTAGAAAATTGTCAACTGTAAAAATCCATTTAGTCCCCTTGATCCTTTAGGCTATAGTTATCATAAACTTTACATCTATATATGTTATACAATCTGTGAAACAATGTTATGAGCTTTGCTTTAATTATTCATATATTTTGATCACATATATTTTTGTCACAGGATACAAAATAAGCATACAGAAATTGGTTGTATTTCTATTCATTAATAATGAGCTACCAGAAGGATAAATTATGAAAATAATTTACAATTGCATCAAAAAGAATAAAATGCCTAGAACGAAATTTAACCAAATTGGAGAAAAAAACTGTACTCTGAAAACTATAAGGCACTGATGAAAGAAATTGAAGATAACATAAATAGTTATTTTGTGCTTATGAATTGGAAAAATTAATATTGTTAAAATGTCCATGCTACACAAGCAATCTAGAAATTCAAGGTAACCTGCAGAAAATACTAATGGCAGTTTTTCACAGAACTAAAACAAAGAATCCTAAAATTTGTGTGGAATCACAAGAGACTCCAAATAGCCAAAGCAATCTTGAGCAAGAAAAAGCCAGAGGTATCACCGCTTCCTGATTTCATACTATACTACAAAGCTACAGTAATCAATACAGTATGGTACTGGCACAAAACAGACATACAGATCACTGGACTAGCATAGAGAGTCCTGATATAAATTCATGTATATGTGGTCAATTAATCAATGACAAAAGAGGCAAGAACACACAATAGGAAAAACAGTCCTTTCAATAAATGGTGCCAGGAAAAATGGAGAGCTGTATGCAAAAGAACAAAACTGGGCCAATATCTTACCTCATATATAAAAATAAATTCAAATTAAAGACCTGAATATAAGACCTGAAACCATAAATCTCCAAGAAAAAACCCGTATCTTTGATACTGGTCTTAGCAATATTTTTTTGGATAAGTCTCATCAGGCAAGGGCAATAAAAGCTAAAATAAACAAATTGGATTACAACCTAAAGGTTTTGCACAGCAAACTAAATCATTAACAAAACAAAAAGGTGGGGCGCCTGGGTGGCTCAGTGGGCTAAGTTTCTGCCTTTGGCTCAGGTCATGATCCCAGGCTCTCTGCTCAGCAGGGGGCCTGAAAAAAGCAAACAAAAAAAACCCCAAAAGGCAACTTACTGAATGGGAGAAAATATTTGCAAATGATCTATTAGATAAGGGGTTAATATCCAAAATATATAAAGAACTCACACAATTTATGAAAACAAACAACTCAATTAAAAAATGGGCAGAGAGCGCTCTAGCTGCCATCTTGCATCCCTGCATGTGTGCACCTAATCTCAGCTGGTCCGCCAGAGACCCCCTGAGTGCCAACCCTAGTCCCCCTCGCGGTCCCATTTCCGCTCCAACAAGATGAAAGAAACTATCATGAACCAGGAGAAACTCGCCAAACTGCAAGCACAAGTGCGCATTGGTGGGAAAGAAACTGCTCGCCGAAAGAAGAAGGTGGTTCATAGAACAGCTACAGCGGATGACAAAAAAAAACTTCAGTTCTCCTTAAAGAAGTTAGGGGTAAGCAATATCTCTGGTATTGAAGAAGTGAATATGTTCACAAACTAAGGAACAGTGATCCACTTTAACAATCCCAAAGTTCAGGCATCGCTCGCAGCGAACACTTTCACCATTACAGGCCATGCTGAGACAAAGCAGCTGACAGAAATGCTACCCAGTATCTTAAACCAACTTGGTGCAGACAGTCTGACTAGTTTAAGACTGGCTGAAGCTCTGCCCAAACAATCTGTGGCTGGAAAAGCACCACTTGCTACCGGAGAGGAGGAGGATGATGAAGTTCCAGATCTTGCGGAGAATTTTGATGAAGCTTCCAAGAATGAAGCAAACTGAATTGAGTCAAATTCTGAAGAAGATAAAACTTGAAGAAGTTACTGGGAGCTGCTATTTTATATTAGGACTGCTTTTTAAAATTTTGTTCATGGATCTGATAAAATCTAGATCTCTAATATTTTTAAGCCAAGCCCCTTGGACACTGCAGCTCTTTTAAGTTTTTGCTTATACACAATTCATTATTTGCAGCTAATTAAGCTGAAGAAGCCTGGGAATAAAGTTTGAAACAAGATTAATAAAGTTCTTTGCCTAGGGGGAAAAAATGGGCGGAGGACTTGACCAGACATTTTTCCAAAGAAAACATACAAATGGCTAACAGGAATGTGAAAAGATTCTCAACATCACTAATCGTCAGGGATGACAAATCAAAACCATGATGAGCTATCACCTCACACCTGTCAGACTAGCATTACCAAAAAGTCAAAAGATAGTAAGTGTTGGCAAGGATGTAAAGAAAAGGGGACCCTCATGCACTGTTGGTGGGAATGCAAACTGGTGCAGCCACTATGATAAACAGTATGAGGAGTCCTCAAAAAATTAAAAACAAATGTACCATAGCATCCAGCAATTCCATTTTTTCGCATTTATCCAAAGAAAACAAAAACATTACTATGAAGAGCTATGCATCCCTATGTTCATTGCCACATTATTTACAATAGCCAAATATGGACGCAATCTAAGTGTCCATCACTAGAAGAATGAATAAAGAAGATGTGGTATATCTATCTATCTATCTAACTATCTATATATATATCTATACATATATATCTATATATGGAGATATATATATCTATACATATATAGATATGTGTGTGTGTGTGTGTGTGTGTGTGTGTGTGTGTGTGTATATAACGGAATATTACTCAACCATAAAAAAGGAATGAAAGCTTGCCATTTATAACAACATGGATAGACCTAGAGGGTATTACACTAGGTGAAAACCAAAACAAATGCACGAACACTACAAAACAGAAACAAGACTCATGGATATAGGAAACAAACTATTGGTTACAGAGTAGAGAGGGCTTAGGAGGGTGGTCAATACAAATGAAAGGGATTAAGAGTACAAACTCCCAGTTATAAAATAAATAAAGCATGATGTAATATATAGCATAAGCAATATAGTCAATAATATTGTGATAACTTTGTATGGTGACAGATGGTAACTAGCCATATCATGGGGATCATTTTTGTAATGTATAAAAATATTGAATGACAATAATATATACCCCAAACTAATAGAATATTAGATGTCAATTATATAAACAAATATTTATATATATGTACATATATATATGATGAGATTAAGAGAAAAAAATGAAATTTTATATTTACCCCATATTTATCATTCCCAGTAATTTTCACTCCTCTTTGATATTTTAATAGAAAAAGTAATGTACACATCCCTAAAATACTTTCTGGATATTTAGTATCTACTATATGTGACCAATAAAGAAAACATATTTCCATGAGAAATTCCATATGACCCCAAGTAAGATCCTTGTGCTATAGCTGCTTCCAAATATTTGAAAAATTTGGTTCCAATGGGATAATAATAACTTTATCTCCCTGTGATGCCTCATTTCATGTGTCAATTTGGTTAGGCTATAATAGTTATTCAATTAGACACTAACCTAGGTGTGGCTATAAAAATATTTTACAGATGTGGGGCACCTGGGTGGGCAACTGGCTAAGCATCTGACTCTTGACTTTGGCTCAGGTCATAATCTCAGGGTATTGGGATCCAGCTCCATATCAGGCTCTGCCCTCAGCGTGGAGTCTGCTTGCGATTCTCTCTCCCTCTCCCTCCCTCTCCCTCTACCCTTCCCACTCATGCCCTCACTCTCTAAAATAAATATTTAAATCTTTAAAAAATATTTTGATGATGTGGTTAATATCTACAATCAGTTGACTTTAACTAAAGGAGATTATCTCTGATAATCTGGATGGGCTTCATTCAATCAGAGGAAACCATTATGAGCAAAACTGAGGTTTCACTGAAGAAAAAGAAATTCTACCTGTGAACTACAAATTCAGTTCCTGCCCAAGGTTTTCTAGCCTGCCAACCTATCCTAAAAATTTAACAAATTTGTAATTTAACAATTACAAATATATAAAAATATAAATATTTTCATAAATAAATATATATTTGTTATAATTATTAAAGATATTATTTTATTTTATTAAAATGCATATTTTTATATTTATAGATAAATATAAAATATTTATATAAATATATATTTATATTTATATATATTTATAGGTATTTTATATACATATAAACATATATTTATATTTTTAACATTTATTTTATATCATAAATATATATTTATAATATGTATTATAAAAATATATTTTTATATATTATTATTATTAAATATACACATATGTGTGTGTGTGTGTGTATATACACACACACATACAGGAGGGAGCCATTATCTTTGGCTGTAGATACTGAGAAAAGTTTCCAAGAAAGGTTATATTGGGACTTGATGGGTTTTGAAAGTTATAGAGGTGTTCTTCAAGCAAAAGACAGTAGAATGACAATTTATAACTAGGTACTGACATATGTAAGAAGACAAAAGTGTGTGAAAAAACCCTGTGTATTAGGGAAAGGTCACTACAATGTGGCTGAAACATAATGGCAGGATGAAAAGTGGCAAGAAATGAGACTGAATGATAGATTAAAACTTGGTCATAAACTGCCTCAAAGGTCCTGCTAAGGATTTTAAATTTTTTTCCCAGAGTTATTTGTAAACCCTAGAAGACCTTAGAGTAGGGTGATGGCATGACCAGATCTGTGTAAATGGGTAGTAGTTTCACAGGGGCAGAACAAAGGGTAGGGATATCAGCCATGGTCATCACTGTGCCTGGGTTTGTAGTTTTATCTGGACAGTTCTTAACTTTCCCTCTAGATTCAGTTTCAAGCCCTTTTGACCAGTTGGGTCTCCCATTAAAGCTCATCTTCTCCATCTTTTAGAAATGCAGGGCAATAGGTTGAGCCCAGAGAAACCAACAAAACTGGATGAATGTTGTTCAGGTTAGGTTTAAATAGCAAGCAGAGGCAGTCTGAGCCAGGCAGGTCCCAAAGGTAGGTCTGGGGAAGGAATTTCCAGCATTTGGATAGGTCAGGGCATCAGACATAATGATGTTTGTAGCAAGTCACACAAAAGTAACCTCTGATCCTAGAGCAAAGGCTATTCACTTCCGGCCCTCTGCTATGTTTCCTGATCTGTATGGTGAGAACATGGTTCTGGGGAATGTGTCTTCAGTCAGAATTTCTAAATTGCACTTGGCCTTTTATTAAGAAAGGTATAGAGTTACCAGGCCTTCCAGGTTCTTACATTATTCATGCCTCCACAGAGCATCCTAGGTGACTCCAAGGCCGTGGAAATTATGCCTGAGAAGAAAGATACAGGGAAGAACACCTACCCTTTTTATCAAAAATTATTACATAGCCCAAATAAGAGTTAGTGTGAAGTGGTAAAACAAGAACAGTTTGGAAGTGAGATAGCACAGGAAGAAATTAAATGGACTTCCACAGGAAGCATCCAAGTTTCAATATTATTGCCAATGAGAGGAATGAAGAAGGTATCAAATTTTATCCTGAGTTCCAATGAGGCATTATTCTTCCTACTGAAAACATCATAACCCCTCCAAGACAGACAACGTACAGTTGCTTAACGAGTGAAGAACAGACATTAGAACACATACATTGTAGGTAACATGAAAGCATAGAAATCAACTGATAAGGTTTGTACTCAAAGTGAGCATTGAATGAAGGCTTAAGCAAAGTTTGATGAAGAGGTGGACATTTCACAGTTGAATGGCAAAGGAGAAGAACAGCGAAGGGCAGATGGAAGATAAAGTAAAGAAAGCTGACCATGTTAGCAGAAGACTCAGTGCTCACAGATGAAGCCTCCTGTCTCTGTGCTAGTGGGAGGCTTCATCTGGCCCACAGCCCAGTCTCTGACCTTGAAGGGTTGGTTATTCCTGCACCAGTCATTAGAATAGGCTGCTAAAACGCCAGCACTGCCAGACCTCAAAGGCTACTACTTTGCGCCAATGTTCTCTGGGACTCTGCAGCACTTTTTACCAGCCTCTCTTCAGTGGTTGTTGTCCAAAAACATAAAGCCCCATAGTCATTTCTGTTTATTCATATTTGCATCTCCTTACTGCTCCAGTTTTCTTAGTCCTGGTCCCAATCTTATCGTTCCTTTGTCTTTCAAACATCCCCAGTAAGACCTCTGGAACCCTTCATTATAAACAAATTCATTCATTAACCTTATCATATATTAATCTTTCTACTTCTCCACCCTGGACATACGATTTTCCTATCAGCCCTCCCAAATGAAAGCTGTTCATTCTGTCACATTTTATCTTGTTTAATGTCAGGAGGTAGGTCTGATGCTTTCTTTGTTTCTCATTGTTCATTACAGACTTTTGTTCATCCACATTCTTTTAAAAACTCCTGTCCCTACATTCTCTATCCTCACCCATCACTATCTCCCATTGGCTTCATGGTCCCTTCCCTTCATTGAATGTGGATTCTAGAACTATATCAACCTCTATACCGCAAGAGTGGCTTTAATTTCTGTACTGATGAGCCATCTAACATCTAACACCATGAGCCATTGTGGCTTTCATCTCTACTCTATTCCACTCCAACCCAGTCATTCACTCTTGTGGCCACTCCTTAGAGCTTACCATCACTTGGAATATTTCCTCCTTTGAAATACTAAGCTCCAGTACCTCATATAAACCACCTTCCAGATCCCTCAATATCATATTCCCATCTTAAATGTCCTTCAACATACTTGGTGCTTAAAAGTTTTCATTTCTTCTCATTCTATCAGCTGCATTCTACCCTCACATCTTTTTCTTCCAACCATGGTCCCATAATGGACCATGGAACTATTTGCTCATTAGTACTCATAGTTACCCCCATTATTTCCACTTTATCTAACATAAACCTAACTTTAATTTAGCATAATTTTTCATTTCCCCCCACTTCTATACTGGAATTGTTTAGAGCTTCTAGAAAAAGCAAGCAACCATGAAGACTGATGACTCTATAATAAACTCATGCTATCTAAATTGAACCAAGTATGGCTCATGGGTCTCTTTATCAGCTCTTGGTTATCTCCCCTTCCTGTCTCTAGGATGCTCTTTCAAACCTTTACTGGTCTCAAGTGCCCTACCCAGTGCCCACCATCTTCATTCTCGCAATGATCTTGTGCCTTTTAAGAGCTCTAGAAAACTGAGTCTTTTCAATTCCTCTACCTACCTTACCCAAATTCACACCAACTTCTCTCCTGCAGTGTAAGAGACAGCTGTCCTTCCTCTTGACTACAGCCAATCCCTCATCTGAGTTCTGAGTACATACCCCCTCTACCTCTGCTTGCACTTGAATTTTTCAGTCATCCTACTTCCCTCCTGAATTCCTGAATTCCTCATCCAAGGCCAATAAATATTTCCAAGTTTTTCTCATCTTAAAAAAATGAGAATAGCTCTTCAATCTTACATATCCTTCTAGTGACTCTCCAATCTGTCTCTTTCTCTTCTAAATCCAAACCTCTGAAACCCCTCTAAAGAGCAGTCTATACTCACTACTACACTCTCTGATATCTTTGAATTGTCAAACGCTTTGAATGTTTTTCAGTAATTCCAGAATGTGTGTGTGTCTCCTACCCACACTTCTTCACAAAGCTACAAATTAATACCCAGCCTTCTATTGGAAATCTCCTTCAGCATGTTCCACAAGCACCATAATGTCAACAGGTGTGAAACTGAGCTTATCAATTCTCTGTTTGAACCAGATCTTTCTGCAGTTTTGCCCATCTCAGATGTTGGCATTGCCATTCATCCAATCACTGAAAACTAAAACCTAGGAGGCATTTTGATTAATCTAAAATCAAGACATGCCAACTTTATATCACCAATATTTCTAAGATATTTCTTTCTTTTCCATTTCTAATGGCTAGTTGAGTTTGTATCCTCATTATCTTTCACCTATTACACTCAGACAGTCCATCTGTGGTCTCCTTGTATCCAATCTTGCCTGCCAATCTCCATACTGCAGAATGACCTTCCTGAAAATACAGATGAGATAATGTCACTTCTCTGATTAAACTCTTCAGTAGTTCCTCATTTCCTATAGATAACATCTACCACATCCTTCATGATCTAGTTCTCTAACAGAATCTACACCCCCCATACTTCTAACTTAGTACTTTATCATTCAACAACATGAAATGCTTATAGCTCCCTTTACACAATGTTATTTCTCTGACTTTGATTCTTTAATTACACTGAACTCTCTGCTGAAATGCTTCTGCCTAACACTTGTCTTTGCCTAACCACTTTGAAACTTCTTTTTTAAAAATTAATTTAATTTAATTTAGTTTCTTTTCAGTGTTCCAGAATTCATTGTTTATGCACCACACTCAGTGCTCCATGCAATATGTGGCCTACATAATACCACCAGGCTCACCCAACCTCCCATCCCCCTCCCCTCCAAAACTCTCACTTTGTTTCTCAGGGTCCACAGTCTCTCATGATTTGTCTCTCCCTCCAATTTCCCCCTACTCACTTCTCCTTTGATAAACTCAAAATGGATAAAAGACCTCAATGTGAGGCAGGAATCTATCAAAATCCTAGAGGAGAACATAGGCAGTAACCTCTTCGACATCGGCCACAGCAACTTCTTTCAAGATATGTCTCCAAAGGCAAAGGAAACAAAAGCGAAAATGAACTTTTGGGACTTCATCAAGATCAAAAGCTTCTGCACAGCAAAGGAAACAGTCAACAAAACAAAGAGGCTACCCACGGAATGGGAGAAGATATTCGCAAATGACACTACAGACAAAGGGCTGATATCCAAGATTTATAAAGATCTCCTCAAACCCAACACATACAAAACAGATAATCATGACAAAAAAATGGGCCGAAGACATAAACAGAGACTTCTCCAAAGAAGACATACAAATGGCTAACAGACACATGAAAAAATATTCATCATCATTAGCCATCAGGGAAATTCAAATCAAAACCACATTGAGATATCACCTTACACCAGTTAGAATGGCCAAAATTAACAAGACAGGAAACAAGTGTTGGAGAGGATGTGGAGAAAGGGGAACCCTCTTACACTGTTGTTGGGCATGCAAGTTGGTACAGTCACTTTGGGAAACAGTGTGGAGACTCCTTAAGAAATTAAAAATAGTTACCCTATGGCCCTGCAATTACACTACTGGGAATTTACCCCAAAGATACAGATGTAGTGAAAAGAAGAGCCACGGGGCGCCTGGGTGGCTCAGTGGGTTAAAGCCTCTGCCTTCGGCTCAGGTCATGATCTCAGGGTCCTGGAATCGAGCCCCGCGTCGGGCTCTCTGCTCAGCAGGGAGCCTGCTTCCCTTCCTCTCTCTCTGCATGCCTCTCTGCCTACTTGTGATCTCTGTCTGTCAAATAAATAATAAATAAAATCTTTAAAAAAAAAAAAAAGAACCAAGATGCCCTTCAACAGATGAATAGATAAAGAAGATATGGTCTGCATATACAATGAAGTATTATGCCTCCATCAGAAAGGATGAATACCAAACTTTTGTATCAACATGGACAGGACTAGAAGAGATTATGCTGAGTGAAATAAGTCAAGCAGAGAGAGTCAATTATCATATGGTTTCACTTACTTGTGGAACACTTTGAAAATTCTAATCCCAAATTCTATATTATTCCCCTTAGGATGCATTTCCAGGTAACTTATTCTTTGTATTTTCATGTATCTTATACACATTTCCACTAAAATGGCCACGGCCAACATTACCAATGAACTCTACCTTGTTAAATTCAGCAATCAATTATTTATCATCATTTTCCTTAAACTCTGCAGCTTTTAGAAAAGATAAACACTGCTCTTTTTTTGAAATACCTTCTCTTGGCTTCTGAAATATCAGTCGTTTGTTTTTCTTCTTACAACTGGCTAATGCCTCTTGGTTTCTTTTGTAGGTCACTCTTCCACTGCCTCCAGTATAAATGTTGCAATGCCTCAGAGTTCAATCGTCAGCTCTCTTTTCTTCTGTATCTATTTTTTTAACATTATCATTCATAATATTTAAATACCAAGCATAAGTGATAAATCTCATACTGTATCTCCTATGTTGACCTCTCCCCTGGGCTTCAGACTGGATATTTTATTACCAGCTAAAATTTAAAAGGTTCCTCCAGTACTGTATTCACTGGTTCCTCAAGTACTCTATTCATAATCTCCTTCCTTCTCTAGTCTTGCCTGTCTAAGTCAGCGACAACACTATCCACCATTAGCTTGGCCCCAAATCTAGGGATTATATTTGGATGTTCCATTTCTCCTATTATTGTCTCCAAATACATCTTAAATCTGACCACTGAACATTATCTCCACTGCCACACACCAGCCCTAGACACCATCCTCTTTCACTTGTAATGGCCTCCTAACTGTCTCCCTACTTCCATCTTGGCCCCTCTTGTCTATCTGTCTTGCCTCAAGTCTATCTGCCTTGCATAAAGTTAAATTATACCATGCATTAAATCCTTGCATAAAACCCTCTAGTAGCTTCTAATTACATTTAGAATAAAAATCAAACTCATTAACCATGACCTACAAAACCCCAGTAATCTGACCCCTGCCTCTCTCCTCAACCTCATTCATTCCACCAGTTCTCTCATTTGTTAAACTTCATTAGACTTCCCTCTATTCTTTTCCTCTCTTTTTCCGTATCTGCCCACCATAGCTGGTTTTCATGTTTCTTCTTCCTGGCATGTTTTTTTCCTGCTTATTACTGTATTCCTATCCTAACCACTCTTTCTAAAATACCTCAAACTTCTACTCTGTTCACTCTCTAGCTACTTATCACTGTCTCTCCCACTCCTTTTTTGGTATAACATCACTCTCTGAAATAATCATATCTAATTATATATATATATGTTTTTTTTATTTAATTCCTATAAGAACTATGTAAGCAGGGCCTCTATCTCTCTGGTCACTGCTGTACCCCAGGGTCCAATACAGTGCCTGCAATATATATTGGAGGCATATATGTTTTCCCTTCTGCCCTATCTCACAATAGAGTGTGAACTTCTTGAAGTTACCCTAGGGACTAGCACAATGCCTTGCACATAAGTGTTGTTAAAAACATTTATTAAATGAATAAATAAATGAGTAAATTAATGAACTAGTGAATGAATGAACACACCAACATAGTTAAACTAAGGTTTGCTATACTAGCTTAATATTTTCACTTTTTCCTTGAAGAAAAAAATTGAGACTTTATACTAGCACTATGTTATATAAGGCATATTTTATGTTAAGTATCCCCAAGTCATCTGTGAATTATCTTTACACAGTTCTCACTCCACAGTGGGGATTCAATCATGTTCAACTAATCCCTTTGTTAATCTGCTGGAAGAATCTGAGTTAGAAAACCTTTGCTGGCACAGGAACAGGGAGACGTCTGGTCTGGGAGGTTTAAGTCTTGCCTTGGTTACTCTGGGGCCCAGAGGTGAGCAAACAGATAAATATCCTCCTTATAGAAAGCTGGGCTATGCCCATGCCTGCCAGGGGTGTCATGTCTTACAATTTCACTGAAATTATCCTTTTATGAGTCCCATGAGACAATCATATTTTTGCTATTTATTTTCCTCTGGTTGGTGCTCTTTAGTCAAAAGCCCAACTATATGCAACCATTGTGGTGGTTCCACACCCATCAGAGAGGTTATCTAAGGAGATACAATTTGGAGAAAAAGAAAGAATTTGGCATCTAGGCCCATTTCTTGGATAGGGAAAAGCAGTGGAAACATATTGGAATCATTGCCAGGAAAGCCCCATTTTCCATAATCAACAAGTTGACCAAGAGATTGGCTTGGGTTTACTAGAGCACTCTAATTTCACAAGAATTTGCTTCCTAATTAGTCTGAAGGGGAAGAAAGAGAGTTGTTTTCAGAGCCGCTGGCAAGTCTTTTGTCCACACCATGCCTGCTTATGAACTAGAGTGATTTCATCATTTTGTGGATTTTGCCCAAGTGGAAAAAGGCAGGGCTGAAAAGGGGAGAGCCTAGATGTGCGGATGTGAACAAGTTGCTAATTAGCAGATCCTTCGGTAGTCTTCTATCCCCACTGGAGGCAGTCCCATTCTTCCAGATCCAGTTCCAAAAGTCTTAGAGTTATCCTTGGCTCCTCTCTCTCACACTCCTCATCCCATCCATCTGTAAATGCTGTCAGGTCTACCTTTCAAATACATCATAAATCCAACCACTTCTCACTTAGACAGCCACTGCTCAAGTCTAAGTCACCGTCCTGTCTTACCTAGATTATTGTAAAAGCTTTCTACACATTTTCTATGCTTTTAGCAGCCAGAGTGACCTTTTTCAAACATAAGTCAGATCATGTCACTCTTCTTAAAACCCTCCAGTGGCTTGCATCCCACTCAGAATAAAAGCCAACATCTTTACAATAGTCTATGAGGTTCTACCTGATCAGGCCCCTATACTCTCTTTGATCTCACCTCCTATTGGTCTCTTACTCATTCACTTCACTACCACCACTCTGCCCCCTTGTTGTTTTTCAAACACCTCAGCCATACTCCTACCTCAGGGCTTTTGCACTTGCTATTCATTTCTGCCTGAAACCCTCTTCCCCAGATGTCAGTTAGGATCACTCCCTTGTCTCCTTTATGTCTTTACTCAATGTCTTTGCTTCAGTGAGACCCTTCCTATTAGAGACAAATCCCAACTATTCTATTAATACTCCACATCCTCTGTTTTATTTCTCTCCACAGCACTTCTCTCCATCAGGAATATATATTTTATTTGTTGTTTATATCTCCCAAGAGAATGTTAAATTTCCACAAAGGCACAGGTTTTGTCTGTTTTGTTTGATACTGTACCTTCACTACCTAGAAAACTTGAAACAGAAGAGGCATGCAATAACCATTTATTGAATAAATAAATCCTCTGAGGATTGGATGGAATAATGTATGTAGTATATATGGCAAATGGTAGGTATTCAAAAATATTAATTTCTATCTTCACCCTCTCTTGCATATATATTTTAAGATTTTATTTGAGAGAGAGAGAGGATGGGGGTGAAGAGGGAGAGAGGGGACAAGCAGACTCCCTGCTAAGCAGGGAGCCAGATGTAGGACTCAGTCCCAGGACCCTGAGATTATGACCTGAGCTGAAGTAAGATCCTTTAATGACTGAGCCACCCAGGTGCCCCCTCCTGTACTGATATAATACAAAGTCTGCCACAGCTAATTGTTTGGAATGGCATATCACTATGGAAACATAAGTAATTCCTAAAGGAATTTGTCATAGGTGGGTGATTCATATGGTATTATTTATAAACTCAAAGGCCACCCCAAAACATATCTGGATATGTCCTTTAGTCAAATTAAAGAAACATGTGATGACTTTACATATAATCCAATCTGCATGAGTGTAGCAGTGGCAAATAATAATCTAAAGTTCAGATATCTAGACTTTACTTTGAATGAGAGGAGAAAACTTATGGGCAAATCTCTTACACATAAGATGGAAAAATACGTGAGTTCAAATCCTAGCCTATCCCTGATTAGCCATGTTCCCTGGGCGGGAAATTTTAGACTCTCAGAGTCTCAGCCTTTTTACCTAGAAAATGGGGATATAATATTCCCCTTTGGCTGTTTTAGGCATTACAGAAATAGCACATGTGAAAAAATGTATTTCAGAATTTAGCTGTTGGAATAGAACAAAAGTTAATTTCCACTAATCAAAAGTTTGGTCCTGATCCTGTTTTCTTCCTTCAGCTGTAGACAGCAACTAAAGGGAAGCATGGTCATGTGGAAGAGAGCTTGCCCTGTGGGGGTGCATATCGTACCCTTCCTCTAGTAAAAACAGCTGCCGTATGTTGAAAGCTTACTCTTGGCCAGATGCTGATTCTCTTGATATCTTTAACAACTATGGGAAATGTATATAGTTACCATTGTCTAGATGCAGAAAACAAGGGCTGCAATGATTAAGTCCTTTGACTAATATCACACAGCTAGTAATTGGCTGAGTCTGTCTCCTGACACTGTGCCCTGGGTTGTGTCCACTAGAGTACACAGTGCTCAGTGGGAGACCTAGAACCATCCAGAAGACTCACATGGGCTGTTCTGTCTGTCATTTGACTTACTTCCCTCACTAGATTGTAAGCACCTTCAAGTAGGATCACTGAATGATTCCTCCCTCTACTCAGAGCACCAACCACTGGACATAGGGCAGGGTGTTTGGAAATTGTTTGATTGACTGAATGAGCATGACCTGAATTATTTATCAGAAGACAGAGATTATTGAGCCCTAAAAATGGGCTCAGGACAAGCCTCTTCCATTGCACCAGAGCATCCAGGGCATCTGGAGCTCTGGCTAACCTGAAAGGACTTTTTGACATGGTCTGGGGTCCATGTGACATGAACTTCTGTCACCTGCCCTCAAGCAGCTCAGCACTTAACAGCCCAGGGCCAGGCAAAGAACAGTACAGAGATGATCACATCCCTGGTAAACACAATAGACCATTTAAATGTAAAAGCACCTATTTTAGCTCAGGGTCTGGACACATGGTTTATATATGACACCAGTTATTATGAATAACAATAACCATAAAAGCTAGCATCCATGCAACAAATTACAGTTTTCAAAGTGCCTTCACATCCATCTCTCCTAATTCTTGCAGTAACTGCAAGGTAGTTCTGATTCACCTCCCCTCACATTTGACTGTACCAGGGCTCAGAATGAGTAAGGGTCTTGCCAAAAAATACACACAGGTAAAAACAGGAGCTTTGCTTATTCGGAGCCTGCTCTGGGCCATACACTCTGCTGAGCATATCACTTGCATCATCTCTTTTAATCTTCACAAAGGCCTTATGATGTAGGTAATATTGTGTTTCATATATTTCTTATGAGAAAAGTGAAGCTTAAATTCCACCGCGTTGCACAGCTACTAAAATATGAGGGCAAGATTAACACTCAGACCAGGGGCTGCTCTCTATGCCCCCATAGCATACTCTTCTATGCTGCCCAGTGTGAGCCAGTGAGTGACCAAAGAAAGATCCCACCTCCCATATTATGACTTTATAAGCAAAAAAAGCTTGGAAATCCATGGATTAATCTATGGATAAAAGATAATAACCCTATTATCTATTATTATTCTAATCTATTAATCCACAGATTAAGTACTACACTCCTTGATTTTTTTTTTTTTTTCTCTCTTAGTTGATCTTCTATTTGGAAACTTCCTGAATACTACCTGGCCTTTAGTAACTCTGGAAGGAATTTCTATAAGTAATTTCTCTTAAAATAAATGTTAATTTCACCCCATCTAATTCATTGTATCTCATGACAAACTCACCTTCCTGAATGCAGTTTTCATTATGCCACTCTCTAGTTCAAGACAACAAATGGTCCCTCACTCCCTGCTATACGAAATCTAGCTTCCTAACCTGTCCTTTCCTTACCCACCTCAACATACTACCTACTTGTTTCTGACACATTCTTTCTTTATTAGTGAACTCCTCTTTTCCCCCAAGATGTCTCCTCCTGTCACCTCTGACACACACACCCTCTCTCTGCTTCAAACCGGTGGTTCTCAGGCACCAATGGCATTAAAAAGCCAAAGGTCTGGCAACCCATAAATTGTTCTGCCAAATATGGAACTTGAAGAAACAGTGGCTTTATAGTCTCATGGCTACTTCACAAAAAAAGAAAGAGACTGAAGAAAATTTAAAAAGTAAAGGAAAGATAATAGGATTAAAATTAAGTCACAAGGAAAAGACAGACATATATACATATGTATATGTATATAATGGAAATGAAATACAGTATAATCAGATTATACATGTTCTGTAACATACACATACAACTGTACATTGATGTTAAATAGTATCCTTATGTTCTCTCCATTTTCAGATGGTTTAACGAATATATCCTTAGTAATCAACATCTGCCAGAACATCACGGTTTGGTCTCCCACTTCACTTACATTCATGATCAAGAGCATACTGAATACGTCTTGTATTATTTCTTAAGTTTTCTGTCCTCTCTCTTTAGCTAAATAAGCTCCTTGAGAGCAGAGACCACATCTTGCGCTTCCTTGGCATTCCCCACAGGACCTCCTTAGGCCAGGGCCACTCAAGGAAGAGAATACAATATATGTGAGTTCGTATATAATCAAGACAATCTGAAATATTGCAGGCAATGTATTTTGGGGGACAATTACCTCTTGGGTGAAATAAGAACAACCCAATTCACCGAACATTAGCTCTCTGGAATGCAGCCCTCCAGCCTGACCTCTTAGTGACCTCCAGCTTCACAGATCACCTGAAGCCTCCTTCACTTATCTTCCCGGTAAATCACTTCACTCACTGTTCCCACCCACCTCTCAGGGAGAGCAAGAGAGATGGTCCTAAAAGAGACACAAAGCAAAGCAAATACTTTAACCTCGGTAACCAGTTTGTGTTCTCTGTCAGAACCAGCAGGTAGATTTTCCAGCAAGCCTCAAATCTGTGTCTCTGCATAGTGACAAAGACATTTAGAGAAAGAATAAGAGACTGCATAAGGTTCCCGGCAATGTGTGGAAACCCACAAAATATTCTCACCCAATTAAACATTTAATGAGGCCATCTTGGAAAAGCTGTTGTCTTCCGTTGTAGTTAGTGTTTTCCCTCATCAAAGCCTTTATTTAGGGGTCATAATGCCTGGAAACATCTTGACCACTCGCCCTTTCCTTGTCTTCTTTGCGCTCTGATATCACATGTTTGGTTAATGGGCCATGTGTCTCAGAGCGCTCCTCCTCAATTCTTGCCCCTTCCTCCTTCTTGCTGACCATCCAGGATCTCCAGAGCACTTAGCAAACATGATCTGATTTAACCTTCGGAACAACTCAGTGCTCTAGGTTCTGTCATCCTCAAGTTGCAGATAAGTCAAGTGAGCCCCAGAGAACTGAAGTAACTTGCCCAGTGCAACACAGCAATGATGGAAAGCTGGGATTCAAACCCTAGTCTGTCTGACTCCAAACAGTGTGCTCTTTTGATCTAGTCTACCATACTGTCCCAGGTGGCTAGTTATCTGCCAGGTGTATAGAAGATGCTCGTCTGAAAATGAAACATGCAAATAACCCTTCATCCCTTAGCTGACAGCCAATGTAAAGCCAAGAAAGATTAGTGGACCTGCCAGTTGAAAATGCTCAGTTGTCTTTAAAACTGGTTCACACAGGAACTGGCTCAGACTGATTGGGAAGCTAAATTACACACAGCTATAAAGCAATTCAGTTATGGCTTCAGTTAAGCCAGATCTAGGTTGGTCTTTATTCTACCAACCTTAGAGGAGAGTGGTTATGCAAATTAGAAGAAAGACTATGGATTTTAAAAAGTATACCGCTTTGCATCCGACCCATGGCTAGAGCTTAACTTAACCCAACTGACATTCATTTACAGTCCCTCACACAGAACTGCCTATATTTGGTCCCTTCTATCTCTTAGATGCCATATTGACAGTATACTGATCCCCGTAAAATAACAGCTATTTGATGGCCTGCAAAGGTAGAAGGTCTAAGAAACCAGGACAAGCTTGCATCCATGGTAGACTCATGAGAGGGTCCAAAAGTTACACGTGTCCAGTGGAAATGGTCTGTACAGTTGTCCTCCATAAAATATTTTTTTCCAGTATATAGTGAGTCAGGAAGCAGCTTCTGAACTGAGAAGAAACAGGTCTACCTGGGACTTACGGTTTGGTGTTCTTGCATCTTTTAGTCAGAGAGCAAACTGACTCATGTTTTCCTCCCACATAAATTGCCTTTGTTCTCCTTCTTTGAGGAGGCCTGAATCTGTCAGCTAATGAGATTTGAAATGTCTCACTGTTCCCCATGAAAGGCACAAAGGACAGCATCATTCCCAAAGACGTTGTTTCTTGCACTAGGAAATAAGCTGGGAATTTAGAAACTTACTCAGTGGAAATGGTCTCAATGGTAGAGTTTAAATAGATAGCCACTGTGCCTTTTTTTTTTTTTTAACACTGTTTCTTCCTATTATTTCTGTGAGTCAGCACCATCCATGACCAGCTGCCATGACATTTACTGATTCTCCCACATCATTGACAGAATTTCCTCCTTCAAAGTGAGAAGCAACGTGGTCCAGGAAGAAGAATTCCAGGAGTGTTGATGAGAGGAAAGTTGCTACTGCTAAGAGATGAAGGAAAATGATTCAGAACGGCAAAAAGCAAAGAGGGGGTTGGTTGGAGCTTAAGAGCAAGTCACAACTCAATTCTCCAATGGTTACATGACCTTGGGCAAATGACTTGACCTCTCTGGAGCTCGGTTTTGGAATCCCATTCCATAAAAATGAATAGTATAATACATATGGAAAAACATTTATGTGAGCTATTATCCATATATTTTAGAATATAATATAAATTCAGCAACTCAAACATATCAACCTATTTGACCTAAGTACACCACTATTTCAAAACACAGAGTTTATGCCAAGGATATGCTACATTAGCAGAAAACAGTTGCTTTGCCTCAGAAGCTTCTGGTTAAGAAATAGTTGGAAGGGAGCAGGTGGCATAATCTAACATGATATTGGCAGACAAGTTCAGAAGATGACGCTCAGCTACAGTTAACAATACTGCATTGTATATTTGAAAGTTGCTAGGCAAGTAGATTTCGAAAGTCCTCACCAGAAAAAAAAGAAAGAAAAAAAATCTGTAACTATGTGAGATGATAGATGTTAACTAAACTCACAGTAGAGATCATTTCACAATACACACATATATTAAACCATAAGGTTGTACACCTTAAACTAATAGAATGTTATAGGTCAATTATATCTCAATAAAACTGAAAAAAAAAAAGGTTATAACACTCGGAATTTCCCTTCTTAACTGGCTTGCTTCTATTCTGATAAGGGGAGGAAATATCATGTGTGATGTATTTTTATCCTGTAAGACAGCAAACAAGAGGGGGGCGTTTCACACTATAGGCAATTGATTTCCTATGGTATCTTATTTTGTCTTCTCCCACATTTTGACAGTAACAAATGCTTTTTTGTTTACTTGTTTTGTCATCTCTCTGGAACAAGAGGATATTACACTAGCATGTTAAAAGGGACCTCATTTTGTGGGGGTGCTTACATGCTTGTACTCTATAAAAGTGCTAATTACCATGAACATAAAATGCTAATCAAATAATTTTAATCGATTTCTAGGGGGCACAGAGAAATGGAAGTAACAGGAAGTAACAGGAAACAGTAGATGAGACCAACTACTATATCAATGTAGAAGTTCTGCTTATATGTTAATATTACCATAGCGCTAAAGCAAAGTAAAAAGTGGATGGATCCCTGAACTCTATTTAACTCCAGCAAAGAAACAGATTTTACATGAGACAGGGCATGGGACGTCTTGCCCATGAACCCTGGGGTTGTTTACCGAAGAGCTTACCCCTGCCACTTCCTAGGGGACTTTGCAAATTTCAAAAGGTATTCTCGTATCACCTTATTTGATCTTTACCACAATCTGGAAAGAAAGCAATTCAATTTAAAGTGCTGAAAATGGAGTCACAGGGAAGTTGCCACTTGGTCACCTTCACCTAGCCAACAAGTGGCATTCCCAAGACTAGCTTTCTGGTTCTATCTCAGCCCATTCCCCATGCTGGGAAGTCCAAAGGAAACAAAACATCCAACAGTTGCCTATATAAAGATTCGGGGACTGCTCTGTTGGGTAATTAAGTAGCAAATACTAATGAAGAGCTTCCTGGATACCGTATTTAGGAAAGAGGAGATCTGCTATGGAAAAAAATGTGTAGAAACTCTATAAAAGTGGAGTTACATGAACTATATGGAGTTATAAGAACTATATGGAGTTATAAATCTACACCCCAATCCAGCTTTCCAATCCTGCTGCTAAGAATCTTATGATAAAGTTGCTACCTTCCCGGTTTTAACTTTTTCTCAATTCTTCAGATCACAGTTCTAGCTAGAAAAGAAAAGAAAAAAACTTTTCAAGTTTTAGAAGAGGGGGTAGCATTAAATACAGACTCATGCATTTGAACAAAATTAATTTAAATAATGTTTACAGTGTTGAGTGTATAGAATTTTAACATTTTGCTTGGTGCTATCATTTTAAGTTAGAAGGGGGGAAAAAGGCAAAAATAGTACAGAGAGACATAGTTTAATAAATCCTACAACTAATAATGAAACTCAAGCCCAGCATGCTTCACCATTAAATAAGATAGGTAACAAATTTGATACAATGGCTGAAAATTATTACAAATTGAGTATACTGGAGATAAAATTCTGAGACTCTTGACACATGCCTCTGTTCTTCCAAGATGGCTAGAAGATCCACTCTGGGCCAAGTGACTAGGTGGGACAATGAAGAGCACATCACTGTCCAATGTAGGAGGCAAGACACAATACACATTTATAGACATGGAAATTAGACATTGAATTCTATAACCAGAATGGTTCTGAAAAACCAGGAAACTCAGTTCCCACCTTTTTGAAGAGAAAAATACGAGACCTACAGTGGATAAGTGCCACGCTCAATGACCCCCAGCTCCTAAGAAGCAGAAATGAAATTAGAACCTGAACATCCAGATTCCCAGTGAATACCTTGTACACTAAACCATGTATCATATTTTCTTTTTACAATCATCTCCATTCTTGGAGTCTTATAGAATGGGTATGAGTATGTATTGCTTTCACAATCAGAAAAAAATTTCAACGAAGGAAAGCTATATTGTAGGAAGCACAAAGAAGGTGGTGGACACCTTAGGTTGAGGAATGTTCAGTAAGGAGATGAGTTTGGATGAAGGGAGTCGAGAGGGGAGAGATGATGATGGAGATGGCATTTGAGGTGAAGGAAAGGCAGAGTGGAGTGAGTGGTGGGAACACAGTGGACCAAAGACAATAAGACCAGAGTATGTAGAATGTATTATGGACCTTTTCAGAAGACTGTGGACTGGCAGTCTTTGAGGAATGACTTATTCCCCTTTGTCTGGTATTTACTACTTTGGTGAATGTTTAATACTCTGGAAGGAAGGGAGGGAGGATGCGATGAAGGGAAGGAGGGAGAGAGGAAGAGAGGGAGAAAGCAAATGGAAAAAATATGAGGTTAAGGGAAGTTGAAAACACATTGTGGTGATTTTGCACTGTCAATTCTTGGAATTTGAACTTAATTTATGAAATTACATGAGGTCACTAAAGACTTTTGATCAAGGAAACCATTTGATTTCAGTTATATTTTAGAAAGAGCATGAAGGCAGCAATAAAAAAAAAAAAAAGATGAATTATAAGGTGGAAGGACTGGAAATATGAAGGTTTGAGATTTCCTGAACTCCACATGTGATTTCTTATCTCTTTAATTTTGATATTTTGGCTAAAGTTTCCAGGGCTGAATCAGTAAATTTTTGAACACAGGTGCTCAAAAGATATCTTCAGTTGCTTTTTTAAAAATGTTTTATAAGCCTTGAGTTTGCAAAACATATTAGAATTAGCTTAACTGATTATCTTCAAATCTGAATCAAAATTGGGGGTTTAAAAGTTACAGTTTATTTTAACAAAAAAAGTTAAAATAAAATGCCAAATTCTAAACAATAAAAATCTCAAAGTCTTTTATGATAAAAACAATGCCAAAATATTTTAAAAGCCCTCAGTATATTATTATTAAAATATAGAGTTCGTGTAATTAACACACGCACATACACAAAGTCTTCCTGCATAGAATTCTAAAAAACATTTTCCAACCAAACTAATGAATGTGAAGAACTAATAGAGACAGGTTCTCACTCCAGCCAGTGACCTACATTTCTGCTCTCCCATCTTTCAGATACCAGAGTTCTCATGGAATGAGGTCTTCAGAGACAAAATCCTCATAAAGCCAACCCTACAAATGACCAATGGAGTGTGGAATTACATAATTCCTAGTCTCTGCTTCAGTTAACAAGAGGGGAACTGGTGTGCAATATGTAGAGATGAAACCCCAGGCTCTTGGAGGCTAGGCTGTAAAGCTCTAAAGTTGAGGAAAAGAATAAGAGATGGCCTGAATTGGGGATGGTAAATAAGGTAGAGCAAAATCTCATGAAATAATTAAGTAACAGAAAAGGAATGAGCAGACAAAAGCAAACCAGTGAGAGACAGATCTATAGAAATTACCAAATCAACCATGTGGCCTTTAGAATGGAGGGATCATTCATGTGTTGCAAAAGATTAAGAGAATCTGCAAGAGCCTTAAAACCTTACTTCACTGGAAAGAAAATTCAAAGCTGCACACTAATTCAACCAGCACACCAACAAATATCCGGTGACACTACCAGGAGTTCAAAGATGCTCTTTCCCTAGAGTCCAGTGCATTTGGAAAAAATGGCTTAGTATTCTTTAGGAAAAAGATATATAATAGCAGCCTTATAAAAATAAAGAGGCAAGTCAGGGGTGAAAGACAGAGGGAAAGACACACCTGAACTACTACCACAAGTCATGGGAGCATACATCACCCAGTGTAATGAATGATGATTTCATACCATCCTATGGAACTCTTCAATTAGTCGACTCTTCAAGACCATCAGAGAATTTTTGCATATGGCATTCTGTAACCCAGAGGAATAATCTGTTACAGGATATTTCTCATCCCACCCCCACCTTTTTAAAAATTGTTTTCTCCTATTGGCATTAGAATTTTATTGAGAAATTCTGCCCCATGCCTCATTATACCACAGAAGCAAGGACACTATTCACCTCAGAAGCACACACCTTCTTTCCATGTGCCTCACCTAGACTCCTAGAACTTCCAGAGTCATGCACCAGGTTTTGCCTCAACCACTGAGATACACAACCAAAATGGAATAAAAGAAAGTGAAATATACACATACATACATGGACAGAGAAGTAGTGTAAAAATTCATTTGTGAAACTAAAGGACTTTGAGTCTTCTTGTTTTAAGGATTCTGCAAGTATCTCTTGAGGAAAAGAAATCACATTAAAATTCATCTGCCAAATCAAGTGACTCGTTATTTTGGAACACAATGAATATAATCAGTGAGGCTGGAGTTCAGACTTAAGAAAGAGAAAGGACAGGTACATTCCTAACATCAGGAGTAGGCAAGCAATAACTCAGCAAAACAAAACAAAAAAAGAAAGAAGAAGAAAAACAACAAGAAACTGTTGTGACTGCAACTGGAAAAGGCCACCCATGATGACACATCTGGAGGGGAGAAAGCAGATGATGTGAATAAAAAGGTTAGTCAAGATGATGCTACATGAGCAATGAGATTGGGTTGAAAAGGATTTATTGTGAGAATATTAGGAAAACCCAGGAATCTCCACAACAATTTTTGCTTGTGGCCAAGGGCATTGCTGTGTGTGGTGAAGATTAGACTTCCCCTCAACATGTTTTCAGAGCTGCCCCCTCAGTAGAGAACATGGGGTAACAAACTCATCTCTGGGGGCAGATGGGGTATGGTGAAAGGTGCAGAGGACGAGGATTCCATCCTCGGTTTTCTCCCCGGCCCTCTCAGTTCAGTCATCAACAGGCAGAGACATGTCACGTTCGGGAAATGCACTGAGGTTAAATAGCCTGCTACCATCTGTCCCCCATTAGGAACAATTGTTGGGGTGGAGCAACACTGAAAGCATTTCCCTAGGCCGGGCAGTGAATCCACCCCTCTGATGTGGCTCATAGCTACTCTCCCTTCTGTGTCAATGTCCTAACTCAAGGTCCTTTCCTACTGATGTTCTTAAAGGAAGGACTCCACCATCCCAGAGGTGACAATAAACCTGAAGAGAAACCAGGCATCCTGCTAAAGGACGATAAAGGTATTTTTCCCAAAGACATATTTAGACTATGAACAAAAAAGCCACCCACTCTTGCACACTGCCAGGCATTCGGTGCTAGGCTGATGACTCATGCAACGATTCAGACAGGAGGCAGTCTGGGGCCTCAGCCATAGAGCCCATGAACAACCAGCTGACTGCTCCCCTCTCCTGAAAGGCCCTTCTTTCATACTCACCCTCTGGAGCCCGGTATTACCAATCCTTCAGAGCCTCGCTCAAGTGTTGCTTCCTGCAGGAAGCCATCGTAGCTTTACACAGCTGGGTGGGTGGTATTTCCCTCTCCTCTTCATTCCTGTGATCTATCCTCCAGCAACCTGTGCAGCATCTTCATGAAACCCAGGAGTGTTTAACGCTTGGATCTGGAGCCAAAGTGGGTTTATAACCTTACCTACATATTGCAGCTTTATTCTTTTAAAATGGGATAATACAGAATCTACCTTGCCAGGCTGATGGGAGGACAAAGTGAAGTAAGCTTTGTAAAGTGTCTAGAACATGGTAAGAGCTACAAAGGTGCTTATACCCACAGTTCCTATTACTAGTGGTATAAACCTATACTTACGAAACACTTCGAATACACAGTTGCTCCTTGAGGACAGTATTTGTCTTTCTGTCCCACGCAAAGTATAGCACAGTGCTTAGAATGTGATGACATGAGTAAATAATGAATATAATCGTCATCTCTTTCTTTTTTTTTAGATGTTTGTATTTTTAAGTGTTGAGGTCTTGGGCAGCAGATAAGACCTGGCAATGGGGGATGAGAGAACTGACTGTTCTCTAGCCTGGCCTCTACCGAAGCAGCCAGGCATTCAAGGAATAGATTTAAATGAATTGGCCAGACTCAGATAAATGTCTCCTTCAAGGGAGTTTAATCCATTAAAAATAGAGTAGCAGTGAGAAGCCCCTAGAAAGAGAGACTCAATGGAGCACAGAGCTAAGCTATTTTGGACTATCTACTTAAGGTCTACACAATAGTATGAGCACAGTTTGTAGGACCCAAGGAGCCAGTAATATCCAGAGCAATGTGACAAAGTAGACTGAGGTTTGTGGTCAGAAAGATATGGATGAAAATCCTATCTCCACATGTGACTAGTTATGTGGCCTTGAGCCAATATGTAAGCTTATCTGTAAAATGGGAATAATCACACCCAAAGTACAGGATTGGTGGAAGGATTGGCGAGAAGTAGCCACTTGAGCACTGGACCCACAGCAGAAGCTCAACAGTTAGCATTTACTTTTGTTATTGCTACGTTTGACAGACTAGAGAATGGCCTGTGAGCCTAAGATCTGATTCCAAGTCCAGTGGGCCTGGAACAAGTTGGGATGATGTCGGATTGGCCCAGGATGGACTCAGTGACTAGTGCTGGCAAGGGTAGAGAAAGCAAAGGCAGTGCTTTCACTGGGCCCTTCCATCTTAACATTTTTGCATACAAATCGACCATACAAATATTCTTTGATCCATTCCCCAAGAATAGCTCCACCTTCATTACTGGAATCACCCAACCAGAAAGCATAATCCTGTGGGGCTTCCTTTGAAGGTAAATTAAGCTGGAGGCTGGGGCAAGGATAGGACAGAAAAAGGAAAGACCATAAAAGAGTACAGAGATATTTGGGAGAATGAGAGAACACTTGAGTTGAAGTGATACAATTCCACAACAGCTTGCTGAAAAATGAGAAAATCATTCAATACATTTTGCCAAACAGCTGCTTTGATTGATTTTTTTTAAAAGCCTGAACCAACTAAGTAGTCCAGTTGTCAGAACTGTGTAGCTGAAGCCATAGACAGTGTTCCTCTAAGAAATAATGGATGGCTTGAAGCAAGCACTTCTAATAGGCCAAAGAATGGCTTAAGAATTTTAAAAGGAAAGATGGAGGAAATGAAATTAAGATTTTCCAGAGCTAGTTCTACATGTATTACTGGAGGAACCCCAAGTTCTCTTGAGATTCACAGTCACAAGAAAGAAGGGACCCAAAGAACACAAGTGTTGTCTGGCAATCAGGTTACACAGAGTTGGGGCTATTTCAAGATTCTCAGAGCCAGTAATCTAAAGATATTATTCTTTTGTTTCAGGTTTTAGTAGTTGAAGGGCTTCTGGGCTTTTCCTCTCTATGTTTTCTTCTAAAACATGGGGTCATGATAGAAATTAGTTGAAGACAAAGGGGCAGTTCATTGCTGCTCTCTGGGTTTTTTTTCTTTCTTCTAAGTTACTTGTGAGTCTTTACTTATATGATAAAATACTCCCTCATTTTGAACTAGTCTCCAAGAACAGAAACAGAAAAAGGAGGGCTAGAAGGGAGGACAAACCTTTAGGGGCCAGAAGGTCAACGAGAGCCATGGACCGAATTAGAGCTGTTTCTTCATTCATCTGCCAGACCCTGAGGCCTTCACATGCTCTACCTTCATATAAGTGGATATCCCAAGGACAATTTAAAAATATATAAATTTTACTTTTATTAAAGCAATTCATGTTCACATTTTAAAAATCAAATACCACTACAAGGTCTATAATGAAAAACTGTATTCCCCTGGCCCACCCCACAGTCTGGCCCCAGGCAACAACCTGAAATGCTTTAGTTGTTTCTACTGATTCTATCTCCACACCTTTCATAATATACTTATAGTGCTCTTTTTCTTGATTTGTCTTTTGATGGTATTATTTATTAATTTCCTAGCATTTTCATTGATGAGCTAGCTCTCTTGTATCACCCCACTTCTACCCTCACAATGGAGATACTGCTTCAACTTTCTATTTGGGGATAATGAATCACCCCAAAATTCGTGGTGTAAGGAAATAATGATTTATTACTCGTGCTTCTTTGCATTTGCTGGGTGCTGCTTCTGGGGGTCTTACTTGGCTTCACTTGTGTGTCTGCATTCAGCGGGGGCCTCACTGGGAGCTGGAGACAGTCGGGGCTTCCATCAGAGCTCTTAGTTCTTCTCCACATGTCTCACTTGGACTTTCTGAGGGCATGGGAGCTGCAAGGCAGCCTTCCAAAAGGACGCACTCCAAAATATTGCAAATGGAAGCTAGAAGATCTCTTAAAGTCCAGCCCCTCAAAGCTCCAGCATCACTTGTACCACATTACATTAGTTAACACAGGTTAGGGAGAGCCTACACTCTATGGGAGGCGAGATCATCTCCAACTCTTCAAGCCAAGTCTCAAAATGCAATGCAAAAGGCATGCATGCTTGACTGGCTTGATCAGTGGAGCATGTGACTCTTGATCTCGTGGTTGTGAGTTTGAGCCCCACATTACATGTAGAGATTACTTAAAAATAAGATTTTTTTTTTTAAAAAAGGCATGCAGAATGGGTGCTATTTGGACATAATTTATCACTATTATATCTAAATTCATTTAATCAATATCAGAATTTAAGTTACTGTTTAAAGAGTTTACATGGTACAGCCAAGTTCAACAGATATAGTTCCACTTATTCTTCCTAGAGTTAATGATTACCTTTCGGCATAAGTAACTAATGTACCTATCCTCAGTTCTTCCATCAGATTGATCACCTGTGCACTTTTCTTTTTCTTTTTCCTTTTCTTTTAAGATTTTATTTATTTATTTGACAGACAGAGGTCACAAGTAGGCAGAGAGGCAGGCATAGAGAGAGGAAGGGAAGCAGGCTCCCCGTTGAGCAGAGAGCCCAACCCGGGGCTCGATCCCAGGACCTTGGGATCATGTCCTGAGCTGAAGGCAGAGGCTTTAACCTACTGAGCCACCCAGGCACCCCATCCTGTGCACTTTTCAAATAGATCAGACTGTCAGGAGAACTTCTTTCCTGGAGATCTCTATCCTCCATCCTCCTGCTACAATCTGAGCTGGCTTCTCTCTAGATGTCCTTTGTATGTCATCTTGTGACTCTGCTTCACCACTTCTCTGTGTTGGGTTCCTCTTTTTTTTCCTATTTCTTCAAACCCCTTTATTTTGCACATCTCCAAGAGCTTGCTAATAAAGGTAGGGGAGGAATAAACATTCTGCATCCTTCTTTTCAAAGCATCTTTAATCTCCAAAATAAGAAATCTCCAGGGACATCAGGCACACAAAATTGGAATTATGACTTTACAACAGTGAGTTTTCACAATGCTGGAAAAAAGTGGGGACAATTTCGTGAGGTCAGCATAACTGCACAAGAAGCTCTAATGAGTGCAGTTTCAAAGGATATGAATAAAAGAGATAAACAATGAAGGTGACCAACTGATCATAAAAAAATAATTAGATTTATATGATTCTTAGAATAAGTATGAAGGACAACCAAAAGGGCTTACTTAGCTTTGTAAGATGCAAGAAGGAAGTACTGGAACTAATGGCAGAAAATTTTATATGAAAATATATGATGGTATAATTTTTAATGAAAACTGAACGTCACAATCCATATTTTGTTCCTATGAAGGAGAATATTTTCAACTCTGACAAGGGCAGAAAAAACATGGATTTGTGAAGACACTATCATGGTTCACTGATAGATTCTTCTCTCCTTCTGGATACATTAGAAGATTGTAAATCCTACTCTTTACAGTTTGGCTTGGCCGTGTAATTTGCTTTGGCCATGACATTTTGACAGAAGTGATATGTATCATTTTGAGTTTGAAAGAGTTAATTGCCTGAATTGTCTGTGCATGCATGGATTTCCATCATGATCTTCCAGTCATTGCAATCGTGCAAACCTATTTTGATACATAAGTACAAAAGTGAAATTACTAATGTTGTTTGTTACGGCTGCATAACTTAGATTAATTCAACTAAAACAAGAAAATTGAAGTAAAAAACAGGTGAAGTCATCACAGAACACATGAGGTGTTTCTTGGTCTAGAAAAGTTATATTTTAGACAATTAATATATATTCATTAAAAACATAATCTTTAGACTCAGAGGTCTGCCTCTGAAACCCAACTCTACAACTTAACCAAATGGGTGACCCTGGGCAAATATTTAGTTCTTTTAGTCTTGGCTTCCTGATTTATAAATTTCAGTTATTAATGCTTACTTCATAGATTTGGGGGGAATTAAATAAGATAATGTAGGTCAGGTGTCTATGCAGTGTTTATACATTGCAACTTTAAAAAAAAAATACTTGTGGTTAAGAGCACTTCCATAATGTATCATTAAAATTCTGCTAGAAATTTTGTAAGAATTAAGATATAAAATACTATCTTGTCTCAGTAAAAGGAGTATGCTACAAAAATATACAATGCTCTTAATGTCTATCCCAAGTAGTTTTCTTAGACAAATGGTAAGATTTAATATTTGTGAACTCTAAGAGAGGGAAGGGAAGATGAAAGAAATAATATGTTCATAAAACATAAGACATACCTTAAGCTTTACTTTTTTAAAATAGGATTATCAGAATTTGGGGGAAAATGATCAGATTTGGGGGCAACTATAGATACAGTGTATTTAATCACACCAAAACATTTCACAGTGTTTTCTTTTATTAACTGCAGATAAAAGTGTAGAAACAAGGCTATCTTAATAATATAGTCTAGTGGATTTATAATGGAAAGGACCAATACTAATATATGTCAATGGAGGCAAGACACAGGACTCTGTCTAGGTCTTATACATTGTTCATTCATTCATTCATTCATTCAGAAGTTATTTATTGAACACCTACTATGTAACAGGTATATTACTAGATACCGGGGGTACAGCAAGGAGCAAACCAACTTTTCTTAATTTTTTAAAACTGAGGACTTAGATGAAAGCAGAGAATGTTGAGCCAAATCCTCTTTGACCCCAAAAGCAGTGAGAGAGCACATGTATTGAAAAGAATGATCCAAATTCCAAATAATAGATTACAGCAGTAGATTGACTCTAACATTTAGTTGTGTTTCTCTTGAGAATTTATTTCATCTCTTTGAGACTCAACTTCCTTGTAGATAAAATGGATACAATGATATCTGCTGTTTGACTTGTTTTGAGTGTTGAAGATAACGTAAGTAAAGAATATAGCACAGTGCTTGGAATATACTAGATGCTCAAAATATAATAACTTTTATTACTATGGGAATTACTTTACTTCAGAGAGTCATTTTTCATGCATGCAAAGATTCTCAGAATGTACCAGAAGGCCAAGAGAGGTAAAGTGAATGGCTCAAGGTCAAATAATGAGAAACTGACAGGATCGGAACTTAAACACATCGTTCCCTATTTCAAGTAAAATTTTAACATTCTATCTGGTAGTGACCAATATTTGACATTGAAACTCCTGTCATATAGAACGCAGTTTTATTTAAACACTTCAAGATACAATAACATGACAGACAGTACAGGGAGGTCTTCTGGAGCTCAAGAAATCCTTTATAGCCACATAGGAATTTCTGCTTCTGCCATTTTAGGCTAATTACAATCATTGTGAACCAATTTTATTTTTTAAGTTTGGTGACACTCCTTTCATCAAATAATTGTCCTACCCTATCAAGAAAGTCCTTCTCTGTAACTGAATATAGGTTAGATGAAGAAGGGCGGTTGGTACAGCATAAGCAGCCTTTCTCTTGGCAATCAAAAGGGTGAATAGGCTAGATGAAGTGAAAGAAAATAAGACCGAGCATTTGTTCTGTGGTAAGTCATAGAAATAGTATCTCACATGACCCTCACAGCAGCCCAATGATGAAAGTATTGAGTGTCCTCATTTCCATAGTGAGGAAATAGGCTCAGAGGGGTTAAGTGACTTTTCAAGTCATACAACTGGTAAATACCAGAAAGAAGACTCAAATTCAGGTCTTTGTGATTCCATTTCCCATGCTCTTTCTCCTCCACCACATTGCCTCTGGCATGTTTTTCTCTCTGATGAGCCACAGAATCCTTAACATTACCTCAAAACTGCTTACTTAGGTATGTCATACTTGGCTAATTCCACTCCCCAGAGAACAGCCATTTTCTTTGTTATGTCACTATTACAACAGCACAAAGTTTAGGAAATAGATTTTTAAGCTCCTAAAATCTTACCACCTTAACAATACTATTTTAATTGTGTTTACACACATTCATACTTTTAGTTTAGTTTAGTTTTTATGGTGGGAACTACAAGCCACTAGGTATAGCCGCCAGGGAGCAAAGAACCTCTCAGTTTTGGGGTCACAGAGACCCACAAGCTAACTCCATGCAGCCCATGACAGGAGTGATCCTTTTAAAACAACCAACTCTGGAGAAAGCACGACGCCATATATTTTTAGGTAATTGTAATCATATGTTACATATAATTTTGTATTATTTATTTATTCACTCAATACATGTATATTTGCTGAATGTCTGCTATTGTCCAAACACCAACCTAGCAGTGACTATAAGCGAAGAACAACAAAGTTCCCAATCTCATGGAGATTACATGTGCTAGAGGAGACAGATAACAATAACATAAATAAGTAAACTATATTGTATGTTAGAGGATAAGTGCTAAATATAGGAGAAAGAAAACAGACAAACGGGGTAGACACTTGGGTGAGGATTATAGGTACAAATGAAATTTTAGATAGATTCCAGGAAATACCTGGCTGAAAGGTTAACAACTAAGACAAGACCTGAAGGAAGGGAGAGTGTGGCAGCTGTGGCTATCTGTGATGTGGCAGGTAGAATTCTAAGATGACCCCAGGACCCTACTTGCCCCTTAGTTTGATTTCCATGATTATGTTAAGTTACATGGCAAAAGGGATTTGCAGACATTAACCTTAAAATAGGGAGATTATGCATGTGGACCTAACCTAATCACATGAACCGCATAAAAGCAAAGAGTTTTCTCCAGTTGGTAGCAAAAGAGAAAATCAGATTTAAAGTGTGAGAAGAACATAACATAGGGGAGGGTCTCCAACACTGAGATAGAAGGAGCCACAGGAAAGGATCTGAGGAAAGCTTTTAGGAGATGAAAGTGAAGCCCAGCCCACAGCCAGCAAGAATATGGCAACCCCCATCGTACAACTGCCAAGAACTAAATTCTGCCAACAACTTAAATAAGCCTGGAAGCACATTCTTCCCAGAGTCCCCAGATAAGAGTCCAGCTGGCCTTCACTCTGATTTCAGTGTGTATGGAGCCAACTGAGCCACGTATAGACAAGTGAGGACCAAGAAGTAAGAGCATTGTTTCACGCTTGTATTCCTAATGATAATGATACTTTCATAAGCTACATAATAGTCTCGTGTGTGCCACAATTTACCTAAGACCTTCCCCTCTGATTAATTCTGTTTGCTCAAGTCTTTTATTAGATACTACTGCAATAAATACCTTCATGCATATAGCATTTTCCCTTAGTTTGCTAATTTGTTGTTCCAAAGATTATAATAGTATATGAGGCCCAATTTCTTGGACCCTTGCAAGCATTGCATATTACCATTTTTTAAAATTTTTCCTATTTTAATAAGTAAAAGAGTAGCAACAACTGAAGAACTTTTCCTGGAATACTTACAAGAATGATGATTTCTCCCAATTTGTTTCTTCATAGCATTTCTATTTGTTGATTTTTGAAAGAAGTACGTTCTTTATTGAGATACTGACAGGGGAAGCAATCCATTCAAAGAAGTTTCAGACTTGATTTGGATCATAACTTGTTCTTCTTTAATCTCTTGGTGTTTGGGGTTCTTCACCTAGGAAATGAAGATGGAGTCTGGCATCATATCAAAACAATATTTATGAAGCATTTATGGAAGTGCCTCTTTGCATTTCTTCCTTTGACCTACATCTACATATTTTCTTTCTTTCTTTCTTTATTTATTTATTTTTATTTATTTGTCAGAGAGAAAGAGAGGAGCGAGAGTGAGCACAAGTAGACAGAGTGGCAGGCAGAGGCAGAGGGAGAAGCAGGCTCCCTGCCGAGCAAGGAGCCCGATGTGGGACTCGATCCCAGGACGCTGGGATCATGACCTGAGCCGAAGGCAGCTGCTTAACCAACTGAGCCACCCAGGCGTCCCTACATATTTTCTTTTAAACAAACAAAAAAAAGTGTTGTATAGTGTAAAGAACTCTATTGGACTAAGTAGTCCTCAAACATCTTATTGGCATGCTGTGCAACCTTTAGTAAGTCTTTCAAGTCTTTGTGTTAGTTTCTGCATCAATACAATAAGAAACTTGAAATAATGCTTTGGTCAAGTCCTGCATACTGTATCTGTGAGCTTACATAATATGTCCTACCAAGTCAGACGTGCGATCTGGTAAATGTCATCTTCTGCCCAGATACAAGGGCATTTGGCCCCAAATTATTTGTTTCTTATCAACTCTATCAGAAACATCCTTTCATATTTCCTATTACATCTTGATTTTTTCCTGTCATCTCTTCAAATAGTTACATTTTAGCTTTTACTTGTAAGACAGAAAATCAAACCTAGGTGTCTACCTCTTTTCTACCAAAAATACCATCGATCAAGGAATTATAGACATTGAAAATGTATATTTTACCACTAAAAAGCATAACCCCAGTAAATAGCCCTTTAAAAAATTTAACTAAGGTCCAAAGGATTAAAACACAAATACATGAATGAGAAGAGTGATAAAATCACAGATCCAGAAGACACTTAAAAACTCACAATTGAATAATAAGTGCTACTTTATTCCAATACATTTGATAAAATAGATGGATGACTTTAAAGGAAAAAGTTCGGAAACGGGTTCTAAAAAAACAAAAAATGAGTAGACCAAAACTCATATATCAAAGACTGAACAGGTGTCAACAGAACATCATAAAAGAAATCTAACTAATTTTGTCTGTGAATTCTTTCCAACTTTTCAAAGGCGAGAAATTTTCTGTGCTTTTAAAAATGTTTCTTGACACTAAGAGCTATGAAAAACTTCCCATTTACTTTAAGGTCAGTGTAATCCTGATATCAAACATCAGAAAAGATCACAAAAGAAAATCATAGATCATTTTTTTATTTCTATAAATGTAAGAATCTTAACCGAAGCACGATTAGATTATGTCAAGTAAGATAAAAGTAGAACATTCTCAGTACCAAGTGGGATTTATTCCACTAGTTCAAGGATGGTTTAACAAGTTAATTATTTAGCAATTAAATGGACTTTGATGAAATTTAACATTATTTGTGTTACAAACCTTTCATAAATACAATACAGAAGGAAAATTCCTAATCCATCACTGAATTTTTTTAAAAACCAGAATTTAATAGCAAACATTATACCTATTGACGAAATTTATTCAAATGTTATAAACTTTATTCAAATATTTATTCAAATTATAAACAAGATAAAGATGAAGCTTATCTTTACTGTTTTTCAATATTAGATTAGAGGTCTTAGTCAAGCAATAGAATAATAAAAATAAATAATAAGAATATATACTGGAAAAGAAAAAGTGTTATCATTATTTGCAAATGATGTAATTATTTATCCAAGGGTAGGCCCATGTCTCTTCTTATTTAACATTATGTCTTCAGTGCCTAATACTTTGGAACATAGTGGGAACTGAAATAAGTATTGAACAAGAAATTAAAATATGGAAGAATTAGCAAAAATTGTTTAAAAATAATAGAGTGACAGAAAAAGGTAAGCAAATTTGAGATTAACATATGAAAATCTATGGTATTCATATATAGCAACAATAGCTAGAATGAAATTAAAAAATATACAGTTTTCTATAAAGAAAACCATGAATAAAAATTTGAATCTCTTCTGCGATATTCAGGTTTCTAGATAAGAAGCCTCAAATAATTAAGAATGTGAATTGTCTCCCAATGTAATCTTAAATTTTACACAGATTATAAAAATGCCAATAAAATGTTTTCAAAGTTGAAAAGTGACTCAAATTTCATTTCAAAAATATGGTTGGGAGCCACAAAAAGGAAATAAGATAAAGACCAAGAAGTGAGAACATTTGCCATTAAAAATATCAAATATAGGGGCGCCTGGATGGCTCAGTGGGTTAAAGCCTCTGCCTTCGGCTCAGGTCATGGTCCCAGGGTTCTGGGATCGAGCCCCACATCGGGTTCTGCTCAGCAGGGAACCTGCTTCCTCCTCTCTCTCTGCCTGTCTCTCTGCCTACTTGTGATCTCTGTCTGTCAAATAAATAAATAAAAACTTAAAAAAAAATCAAATATAATCTTTAAAGTGTAGTACAGGTACAGCAGTGGGCATGGCTATTAGTGAGATAAAATAGAGAATCTAGAAGTGGATCCACAAATATACAAGAATGTAAAATATAGGGGTGCCTGGGTGGCTGAGTAGGTTGAAGCCTCTGTCTTCGGCTCAGGTCATGGTTTCAGGGTCCTGGGATGGAGCCCCGTGTCTGGCTCTCTGCTCAGCGGGGAGCCTGCTTCCTCCTCTCTCTCTGCCTGCCTCTCTGCCTACTTGTAATCTCTGTATGTCAAATAAATAAATAAAATCTTTTAAAAAAAAAGAATGTAAAATATAATACAGATATAATAAGAGCTTGGTTAGGAAAAAACTGCCAGGTGTCACTTTAATAGTTTACATTTTATGAAAAAATAAATTTATATCCATATCTCAATAAAAACAAAATTATATTCAAATTTAAATTTCAAACATTAGGAAAATGATAAAAGGAACAGAAAAACATGTTGCAGAATATTTTAGAATGAAGAAGTTTTTTATTCTATTTTTTTTTTAAGATTTTATCTGTTTACTTGACAGACAGAGAGAAAGAGAGCATGGGAGGGGGTAGGCAGAGGGAAAAGAAGAAGCAGGCTCCCCATTGAGCAGAGAGCCCAATGGGGGGTCTCCATCCCAGGACCCTGGGATCATGATATCATAACCTGAGCTGCAGGCAGATGTTTAACCAATCGAGCCACCCAGGCACCTCTGTTTTTTCTAAACACGACATACACTTGAGAAATGTAACTATACAAGGATTAAAATTTTTTGTAAATAAAATTAACTAAGAGCATATAAAAATAAGAGAATAAAATCAAACATATTTAAACAAATATTGTTACTATACAAAGAATTATTAAAGTGACAAACAACTCAATGGGGAAAAAATGGGTGTAGTTAGGCATCACAACTTGAATGTATACATTTATCTTGGGTACCTTCTGGAATTCCAGTATAATGGCAGTAAAGGAGGGACAAAGTATAGACATGAAGACAAAAAGAAAAGGAGAAGAGACAATACAAATGGGAGATGTCATAACATTTTAAAAATCTTAGTGTAGAGAAGAGAAAACTGCATGACTCTGATGCCTTACTCATGGCCCACTGTTCCATAAGCATACCAATGCCCTACCCCTACACATGGCTTTCAATTAGATTCTAGTGCCTGATTCCAAAATATAGATAAGGATCACAAGATATATGTGGAAAGCCTCCAGTATCAAAGACAGAAAGCAAAATTAACACAGAAGGAAAGCAATAACATAAGGAGAAAAAGAAAGCTTAAAAATATAATACCTTGGTAGTTAAAGGGGTGCCTGGGTGGCTCAGTGGGTTAAAGCCTCTGCCTTCGGCTCAGGTCATGATCCCAGGGCCCTGGAATCGAGCCCGACATCGGGCTCTCCGCTCAGCGGGGAGCCTGCTTCCTCCTCTCTCTCTGCCTGCCTCTCTGCCTACTTGTGATCTCTGTATGTCAAATAAATAAATAAAATCTTTAAAAAATATATAATGCCTTCATAACAAGAAGACATGAGATTCTTGAAGAAAAAAGAAAAGGACATTATAAAAAAAGAACATGAAGGGAATAAAAAAGAACCACTAGAACATAGTAATATGATAGCTAAAATAAAACATCCAGTAAAAATTGGAATGTCTCAGGGTCCAGAAAGTCTAAAAAAACTCCTAGAAAAAAGAACAATAAGCTAATGAGAGATAATGGGACCTAACATTATGAGGAATTAGAGGAACAATTTAAGACATCTAACCAATAAGAGTTCCAGAAAGAGAGAGTGAGAAAGTATGCAGGTCTGAAAGACAGAGACAGAGAACAGAAAGAAACTACCAAAGAAATAATACAAAAAATTTCCTAAAACCGATGGACACAAATTTACTTAAAGGTTACTCCTACCAATTAGTCCAAGTAATAGAAAAGGGCTTGAAAATACATCGAAATTTTAGTGTCTTAAGAATAAAGAAAAGATTCTGAAAACTCCCAGGAAGAAAAACAAAAACACAACACACAAGAATCAGAACAGCAATGGACCCTCCAGCACCACCATGAGTGCTACAAACATGAAGAAAAATACCTTAAAATTCTGAGGGGAAAAAACATGGTTTCCAACATAGAATTATGTATATAAGTAAATTCCCAATCAAATGCAAGAGTTTAAAAAAAAAAAACCTCTCTTTTAGAAATACAAGCTCTTAAAAATGAAATGGTTTCACATAATCTTCATCAGTATTACATTGGAATTATGTCCTATAGCAAAATAAGGGAAAAGGATGAAATGAGGTCCAGAAAAATGGGCTGAAACACAAGGGACCAGCAAAAGGAATTTCAGGAGAGCAGCAGGTTAAGTATCAACTACTTGAGACTGGAGCAAGTTGATGGAAACATATTTTTAAAAAGGAAATTAAAGCTCACCTAAAGTGTTTAAACCATTAAGAGTTGTATCACTCCAGCAGAGAATTTGGTCATAGAGACTTTTGTACATAGAAAATTAAGCAAACCCCCAAATGAGGTACTTATAAACTTCAGGGAAAACAAAAAGTTGAACCAGAAAGAAAATCTAAACTATGTACAATATTTCTGAGTTGTGGGTAATATTTATGTAATAATGATGTAAAAGTAAATATAAGTTTAGCCCAGATTTATGATATATCTATACTGAAAGGATGATCAAAGAGAACTGCATGGGTCTGCATGCGGTGAATGTGGAAAAAGAGCTAAATCTTCCTCTTACCTAGCAGGAAACTGAGAATAATTCCTGAAATTAGAAAATGAAGAAGCAGTAAAGAAGCATATAATTTAGAAACATAAAATTAAATAAATTAAATTATTAGAAGAAACCATTTAAAAAGTTGAGCACAGTTACCTTTGCAAACCAGGTATGGGAGGGGAGGAAAGATAGAGAAAAGCTTTTTTTTTTTTGCTAATAATCCTTTTTGTCATAGTGGAACTTTTTAAACTATGCATATGTATCATTTTGCTAAAAAGTAAAATAAATAGTCAAAAGACATGAACTAGAAAAGCAAAAGAAATTTGCAAGATTAATAAGCATATGAAAAGATGCAATACATCAATAAATAATCAGGTATTCAAATATAAACAAGAAAATATTTTTCACCTATTATATTGGCAACAATTTACAAAATTTATAATATCAAGAGTTAGTAAAATGCAGAAAAATGAGCACTCTTACAAAATGCTGGTAGAAGTATATAAATTAGCCTACTTCTTCTGAAGGAAAAATGGCAATTCATATCAAAATTTAAAACATGACTCTGATCCAGCAAATCTGTTTCTAAGGAAATCATGAGAAAACTTTTCAAAAATATGAATAGAAAGACATTTATTAAAGCACAGCTTATAATAGTGAATCTGGGAAACAAGCTAAATATTCATTCCATAGAGCATTTTTAAAACTAAGTAGAACATTTGTAAAACAGAAACTGTGCACAATTAAAATGATATGTAGATTCACATTTATTGTCATGGAAAAATCTTGGCAATATCCTAAATTTTAGGAAAATGCAGGTAGTAATCAGGTAATACCTCAATATTTAAATTTATAATTATTTTAGTTTTTAGAAGGCCCCTTTCTCCTCCATTATATTTTCTTCTGAAAGTTTCCTTTCTAACTATTCTGTTTATTCTATTGGAATAACTTTAGAATTATTTTTTGTCATGGTCCTAAGCTATAATGTATGACTCCATCTACCTTTCTACCTACCAACCTATCTATTTACTAGTGGGATTACGTCTGAGGAGTGAGACAAACAAGAGATATTTGTTTCCTGTTTTCTAACTTCTTCAATTACCTTAATTTTTCTTCTTACAATGATAAAAATTATTTTTGGAATCCTCTCCAAAAATTATTTTCACTTAAATAAAACAAAACACAATGGGTATTTGAAGATGGAGGCCTCCTGCTCCCTGGTTTCAAACTATATAGCAAAGCTATAGTAGTCAAAACAGCATGGTATTGGCATAAAGACAGACACAAAGATCAATGGAATGATAAGTCCAGATACAAACCCACACAAATATGGATGTAACTTACAATGAAGGAGGCAAGAATATATGGGAAAAGACAGTCTCTTTAATAGTATTGGGAGAACTGGACAGCCACATACAAAAGAATGAAAACTGATCACCATCTTACACCATATACCAAAATGAACCCAGAATGGATTAAAGACTAGAATGTAAGACCTGAAACCATGAAACTCCTGGAAGAAAACATAGGGGGTAAGTTCCTTGACATCAGTCTTGGCAATGAATTTTTGGATCTGACTCCAAAAACAAAGACAACAAAAAAGCAAAAATAAATAAGTGGGACTCGTCAAACTAAAAGGCTTTAACACAGCAAAGGAAATTATCAATAAAATGAAAAGGCAACCTAGTGAATGGGGGAAGATATTTGCAAATGATTATATCTGTGAAGGAGTTAATATCCAAAAATATATGAAGAATTCATACAACTCCATAGGAAAAAAAAACAAACAAACAAAAATTCAGATAAAAAATGGCTAGAAAATCTGAATAGACACTTTTTTCCCAAGGAAAACACACAGATGGTCAACAGGTACATGAAAAGATGGTCCACATCACTCATCATTAGGGAAATGCAAATCAAACCCAAGGAGATACCACCTTATACCTGTTAGAATGGCTATTATAAAAAAGATAGGAAATAACAAGTGCTGGCAAAGATGTGGAGAAACAGAAATCCTTGTGCACTGTTGGTGGGAATGTAAATTGGTGTAGCCACTATGAAAAGCAGTGTGGGATTCTTTAAATATTAAAAATATAACTACTATATGATCCAGTGATTCCACTTTTAAAAATTCATCTGAAGAAAACAAAAACATAAATTCAAAAAGGTATATGTAACCCAAGGTTCACTGCAATATTATTTACAATAGCCAAGATATGGAAACATACTAAGTGTCCATTGATGGACGAATGGATAAAGAAGATGAGGTCCATACATACAATGGACTACTACTCAGCCATAAAAAGGAACAAAATCTTGCCATTTGTAACAACATGATGGATCTTGAGGGCTTTTTGTTAAGTGAAATAAGTCAAAGACAGGAAGACAAATATGATTTCATTCATACGTGGAATCTAAAAACCAAAAAACAAAACAAAACAAAACTCATAGATACAGAGAACAGATTGGGGAGGGGAGAAGGGGATGAATGAAAGGAATGAAAGGGATCAAGAGGCATGAAGTTCCAGTTATAAAATAAGCCACAGGGATGTAATAAGCCATAGCATGGTGACCCTAGTCAACAACACTGCAGTGCATATTTCAAAGTCGCTAAGAGAGTAAGTCTTCAAAGTTCTCATCACAAGGAAAACAAAATTTGCTACTATGTGTGGTGATGAATAGTGGGTAATTAGATTTACTTCAGATAAGTGATCTTTTTGCAGTGTATACGAATACTGAACCATTATACTGTATACCTGAAACTTTCATAATGTCATAAGTCAATTATATCTCAATTTGCATAAAGACATTTAGAGTACAATAGAGAAAATTTAGAAAAATGTTTCTAAAAATATTATCTCTTTAATATAAAAGACACTTATGGTGCACTTGGGTGGCTTCATCAGTTAAGCATCCAACTCTTGATCTCAGCTCAGGCCTGATCTCAGTGTTGTGAGTTTGAGCCCTGTGTGTTGGGCTCCATGCTGCGTATGGAGACTACTAATAAATAAGTAAGTAAGTAAATAAATAAATAAATAAGCAAATAAATAGCTAGCTTTCATTAAAAAAAGACATTCATACTATGTGTAACTTGGGAAATATATATTATATCCTTAGCACTTCCTCATGTCTTCAGTATTTGTTTAAAACATAATTTAATGCCTATAAATTACTCCATTATATGCAGTTGTTTTAACCATCCCCTTATTCTCAATATTTAGATTATTTTTTAAACTATAAATATTTCTTAGGGATATAAAACTCTTCACAGCGGATATTCTTCAAAATACATTTTACAAGTGGAATTATTGGGACCAGGGTATAAAATATTTTAGGCATTGTAATATTTCTAGCCAAATGGGTTTTCAAGAAGTTTATACCTATTTATACTCTGAACAGTGTCAGATGAATGTCTATCTGATGACATCTTTGCTAGCATAGGTTATTTTTAAAACCTTTGCTAATTGGTAAGTTAAAATTAATTAATTTTTTGGCCTTTTTGGTTTGCCAGTAGAGATGAATTTGTTTTCATATTTTTATTGTCATCTGTATTTCCTCTACTCTTTTCTATATACTGAGTAACTTTGGATTACATCATGGATACCATGAATGTCATATGGTAGAGACTCTAGATTCTCTTGTATTTTCCAAAGAGAGTTGGCTTCTTTAAGCAGGCAATTAATGTGGCCTCAAATTGCAACTGTGTTCTTGGGCTGTAACTTAAATCACAGTTCAATTATTTAGCCCTAACTAGTTGGCTTAGATCTGTTTTGTGTATGCACAGTTCTAAAGTCAACCAGGTATCTGGGCAAAGTTATGCACAGAACTTAGGGCTTCCTTCCCCAGTTCTCTCCTTTCTAATATTCTAGCATCCATGGTTGCCTGAACTCTGTTTTACTGGTTATTCAAGGAAGATCAGTTCCAGCTGATATATCTGCATTTTAGCCAACCTGAATGACACAGACTAGGACCTGCTTTTTGGTTAAAAACCATACATAAAAACAGAGATGCACAAAAAAGGAAGAAAAATTGCCAAGGGCTATTCTCTTTTTCTACATATGAACTTTGTTTTAAAATGTGTCTGTGTTTGTTTACTCTAAAGCCTTTGGACTGTTACTTCTTAAATTTTTATCTTGGAATTTATAGTTGTTATCTGTAGGAAAGTAGTCTGATATTAGCTTACTTGGACATTACTGGAAGGAAAACCTCAGGACTACATACAGATCATTAATTTTCACTTCCACAAAGGTTTTTTTTTTCCTTCTTTTTTTAAAAAAAGTGTCTTTTAAGATGTGATAATTCCCAAGCACACTTCAAGAAAGCTAAGTTTCTCAAAATTGCAATCCTTCTCTTTAAACATATTTGGAGACTGTTTCCTATGAAAGTTGCTTCTGGTAACTAGAGCTGTCTAGTTAGATTCAAGCATACACAGAAAACTGCACCTGAGCTCCTACCGAACAAGATAACAATGGCACTGGGGGACTACAGTGCCCAGGAACCAATTAAGTCTGAGGTAGGAAAGGGATTTTCTTCAACTGGCTAATGGAGACCATAAGCAGAGGCTCTGACCACAGAGAATTCCATGCTGGCTTCTCACTTTCTTCTTGAATTTGAATAAGGATCAATGACAGGGAGGACTAATCTAATCTGACCCCTTAGATGGCTTTTCCATTTACGCTACTTCATGCTTCTCAATAATCACTCATCTATGATTCCCCAGCACAAGCTACTTTGTAGCTAACAGGTATTTAAGATTTCCATATTCCTTTTCACCTTAAAAGGATGTTAGAATTTAGGTTTTTTTACTCATCACTTTATTAGAAACCCATAGTCCAAAATGGGAAAGAACCACCTAGGATAACCTAGGAAAGGGGAAGGCTATAACCAGAATGCAGTTGACTCTCCTTAGAAGCTGACTCAGCTACACATTCAGTGTTTCTGAGATGCTGTGTTATATGGCATGTCCTCAACCTTCCTCAAGGATAGACTCTAAAGGGTTTTGAGTGGAAGAAAACAGTTTGTTCAGTGATGTGATCACAATCTCCTGAATTCAGCAGTATGACAGTGTGATCATTGCATTTAATGGTTGGCTGTTCTCCAAAATCAGATTGGCAAGTAAGGGCATGTGGTCTCTCTTGCAACTCTGCTCTCCTGGCCTCCCCATCTCCCTTACCATTCCCATTTCTGTGTCTCTGTGCTTTTGATCTGTGTGTATTTCGTAGGATTCAAGGGACTAGTCAAGATGCAAGTCAAACTGCAAAAAGATCTGGCAGGGCTAAAGCCGGTCGGATCTGAACGATAGACTTCCGTCCCTGGGAAACGTTCTGGTTTTTCATATGCAATCATTTCAATCATTTCCTTATTTTCTAAAAATACAAGAACACGTTTTTACTCATCAGCCTTCCTCAAGCATGCTACAGGAAATGGAACTGAGCAACTCAGTGAAGAAAAGTTTCTCCATGTTCAGAAATCCTTCCTGAAGACCTTGCTACCAGCTGGGTGGGACATCAAAGTCCTCAGCATGGAAAAGTCAGAGTAGATGTAGTTTCACATTTTAAGAGTTGGGGGGAAAAAAATTAATAAATAAATAAAAACCCCTGCCTGTCTTCAATAGCCTGTAAGATCTCTCTTGTCTCCAGGCAGGGGAGATTCCTCAGGTGTTACCCACTCTATCATAGCATTCCTCATCTCTTCTTTTATCTTGTGCCCTTCTCCTCTTTCCAAGATCATAAATCAACAGAGACAGGTCCTCATTCTTCTTTAAAAGAAAAGGGGGTTAAGTCTCGACTTCTCCCGTTCTGTAGCAAAGAGAACATCCTGATAAATTGAGCTACCTGCTTCTCAGGTGAAAACTAGAAAGTTTTCAAAGCCCAAGTGGGCAATCTGCAGCCAGGAACTTCTGCAGCCCCAGGACAAAGTCTTTTTCATGTTCCTCTACAGGAAGAAAGCCCATGTGGTAAAATGGAAGATTGGTTCAAGAGACTTCAGATTCCAGAGAGAGGTCAGAGTCAAATCCAAGACTGCGTGACAGTTGAAATTGTCCGTGATTTACTAATCGCTGATGGCAGTGACCAGGCCATCAGGAGCAAAGGCCAAAGGGAAGGCTTGATGCCCACTGCTGGCATTAGGTTTCTGTCTAAAGGAGAAGTCCGAAAACTGAAGAACATTTGGAACTAATTAGCAGGAGGAAGAAAACTCAAGGCTAAGAGGTGGGGGGTGGGGTCAGGACTGTACTGTTTCTTAAAATAAAGAAAATAGTTGGTTAACTTCACCAAAGGCTCCGCTTCTCCTTCTCTTTCTTGTCCTCAACATATACACAGCTGATTAAAGTACAGCCTCATCTTTCAGCTTCCTACAATATTAAGGATCTTATCTGCAGAATAAAACAGCTTACAAAAACGAAAGGAATTGGCAGATACCACTGTTTTCCTCAAGGATGCCTGGTCTGAACCTGGGGATATGGGAGGTGTCAAGGGAAGGGTTGAATTTGAGAGTCAGACAGGCATGAACTCAAATCTTCAATACCTACAAGCTATGTGACCCTGAGAAAGTTAGGAATCTCCACTGAACTTCTGTCTTCTCATCTGCTAGTCACTCAATTCCACTTCCTTCGCATGGCTGACATGGGGATGAAATGAGACAAAATACGAAAAGGCCTCCCACGGTGCTCAGCACCCAGCTGTGCTCAATAACTTTTCTTTCTGCCTTATAAAAAACATTACAACTACAATAAAAGTCTCTTTTTATCATTTCTGTCGTTCCTGAACTCAAGGCATACAACAAAGCCACAGTACTTAAAACAGTGCGGTACTGCTTCAAGAACAGGCAGTCAGATCAGTGGGATAGAACGGGAATCCAAAAGATTGTCTTATGCACAGGCAAAAATAAGATCGAGTTGAATTAAAGACCCACATTTAGGAAAATAATTCTACTTTTATTCCAAGATAATGAAGGACAATAACAAGATGTTGGAGTTGAGAAGAGTTTCTTAAAATCGGTTACACAGCAAAAATAAAAAAGAAAGAAATTTGGAAACAGACAAAGGTAAAAGACAGCTGACAATCTGGGAAGAAATTGTCACAGCTGTACAATATTCAGATGCAAAACAGACCAAGGATAAATATCTAAAGCTTTCAAATAATCCTTACATATCTATTAAAAAATGTCTAAAAGCCAATGATACAGTTTATGGGACACAAATAGGTAATTAAAGAAGATAAAACCAGAATTGCCCTATGAAAAATGACTCTGCCTCATTAGTAATCAGAAAATATAAATTAAAATAGCAATGAATTACCGTTATGCTGCCAGTTTGACAAAGATTAAAAAGTTTGATAATATCAAGTGCACACAAGCAAGGGCAGGTCTAGGGATGGTGGGGAGAATAAAATTAAACATACCTGCTCATGACCTTGAAATTAGTACAATCAATCTGAAGGGTATCTATTAAATTACCCCACAATATCTTTCTACATATCTGTTCTGGATAAAGACTTGCACATACACACAGAAGATGTAATGTTGTTTGTAATATGAAAAAAATTTAATCTTTATCCACAGAGAAACAAATGAAAACAATTCCATGAACACAAAGAATTACTATAAAATGTTCAAAGGAATCAAGCAGATTTCCACATATTAACATGAATCATTCACAAAAAAACCCCAAGAAACCAGTATTTTATATTTCTCCCAATATGTAGATATGTATGAAAAATATAAAGAATTTTGGAAACTCTTTCATTAGACAAATTCAACAGAGTATGTACTATTTTATGGGAGGACATCAATATAGACACAGGAGTTTTCAGGAGACCATAGTTTCTTCTATGATGGTCTAAAAGTTTTGAGTTACAACTGATTAATTGCTTGCATAAATTTAAAAACCAATACATAAAAATACTTTGAAAAGATACAAATATCCCAAAAACATTGACAGTGATCCATTTTGAGGAAGCAAGGAGAGAGTATGGATGATTATTGGTTCTTCCTTGACCCTCCATCCCTTATACCTTAAAAAAAATTTCCCCAAGAGGAAAATGATCACCATCATTTATGAATATCATTACCCAATGATACTCAAAAAAATCCCTGATAATGGCACTAGATACCAAGCTAAACTGGTTTAGCAAAAACTATTCTTGTTTTGCAAATACAATCTCATTTAACTCTTGTGCTAACTCTGTGAAGTAGGTAGATACCTACTATTGATAGATAAGGAGATTGAGGCTCCAAAAAGCTAGGCAATTTGCCCAAGCTCATGCAACTGCAAAGTCACAGAGCCAATAGTCCATCATATGTCTCTGACTACAAAAGATAATACTTCTCTCACCATATTAAAGCTACCTTAATACAAGAGCTACATGTTTTCTTTTTTCTTTTATTTCTTTTCTTTTGCAAATTATAAAGTTGCTTCACTACAAAATGAATTTGAAATCTAGGGAAGAGATGAATAAAAAGTTCTACAAATATATAAACATTTTAAAGACATTTAGGCATTTAAATATAGGAGTTAGACTAACCTATTTAGGAGAAGAATATTACTGACCCCCAATAAGGCTAGTGTGTAGAAAAGCCATTTGCACAAAAAGGAAGTATTCTTAGCTCAAACACAATATTATTACACAGTGTGATAAAGCAGCATGGGAGTCCACAGAACCAACAGTTAGCTAGAACTGTACTATTAGGATTTCAACTTAAACTAGCCCAAGACAATGAGAATTTATTGCCTTACATAACTAGTTTCAGGCACATCTGCATCCAGGGGTTTCAAAGATGTTACTAAATCTCAATCTCTCTTTCTCTCTCCTTTTCTCTGTGTTGTCTCTATTTTTAAATATGCTGTAGGCAAGTGGTAAATATATATAACTTTCAAGCTCTCAAGTTTCCATGAATATACTTCTTCCAATCTCAAGAAAAAAAAAAAAAAAAGACCCTCTTTCCCTCAACATGAATCTCTGAGAAATAAGTTGGCCATACCACTCTCTATCTAGTCCTGAAACTTTATTACCTCCCTTTAGTCTCAGGAATGATGGATTCAGCCCTACTCAAACCAAAGACATTGAATTGGATTATGGTAGAATGGGTAAAGAGAGATTAACCAAACCAAAGAATTCTGGCCAAACACAAAATGTATGAATACAATACAGTCACAGCTTTGACGGTATGGCTGAACAGCCAGCAAGTTAACATACGGAACATACAGAAGAGGGGAGACATTCACAACAGCTACCTCATAGGGTTCCCCTGAGGATAAACAATAGTTGGAGAGAAAAATGTACCTAACACAGTGTCTGGCAGTTAGAAAGTGTCTTCTAAATTTTTTCCTAATTGATTAATCAAAAGTAGGTACTTCTAGGGGCGCCTGGGTGGCTCAGTAGGTTAAGCCTCTGCCTTCAGTTCAGGTCATGATCTCAGGGTCCTGGGATCGAGCCCCACATCGGGCTCTCTGCTCAGCAGGGAGCCTGCTTCCTGCTCTCTCTCTGCCTGCCTCTCTGCCTACTTGTGATCTCTCTGTCAAATAAATAAATAAAATCTTAAAAAAAAAAAAAGTAGGTACTTCTGAGTTATTTCTGTCACCTCATCCTAGAGACTTTATCAGTGAGCAAGTCTAATGGAATAATACAGCAATTCTACTGAATGTGAAATAGATTTGGGACCCCATTTCCTTTGTATGTCCTTTGTAAGTCTACTGAAAGCAGGGGACTGTGTGACCTGGGAGTCTTACCAATCACAATAACAAAAACCATAGTAACTAATGTTTATTGCATGCCAACCACGTGCCACGTAGCCTGCTAAATATATAACATGCATTTTCTTACGTAATCTTCACTATAACTAATGAAGTAAGTATTATCATCACTTCCATTTTACAGATGAAGAAACAGATGCAGCGAGGCCAAGTAATTTGCCCAAGGTCAAGAGAGTGACAAGGCTTGGACTCCCACGTGGTTGTGTTTGACTCGAGAGCTTGAGCTCTTAACCACGCATTGTTCTGTCTCACACAGCCCTGTGCGGCCTCATAATACCCCGAGGAGAAGACTCAACATGAAACAGCATTTGGCTGCATTCCAATCAGTCAACACATTCATCACTAGATGCACAAAGAGAGCAGGTAGGTTGGATTCCCTGTGAACAAAACAATTCAGGCATATACATGCACTGACCTCTAACTCAATTTGGAGATTTAGAATCTCCATCTTGAAGACTTTCCTAACATCTCTGCTGTTGTATTTAATGGGACCTTTTGTTGATTTGGTCAAGAGGGATCAAAGAGAATTTATCTTTTTAGTTTCCTTTTCTTTCATTTAAAAAATTATTAACCATAATGGTTCTGGAGCTATTTCTTGTTGGCAAAATTATGGAGCTGTGTACTGATTCAGAGATGTGTTGGGACGCTGGGCACAGATGGCTTTAATTATTTGGGCAGCCATTGACAGATGTGATGGTCTAGGTTTCTGCTGTCTTGGACAGGTGTAAGCTATAGGATTTACCCAGAGGGAGTTGTGGAGAGCCAGAATTGGATAGAGCCCTGTGATGGCCCTTTATTTTGTCTTAATCCACCCCTAGGTACATAGTTATCATATTTCTTTGCCTCAAGGCATGGTCAAGTCAGTCAAAACCATCAAACCAAGTTTGTGTGCAGAAAAGAAACTCTCAAAGAGAGAAATACACTGTTAGCAATTTGTCCCAAACTCTGCTCAATATTTTTACTCAGAAACCTTTCTTTTCATTAATCAAGCTTCATAATCAAAAGGATATATGTATATAACCTTCCTTCCAGATCAAAACAACCATGTTTACTTCTCTGATTAGTCCACACAAATAATTTCAAAGACCTGAATGTCAGCCTGTGAAAACCTTCATGATTTTGTGTAATGAATTTATTGATTAAGTTATGAAGAGCAGGAAGATAAAGCAGACATATTCTCCACTCTTAAGAAGCTACTGAGCATTTAGGAGGGGCTTCTGACCTTTGAGCTAATAAGAATAAGAGACCCAGCACTTACTATGTCAAGACACTGTTCTAGGCTCTGGAGATGCAGTAGTGACCAAAATAGCCCCTTTCCCCATGGAGCTTCCATTCTAACTGGGTATATGGACTATTTCTTTCTCTCTCCATATATGTATATACATATATACACATATTGTGTGTGTACACGTATACATGTATTACATGGGGTAGATTGTGGTATACAAATTTTTACATCAGATTATATCTAAGGAATTGTGTCTAGCTGTGTATGTGAATTCAGCAGGAACTCTGTAGAGGAAAAACTATTTAAGCAGGGCTGAATATAAGAGAGAAATCACCAGGTGGAAAAGTAGAAGAAAGTATTCTAGGTCCTCCTAACTCTTTGTTTGAAAAAGCAGAGTTCTAACTTAGTACCTATGATTAGGGGCTGAATTGTATCTCCCTAAATTCATACATGGAAAGCCCAACCCCAAGTACCTCAGAATGTAAGTATATTTGGAAATAAGATCTTTAAAGAAGTAATTGAATTAAAATGAGACCATTGGGGAGGGACCTAATTCAATAGGACTGGCGTCCTTAGAAGAAGAAGAGATGTCCTGGATACTTGGCACAGCAGAAAGGCCATGTGAGGACACGGTGACAATGGGGCCATCTGCAAGTCAGAGAGAGCCCTCCGGAGAAACCATCAAACTTGCCAGCGTCCTGCATCTCAGACTGCCAGCCTCCAGAACTGTAAGAAAATAAGTAAATAAATCTGTTGCTCAAGCCACTCAGTCTGTGTCATTTTGTTACAGCAACCCCACCAAACTAATACAGCAGTTTGAAAGAACACAGAACACTTTCAAAGAGTATCTACGGAATTAAAATGTCCGTGAGTTCACAGCTGACCTGTACTGAACATTTAACATGTGTGACAATCTAATTTAATCCAGCAACACTATGATGTAGATATTATGATTCCTATTTTACCTATGAGGAAACTGGGACTTGGGATGGTTCACTAAGGGACCCAGCATCCCATGGCTGGTAAAAGTAAGCATGTATTTGAACCCAGACGGTGTGATCTAACGGCACTGAGCTCCAGCACTCTGAGGAGATGAAGGACACGGTGAAGGAGAAGAAAGACCAGCTCATGGAGGGTCTTGGTTATAGCTACAGAAGCTGAAGGTTGAGGGAACCAAAACTGCACATCAGTACCCAGAAAACCTGTTATGCAATTACCTGTATTTACTCAGACCTACTCTAAAGATAACCACAATCCATGCATACAACTCATTACCCTGTACCTCATGTAGGTACGGCCCTCCCAACCACTAATCTTCCCCCCTTGTATAACACACACACACAGACACACACACACACACACACACACATTTGCACACTCCCACTCGCCCCAAACTCCTCAGACAATACAACTTTTTAAGAAGTCCTTTGAAGAATGCCTTAAAGGATTTGAATCAATAATCTCCTCAGATCCAAAACTGGAGCTCCCCAGTTTGCTTTTTAATGATATCTCCCAGCTCGGCAATCACAAGCAATTCTCACTGTTCGCTCCTAGCTAGTCTACTCCATTCTTCCCTTGGCCCACAGAGCATGTGGGGTTTTTTTTTGGGGGGGGGGCGTTAAATAAAGAAACAGACATGGAATTAAGTCTCGGTGTCCCATGTGCTTCATTATCCTGGCTTGTTGGGAATGTGTTCAACATACAGTGTGAGTTTTCATAAGTAGCAGAAAAGGATCAAAGGAACCTACTTTACCAAAGGTTTTTCTTTTCTCTCTCTCTCTCTCTCTCTCTCTTTTTTTTTTTTTTTTAAGTAAGGTTTGGGCGATTCAAATCACACTAGGTAGTTGAGCTGATAAGATATGGGAAGAGAGGTCTCCGGCGGTAGTTTTTATTTCAAGAAAAGAAAACTTTTTAAGTCATAAATGTTCTTAGGTGCCTTTGATTTTTTTTTTTTTTCAGTTGAATTGCAAACCTGGAATTAGAAGACGTTTTGAAAAAATATGCTTGATGTTAACCCTAGGTAGTTATATAAATAGAGTGAATTGAATGAAGTTATACAGCCCAAAGATTATACTTTGCTATGCTGCTGAGATTTTTACATACCAAAAACTTTAAAACTTTAAATGGACTACTTAAACTTACACACACGCACGCATATGCATATCTCCTTAATAATAACATTTTCATTTTGCTCTTGTGTAAAACTGTGCAGTGTTTGTTCCTATGTGTAGTAAGCAAGAATTCTTGGACTGGGAGGATTTGAATAAATCACCCTGACATGAGATATAATGTTACTTTCGTATGGGGAAACAAACTTGCTTATTTGATCCGATCTTTGCAATACAGAGGGATCTTGTTTCTCAACTTTTGGGTGTCTCTAAGCTATTTGGGTATCCAAAGATAAGACTGAAATCCATAAGATTTCAGACTGACCCAAGAGCACTCATTTGTAATCATGATTCCTAAGAATCTGGTTTATACAGGACTCTGAGACATTTTCCTCAGTAATACTTTTAAAAAAATTTTTCAAAATCCAGTTTTGCTGAATAAAAATCTGTTTCTTCTGTTCTTTAACTTTGCAGCTACTACTGTGGTGCCATTACTATATGTCTATTCTTATGTTAACATCATACTGTCTTAATTGCTGTAGTTTTAGAAGAAATCTTTGAAATCAGCTAGTGTAAACCGTGTAACTTCTTTCAAATTGCTTTGGCTATTCTGTTTTCTGCACTTCCGTGTAAATTTTAAACCAATCATAGTACTAATTTATTTTTTTAAAGGATTTTGATTGGGATTTACTGACTCTATTGACCGACTTTGAGAAGTTTACATAATAATAATGTTGAATCTTCTGATACCAAGATGGTATATCTTGCCTTGATTCCATTATTTAATTGATCGCAGCAATGTTTTGTAGGTCTCAGTATATAGATCTTTCTTTTTTTAAAGACTTATTTTGGAGAGAGAATGCAAGCACAAGCAGGGGGAGGGGTGGAGGGAGAGACTTTTTGAGCAGACTTCCCACTGAGCACAGAGCCTGAGGATACAGGGTTCCATCCCATGACCCATGAGATCATGACCTGAGCTAAAACCAAGAGTTTTGACTGTGTGAGCCACCCTGGTGCCCCTCCACATATAGATCTTGAACACATTTGTTAATTTATCCTTAAGTATTTCATATATAAAATCTACTTTAATTGTTATATAATATTCCACTGAGCTAAAGGGCTATTATTACCCTGGCATTCTACCTAATGTTTACTAAATGGGCTGTTTACAGTTTTTATTCTAATATAAATAACACGCGACAAGCATTTGTGCATAAATCACTTTTTTATTCAAAATTAGTTTCTTCATATAAATTTCCAGGAGAGAAGTCACTGGGTCAAAGGCCATGAAAATTTTTCAGGTGCTTGATATATATTGAGTAACTTTTTTCCTTAAAGATGAATTATAAACATCTTTTTTGGATATTTCACACTTTTCTCTTCTGTGGCCTAGGCAAACAGTCATTACTATATAATCTCCAAGAAAGACAGAGAAAGGGGAAAATATTTTTAAATCCTTTGTGAAGAGAAATAGAACACATGAATTTTTCTAACACCCTGCTCTACAGCTGAATATGAGATCAAGCCAAGCTATTGAAGATGATGCCTTGATTTTAGATGGATTATTTCTAGTATGTAACTCTTCCTGGGCCTCATCTATAGAGTAAGATTGTTAGATGTATCTGTGCTTTTCGAATACTGCTCTGAAAAACCTCAGAGTTTTGGAGGGGGAAGTTCTGCGATGAGCATCTGAGCTGACCAGCTCTGGGCTTCCTTGCATCTCTCCATGTAGAGAAACTTCCTTTGTCAGTTTTGCATAATGTGATTCTTTCTCACATTTGTTTTAAAAATAGGAATCCACTAATAAAAACAACTGGGAAAATCACTAAACAAGATGGACTCTAAGGTATTTTTCAGTGAAGCATTTTATTTGAAGCTACACCATCTTCTAGCAGACTTGTCTGCGTATGAAGCCCTGGGGAAGCTCAGATTCCATGATGCCAAACATGTCACAAAATGCCCCTGAGTGTACCTTCAGTTCATGGCACACAACTAGCTCTGGACCAAACTCAGAAGAGACTGGAATCAAAATTCAGATTCAAATGGAAATTTCTGGGAAAGGGCAGGTGCCTCAACTGCATTCTAATGTATATTCTCTTATCAAATTCTCAAGAGATCTATGTGATCCCCACCACTTTGAAAATGAGAAAAGGAGGGCTGAGTTTAGTAAGGGATAGAGTTGAGACTTGAACACAGGCCCCCGATCCTTTGGTCACACCCCACAGTAGCCAAGAGTGTGGTTTGAGATTGGGCACCAGACATACAGTATTAAATAGGTCAAGGAGTAAGAACAGCTGAGAAGCTCAGAGATTCACAGGAAGAACCCAGGACTAGAACATGCTCTTGTGTCTCCTTACTCCAAGAAAATCAAAACCAAAACAGACCATTTGAAATCCAGCCCTGATCTTTATTGGCCTGGGATCTTGATCTTGAACAATTCCTTAACTTCTCTGTTTCCTTGTACATAAAATGAGAGCAGTGTACTTCATAGAGTATCTGAGAGAATTAAATGAGATGATAAATAGGAAAATGCCCAGCTCAACATCCACACATAGAGGGTGCTCATACCCAAAGCACCACACAGACCACAGACACAGCTTCAGCAGCTTCAAACCAGGCCCTCAACAGGCAGAGGAGAAGAGAAAAGAATGAGGACCAGGAAAATCAGATTATTACTGTTTCTAGGCAACGACAGAAAAGGAATAATACAAGGGGCATTTCTCGTTAAGAGTACTACACTGGCTACCTCACAAGAAGACTCTATGGACTCTGAAAAACAACCTGAGGGTTTTGAAGGGGTGGGGGGTGGGAGGTTGGGGGAGCCAGGTGGTGGGTATTGTGGAGGGCACAGATTGCATGGAGCACTGGGTGTGGTGCATAAACAATGAATTCTGTTACACTGAAAAGAAATAAATAATAATAATAATAATAAAAAGACTCCCTTGTCCAGTTTTAAAAGTAGGATACAAGCATTAACTACCATAAAGAACCTTTTAATAATTCAAAATTATTCCAAATTCTTCCCAACACTTCTCCTCTTTCTCTTCTTTCCTCCCTCCCTCCACCAATTCTCGAAGTACCCAGGGAGGGAGATAAGAGATGTTTTCATTCCAGTGCTATAAATGATCAAACTGAGGTTCAGAGGAAGCTGAGAAAAGGAAGCACAGTCATCCACTTTAAAATCAAAGCCCCTTGGGCTGTAACCTCCTTGAGGCCAGTGTCTATACCTTGTTTTCTTATATATCTTCCAAAAGGTTCCCAAAAATAAGTGTTGAGTGAAGTGCATTAGTCTGAGGTCTGCTCAGTCAGGAGGCTCCGTCGTGTTGTGCAGAAGCAAAATCTCAGATTAAATTTCAAGGTCACAGACGCTATGGAAAGCTTCTTCAGTTGATAAATTTTCATTTAGGAAATTTATTTTAAATGTCTTGGTACATTGTCATGTTCCACTGCTAATCCATTCTTTCTTTTCTTTCTAATTTTTGAATAATGCATGCACTTTTTTTTTTTTTTTTTGAGAAATAACATGGGGAAAAGAAACACTGAGGATAAATTTTCATTTTGGGGGGAAAAAAAAAAAACCAAAACCTTGATGTTAGCTCATCCTCCTGACTGGCTTTAAGTTGCAAGTACAATTAATTGACCTTGGACTTGACATGTTTTAAAGCCACAATGAGTGAAATTTTACTGGGGGCATATTTATCTTAAGTTGAAATGCAACTTGCTATCTCAGAATATTATCTCAGGCTGGTATTATCGCTGACTGAAGGCAGGAAGTGTTGTCCTGCCTATTAAAAATATACTTCACTTGGACCTAAAATAAAAAATATGTCAAATGCAAAGAGACCCACACTTGAACCTTGACTTCCCAGATTTACAATGTTCCATTAGGAATATCATGAAAACTGCTCTGGGTCTCCAAATAAAATAACTATTTTTCCTCCTTCCCCAGCTTGTAAAAATTAAGATAATGCAGCAGTGTTGATTTCCTTAAAAGACAGGGTCTGCTAGGTAAATGTTGAGACTCCCCTGGATTCTTAGTAACACCGGTTGTCACTATGAAAGTCATAAAAATAGGACAGAGAAGACATGTTTGCTTCCGACAATTTGAGGATTGGATTTTCCAACCACCTTTGAACCTTTTGATGTTCAGATTCCTCCCTGGCAGGCATTCCAAAGCCTTGCAGGGCTCCTGAAATCCGAGAAGTCTCCTCACCAGAGACATGTTGAGCTGAGCTGAAGGCTCGCACATGTGGCCGCAGCCTGGCTCCCAGAACCAAAAGGGGAGAAGACGAGTCAATTATTTGGATGGTGCTTCCAGCTCTGCCCATCCTGAGATCCCCCTCTATTAAAGGCCCCCTTCCTTTTGTTTTTTGGGGAAGGGGTCTGGCAGCCAAGAGGGCCCCCTCACCTCTAGCACTTTCTGATGGAGTATATGTCTTCCCACCCCCTGCCCTACCTTGGGGGAGGCACTCACAGCCTTTCTTTGACTGTGTCACTCACAGCTGGAGGAGGGTCCAGCCTGAAGATAAATCTCTCACAGCTTGCTCATTCTTCTCCAGGAGGCTGTGAGGAGAATGATCAATGCTGTGCTTCAAGGCTAGCTTGCTCAGTGAACCACAGAGAAAGAGAGATTACAAAGAGCCCATTTAAATACCTAAGGCCCCTCAGCTCCCTTCCTCCTCAGGCATAGACTTGCTCTTAAAATTTCAATGAATTTATCTACAAATGGTGGCCTCAAGGAGATGGCTGGCAAAGCCAAAAATATAACCTAAGGAGATGACCCGGGCAGCTTCCTGAAAATAAAGCCTTGTATGTATTTCCAAGAGGGTGCCTCTCCACCCTCCTTGCCTGAGCCGCCAGTTGTTGTATCCGATGGAAAGCAAGCCCCGGGACAAGCGAGACTGAGAGATTAGAGGGACATTACTGGGACACTGACAGGTGCAAGACGACAAAAATTCATTTGCCAAGATGCTGAGCTGCTGCTGCAGGCCCCCGGCTGGCCACAGTTCTCTCTCTCTCCAAGAACCCAAAAGTATTTCTGGGGTGGTGGGTCATTTTACACAAGCCAGAAGTCTTGTTGGGTTTTGTGTTGTGCCCTGCATTCACCGTGCATTCCAGGAGTTAGCCTGTCTCTAAGGCAACTGGTCACTAATCTGGACTGCCTTTTCTCTCTCTTTAATAGACCATCTGGGAGTAAGGGTGCGAATTGTCTCCTCTCCCTGCTCGCAGCCTGGTGCCTCCATCCTGCCACGGACGACTTCCAGCAGATTCTATCACTACACACCCTGTCCATAATACTTGGCACATGCCTTTTAATTGGTTCCCCGGCTACCAGATTCGTCCTCTTCTATGTATGTTCTTTCCATCCCAGTGTCAGAGTGATCATTTCAAGCTCAGACTTAACCATGTTACTGTCCTGCCTGAAAACACTCAATGGCTCTCAGTCAGCTAAAGGATGAACCTAATTCTTTGGCAGGTGCCGTACAGGGCCTGCTGTGTCATCCTGGGTCCTGGCGTGGTATAGACATGGAGTCCCAGGCAACCTGAGACAGACACGTGAAACCATCACTTATTCCCTCAATCAAACTTAGCCGAAACGAGTGAAACTGTGAAGTTTCTCTGAAGTAATCTTGCTTGAGACCTAACAGGACATTTTGAGAACAACTAAGGGCCAATTGTGCCTTCAGGAAGAAATGTTTTTAAACAATCCTCTTTTGGTTCAAGCCAATTGTTAGCCTTCCCAGAACTAGTAACTAGAGCAATTAAGCATGAAAATCTAACCTCTTTATCATGAATCAAAATACTTTAGTTTAAATAGAAAACAAAAAACAAAGAAAATGAAACACTTAAGCTTGAGAATTCCCACATATCCGAGATAAAGAAATAATTTGAAAATCTCAAAAAACATCCATGATCCCAGTGTATGATATGGTTTCAGGACAAGGAAAGATACCTACAATTTAAAAGTTTCTACTGTGCACCAAACACTGTGAGAGCTTTATAAATATATAACATGGGTCTCAGCATGACCCTAAATGTGCATTCAGACATGTCCAGATATATCTGACAAATATGGGGCAGGCCAGCCAGATGGCTTTTTGCACAAGGGATGAGGAGTTCCCCACAGAGGCCACAGGAAGGAAGGAGCAAGCCGGATGGAGGGCACTATCATTCTGGGTGTGGTGGCCGTGGGATTTATCTCCAAGCACAGCCCGCACGGGATTCATTATATCTGAGTCCTCTGGAATGAGGAGGCTAAACCGGACCCGTAACAACTGCCTTCATAAAGGTCTGTGACACATCGAGTCTCACACAGTCCTGCAAGGGGACCCCTGTAAGAGAATGTGATGCCAAGCCGGGAGAGGGGCCTTCTCTATCTGCCCTAGATGGTCTCATAGGCTCCAGGCCCTATTGGGTTCTGGGAGTTGTTTTCCTGTCACTAGTGGCCCCGAGCAAATGCCCTGCTAGAGACAGGGCAGCAAATCTGGCACTAGAAAGTATTCTTGGAAACTGCTATAAACACCAGTAAAGTAACTACATGGAGATGAGGTCATGGGCACACAAGAGCCCCAACACTTCAGAACCGGCATTAGGCCCGTTAATATTTATCCGATCAGCCAACAATTATGTGTCTGGCACCTACTCTACACTAATAACTCTGTTACATGCTGAGCTGTGTTGTGAGCAATAATCCTTGATCTTAAGAGGCTAGTCTCCAGCCCTCCAAAGGCTGACAGAGCTGGAAGAACACCATCTAATCAAACATTACCTCACTTTATCATCACAGTAACTCCACGGGGGAGGTTTTCAGCCTGCCCTTTAAAAGAAGGGAAACTGAAGTCCAGAGAGGTTAAGTAACTTGCCCAAGGTCACAGAGCTTGAAAGCAGGAAAGACAAGCAAAGCCTGTGAGATAAGACGACGGGGAACAACTAGCGACCAATGCAAGGCAGCACGGTTGCTTATTACAAATAAAACAAAAAGATGAAGAACAAACAAAAGAAGTTCTACAGACCTTTTTTTCTGTGACTCTTTGGTGGAGCTCAGTCACCAGCTCTTAACGCCCCAGGGAGAAAATAGCAGCTGTCAGAAGCTGCCCACTTTGCTTTGCCTCTAGCTCGCTCTCCAGCTTCTGCAATTTCTCCCCATGCCGACCTGAGCCTCAGGAGTAATCAAATCAGTAACTGATATTCAGAAAGTAGGTATAGGCTTAGCTGAAGTGGCTTTTGTATGTTAATTAAGTGTTTTATGGAACCTCTGAGATCTCAGATGACACTCGGTAAATATTCCTTACTGAGTCCATGGACTCTGTGAACGGGTTCTGTATAATAAAGCAATTTCAATGTCCTGACAGATGGGCCATAGAAATTGACTGTGTGGCTATGATTCCAACAGATTATATACAATGAAAAATCTGGACAATAAGTGCTTTCTCTGCTTGTTGCCTACGTACTGGTCACTTTCTAGAAGGGAAGAACTCAACTGTTTCCAGTTAGTATTACAGATAGAAGAGGGGTTCTGAGATGTTTCCAGTTCCTTTGTCCTGGCATTAAGTTAAAAAAAAAAAAAATCTTCCAGTTCTGCTTCCTGGTTCTTAAATGAACTATTCAACCCATGAAAAGCCATCCGTAAAACATTTATCAAAAGGATGGAAGCGATAAATCCTCCCTTCTCTTCCTGAATTCAGAGCCCTCTTTTTCTCTCTGATTTCTCTGTTGAGAGCCTGCTCTAGCTTCTGTTGCACCTCCAGTTCTTTAGGACCAGGAATGCAAATTCTTGAGATGAGTTCATGCACATAAACCCTCCACATGTGCAAGTGCACGCATGCGCTCGCTTCTGCTCACTCCCTCTCTCTCCAGGAATTCTCTAACCTTACAATGTGAGACAAGATGTTAGACAGCTAAATACCCATTAAGCAAAATATTTTTAAAACATCTACATAGAGATCTTTTTAATTTGCACAGAGCAAATTCTAGCCTTTTAATCTGTGAATTTTGCTAACCTTGGATAACTGGATTAGAGAATAAAACTTCAGTATTTCCTGAGCCCGTCACAAAGAGACAAATATATGATTCCACCTATATGAGATGCTTAGAGTCATCAAAATCAAAGGGACAGAAGGTAGAATGGTGGTTGCCTGGGACTGGGGACGGGTGGGGATTGGGAAGCTACTCTTTAATGGCAGAGTTTCAGTTTTACAAGATGAAAGAGTTATGAACACGGACAGTGGTGATGGTTGTGCAATATCATGAATGTATTTTAATACCATCGAACTGTACACTTAAAAATAGCTAAGATGATAAATTTTATGTTATATGTATTTTACCACAATTTTAAAAATTGGGGGGAAAAACCCGTAAGAGGAAATTAAAAACAAAACAGAAAATTTTTAATTTCCTTTTTTGCAGCTGGACCACCGTCAAGAGCCATCTTCTGCCTACACTGGCTGGTAGATGCTCAAATGATGAAAGGAATCTTACACAGCCCCACAATTAGATAAAGGCAAAATTGCCTATGGAAATGACCAAACCCTTAATTAGCTAATTGCAGGTGCAATTGGCCACTTGCACCATCAGATGAAGGGCAAGTGGTTAATTGAGCCCACAAGTGACCTACTCAATCAGAACTAACAAATGGCTCATCAGATGGAGTCCTAGCCAAAACGTGTCTGCAAACAATAGCATGGGCAAAACTGCACGGATCCGAGGCGGCAGTCGGGCTGCTATCTAAAATGTAACTCACAAAACACAAGATAATTAGGAAAATGATCAAAACAAGAAAAATTCCATAATGAGCCATGATCATGGGGGAAGTGAGGAAGATGGGTGATGTGGCGATTTGGGGAATCAAAGGCTAAAACAGCATCTGTTTCCGGTCATCTTTATTTCAAACTCTCAGGAAAACTTGTCATTTTCTCCTCCTGTATGTGTTTTTTCACAGAAGGTACAGGAGGGAGCGTGGCGTAAAATCCTGTACAGAACAGGGGCCTGGGAAAGGTAAGTGAGCGAGTGAAGCAGCCCTCTGTATCTGCTTACAGAGGGCTGAGAACACGAGGGCAGCCATTACAGGAAATTGTTAGTACTGAGAAGTTCCTGTTACGCGTTGCCCCAACACAGAACATTCTTATTTGACTATGTTGCTACCACGGGCAAGTTAACTAATAGGAAGCAGTACTGAAGGTTATGAGGATGTTGATGGCAGCAAAAATAATAGTTCATTTTCATCAGGGTAAGTCAGGCCTCTGCTGAGGTAGAAACCCCAAAACCTCAAAGGCCCCAAACAACAAAAGTGTATTTCTCACTCACACAAAATCCATTGTCGGTTGTTTCCCTTTCTCACCACTAAAGATCCTTCCATCCTGGGATTCAGCCATCTCAACAAAGTCCTCCACCTTCATCCCTCAAGAGGACAAGAAGACCCAAATGAACACTCCAACGAAATGGGACTCTTCGTGGCCTCAGCCTGGACATGTCACATGTCACATGTCACTCCTGTGCACACTTGATTGGCCGTAATTAGTCATGTGATCCTGCCTAACTGGGAGTGCAGGCTCCCATCTGCTAGAGGAGAGCTGAAACAGGGCTAGGTGAATCTGTGGCATTTTTATTGCCACACACTCCAAAAACAAAGAACATAAAATAATCTACTCATTTGGAAGTCTAGAATGTCTCTTCATGTAATGCTATTAAAGAAGTAATCAGAATGAAACATACAATGGTGACAGATGGTAGCTATACTTGCGGTGAGCATAGCATAACATACAGAGAAGTTGAATCACGACATTGTACACTTGAAACTGATGTAATATTGTGTGTCAGTTATATTCAAAAAACGGTTTTAAACATACAAATGATTCAGAAATGGAAAAAGAAAGACTTTCATAATAAAACATACAAGACAAAAAAATAATTTTTATGTTTTTGTTCAAAAAACACAAGCATGTAAGCCAAAGTGGTATTCATAAGGAAATCCAAAGACATAAAACTCTTTATAAGAGAAGAGATAGACTAAAAATAAATACCACAGACCTTCTCTTGATAATCTTGAAGATAAGAAATAACAAGTGTAGGCAAAGATGTAGAGAAAAGGGAACACTTGTGCACAGTTGGTGGTAAGGTAAATTGGTATGGCTACTATGGAAAACAACATGGAAATTCCTCAAAAAATTAAAAATAGAACTACCATATGATTTAGCAATTCTACTTCTGGGTATTTATCTGAAGAAAATAAAAATACTAATTCAAAAGATATATGCACCCCCATGTTCACTGCAGCATTATTTATAATGGCCAAGATATGGAAACAACTTAAGTGTCTATTGATGAATGAATGAATAAAGAAGATATGGTGTATATATACATATATATAGTATATATGTGTGTATATACTATACATACACAGTGGAATACTATTCAGCCATGAAAAGAAGGAAATCTTGTCATTTGTGACATGTGTAGACTTTGAGGGTAATAAGTCAACTGAAATAAGTCAGACAAAGAAAGACATACCAGATGATCTCACTTATATGTGGAATCTAAAACAAACAAATAAAAGCTTATAGATATAAAGAACACATTGGTCATCAGCAGAGGCACAATGTGGGGGGTAGAAAAAATGGATGAAGTAGATCAAAAGGTCCAAACTTCCACTTATAAAACAAATAAGTCCTGGGGATGTGATGGACAGCATGGTGACTATAGTTAACAATACTCTATGGCATATTTGAAAGTTGCTAATGGAGTAGATCTTTAAAGTCCTCATCACAAGAAAAAAACTTTTTATAACTATGTATGGGAACAGAGGTAAGCTAGACTTACTATGGTGATTATTTCGCAATCTGTACAAATATTGAATCATGTTGTACACTTGAAACTAATATATGTCAATTATACCTCAATAAAAAAAGAAAAAAACTTAAGCAACAAGAGATGTAATCTAGGAAGTACTGAAGATTGAAAGAAATAAAATATATTTTAAAACTAGTTCATATTAATAATTTTCAGTGTGTTCTTTGTAAAGATTTGGGGCCAGTAGGATTATAGCGAATAAAGAATGGATTCCTATGAACAATATTGTGAACAACAGAAGAGGCATAAACATAGATGTTGAAGCACTAGCAAATGTCATAATAGCCAGGTCACCTTGGCCAAATTATTTAATCTCTTAGTGTTGTCTGGTGACAGACAGTAGCTACACTCACAGTGTATGTGAGTGTATGTAGCATGGAAACCATAACGTGTAGATTTGTAGGATCACTATATTGTACACCTGAAACTAATGTAACATCATGTATAAACTGTATCTCAATAAAAACAAGTATTTATTCTCTCTGGGATTCCAGTTTTCCATCTATAGTGACTCAAGATTATTGTGAAGACCCAATCTATAGTAAGCTATTAATAAACACTTATTTGTTTTTAAAATTTTATTCCCAGTATAATTAACATACAGTATTATATTAGTTTCGGGTGTACAATATAGTGATTCCACACTTCGACACTTTACTCAGTGCTCATCATGAAACGCGTGCTCTTAATCCCCTTCACCTGTTTCATTTCATTCATTTTTTTTCCCCCACCACCTCCCCTCTGGTAACCATCAGCTTCTTCTCTATATTTAAGAGTTCAGTTGTTTGTCTCTTTTGTTTATTTTTTTGTTTCTTAAATTTCACATATGAGTGAAATCATATTCTATTTGTCTATTTTTGACTGACTTATTTCACTTAGCTTTATACCCTTTAGATCCATCCATTTTCTTGCAAATGGCAAGATTTCATTCTTTTTAATGGCTGACTGATTTTCCAAATGCTGTTATGATTCTTTATTGTTTTAATTAAAGATTTTATTTATTTATTTATTTATTGACAGAGAGAGATTATAAGTAGGCAGAGAGGCAGGCAGAGAGCGAGGGGGAAGCAGGCTCCCTGGTGACCAGAGAGCCCGATGCGGGACTCGATCCCAGGACCCTGAGATCATGACCTGAGCCGAAGGCAGAAGCTTAACTCACTGAGCCCCCTAGGCGTCCTTGTTATGATTCTTAAAATGGGAAAACAAGTATTTAATTTTTTTTTTAAGATTTTATTTACTTATTTGACAGAGAGAGATCACCAGTAGGCAGAGAGGCAGGCAGAGAGAGAGAGAGGAGGAAGCAGACTCTCCGCTGAGCAGAGAGCCTGATGCGGGACTCGATCCCAGGACCCTGAGATCATGACCTGAGCCGAAGGCAGAGGCTTAACCCACTGAGCCAACCAGGTGCCCCACAAGTATTTAATTTTTAAGTGGTTTGAGAAAAAAAATGTTAAAAATAGACAATGTGTATTTATATCCGTTATTCCAGACCACAGAAAATACTATAACACCATGGTAATTTAAGGATGTGATATGGGCTCAGGAATAGACATAAAGGTCAATGGATCAAAAATTCAGATGATGTTATAAAGAGTCACGTGGCAATATACATGAGAAAAGTATGCTTGATGTTACAAAGACCAGGTTATATTCTCTTTGGTGGTCCATCTTTGATATTCTCTGTTTCAATACAGACTTAGAACAAGGAAGTGGTTCCAAAGAGTATGGCCCAGAGGACACCATTCCTAAAAGCCCCAGGTGAATGGTACCCACTGGCGTTGTGTAGTCCATCACCCATGTGGTCCCACACGCAAGCAGTTACTGCATTTTTCAATGATACAAATGGCGCTGTGATGAACGTTCTCGTCTATCTCTGCGCTGGTGTTTCTGTAAGTCAGATACCCAGAACTTGAATTGCAGAGAAGAGGGTACGGATGATTTAAATGGTGACAGAGACTACCAGAGGGACTCTGAAGGCACCCTATCATTATTCTCCCACCAAGAGTGTATGAGAGAACTCATTTTCTTCCACCCTCACTAGCACATCCTGCCAACTTTTACGTTTCTTATCAGTCTAAAGGGTGAAAAACCATACCTGATTCGGGGTTGCTGTTAAGCTTCCGCATCTCCTATAGTTTTTTCTTATGAACTTACAGAAGCATAGATAGTCCACATGTGCACTGACACATAGCTATTATGAACATGTGGCCCCTTGAATGTAAATTAATTAAAATTAAAGTATTAAGTTCCTCAGTCACACTAGCCACATTTCAAATGTGTATGTTCTCCGATAGAAAGTGGGCAGTGGAGAAGGGACTAATGATAAGAGAGAAGAGATAGGTAATTAGAAACTAGAAAGAAAATTGAGAAAGTAATATGATTATAGAAAAACCGGCATAGAGAAAGCTAGGGCTGAAAGGAAACTTGGAAATGACTGGATACCACAGTTTCCAAATTCTGGTTTGTAAAGCCCTGGAATTCTGTACAGATGCTCAAGTCTAGCTATTTTAAGGAATAATAAATCTGTTTTAAATGTAGTTTAAGTGTTACAAGTAAAAATGCACACACTCAAATTTCAACACATTGTGGATCACTGGAACTTTAAACCTGTGTCACCATTTTAACTTCTTTGGAGGCAGATCCCAACATTTTTCCAGTAGATAGGAGTGTGTGTGTGTGTGTGTGTGTGTGGTGCATGCGTGTGTGTGTGTGTAGAAGGGAGAGAGAGCGAACTTATGGTAAAGGAAAGTTACAGCTCAGCACTGAACTTTTTTAAAAAATTCAAGATTGAATATGTCAACTCTCATAAATTTGAACAAAAGCAAGCCTGCTACCTCAGCTCATGTACACAATGCCCATGCAAGGCGGGACTCTGTCACATCTGCTTGGCACATGCTCCCATCTTCAATTAATAGTCAATAGCTATATAAGAAGGGAACATAAAATGCACAGAATCTAACTATTATGTGATAGTTTTAGTGCTAATTTTAAATCTTAGGGACTTCTGGTTTGACTTTCTATTGATAAAGCAAAGTAAAAAATATTGAGTTATTCTGTCTTACTTTTATATTTATAAATGTTTTCTTTTCTTCTTTTTTTTTTTTTTTTTCCAGGAGGTGTAAAAAAAAATACCCTTAAAACTAGAAAGAGCTATCTGATGAAAGGGGGCAGATTGGGGGGGCAGGAATAAGGAAGGAAGGGAGGGAGGGAGAGAGGGAGGAAGAAAGGAAGGGAGGGAGGGATAGTGGGGGGATAAAGGGAGGAAAGGAAGAAGAATTAAAAGGTAAATTAGATATGGCATATTAGCATTTATTGATGTATCAGCTAATGCCAGCCCATCGAGACTAACATAAGGAATGAAGCCAAGTGCTGACAACTCTCACACAAACTCACTCAAAATCAAGAAACTAAATGATGGATGGAAAAATTGCAGGAATCCATGTTTATGAACATAAATTCATCCCATATCTGCAGTATGTTCTATGTAATCAACTACTTCAACATAGTGTTACGGTCCCTGACAGGTCAGTCATACTAAGTAAAAAACCAGTAAGTAATTAATAGGTCTTTCTACTTGCTTTTTTCAATGTTAATTCAACAGTTTTAATGTTTTCAAATCTGACATAAAGTGCCTGTTGGTGACAGGAACGTGCACTGCCTCCCACGACAGAAGCAGATTCTATGGAAGGAAAGTATTAAAATCCAGTACTTCACAAAAATCTAACTCAAACGTAAGAGGGAAACTATTATAAAAATAAAAATATGTATACACCCTTTCCAATTTCTGAGATATGTCTAGAGAGAAATGAAATTTTTTAACACCCAAGATAAACATGGTAGCTTAGTGAAAAGTGGTCAGTTTGTGAACTCTTTAATGAATTTCATTACTAAGAGCATGCCTCTCCAGATATTTCTTATTTTTCTATGCTAGGTTCATACAGATGAAATTAAAAAAAAAATACATTTTATCTCAAACTGGCCAAATTATGGCAACGACTGTAGATATGATGTGAAAGTAGTACTTGGGAAAAGTAGAAGTAATGGCTCTATGTGTTTAGCTGTCTAATGAAGCTTTAATAACACCGTATAGTCAAATATTAGGTGTTAACTTCTTAGAAACATGCAAATGTCTTTCTAAATAGTGTAGTATCAGGCCATAGAAATAATCAATTATATTAAGGTGCAGCCTTAAAATGGCAAACTTTCAGAGTTGTTGATAATTATATTGGCAGTATGTTCCAGAATTGCCTTTTTCACAGGAAACTTATATGATGAACTGAAGGCAAGGTGCTAGTACAAATATTTCAAAGATTTTAAGAGAGGAGAAAAAATTGTGTTTGTCAGTGAAGAGATTCCATTTATTAAGTAGCTAACAAAAATACAACAGCTTTTCAGGATTCTGGTATTTTCATGCTTATAATTGCAAATAAGGTGTCAGCAAGGAAACTGAAACTTCAAATTTCTACTGAATAAAAAACAAAGTAGATTTTTACACCCTTGAAAAATGACACACGGAGGTGTGCTAAGACATCTGAGATTTTTTTTTAAAATGAAATCACGAAGACATCTTATATTGTTATCAGATATATTTAAAAGTATTTCCTGCCAAAGACATTTCAACCAGCTAGACAGAAGCCAGTTTATTAACAGTCCCCAAACGAGACACTTACCAAGTCACGAAAGTAAGCAGCTATCAGATCATGCTAATCATTCCATTTTGAAATAAAAATACCTTATTGCTTCTCTTTCACTCTTCTTTAATTGTTAATGGAAAAATAAGCTTATCTACCGAAAAACTGTTATCTTTCAGAAAAACTTCTCTATATGGGAAATATTTTAGTGCCTTTTAATAAATAGTAAGCATTCATTAAATAAATACATGTGTATATACAAATATATATAAATAATATACTGGAACCAAAAATATACACTAAAAACTGCTTTTTCTTTGTATATATACGGGCTCCTCATATTGTTTTGTTTGAAAAGAAAATGTCACTAGAAAGGACACAATGCTGATGGCTCCAACTCCATTTTACAGAAAAGGGATTGCAACCAAGGAGACAATGAGCGTCACACTTCAGGGCAATGTTTCTGGGTTCTAACAGATTTGGGACTAAACCCTGACTTCACCACTTATTTTCTGTGTGCCACTGACTGTCTTTCTTATTTGCTCACCAAGTTTCAGTTTCATCACTTATTTGGTGAGGAAAATAATAGTATCTATCTCAAAAGTTGTTATTATGGTTAAATTAGACAGACCGAATCCCCTTTAAAAAGAAAAAAACAAAATGAAAAATGTCCCGCATGGGAAAGTGATCCAGCATCCCCCAGAAGTCAGTAGCACAGCCTGAACAACACATCAGTGCTAGCTCTAATGTCCTCTCCACCCCACTAGCAAGCCATGAACCCGGTGGGCAAGTTCATCTTGGGATAAAGACGCATATGGCTTCTTCCCCTGCAAGGAGGGGAAAGAGACAGGAGTCCAGTGTGGGTGAAGAAAAGGAAATTATGAGAAGGAATGTAGACAGTGGCCAAAAACTGTATGTTTTTTGTTTGTTTGTTTTTTAAGTAGGGGTTACTTTATTTATGAAAAATGTGGGGGTTTGAGTTACATGGGAAAAGGTGGGAAAAGCCTTTGCAGGCAAAGAGAGTCAATCAAGCACGACAGTAAAGTTCAGTGACATAAAGTTTGGGCCGAGTTTAGAGACTTTGGAAGAGTATAAAGTTTGAATTCCAACAGAACTGCTGCAAATTCAAGCTTTGCTACTTAGTAACTATGTGCTTTTGGCAAATCTTTACGATCTCCATACCTTTCTGGTGAGGTTACTGTGGCCATTACACTAGATATAACAGGCTGGTTGCTGAGGCGCCCAGAAGGGAGACATGTGGTCCAGATCCTCCCTGACCATGAGCTCCCTGAGACCAGGACCAGGGTCAAACTCATGTTTGTTGAGTATTGAACAAGCCCTGAACTCTTGTTTCTTATACTCTTTGATCTGAATATTTGACCATTTGTTCTGCTGGTGATGGCCCAATTTATTAAGATACCTCCTGCTTCACCTCTTGGGCTATGTTACTCCTTTCAGCCTCTGCTCCCTGCGAATCAAATGAGAATGATAACTACTATGTACAGGTACTATGAGACTTGGCAGCAATGCACATAAAGTCTTCAGCACAGTCCCTGGATGTCGGTGCCCATTCAACTTTTACTATTATCTTCTAAGTATCCTCTCCTAAGAACTGGGATAATAATGCAGTTTTTCTGACGTCTAAAAGAAAACCTCTAAAGGTGAAGACTTTTCAAATTATAAAGTAATAAATACATGTCGACTAACATCTTCATTAGAAACCAATGCATTTATGTACCTTCAATAAAAGACACAACAGAAACATGAAGCTCTGGAACTTGGAAGTTTTCTCAGCTCTCAAAATGAAGGATATTTTTTCATTTTAATTCTTTGGGTTAAATGTGGTTCCTCCACCTGCGCTCTGGAAATCTTTCCCTTTGTCCTTTGCAGGAAATTTGTCCTATAAATCAAAGAATTGCCACCTCTAGAGGATCAAACTACAACAAGAAGCATGCACACTTAACAAGTGCTCAAAAAAAAAAAAAAAATGGCTAGAGGGCTCCATTTTCTAAGGAGGCTATAAAGACAATGCCTATGCTAGGGGGTAGATAGGACTAAAGTGATAGGAATGTTGAACTGGAAAGGATTTACAGGCCAGTTCCTCACCACACCAAGAGGAAATTTATCTACTTTCTGCTCAAGTATTCCCAGTCATTCCATTTTTCCAGACACCTTCATTTTTAGAAAGATCCTCTTAATATTATGCTAAAACCTACCTCTGCTTGGCCCACTTTCTCTCCTCTGGAGCCATCAAAACCAGCCTCTTCCATCTTAAAATATTTAGAGACAGAGGTCAAGCTTCTCATCACTGAAGCATGGTATTTCTCATCACACAAGGGAGCACGAGGGAAAGGTGGTCAGGGGTTTGAGGGGCATCTCAGACAGACTTTGTCAAAACCTCTGGAGCCACAGGCTATATCTTGATTGGCCCCATCAAGTCCAAAGAAGCCACAGGATGATACAAAACCACCCAAATCGGCCCCTTCTCTTGAAATTCTCTTGATCGTACTCATACTTATGAATCCCACACATTTTCTATGGAGTATTAAGTAACACTTTAGTAAAAGGCTTGCTTTTTGTGGGGGGCAAAAAAAACACCTCCTACATATTGAATCGCTAGCTGTACAGATTATGACTCCATCTCATTTTTTCCCCTCTCAGGCTCAAGTGTCTGTCTGTCAACCTTTTGGTATTCATCTCCAATTCCTTCTCATTGCTCATTTTCTCACTGTTTAATTTCTTCCTTCCTTTCTCATGAACCATTTGAGAGGTTCCCAAACCATTTTATCTTTCCCCTCAGATCAGGTGAGAAAATGGCAAAGAACACACACACACAATCAAGATGGCCTCAGGGAGAAAACCATAACTGGACAGTAGAACCCCTCTTCTTCTGTGTGTCTTGATCATGGGAAGCCTTCGGATTCTGCAGTGAACCGCAATCCTGTTCTCTAATCCCAGGTACTTCTAAATAACTGTGATTAATAAGTGGACTCTGGTTTCCTTTTACTTTTAAGCCAGTCCATCCATTCTCCCATTTTGGTATCTCATTCTTAGTTGCTCAGGTATGAACTAATAGTCATTTCCATCAGTCCTTGCATACCTATTTGCAGATGCTCACATTTGCCTCGTCTTCAGGAATTTTTTTTTAAGATTTTATTTATTTATTTGATAGACAGAGATCACAATTAGGCAGAGAGCAGGCAGAGAGAGAGAGGAGGAAGCAGGCTCCCTGCTGAACAGAGAGCCCGATGCAGGGCTCGATCCCAGGACCCTGAGATCATGACCTGAGCTGAAGGCAGAGGCTTTAACCCATTGAGCCACCCAGGAATTTCTCATTCGCACTTGTAAACTGGTAGCAATAACACTCCTCATGTGAAAGACTTTTTATTAAATGTTTTATATACATCATGAAGATCCTTTAAAACTTCCATGATGTATGGGGAGCAGATATTATTAATAATTATCATTCTACAGATGGAGGAACCATAGCTCTAAAGATTACATTTTCCTACATGGACTGTATGCAGTGGGTGAAGACTCCATGTGAGTCTTCAGATCCAAACTTGCTTCATTTACCTCACACAGTATTACTTGTACTACTCATTCCCATAAAGAAACAGACAAAATAATCCAGTATGGAAATTACCACTCCCTAAGTACAAAGTTTTCTCCTAAATTCTTCACCCTTGGCTTAAAGAATGTAACATCATAAAATATCCCTGATATACATCTGTCCAGACTTCTCTCTCTCTTTGCTAAATCCAAGTAAAATGTGTTGAATATTTTCACTTTGATTTTAACTCATGCTCATTCATTCAACATTTTCTTTTTTTTATATATATAACTACTTTTATTTTTATTTTTTTCTTCATTTTTCCAGTTTTTTTAAACATTTTTTTAAAAATTTCTTTTCAGCATAACAGTATTCATTGTTTTTGCACCACACCCAGTGCTCCAATACATGCCCTCCTTAATACTCACCATCTGGGTCCCCCTACCTCCCACCCCCCGCCCCTTCAAAACATTTTCTAAATATCTTTCTGGTAATAAAGTACCAAGTATTTGGAATTCAGAGTTGAGTAAGATATGGTTCTTGCTTTTGGATCTACTGTATAGTACAGGGCATAAGGAAATTTTTAAAATGGTATAAAAATAGTATTGTTTATAACACTAATGTCTGACACTTACTGAGTACATACTATGTACCAGGCACCATTGTGAACACTTTACGTGTATGGTTCAAAGAATGCACACAGCACATCATGAATATTTTCTTATGAATGAACACTACCTGCCCAACTGCTTTGCAAACTCTTTGAGAACAGGAACCATCCTCCTTGGTGTTTTGTTTTCCTTATGTATATCCCCAATTAAACCAAAAGGAACCAGTTCATGGTAGCAAGCTGGGAATTGTAAATAAACTAAACTGGGATATGATAAAAAAAAATTTCCTACTTATTTTAATGACAACTGTTACCAAGGGACATATATATTATTAGGAATCATTCAGACTAGGTTGAGTAGGGACCATGAAAGGACAAATTTTAATTGCATTTGAACTGAATAGCTTTAAATACATTAAAAGGGTAAAAAAAATTGTGAGGATATAAAATACAATGTTCTACAGATCAAAAGTATATATGGAGAATTACAAGAGAAAGAATAAAGATGAAAACAAGAGTCTGGGGTGTGTGCCAGTCTTAGCTACCTTATATTCTACTAATGAACAAAAATTTCAGTGGCTTACATCAAAAGAAATGAAATCTTGCCATTTGCGACGACGTGGATGGAACTAGAGGGTATTATGCTTAGCGAAATAAGTCAGTCGGAGAAAGACAATTATCATATGATCTCTTTGATATGAGGAAGTGGAGATGCAATGTGGGGGGGTTGGGGGGAGGTAGGAAAAGAAAAAATGAAAGAAGATGGGATTGGGAGGGAGACAAACCAAGACTCAATCTCAAAAAACAGACTGAGGGTTGCTGGGGGGAGGGGGGACGGGAGAGGGTGGTGGGGATATGGACATTGGGGAGGGTATGTGCTATGATGAGTGCTGTGAAATGTGTAAACCTGGCGATTCACAGACCTGTACCCCTGGGGATAAAAATACATTATATGTTTATTAAAATTAATTAATTAATTTAAAAAATTTCAGTGGCTTAAAACAGTGGTTCTCAACTGGGAGCAATTTTCTCCATAGGGAACATTTGACAATATCTGGACAATTTGGGATGTCCCACCTGGGGGAGGGGTGATACTGACATCTAGTGAGTAGAGGTCAGGATTACTGCTCAATATTAGAATCAAGAATCACTCAAAGTGTCCATAGTGCCAAGGTTGAGGAACTCTAGATTAAAGTAACAAAGGCTTATTACTCACTTTTTTCTTTTTTAATTACTCACTCTTACAACATGTCCACCATGTATAAGCTTACACCTTTGCTCTGGGGTCATCAGCATCCTTAGTCCAGAATTCAGGCTAACAGAGGAACATGGCTAAGAGAAGAGAGAGCTTGGAGTGTCTCACATTGGCAATTAAATGATCCAGCTTCAAAGTGATGTGTCTCAATTGCAATCAAGCTCATTGACCCATACTACTCACATGGCCCCACCCAAGCAAAATGAGCTAGGAAGTGCAACTCTAACATATGCCCCAAACCGGGAAGAACTAGTACATATGACGAATACCACAAATGAATAGTTTGAGGAGTGGAGGGCAGGATATAAGAATAATATTGGACAGAATTATTGCTATTCTAATGACATTCCAAAGTTCTGAAGTCAATGCAGTTTTCGCTTTCAGAAAATCTTTATGCTGGAGGAAATATATTCACTTCACAAAAAGTGTGATTCAGGGATTTTTCAGCTAGAAATGGTTAGAAATAATGCCTACTCCATAATGTTATTAATATGTGAAAGCAATTGACACAGCACTTAATTTCTAAGAAATACTTTTTAAATAATTATTTTCCTTCTCTCCTTTGCAGAGTGGCTATAAGAACAATGGTATAGCTGAAGAATAAGCCTATCAAAAATGGGGTACTTTTTCTTATCTTAGGTAAGAGAAGAAAACACTACATTATATAGGACACCTGAGACCTTTGCTCATTCTTGCCGGGATTGCATCAATTACCTTATGAATTCTGTAACTCCACTATCACTCCTTTCCTCTCCTTCATTAAAACTATTGTTAGACGGGGCTTTCAAAACTGCAAATCAGTTCATAGTTTCCTAAATGAAAACCCTTCAAAGGCTTCTTATGACCCTTCTCCGTAAAAGTATAAGTCCTTAGTATGGCATCCTTCCATTTATTATTTCGTCTGCTCACCTGTCTTTCTTCATCTTCCTCCCTGTTGCCAACCACCTATATTTTCCCAAACACAATGTTCTTCCATGCTTCATGCCCTCTAGCAAACTGACTTCCTCTACCCATTGGCCTAGTAAACCATACTGTGTCCTTAAAATGCTCTCAGCCATCACTTTTCTCAGGAATGTGTCTATTTACTTAACTGTCTTCTCCGTTTTATAAAAACTGCTCTATCAGGGGCTCTATTTCATGTCTATATCCACAGGGCCTAGAACAAAATGAGATCTCAAAATATATTTTTTGAATGAATCATTAAAATAAAAATTTCACTCTGCTACGCCTTCATAATCATCATTTTATTTATTATATATTGTTCATACAAAAGGTACCCAACTTTTAAAAATTAAAATAATTTATCATTTTCCTTTAAAAGACTAGAAAAGTCTTCTTCATACAAAGAAGAAAAATGTCAAACACACAGATGTTTCCTATAGCATTACATAGAAGCCAAATTTTTGTCTTCCTTTCTCACAAGTAGCCCTTAGGAAGAGATTAAGGGATAAATGACTAAATAAAGTTAGATAAATAGAAGAAAGGGGTTTCATCTTTTTTTGTTCCTAAGAGTTTCCAATTCCTTCACTATAAAATTCTACTTTTATCATTATTTTTCCTTGTATGTCCCATCCTAGACTTAAACCCCATATTTGCCCTGATCAGTACCTCTTGAACACTCTTGTAAGAAACAAGGGATTCCAAGCACAGTACCCATTGGTTTAGTACAAATCTGTCATTTTACAAAATCCTTTTTAAGATGGATTCTACTATAATCCTATTTTACAGATGAGGAAATGGGTCCATAGAAAAGCAAAATAAAACCAGCTCATACATCATCAGATTTGAACCCAGGAAGTCCAATTCAGAGACATACAACTCTTACTATACTGGAATACCTCCTATAACAAAGCATATGTATTTTTTCCCAAAACTTATGTATTCTAATGGCTTGAAAAGCTTTATCCCTGAAAGAATGGCTCTCATAAAGTGAGTCTGAAAATAAATGGGAAAGGAGAAGAACTTTAGAGAACATGTGTCTATTATTTAATTCCCTTCCCATCTGAGTCCTCATCTTTGTTTAGAGAATTCCTCTCATAAGAAACTTGGTGGATGGCAAAGATTGCCTTCACTGTAGTGAAAACACTTCCCTTTTCTTTGTAGGGCGAAGGAGGGCACAGAATGAAACAAGGTTCACCTTAGAATAATGATCTGTATAATGTTCCAGGGATTTAAGCTTTCTGACTTTTATATACAGAGAGAAAAAGCCATAAGTCAGCTGAGGTCATTCCTTTACAAACATGACTCATATGCCATCCAAACCATAAGTTATAAAATTGAAATCTAAGAGGAAGTGGCCCGTTTGTCAGCTCTACCTAAAGGAAAATTTCTTTTCAGCAAGCACTCTCCTTGTGTGCTTATTGGCTGAACTGAATCCATTCTAAAGATCTAGCCTCTTTTTAGCAAAAACAGATTGAGGAAGGTCTGTTATTTAAGTAGGGTAATGATTCAACAGGGGCATGAGAGAAATCTCCTGAAACACCCTGTCTTTCTCATATTGGTTGTAGATGTTTGCTAGTAACTGGCTGAACCTGGGGGGAAAGCATCAGAGTTCTTACAAAGCCCAGAACAAAGGCAAGCGGAGCATTATCTGAAGGATGAGACGAGCTCATGATGTGAAAGGCAGGGAACGGAAGTGACCAGGAGGTGGGTACAGATGGAACGGCATGAACCAACGCCTTGAAGTCAGTGGGAGTTAGGACATATTCAAGACATGGGAAGCAGCTCAGTGATCCTGACGTATACCCGGTAAAGGAGAGGGGGTGGACCAGGCTGGAGAGATCCCTGGGGGCCAGACGGTGCACATTCTTGTGAGCATGTTTGTCATACAAAACAACGAAAGTGGGTGCTTGCTTCAGGCTGTTCTACAGTTAACTTTCTGGTCCTTCCAGAGCAACACACACCACCTCCCCTGGTACTGGGGGACACATAGATAGAAAATGTGAAGCACTGGTTTGTTATAGATCTTGTGCTGCCCCTAATTTGCAGATGAGGAAACTGAGGCTCAGAGAAGTGAAGTGAATAAGGTGGTCTAAGTTGTAATGAATGGATAGAACGGATAGGACATCAGTATTGGTCCAATGGATTCTCTGTGGGAAGTCTTCTTCCAACTTTGTCTCCTCCACAATTTTGCCTGTGACCAGTCAGAGCCCTGTATATTGATTCTGCGTGCAATAGTTTCCATCTGTATGGCTTTTTAAAATGGGCAGCATGACTTCCTTTAGGCCCAGCTTCTCTGTGGATCTCCAATCCAGGACGAAAGCAAATTTGCATGGTTGGTTTAAAATGGCCTTCTGGTCACCCCCATCCGTCACAGGTATATTCAGCGCTCAAGTGCTTTCTTTGGGCTCAACTGGGATGTGTGAATTCCTGGCCCACACCAGTCACATTTGGCCCAGTAAGTTTGCTGCTCTCTCCTCAGCAGGTGATTCTCTTCCTAGCTCACTTCTCTGGAATTTACTGAGAACTCGGCGTTTGTCAGAGTTGAAGTGGACTTGCTGCGATGTCTCACCAAAGGAGATTTTTTGTTAAAATAAATCCTTGATCTATCTAAGGTCTTGGTGAATCAGCACATTCACAAGTATCGCCCTAATTTAATTTCTCCCAGGGGGGGAAAATAATGAAAAACTGAAACATTTAAGGTGCACTTTGATAATTTACTTAATGAGCAGTATTTGCACAGAGCAGTGTGCTGCTTCAAGTGGAATCCAGATACCTTCCCCTTAAAGCCGTGCACAGCGTATGGCGGACTTGCTGATGTCATGAAGCCAGAACACTGCCAAGTGTGACATTCCATTCCTTAATGAATCCAAGGGTTCAGCTTTCTGGCAAGGGACTATCACTTTAGGAGCCTTCTTATTTTCTATTCGCTTTCGGCACCAGCTCATAAGAGTTGATACTCTTCTCTTGTCCAGTTTTTTTCACAAAGAAATACAATTTATCACATTATGGGAATTGCTAAGTTCTCGTCAAAGAGGGCGAAGCCACAAAACTGATTAAAACACAAAAGCTGGCTGGTTGGCTAGGTTCATAGAGTGAGTGGCTTGGTCAAAACGCAAGCTTTACAAACCCATGTGATTTAAAGTGCTCTTGCAGCAAAATGATAAATCACCCCCATCCTGGACCCGCAAGGTCCCTTGTGAATAGCTGAATTCATGGATACTAAATTCACAAATGCTAATGATCTACTCTGTTCCCCTAAGTTTTCACCTAACTTGCGTTTTGCTTTTCATGTAATAATATCCAAAGCTCTAAGTCCTTTGTGTATACTATGTTCCCGACTCAGCCTGTCCTGGGTCTCTCTTTGAGCTTCCGCCTTTGACTGTGAACTTGCCTTATGACTAAAATCAATTTATCATTGACAGGAACTTTAAATAGCACCCCCCCCCCAAAAAAAAAACCCTATAGCCATTTCTGGTTATTCTGTTCATCTGTTTCTACCACACAAATTTTATCTGACCAAGGACATAAACAAAACCCAGGATCTAGTTTATATTATTCTGGGCGAAACAAATGCCCCCAAAATATATGGTTTTAATTTTTTCAGGTGATTCATAAATGCAAGGAACTATTATATATTCATGAAAATTATGAATAAAATGTGATATAGGGAAATGGCTATGATGTACTATTAAGTAACAATGCAAGATATAAAATGGCAAGTATAGTGAGAGTTCAATGGTGTACTAAAAATACAAAAATTCAGTATATTGACAAATTAATAACAATCATTTCTAGGTATATGAGTAATTTTCATTTTCCTTTTCTAGGACCCTAGATCCCCAATTTTCTTACAAACCCAAAAAATAAAAGATTATTCAAAAGCTCAGTAGTACCTATGAAGTACCTTAGTCTTAAAAGAATTATAGACCAGCTCTCCTTAAAACACTGCGCAAATGCCTCCAGTTTCAGGGGCGAAAAATCGGGGCCAGCAACTTGAGGAATTTCATAAAGAACAAGAAACAAATCCCAACTTCAATTCCCCTGCAAATATGACAGGATTTTAAAATGTGCCTGGAAAACTGCATCTGGGGTTTTGCCAATCCCATAACGTTTGGGACGTTTGCTGAACCCAAAACACAGCCGGGCCCACCCATCCATAATTAAAGCCCTCCCCCCAAATGAATTCATTGCTTTGTGGCACCATCTGTCTCATTCCCTTATTTACATAATAGGGAACCCTGCTCAGACTGCAGCAAACGAGGAACGACAAAAGGATGGCGAATGGAGATGAAATGTATACATGTATACATCAGATTATGTATAATATGGTCAAATCCCTCCAATCTAAAATTTTAAAAAATATTCAAAACCCATCCCAGTCTTCACTGGGGCCTCTTTCCAGCTCTCAGGACCTCCTTCTTCCTTCTGCTGCATCGGCAACTCTCACTAATATGGCTTGTTTCACTCAAAGAGTTCGTTTGTCACATTTTATTTTATTAAATATTTTATTTTCCTCTTGTGGACCCATTAGAACGCCAGTTAGAGAAAGTGGCATAAATCAATTGCATCTGGTAGTCACTAAGGATGCAGAAGAGAAATAAGCAGGTTCATATGAACTTGAAATTTAAAAAGAAAAAAAAAATTGTCCCCAATGCAGAGCTTCCTTGAATCCTTCTCATTTTCCTCTTGCCTGTCTCCTGGGAAGTTTCTGTCCTAATAATGGGAGCATGAGCAGTGGATCTGTTCAAAGACAGACAAAGGGCTGATTTTTTAATACGCAGCAGTCACTCTAATCCCATGTTTTCTATCCCTTCCTACAGGAGCTGGGGCAGGGACAGTCTTCCAAAGTCCATGGCAGCCACGAGCTGTGGTGGGGCAGGCCCTGGTCTAAGAGTTAAATGATTCTAATTCCGATTCAGGCTCTGCCACGAATGGTCAGTGACCTTGGGCAAGTGTACTTTTGAGAAATTCAGGCCTCCGTCAGTGCTCTGCTGACCCATAAATGCCTTCTTGGGAACTGAGATGATGCTCTTCCCTGAGGATCTCAAGGCCCCATTTCCATGTCTGCAGACACAGAACCAAGTGGTGGAGAGCTCCTTCAGCCCTGGGGCTCACCTTTCACCAGAACTGAGTCATGCCCTCAGGCCACAGCGGAAAAGCTACCAAGGTTTGGAGGCATACATTTTCTTCTGTACCAAGTGGGACTCCCTACAGCCAGAGATCAGGAGGAAGTCTTTTCAGTCCAGCACCAACAGTCCTGGGAGAGGCCATGTCTCAGGCTGGAATTGTTAGAGGCCAATGCGGAGACCAGTGGCTTCCTCAGTGCACTGCGGAGAGCTGGGGAATCGGCACAGACCAGATTCCTCAGCCCTCTCCAGGTGTCCCCATGAGAATTTCTGGGATTAAGGAATCCGTATATTTCTTGTGCTCCCAGATAACTCTCATTCGGTTGGTCTCGGCTCTCCTGGTTTCTGTAACTATTACTGTCATAAAAAGAGTTTAGTACATCTTTAGGAGAAACAATTCCTTAGCTCTGAAATCCAGAAGGAATGTGCCACATATGCGTCTTTCTTCAGGGGCATCTAATTAGCACAGGAGATAAAACTGGCAGCAGTTTTGTTCCTTAGATGGAGAAATGTTTATGTGGACACATCTTCTGTCCACCTGCAAACAGCCTGAGGTCAGAACCCAAAGCATGTACCTGGTGAAAGCATTTCTTCTGGGACTACACTTAGAGGGTTCAGGCTGAGCTTCTAATCTATACCTGGCAATGCCCTAGGGGTGATAGGAGCCCCACTAAAGATGCCAAGGCCCCTTCCCACAATCTCATGCAGTAGCTAAAACACTCTTCCAAAAAAAAGGGAGGGGGAGGTACAATGATAGTATTTTCAACACAACCTGAATTTTCTCCATCTTATACCATGTATGAAATAAAAATGGCCTCAGAAAACATTACTATTTTTAAGGATGTACAACACAATCCAAATACAATCTCTGTTGTATTTGCAAATGCAGCTTGAAGGCAGGTCAGTTAGACCTTTTTCCAACCAGATGCCCTCTAAGCCCCTCCTCTCTACAGGAGAAGTTGCTTTGGTTGTGAGAAACAGTAAAGAAATGTGCTAGCAGATAGTGTGTGGCAGTGAGGACACTTGGCTGAGCCTTCTGTTTACTAACCGCACAACCTTGAAACATTAGGTAAACCTGACTGTCATCTGTAAAATGAGAGAACAGTGACCCATCTGACAGGGTTGGAGGACCAGCACAAACAGGATGTGGATGATAAGATGTGGTGCTGCGTCCTCCTCAGCCGGCAGTTAGTAGAAGAGATGAAATATTTGGAAATCAAGTAAAGTTCAAATTGCTATGGAATCCCAAAAGTTGAAGGGATTTGTCCTGCCTGAAGACATATTACAGCACTTTCCTTCAGAAAGAAGGTTTGAACAAGTACAAGTTTTCTAGGAGGACAAAGGAAATATATGTGGGAATTTAAAAAAAAAAAAAAAAAAGGATCCTGATTTCAGGAATCAGGCATGCCAGTTGACATGAATGGTCTGAAATGTGCATTCTGAGGAATAAGAAATTTAATCATAAAAGTGGGAGATGAGGAGACTGCTAATGAAGGATTTTGTAACTCTGTACTGAGAAAGAAGGCCTTCCCATCGAACATTCTGAACAACCAATGGAGGCTTTATGATGGAGAGTGACATGGTCAGATTGGGGTGTAGAAATGTCACTCTGGAAATACCAATTAAGATGGGCTGGAGCAGAATGGGAATGGAGGCAAGAAGACCAGTTGGAGGGAGGGTTGTAGGAATCTTGGCAAGAAATGGCAGAGACAGAAGCAATGGAGTGGATGCTATTTATTGGAAAGACACCAAAAGGGCAAAAATAGGCAGGACTCAATGACTGACTGGATGTGGCAGGTAAAGTCCAGGGAGGAATCAAGGCTGTCTCCCAGGTTGCAAGTGCAGGTGAATAAGTAAATGATTTGCGCACTGACCAGGAGGAAGAAAAGAAGACGAGCACATTTAAGAGTAAGTGGATATGGGAGATAGTGAATTTGGTTTGAGACTAGTTGAATTTAAAAGCACCCTTGAGAGTCCAGAATGTCCATGAACTATGGACATGTATGTCTCCAATTTATTGGGTAAAAGCTTAGGGGAAAAGAATCTCATGATGTGGAACTAAGAGTAGTGACTTGTGCCCCAATGTTCTTAGAAGTTTGTTAATAGCAAATACAGTGGTTATTTTCAGAAATTGAACTGCCTTGAGGACCATGTTCTTTCCTCATTAACTAAACTCTGTGTTCAGATCCATACACCCAGTGATGCTCAACCACATTTTGAGGCTCCACACAAAACTCCAAGGTATTTCAGCTCTGCCATTTCCAAGGTGAGATGGTAAAGGATACACACATAGTTGAATGAGACCGTGTACATGAAATTGCTTTGAAGTCCCTCAAGAAACTGTAGCTTCTTCTCCCTTTCCTGGTTTCCTTACAGAAGAGCAGTCCACAGTAATATGACTAGAAGTTGAGTGGCCCACAGATAGTCATACCCAACACAGTGTCTGACAGACAGCAGTTAGGCTATTAGTGTTTGGGAAATAAATTGCTGAATAAAGGCACACATATATTAAAAGAATAAACATTCCAACAGAGCTAGAAGGAACTTTTATTTCCCAGTAGAAGGGATTTCCAAAGGTGGGACATTCAGATTTTAGTCAATGGTTGCCTTTCAACCTGGCCACATCCCAAGGTAACCGCTAGGGGCGTTGAGAGTAGGAAACTGAAATTTTCTTTCTTTTCAAGAAGAAAGCTGAACGTTCAAAGAAGGGGTGAGTGGGTACGGCTTCTTTTAAATGGTGGTGAAATGCTATATCAGGTCATAAACCTGTGGGATAGTTTAGTGACTGTGTTTAAATGGATGCTTCTCGTTGCCTTATGAGATCTGGAAAAGCCATAAAAATTCATGGCCTACTTGTGGCTGAGCTTAATAAAGGAATAATCGGTGCTTTAAGTGAGGAGTAATGGGAGGTACAGTAGGAGACTTACTGGAGCAATACGGGATGCTGAGAGAGAGAGAGAGAGAGTAGGTTTTTCATGCCAATTACACTGACAGACAACAGAGCAAGACTTTCTTGACACACACTTGTAATGTTATTCTGTTAAGTCATGAGATAGGGTCCTTAGTTCTTCCTTCTCTTGCACTTCCAGGAATCAACAGGGCTCCTGTTACCAAAGTTAGTAAACCTCCAGCAAGGGTCTAGTAGTAGACTACTTGGTAAGGTGGAAAGAACCTGGATTTCAGATTAGGAAGAACTTCAGTTTTCATCTCAACTCTGTCACTTAGTAGGTGATATCATTATTGCCCCTAATTATTCCTTCCCAATTGTTCATCTCCACTCACTGTTATGGGACTTGAGATGTCTCTCTATGGGAAAAGCCCTCACCCTGATCCCCTTGACCTCAAGCTTGGCCATATGACTTGCTTTGGCCAATGAATTGTTAAGTTGAAGTAATGTATGTCACAATTGAGAAGAGCTTTAAGAGTCTTTGGAAGGTTGGACATTGCTCTTTTCTCTCTTTCATGAGAGTAACATACCCCAGATACAGACTTTTTCAGCCTGGGTTCTAGAATAAAGATGACACATGGAGCAGAGCCAGAGCTGATGTCAGGCACTATACTGGACATGTACTATGATTGTTGTTCCAAGACACTAAACACTGGAGGTGTTTGTTACCTCAGTACAATATAATGAAAGCCAACTGATACCCAGAGTGATTTTGGAAAAAATCCTGTAAGCTGATTGAGCTTTGTGTTCTCCAAAATGGTGACAATATACCCACTTGTATGACTGTGTAGAGGTCAAATGAGATGCTAGCACTTCACGTGATGCAGAGAAATTGTTCAATTAATGGCAGTTCTCATTATTCAAATTTGTTACTCAATTAGGGTGATAAAAGAGGTTAAGTTATTTTCTCAACATGAGCACTTCTGGTTAGCTATGTTTCAATGGGGAGTCCCTGGGCCAATGTGGCAATCAGTGGTAAATTGGACATTTATGACACTCTTCTTCCAGGACCAGGGAGAAAGAGTCTCTCAGATCTTTTCATTACAGCCTTCACAAGCTGTGAAAGATAGAGCAGCAGGTTCACTTTCACCCCATTACATGGCCAGTTGATGGAACGCTGCCTTTTCCTTACCTGGGGTGAGAGTCAGGCAGCTGAAAGCTGCCTCCTAAGGCCCTCTGCACACGGCCACCCTGCTATGAAAGCCAGGGAACTGTGCTCATTGCAATCACAGTAACAGTTCCTCAAGCCCAGCCATTCATAGTTCATAAAGCCTCCATAGTTTTCATTTTGATTTTCACAATAGCTCTATGAGGTTTTCACTCGCTCACCCATTTATTCAACGAACAGAGTGCCAGCTTTATGGTCTCTGCCTCCATGGAGGTAGGTATTACCATATTATAGCCAATTTATGACCTAGTGATTATGTTTATTCAGTAAATAATATTTTGCATCGACTATGTGCTGGGCACTGAACAAGTCAGTGAAGATACCCAAATGAACAAAGCCTAATCCCTACTCACAGTTGCTCACAGTTGCAAAGAGGATGCAGACATGTGAAGCGCCCTGTCTGAAAGGTCACAGCGGAAGTGTGACCGGAGAGACCAAACCGATTGTGTGGGGGACACAAGGGAGCAAGACAGAGTCTGCCTGAAGAATCTGGGAAGGCTGATTCTGAGAGATGACTGGGAAGACCCCAGGTAGTTGAAAACGTGGAGCAGAAGGAGCAGCGGTGGGAACAATGGAGGGGCTGGGAAGAGCGTTTTTTTGTACCCAGCTGAAGCACTGGGTTGGTTAGAGCAATGAAAGGGGATGAAAGTCAGTAGGCAGGAAGTGGATTGTAAAGAACCTTAAGGTACGAAGGAGTTTACCTTTATCCTGCAGGCAACGGTGAGGTTTTACAGAAAGTGTTACAGAGGACTATCAGGATCACATTTTTTTTTTAAAGACATCACTCTGGCAACAATATAAAGAGTCTATTGGAAGTAAATAAGACTAGAGTAAAGGAAACCAGTTAAGAGGTTAATTGGTGTCCAGAGTTCTGAATTAATGTGCACTTACTCCAACTTTGTATGTGTGCTATTACCGCCGAGGACTCATACTCCTAGGAAGGCATCACTCCTATGTCCTGTGTCAACTCTGCCTCTCCTTTGGGAAAAGCAAACACTTTACAAATGATTCATTCATTAAGTTAATTATATTCTTTTATCAGTGGGACAATCACTTCCAAATCACTCAGATACTCTCTCTATTGTGATCCCTAGGTCAGGATCACCAGTATAATCAGCCCAGGCTTGATTATTCATAGCAAACTAATATGTGTCCTAAGCACCAAAAAGGCAGGGGTTTTAAAAAAAAAATGTATATGTAGACATATTTTTAAGTCATCATGGAAAAATCATAACTTTGTTGGATTTGGCCACACTTATTTTGTAACTTATCTTTGTTTTCAATTACATATAATGTGGAGAACAGCACTGGGGGTGGAGGTGGGACATTGTAATCTTTTTAGCACTTAAAGTCTTCCAAAGATCTCAGTCTAGCCCTGATGATGCCCTCTTTTCTCTGGTTGCATTGCTGTTTGCAATAGGCATTTCCTTCCTTGGAACTTCTTTACGGAGAGTTCTTAGACACTGCAATGAACTGGATTCATCACTCACAGCAGGAGGACATCACCTCTCCCTTTAGTGAGGCTGCACAAGGAAATGTGGCTAATTCTCTTACTGCCTAACTCAGGTTGAGAACCCGTGGACGTTTACTTGAGCAACAGAATTGGAACCATCGTATATCAGACTCTGATTCCCCAACAGCTTTATTAAATTGTGGTCCTCTATACTTTCAGTGCTGGAAGGTCTTGGTGACTATTGTAGGACAGGATTCTTAAGCTATAGGCAAATTACTCCAAACTACAGCAGTCCCAACACTCTTGCATCAGGTTGTGACTGGAGGCCCCTTTCTTGCAGGGGAAGGTCAACTCCACAGAGAGAGGCCCAGAAGAATGTAGCAGTTCCAGGAACAATGTAGTTTCTTGCTGTTCCCAAACACTGGGAGGATCCAGTAGTCTATACTCCACTATGGAACAAAAATCTTAAAGGTCTATTCAGGGTCTCTAGCCCAGAGGAGCTCAAAATTCACACTTTAAGACTTCTCTGCTAATTTGGTTTTTCTTCTTCAGTCATAAGCAATAAGGTTTCCAACAAAATTGCCTGAGAAACTAAAGCTATGCATTGAGCATTTACTATGTGCCAGGCATATGCTAAGTATTCTACATACATTACTTCATTTACTCTTCATAGCTATAAGGCATATGTTGTTGTTGTTATTTCTAGTCAACATATAAGAAAACTGAGACACAATGATCTTGGGTAACTAGATCAAAGTAACAAAGATCAAAGATACAGCAAGTAGGTTTTGGAGTCCAGGGGGCAATTTAGGAAGCTGAACTCCAAAGCACCTTTTTGACCATTTTTGTTGACTGCGTCTTCCTATGTAAGAGCTTGGGTCTTCTATTCCAAGTGACAAATATTTGTGAAATGCAAACCCATCCTCAATTTGTAGGTGAGGAGACAGAGGTGAGAGAGGTTCAGTGAATTGCCTCAGGGGCTATAGCGAGCTGTGGCAGAGCTGGAAGTGGGACACAAATCACCACCTCCTTGATTTCTTAACTTGAAATCCTCACTTTAATCTGAACGAGCCCTGAGATTATTTTATCCTCTCAGGGGAAAGAAACAGACAAAGACAAAGAGACACGGGTGAGGAGGGGGAACATTTTTTGAGCTCTTTTTAAGCATTCAGAAGTCTGCTAGGCACTTTATGTCCAACATGCATTTATTCAAGGAACAATCCAACAAAGGTTGGTGTTACTGGTTCCACTTTCCAAGTGAGAAAACAGAGGCTTGCAGAAGTTAGGGAACACTGCCTGAACTTAACCACACAGTAAGTGATAGAACTAGGGTTCTAGACCCTATCTGTGTGAATGTGACCCAGGCTCCTCTGCCAAGAATTTAATAGTGGGCTTGCCCCTTGCAGGTGTGGATTTTATTCCATACCTGCTTTTACCAGGTCCTCAATAGGATTAAAAAGCAAAATGAGTCTTGAATCAGCACAGGCAATCTTCCATCATCTCCTCTCTAGATCCTGGCCACTGTGATTTAAATTGAATTTTTAAGCAGTTTCCCCAAGGCCCTGGGTCAAATGGCTTCTGATGTTCTGGGAAGATTTCTCCCCCTACTTCTATTCCCTGACTTCTCACCGGGGCACAGCAGTGAGAAGCCTCACAATTTATTTAAAGGTCACTCACCAGAGAGAACATCTTCTAGACCTTGGTTTGAAATTGCTGGGTGAGCCAGGTCACACTTTCGGTACAGTGAATGTGTTAAATTATTTCCCAAGTATTTGGGGTTTAATACAGCAACAGAAGCTTCTCATCAGAAACCTTCCCCCTAACTTTGAAATGTGTGTGTAGAGCAGAGAAATTTTTCTGGTTTTGATGCCCTTACACAAATTGTCAACACACTGTATCTTTTTTTCACAGCTCTTTGATGTACTTGAAGGGGTTTTCTTCCTTGAACAAGAAGCCACAACTCCAAATGTGTTTAAAACAGAAGCCCCTAAACATTTGAAGTTCAGTTCAGAATCCCTAAGCAGAAACTTGGCAAGAAGTCCTAACTTAAATTAGGAAAAAAACAAAACAAAACAAAACAAAACCTTCTTCCATCCATGAAGTATCAAATGTATACTTCCAACACAAAACAGATTCCATGTCCCTGTCACGACGGTCGTCCGTTTACTCAGTGCTTTTCCCCCACAGAACTTAGACTTTTGACTCCTTTCGAAAGCAGAGTAAAGACCATCTGGATGTCTCGCTCTCATCTTTGAGACAAGACAACTTGACAAGTCCATGTCTTGACCTTTTATCGTTTTCTCCACCCAGTGCCCTCTGCTTTCTTCTTCATTTCTGCCAACAGCCCTAGACACTGATTCTCTCATGGGCAGGAAGGGTGCCTTAATTACCTTTATAGGCTCAATAGCTAGGTAGTGCTGATATAGAGAAGATGCTCAATAAATATTTGTTCAGTGAATAGCTTTACGAGTTATCTCATCTTCCCTCTCCTTCACCCATGGACCATATCTCTTCAAAGTGTTTGCCATTTGAGTTGTACCATATGAGTGCCCAGGGGTCAAATATGACTGATCTGATCACGGTGCAGCCCTTTTAAGACTTTTACAGGGAAAAAAAAATTAACAACATATATAATCAGCCAGAAATAGAAACTAAGAGGCCAGTGGTTCCCAATAATTATGTGTCTGTGTGCAGACAAGGGTCATATTACAAGAAGTGAACCAGGAGTAGTTATCATTGATGCTAGGTATAATTTTAAACTGTGCATATTAAATTCCTGTGCAAGATCAACATAAAGTTTGGTGAATCCTTCCAAAGGATTTCTTGCCAAGGAATAAGTATGTACCATATCATTAATATAAAATTTTTCTTTTTTGAGAGACAGAGAGAGAGAGGCAGTGGTGGGGGGTAGAGGGCAGAGGGAGAGAGAGAATCTTAAGCAGACTCCACGCTCAGCAGAGCCCAATGAGGGGCTCGATCTCATGACCCCAAGATCATGACCTGAGCCAAAATCAAGAGTCAGATACTCAACCAACGAGCCACCCAGGTGCCCTAACAATTCTTAACAATAGAATCCACAAAGCACCCTTTCAAGTTCCTACCATGTTTTGTACATGGTAACTACTTAACAAAGTTCCTCACTTGAGTCACATGGCCAAGCTAAACCTAAGTCGTTAGCTCTCTTTTAAACTTAAATTTATTATCAATAACAAATTAATAAGCCTCACGCAACTCTATTTCTGATTATGAGGTTCTCTATAAAAAACATATACCTTTACTTTTTTTCCTTCAGTTGTGTATCTCTTCCCTTTCTTTCCATATATGTCATTAATTTTATGGCTACCATTGTGGATCTGAACTTTCTGTTCCACTAATCAGAGGTTCTTAAGCTAAGGGCTACAGTACAAAGAGAGACTGTGGGCTTTCTACAAATAGAGCTAAGGGCCCAGAAGAAAGAAAGCAGCATTGATTTCAAGCTGGCATGAGTCCAGAGAAACCTTAAACACACTGATGAGAGTAAGCAGATGGCAGAAGAAAGACACAAAGTTTACTACACGCCAGGCTTAGTCCTAGGCACTGGGGAGAAAGCAATGAACAAACACCCTGCCCTCCTGGGGCTTCCATTCTGATGGGGGCAACAATTGGCCAATAAACAAATATACGCATTTTATGTCAGCTGGTCCTGAGCACTCAGAGAAAAATGAAAGAGATAAGGAAAGAGAGTTCTACAAAACTGCCATTTTCTACAGCGTATTAGAGAAGGTCTCGCAGAGCAGAGATTTGGTGGAAGTGAGAGAACGGGACATGCCGTCATTTGGAGCATTTGGGAAACAATCTGGGAGCATTTGGGAAACAACCATTTGGGAATCAATCTGTATTACAAATTCAGTCAAAAACTTTCAAATTATACAGGCTCTCAGAGATAATCTGTTACAAACCTGTTCCCTTGCCCCCCAGCACTGCATTGATGAGGAGAGGGAATCCTAGGGGTTTAATAGGCAATGAAAGGTCATGCTTTTAACAAGTGATGAATTAAGACTTGGACTAACGTCCTTTATCTTCCTACCACATTTCTCTACCCACCTTGCCCAGTCCTCTGCAATACTGTGCCAACGTAAGGTGGGAGTGACACACATTTAGTGCTTGAAGCCAGAGCTTTGGCTTGTTGTATTGTATTGTTGTAATATACAGAGGATATTAAAGACTCACCTGATATTCCTCCCCTATCTGAGCTCTATCTACGTCCCCAGAATTCCTCCCATAATGTCAATGGTGACTTAGCCATGTGGCTGTATATGAAGCCTCCTAAATATGCAGTTTTGGCACCGTCCACTCCCACTTCAACTCCTCTGCAGGACAAAGAAAAGATAAGAGTTCCCTCCACCAAGAGAGATTTACGACCATCACACCATTAAAAAGTTTTGTTTCCCTTTCATTTATTTGCTCAGTACTTCATATGAGAAGATCTTGACTTACCCTTTTTCAATAATTGAGTTTAGCAACCAACTCAAGACACTTTGGGATTTATTTTCAAATTTTCAGATTTATTTCTAAGGAAAAGCAGAGTTGACAGAGAGCAAGAGGGAATGACCCAACTTAGCCACAAAAGTAAATTTTAGCTCTTTGCTTCTACCATAAAGAAGGACTAGAAAGTTTGGAAAGATCTTCCTATAGCTTGATATTTCATTTAAATTCAAAAATGATAGACTGGCTTCAAGACTCAACCTAGTTGCTACTTCTTTGAGGAAACTCTCTGTGAACAAACCCACTCCCCAGATCTGTGGGATTCCATCCATACCTGTAAGATAGCACTAACCATACAGTATTCTGATAATTGCTTTACATGTCTCTCCTTTCCCGCCAGGTTCTCAGCACCCAACACAGTGGGGAGGTGGGGAATATTTGATGCACATAGTTTCCAAACTAACTCAAGACACATAGTCTAGCGAAACATTTATTTGTTGCTAATTCATGAAGAGTAACCTAAAAACAAATAGCCTGGGTGTCAAAACTAGGATTCCATGCACACTGCTGGTTTGGGAGGACACCAGGAAAGAATGATCTAAATTGAGACTGAAAATGTATGATGTTCATATACTTACACGCACATTACACCTCAAGTCCGGACAAATAAAAATAAACATTTCGTGGATCTACAACTATTTTCTTAAAAGCTTACATAGGCAATCCTGATTCTAGATATATTAGTTTTACATGTTTGATACAGCACGTAATTTTATTTAGGACTTTCACTAAAATAACACAGTAACGTAATATGTAGCAAGTACCATAACAGGTGGGCCCCATACTACCTGGCGCCCTAACTGTCCAGGAACGACAATGTTCCGGTGTCTACCGTCCACCCCCCTCGTTTCTCCATTGCCTGTCAAGTGAGACGAACTGAATTCATGCTGCTTGTGTTCTTCTGCATTGCAGTTCCCTTTCTCTCTATTAACTGCTTGTGAGTCACAGCGACATAAGAGCATGTAGTATGTACTTCAGAGCTAATGATTTTTAAATTTATTTAAGCAAAGAAAGGAAATCCTAAGGTGAGATGTGACCCACAGCCATCCCCGCAGTGGCACCTGTGGCAGCATCAAGCAAACTGATTTTTCATTGCCAACTCTTTCTCGGCTCACTTCACCTCTCACCCTACATACTTATTCCAGGAGTCCAACTTCAAGTGACTATAGAGTGGAGATCGCGATGTCCCCCTAGAGTAGCTGAAGTAACCTAAACCTCTACCAGGGCATTACTCTATTGGAAAACTGCTTTTGGCAGATTTGGCTTTGGCTCGCACCCCTTTTAAAGAATTCAGCCACTGGTCCCATTGAGAAATGTCTGTACACCTGAGTTTTTGAGCTCCAATACATAGGACACCAGAAGAATACTTACAGGCTTGAGGAACATTAATCGGTGATGAGTCTCACCCTGCCAAATGGCTTTAAGATGACATGGTATGAAAAATTAATATCAGAAGTTTGACTTCAGATATTAATTGTCACAAATATTTTATCAGGACTTTGACAGATTTCTTAACACCAGATTTCTACAAAGAAGGAACGTCCCCAGGGCAGAAGAGCAAATGATGAAGGCAGCATGGAGTACACAAGGAAGCAACAGAATTTAAACAATGCAGAACCTCGATCCATGGATATTTTTTGATCACCCAGTATATGCCCAAACTTGTGCATCTATAAAATCATACAGTAGCATATATCAATATGGGCTATAATTATGAGTTCTTTTAGAGTAACTTAAAATGTGGGAGATCCAAAGGAATGCTTGACCACCTCTCTGAGGGGCTGAACTGTGGCTGAACAACATTTTCCAGGAAACTTTTGGGTGAGGGCAGAACAATCAGGTGCCTTTCACACTGACTGCATTTACCCAGACCATCTGTCTGTTTCACAAAGGTTTCAATTTCACATGAAACCATTCTTATATTCAAGCATTGGCCTTGCACTATGAAGTTAAATGACATCCTTCTGGTTTGTTGAGCTTTTTTTAATATCTAATGCTGACAGAAAACATAGTCTTTGCTATTCCTTCAAGATCTGAGTCATCAGCAACTTTAACAAATGAGTCATAACCTATCTTGTAACAAAAAAGATGTTGGCCCGGGCCAGCTCAAGGACCCACAGTTTCACCATTTCATCAGAGATGCCCTCCCCACAGCCCTTGCAACGCTCTTCTGGACCATCCATTATACATCCAACAAACTGAAAACCATTGAGCTCTGATTTCACTCTCACTCCAGGATTTTACAAAGCACCTAGGTCAAATATTCTACTGTCCTGACTACAGGATTTTAGAAGTGGCCCAGTTTTTCTCTGCAAAATGAAATGGAGGTGATACAGCAGGATGCATGCTTAGAGATAACTGTTAACTCCCAGAGATCGCCATACCTCTTCTAATGGCTTTAAATTTTTCTTTTACTCTCTTTAAAAATCAGAAGCATCCTCAAGTGTTCTAAAGCTTTTGGAAATCAAGCTGTTGGCTCGGGCACCTGGTACCTCCATGCCGTGCACATTCCTCAAACGTGGCTGACAGCATCTCAGCAACCTCATCCGTGGTCTCGCCCTGCTCAGCCGTCAGGCAGGCCTGCAGTTCCATCTGGACAGAGGACTCCAGGTCCTTTCTAGAAAGGTAATACTCCTGTGGAATCACTTTATCTTGACTGGGCTTCCAGATCCTCCCCTTAATGTTTGTTCCTCTCCCTCTTTTTTTTTTTTTTTTTTTTTTTTAAACTACTGATTTGGAGAGAAGTTGAGTGAGCATTTTATGATTTATTCAGTTGACACCTAACACCTTGCTCTTTGGGGGGGGGGGGGGAAGAAAGAAAGAAAGAAGGACACCAAAACTAAGGTACCTAAAAAACAAAGGTGATTCCACTAATCCAGACAAAGAAACTTATTTGAGGAAGATGAAAAGGGGAACATATTTTTAGAGAGAGTACTTTCGTTTGCAAGAAAATTCCCTCTACAGCTAGTTGGTGAACTTGTCAATGTAACACGAAGGGTGGAGGCCGTCCCTCCCAAGAGGATCTGAGGAATAATGGTGAGCAACCAGGCAGCTGAGGCGGCGTGAGGAGGCCTGTTGTCCATGCTTCTTCCTCCTCAGAAGGATCTGCCCTGTTCATCTGTCAGTTCAGCAGAAGCCTGGCGGTAAGTCAATATGTTCCCCTTGAGACAAGGAAAATTCCGCAGGTCAGACTTGCTAGGCCAGTAGACTACAAAAAGCGCCCAGCGCATACAAATGCTGTAGTAAATTAAGATAATGATATTGGCTGTTTATTGTAGATAAAACATAAATCTGTAACAGAAGCATCTAGGAGATTCTAGCGCCCAGTGTATCAACATCAGAAAGAGCAGTTATGATTGTTGTCAAGGAAAAAAAAAAAAAAAAAACCCAGGGCCTGACTAACATTTAGAGATATAAAGCTTTCATATCCTTCAGTCTTCTTTCCTTTGTGATTTCCACAGGATTTTCATTTCCAGAGATATTATACTACTTGCTTTCAAAGGAATTCAATATTTTCATTCAGAAAAGTAATTTCACAGAAAGTAACACAGAGTGATGTCCTGGGTATTCATTTTCCGAGCCAATCTTACAAAGTCAATTTGTGCTGCTAGGAGCTGGGGCGACATGAAAAGGTACAGATCCTGTGTATCTGGGTTTCTATGGTCTTCCACTTCCTTCCCGTTCTCCCCATGCAGAATGCCTTGGACACCCCATAAGCATTTGAAAAGGACTGTGTGGCGTTAAAAACAAAACACACTGCCGCCTCCCTTAATACCATCACCCTGCGTAACCCAAAGACATTGATCCCCAGCCCAGGACTAGATTATGGCTTCGTCCCTTCTGCCCTGTAGTCAAAGTCATATCGCCATCACCATCTCAATCATTCCGTTTATTTTCTCCACGTTGTCTGAGAAATTAGAGGAGAAAGCAGCAAGTCTAAGGTGAAAGACGAGGAGATGAGTTACTTGCTCGGGCACTTCTGTGCAGATAAAAAGCTAATCCTGATAAAACCAAGACTGAAATCCTTCCAGCCCACATAAAGTCAAGGTCAGACAACATTACCCAATCAAGTTGAAAGCTGATCGGTTTTCTGAAGTGAGTCAGAGCCTGACAGAAGGACAGAGGTAGACGGAGGAAGGATGAGGGGGGAAGAGCGGAGAAAGGAGGAGAAAAGCACCCGGATAGAGGTGAACAGATGGACTGACGGTGAATGGGAGACAGAGATGGAGGGGGATAAAAAAAAAAAAAAAAAAAGGAGTTCCTTTTCCTATTCCTGCTTGACATATTTCAGGATCAAAAGGAATAAAAAAATCTTCAAGTTTCTCATCAGGCATTTGGGGTGACGGAAGCGCAAGGTCCAGCTGCCAATGGGTTTTTTTCCTACTGTTTTTCAAGTCAGCCGCATGCCCTAACCTTGAGGACATTGTTTATTCCTGGTGGAAAGATAAGCCAGCCAGACCCGGCCCCACCCCCCCACCGGAGCAGAGTGGGCATTACCAGGGAACAAAGAAAGAGTGCTGTACAGCAACAAGCATTTGGTTTTGATTAGAGGATATTCAGGGACTGTGCAAGTTCTATTAAAATAAGCACAAAACCATTTTAAAGGGCTTTTTCTTTTCTTTCTCTTTCCCCCCTCGGTTTATATTGTTAATCTTTCTTCCTGGACGGCTCCTCACAAATGCCTTTTGTTTTCTTGTGTGATTCTACGTGCCAGGACTCTAAGAAGGGAGGACGGAGGTCCTGTTTTGGCATGCTTTCAAGTCTCTTCCATAGGAGATGAAGGCTTGTTGCTGTGCCTTCAAGGGTATAAATTTAGAGGCCCGCCAAACCATCCGGAGGTAATTCAAATGCTGGTAAATGTTGGAATCCACCCTGGCCCCCTGCTCATATGAATACCCTGGCACTTACCCCACTCAGAGGAAACGAAACCAATTTGGGAAAGCGAAGAGAGAATAAACATGCAATTAAAATGGTCATTTCTCCTGGTTTCTTCCTTTAGTTCTTTTTTTAACACTGCATCCCATTCTATAATCTGATGATGAATCGGGCCTGGTTAATTATAACAACATACAAAAGATCGCTGTCTTTTCCCCACAGTGACTATACTAGCTTTGAATATTTGGAGGGGGGGGACTTCGGGGTGGGGCAAGGGGGTGACAAGGAATGGAGAGAGAGGTGGATAAACTTCCAGTGAAGCCGTCATTTTGGAAGAGCCGCTATTTTTATATTGTTTGCAAACCCTCTGCCACAGTGAACATTACAGAAATGGCACTTTTCCTTTCAATTTATCTATCTTCCTCCTTTATACATAGATAGACAAATAAAAATGAATCTTTCCAAAGGCAGCATGCATGCCACTTCTATATATTCTCCAGATAGCTTATTTTTATTCAGCTTAAAGCATAACCTATCATTTGTATTCAAGATTCCATCCAGCCTCTCTCTCTCTCCAAGCTAGTCTTCAAGAAGCCCTGCTGCCCTGCTTTGTTCCAGAGACTCTGCTAAAGGCCAAAAGATGGAGATAGCACACCCATCTGGTTTGTTTTCACATCCTAAGAGAAGGGCTTGAGAGAGCCCCCTCCAGTGGAAGGAACAAGGTGGTTGGGAATAAGCATTTGCCAGTCTTCTCTTTGTTTGTTCGTGATTAGCTTCTTGTGCTCCTCTCAGGAAGACTCTTAATATCCATGGGGAAATAACACCACTAAACGAAGCTCACCCAGCAAACAGGAGAATTCATGCCGGTGCTTTGAAAGACGTAGGCTTAGAAATTCCATTTCAGCATCAAAAACAAAAACACACAAAAAAAACCAAAAAACAACAACACAGAAGCATCTCACTTCCCCTTTCGTCCTTTTTTGTTGTGGTTGTTCCCCTTTCCCCCCTCCTCTAGTTCATTCGAAACAGGGTGTGAGTTTTCTCTTGTATCAACCTGAAAGCATCTGCTAGAAAGTAACAGCCAACCTGTGTAAAAATAGGAATAGAGTCCATGTCAGGGCAAAATTAAGATCTTGATGCCTCACCGTTTCCATAATATGACCATCATGCCCGGTGAGTAAATACCACAGGAATACCAAGCAGCGGTGGAGCCAAAATGAATATTGAAATTTAGAAAATGGCCAGTGTCCAAAACAGTAATGCTCACAGGGAAGTGTTTTGACATCTGAGATAACCTCCATTTTCCTTCGGAGCCGAGCATGGCTGATTTGGTGGGACTGACGTGAACAAACGCACTATTACAATGAATTTCAAACTGTTCTCTCTTTTTACCCCTTCAATTCTTACAATTCCCCATCACCCCAAGGGTAGAATAAGAAGGGGCTTAAAGCACAAAATTTCAAGTCAGATAATTTGGGGCTAGAGTCCCTGTCCGTCACCCTCCAAATGTGTAGCTTTAGGAACCTGAATTCATCTTTCTGAGCTTTAACCAGTATCTAGAGAGAAACCAACAGACCCATTCGTACAGGGCAGCGGTGAGGATTAAATAATAATATGCATTATCAGTGACATAAAAGTAATGATTATTATCATAGCTAACATTTATTGCATACTTTAAAATGTATCAGTCACTGTTTTAAGAGTCTTACACATATTAGCTTATTAACTACGAGATAGGGTTATTGGGAAGATTAAATGAGTTAATTCACGTAAATGAAGAATTATGTGTATGCCTAGCACATGGTAAATGCACTATAAATGGTAATTATAATGATAATAATGTAATCCCCACAACAACCTTCCCAAAATGGAATTGTGATGAGGCCTTTTACCCAGATGAGAACATGGAGGCAGAGATGAGAAGCAACTCACCCAGTGTTGTGGATTCACAGTGGAAAGATTCAGGGAGTCTGGTCCCAAAGTCCATAATGTTAACCACTGTGTCATATGTAAAAGCTCTTGATGTCATAATATAAAATGTGATATATAGATGTATGTGCCTCTATGTCCGTGTATAATACATACATAAACATACAGCTGATTTCCTGTATTAAACAATGAAACGTTCTGAATAGTTTCTCCTACCAAGTCCAACCCCACAAGTCAGGAATGAAAGTTGTGACTGGTGCCTGGCCTGATTTATATTCTAAAATCATCATATTCCCTTCTCAGTCCCCTTCCGGGCCATATTTTCCTTTCTAGCTGATGGGGGTTGTTCGGCTGGGCTTTGTGTGACTTACGAAGCAGCAACAATTACATGAGGGAGTCCAGGAGCATGTCAACCACAGGAAAACAGTTGTCGTAAACACTGTGCGTCTTAATGCAGTGCTTCGGTCTTTACGTAAGATTAATTAAAGAGCAGATGTTCTGTCATACCCTGCGTTAGGTATGGTTATCTTTGAGATTCCAGCTCCTCCATTTGCTGGCTTTTAATTTGCATCATTATGCATTTCGAGCCTGGGGCATGAGTAGTCAAGTGGTAAACATTAGCTATACCGCACTGTATTTCCAAATGCACCTTCACTATTAGGCTGACTAATAGAATTCAATTCTATTTTCAGCCGAATCCTCTCAATTTTCATTTGCTTTTGACACATTACATGGCAGGAGGAAAGAGCAAGGGAAAATGAACGGGAGAGGCTGTCCCTGCACTGAGCACCAGCCTCAAGTCAGCAAGACAGCCCCCTTCTGTTGGGTTTTGACCATGCACGCAGCATGGCCCCCAGCATCCGCTTCTTTGTACACAGCTGCTACAGCTCTGAAATTCCCCCTCCCCTTTTTTTTTCTTAGAGGTTGACACTCTAGGTAGAGCAAGAGGGCTCTGCTGTGTTGTTAGGAATTGGAGGCACTTTAGTGAATTCTCATTTTCAAAATGCAACTCCTGAAAATTGATGTCAAAAAAAATTTCAGGCCATGATCAAAGTATGATATGAATTAATTTGTCATTATAACACAACCCCACTTGCCAGGCATTTCAGGCCAGGGTTTGGGAAAGGCAGCAGATATCTGGGTTGACAATTTCATTTAAAGGACAGAAAGCTTTCTGCTTTCTTTTCATTGGTATCTTGATTTAATGAACACACAAACAGACCATCGCCATATGCTCCAAATACCAGCTTGCTGTTCTTCAAGAAGCAGCTTGGGAAAATGCCAAGGCAAGAAGCTTGGAAGAAACTTGAAAAGGCTTCAAGACATATCTTTGTAGCCTGGGATAGCAAATGCACCAGTGATTAATTACGCTGGGGTTGGACGTGAATAGGAATGCCAATAAGGCGTTCGTAGCACACTGCAACGGTGGGCATGTTGGCCTGATAATAGAATCCTTCCTGTTTTGATTTCCCCAGTTCCCTTCCTTTTGGTAACACATTCACATGCGGGTCAGAGATATAAGATGGCAATGTCATGCTGCTTCTCATTACAGAATCATTAGATCAGGTGTGGCCACAATCAAGGAAGAGCATTCCCAGGAAATAGGAACTCCAGGATTTCTGCCAGAGAATTCCTATCTGAAGAGAAACCCATGACTGTATCTTCCCATAGAAATCCTCCACTACCTCCCCCACAGCCACTCAAAACACAGTGTAGGGGGAGACTTTACCCAGCTGGCAACATCACTTACAACCTCTCCCCAAGATGACTTTGAAAAATGAGTCCCCTCCTTTGGAATCCAGAGTTGGAGTTTGCTAAGGTTTTTAGAGTGAGAAAGGTCATTTTCTTTCTCTTTCTTAGAAGAAGATGGAGAAGTAGAAGAGGAATAGGAAGGAAAGGAGGTTTTTATCCAGAGCAGAAAGCTTAATGGAACCTAATAATAGGGAAGAACTTGTCTTGATGATGGAACTGCAAGTACCAGAATTCAGAAACTCTCATTTGAACATGATCATTTCAATGCAAGTCTTGGGGCCTGTGCAATCTACAAAAAAGTTCACTTTGTAGGTTTCATCCGCTCTGTATTTCCCCACCTGATGATCGGCCCATGAGCACACTGAACAGCGTCCGTCACCGACAAAACATATTCTAGGAATCCTTCACCTTTTGATGTGGTCCTTAACCACCCGACCCTGACATATAAATCCCCTCCTTCCCCCTGCACCCTACATTGCTCTTATCACACCACTTGTCACAGGCTCAAGGGCGTCGGCACATTTGTTCCCTAACCCTGAAATTCCCTTCACCACAGTGTTTTTCTAGGAAAAGCTCTGGTCACATCCTTTACTTATCTCCTGGGATCTTGTCCCAAATTCCTTGCTAACACTTTTATATCCTTCTTTCAATGTCCTAACACCTCAAACCAAACATAGTTATGGCTTAACTCACCTTTCATTCTAAACATCCTCCAGTTTCTAATCCCCAGTCCTTGGTTAATGGCACTTAAGGTTCCACTAACCATAACGTCACTAACACTCAAAATACTTATTTTACATTTGCCCATTCCTTCTCTTCTAACCCCCTGGTAGCAAGCCACTGGATCATTTTTGATCCCTCCACTTCCAAAATCATTCTCATATCCAAAAATCTTTATACCCTACCTAAATTGGCTCCTAGGCTTTCCCTCTCTATTGTCCCTTCTTTTTTTTTTTTTTCTTAAGATTTTATTTATTTATTTGACAGAGAGAGAGAGATCACAAATAGGCAGAGAGGCAGGCAGGGAGAGAGGGGGAAGCAGGCTCCCCGCCGAGCAGAGAGCCCGATGTGGGGCTCGATCCCAGGACCCTGAGATCATGACCTGAGCTGAAGGCAGAGGCTTAACCCACTGAGCCACTCAGGAGCCCCTGTTGTCCTTCTTGACTTCACATACTGGTTTTATTTCACATAGCATGATGTTATAATCACCTAATTGATCTTGTTGCTTTCTAGTCTTTCTCTTTCTCTATCCATTTTGCCTTGAGCTACAGGATTAAATTGTGATACCTGAAGTATTCATTCATTTATCTGATACACATGAGCATATGTGCCAGGTCCCAGGATATATACCCCTTAAGAATAGAATTCCCATATGTACTTAAGGTGTCAATCAGTGAGTGGTACTTAGTCACTTTTAAATAAGTGGGTACTGAGTAAATAAGTGAATAAATGAATGAGGTAGGGTTTATAGCCTAGTTAGGGAGCAGAGGTGTCATGTAATCAGAAGCTACATAATAAGATACTATGAAATACTTCAAGAAAATCTGCAATTTGTTGCCAAATGAAAGATATTAGCATTATGGACTAATGTAATCAGAGAAACCCTTAAAGAAGGTAAGGGAGAAGAAAGAGAATCAAGATTTATTGGGCAAATATTACATATCCAGCCCTATACTAGGAGAATTGCATGCATTCTTTTATTTAATCCTTAAAACAACCTTATGAGTAAGCCCTATAGATAAATCAACAGAGGTTCACAGAGGTTAAAAACCTTGCCCAAGGCCATCTAGCTAGAAGAGGTTAGAACTGAAGTTTGAAGCAAGGAGTGGGTGGTTCCAATGCTTCCATCTTCCCACAGGGCTAAACTAGAAGAGAAAGGTAGGAGTGAGAACATTTCAAAGAAGACTAGATAAGCCTTGGTTATAGGTTTGACAAAGCAACCTTAGTAAGGAGGGGTCAAGTTTTACCCTCAAATTTTGGATCAGCATCTCTAGGAGGAATGCAAGAAGTGTGAGAGTGGTTCCACTTTCAATCAGAAAGAAATTTACTGGCAGACATAGTAAGTTTGATGGGGAATTCTTGCCACTAACTCTAGGTTCCATATATTTTGTCGAGGTTTTCAGGTTTCACAGTACCTCCAGGATATTGGATAAAAACAACTCTTTAAACAAATGAAAAATGAGGGACACCTGGGTGGCTCAGTGGGTTAAAGCCTCTGCCTTTGGCTCAGGTCATGATCTCAGGGTCCTGGGATCGAGCCCCACATTGGGCTTCTGCTTGGCGGGGAGCCTGCTTCCTCCTCTCTCTCTCTCTCTGTCTACTTGTGATCTCTGTCAGATAAATACATAAAATCCTTAAAAATAAATAAATAAATAAATAAATAAATAAATGAAAAATGACCCTCAGAACCATGAACTTACATTCTAAGGGTTTTTTGGTGTTCCTGGTTACACTGTGGTCTGAATGATCCGTTTGGTTGGTAAGAACAAGTTTGAGGAAGGCAAAGGAGGTATAACGAGATCACACAGAGCCAGGCAGAACTTCATATTATACTGGGGACAGCATTCCATCCAGTATCCAAATTTTGTCTCAGGTACTGCAAATCTGCACTTCTGGATTCTGCTCACCACTTGTGGCAACAACAACCTCATTCCATTGTTAGAAGAACCTAAGAGAAAACTGCTTTTTTAATAATCAAAATCTGCTTTCCTAGGACATTCCTCTACTAGCCCTAGCTCTGCTAATCCTTTGAAACATAATACCCCTGTCTATACTTCATTACAGCTTTTGTATCTACCTACAATCTCTTCTTTTCCAGGCGAAAATGATAGGGCTTGTTCAAAGAGAGAAAGAACAACCTTTAACATACACAGTAAACGTAGCGTGTATTTTTACCTGACCTATTACCCCTACTCTGCGAATGAGGACATTGAGTATTAATTAAGGTCAACAATATATCCAAGCTCACAAGGCTTAAGAAGCAAAGGAATAAGAATTTGAACTCAGGTCTATGTGATACCCAAACTATTTTTTCTATTACAAATCACTGTTTTCAACCTTCTCATTAGATATTCATTTATAGATAATGTCTTTCCCCTTCTAAATTTTAAGTGACTCAAAGAACACTTAAGTAAATTAGACAGTCATATATATGATGACAAAAAACATATTTTTAAGGAAGGAAGATAATTAAACCTGATATCAACCATAAGGAAAGCGATTACGTCCCATGTAAGCATTACATTGAGCTGTGAGCTTCCTAGCACTAAAAGCAAAAAGAGAGGTAAAACTATAGTTTCAAATTTTTCACCATAGGGCATTTAAAACAAAACAAAAAATCCCTAACCAGTTCATGAGAGAGAGAAATGTTTTCCTGGCACTGCATTCTGAAAAGAATTCTAAAAAGCATGTATCACATAGCTGTAAGAAGAATTCATCACTTAGATGTTGAGTAAAACAACAGATGATGTCTTCAAAGTGGCCTTACAGAAGATAAAACAACAGTCTTCACCCAGCTATTTCTTGTAGAGATTCTTATTAAAGCAGAGAGGAAAATCCTAAATTGCTACTCAGTGAAGGCAATTCTAAATGGACAAAACCAACATAATCCGCAAGCATGCATATGAGAACAGAGCCCAGAAAAATTGAGGAATGGGCTCCTGTTACTGATCCAGATCGAGTTAGAACCCATGAGAGGTTTACGCTGCTCTGACCAGGAGCTATATAAAAGAAATGTCCTCACATACATGCTTTGATAATCTCATTTTCTGCTGGTTTGAATATTTCCATTACCTGGTCTTTTAGTTTGGATGTCCAAATGGTTACTTCCCGCTTTTTCTCTTTATCATATTTTCCAAGTTCCCAATTTCAACTCCTGGCACTGCATTTCTAAGAATGGATCTTCTCCCAAAAGACCCTTCTTCTTGATGAGCCCTAGGATCCTCCTCCTTCAGGTTCTGCTCCAGCCAGAGACTCAGACAATCCAGTAGGCACATGGTCAGCAAATCCCTTAGAGAATTTCTCAAAAAGCAATCAATTCAATAGTACTCTGGGAGAGAACTATAGCAATCAATTCCAGACTGAGTTTTCTGGCAGCTCTGAGGGTGCAGTTCCTCTGTGTGGCTGAACGAAGCAAATTCCATCGGCTTTTGATATGAGACATTCCAGTGGCACAATTGACATTCTGTTAGGGCAATTATGGAATCTGACTTACACTTTCCCAGATGAAGGGGCGAGGTACTCTGAAAATGCTTGCAGATACAATCCAAATTTTCTTTAAAAGATTTAGATCTGCTTAAGAGTTTGGATAAATCTCTTGACTTCGGGACATGGGAGAGATTTTTTTCCAACTCCTTTTTTTTCTTTTCGTTGAAAAACATTAACAAAACTATAAATAAAATCAGAAACTCACCTACTGTCCACTGTCCACCCAACCCCATCAGATTGATCTTGTGTCCATATCCATATAAAAACACAATTATTGCATAGGCATACTTTTATCTTCTGGGGTTTTTCCACTCAGCTTTATAAACACTTTTCCTACGACATGGTTACCACATGATTTTTATAATTACCACTTTTGATGGACTTACACTTCCATTAAGCAACTGTATTATGATTGAATTAACCATTTCACTACACAGACATTTAAATTTTACCTATGATTTGAGTCATTTCCACATGACAAATTCAAATACATTTTTTAAAATTTTTATTTTATTTATTTATTTATTTATTTATTCATTCATTCATTCATTGAGAGAGAGAGAGAGAGAGAAAGTGCATGAGTGTGGCAGGGGAGAGATGAAGGGAAAGGGAGAGAGAGTAACCCAAGTAGGCTCCACATGCAGCATGAAGCCCAACTTGGGGCTCAATCTCACAACCCTGAGATCATGATCTGAGCTGGAATCAAGAGTCAGATGCTTGACTGAGCCACCCAGGCACCCTCAAAAGGAGTCATATTTCTAAACCAAACTATACAAATACAATTCTTTACCACTTTTTGAACTCATTTTCACAATGATAAATTCCCATTTATACACTCATTGGGAACATAGGAAAATATCATTTTCACCATGGCCATACCAACATTGGGGATTTTTATTTCTCTAATATTAATCTAAAAGATACAGGATGGCATACATACATGTACCTGGTTAAGTGCAGTAGAAATTTCTAACAATTGTCATAATAATAGGTGTAACTGTGATGCTGACAATCAACCAGCTCTTCCCCTTTTCCTTGGTACAGAGCCCAAATTTTGTCCTGGTTTCTATCCATCCTTCATGTGACTCAGAAATAAATATTGACTAGTCCACAGCAATCTTTGAAATCTCATTTTGGTGCTTATGAAACTTGGGAAGCCCACCTCAGAGCTCTTGGGAAGGGTTTCTTTACTCCCAAAAAGACAGATAAAACAGCTGAACATACTCAATATTCTGTCTGAGCTTATTACCATTATAGCATATAACTTTTGAACAGACTTTTCTGAATATATTCTTAATGTCATATATTATAAAAACAAAATGAGACCTGCAAAAAAATCTTGAAACTTACTTAGCTTTTTTTTTTTTTAAAATCACAGGGATGTTGGCATTATAGTTTTCAGTTTATACACACAGGCACACACACACACACACACACACACACACACACAGTTGACCCTTGTGCAACATATGGGTTGGGTGCACTGACAGCCCCTGCCCACAGTCAGAAATCTGTACATAACCTTTCACTTCCCCAAAACTTAATTACTATAGCCTACTGTTGACCAGAAGTCTTACCAATATCATAAACAGCTGATTAACACATATTTTGTATATATATTATATGCTGTATTCTTACAATAAAGTAAGCTAGAGAAAAGAAAATGTTATTCAGAACATCATGAGAAAGAGAAAATACACTTAAAAGTTGTGTAAAAAAAACCAAAAAAACAAAATCCAGGTATAAGTGGACCTGTGAAGTTCAAACCCATGCTGCTCAAGGGTCAACTGTATATACACACATATATACGTATATACCTTTTTTTATATCAGTAATTAGAAATCAAGATGTTCACTTTAACGGAAAAATGCAAACATAAAGTAAAACAAGGTAGTATAATATTAGATTTGAATTGGAAATATCAATAAAAACTTATGATTATAGAGATTATACGTGTTTTCATGTGAATATATATCCTAGCGCTTTGTACTAAAAGAAGACTGAAGGAATGATAAGTCGTCATCAATAAAACACACCCAGAAACATATTTTGGTTTTTAAACACCAGTCTTCCCCTCCCAAGGGAACAATGGCTTCTTGCAGAAATGGCTAATCCATGTCTGGGACCAAAAAGAGCCAGGTTAATCTTAGATACCTTACTGTGCCAGAAAGTCTTTTTTTTTTTTTTTTTAAGATTTTATTTATTCATTTGACAGGCAGAGACCACAAGTAGGCAGAGAGGCAGACAGAGAGAGAGGGAAGCAGGCTCCCCGCTGAGCAGAGAGCCCGATGCGGGGCTCAATCCCAGGACCCTGGGATCATGACCTGAGCCGAAGGCAGAGGCTTAACCCACTGAGCCACCCAGGCGCCCCTGTGCCAGAAAGTCTTAAAGACTGAAGGGATAATGTCAAGAGCACAGAGGAACCAACTTAAAGGAGATCCAACTAACAAAATCTAGGACAATTTAAGTATCACAAAGAATAACCACTATAATCGATAACATAACTAAAGAACATAACTAACTATATGAATCTATAGTAACAAGTAAAAGCAGAGGTGCGTCTCTACAGAAAAACACAACTAATAGATGTGAAAGGAATGATAGAACTAATAGATATGAAAGGAGTGACAGAATTAGAACTCTGCTATTTTATAACCCCCAATGTAATTAATAATCAGTTCAAGTAAGTATTATCAATGGATGCTAAAATCATTAGCTGAGGAAGAATACAATAACCAAGTATTATCCTCTTCCCTGAGATTAATTACTATACTCTGAAGGGACTATATACCTTTATAATGGGGAGATAGGATTGTCATCACCTGAACAAGGTGATCAAACTTAATTATAATCAAGAGTAGGACATCTTGACATTGTGTCTGATATGCTGCAACATCCAGTATGTGGCTTTACCCATATAGTCATCTTGCCAAAAATAATCTAAATCTACCCAAGGCACTAGGCCTGAAATCTGGATATAAAGTGAATAAAGAAAAAAATTAGATGACATCATAAGGAAACAATCAGATAAATACAGAATGTGGTACTTATTATAAGGCCTGAATTCTTCAAAACATTAATGTCATAAAAAATAAAAAGGTAGGGGTACTGTTTTTGGATTAAAAGAGACTAAAGACTCATCAACAAATGCAATGGCATGGAATCATTGGATCCCAGATTTAAAAAACATATAAAGGATATTTGGGGGCCAATGGAGAATTTGAATATACATTAGATTTGAAATGATATTAAGGAATTAGTGTTAATCCCCTTAAGTCTGACCACTGTATTGTCTTTATGTAGGATATTGTCCTTATTCTTAGGAACACATGCTGAAGTACTCAGAATGAAATGTCCTGATATCTGGAACCGAATTTCAAATGGTTTGGCCAAAAAGACTATTCTTTAAATTTTTCTGTATTCTTGAAAATTTTCAAAGTCAAACGTTCATGGAGTAGAGGTGAGAAGGGTAAGGAAAAAAAAAAAGTCTTTCTTCCTCCACTAGATGTTATCATTTAGTTGCCATAATCAGAAGAAATATAATGATACATCAAGAAGAGCACAGAAAACAAACAGAACAGAACCTGGTCCTTGATTTCTCGAGCCACTGAACCAATGGTAGAGCCATCTTACCTAATGGTTTCTTATGATGTCAATTATAAATTATTCTTATTTGTTAAACCAGTTGAGGGTTTGTAATTTGTGGACAAAAGTATTTTAATAGGAGAAGTAGCAGGCAACAAAAGCTTACCATGTGGCAGACCCCATAATAAATTCAGTCTCATATATTTCCTACTTTCCACATTTTACTTCCTTTAGAAGTAAGTACTATTATTGTTCCCATTTTCCTCAGCTTTGGAGGTCAAAGTACAAGCAGGTCAGTTGTTGAAGGTCACACAGCCATTAAGCAATCCAGCTAGAACTCAAACCTAAGCATCTAGCAATACCTTTCCACGAAGACCCAGACACTTATATTCAATTGCCTACTTGACATGTTCACTTGGGTCATAAATGAACTTGTTGAAATTTAAATTAACATGGCCTAAACAACATTCATGATTTCTTCTAGAAAACATGCTTCTCTAGACTAAACCACAGAAATATCCCTTGATTTGTCTCCCTACACAAAATGCTATCTATAAGCAAATCAATTCTACTCTACCTCCAAAATATACCCAAGATCTGCTTTCTTTTTTTCTATTCCAATTGCTGCAATCTTGATTAGAAGTTTCCCCTGCCTCTTACACGTAAAACTGCAGTCAGCTCTTAAACGGCCTCTATTCATTCAGCTTTGCTCCTTTCTCTACAACAGCCAGAATGACCTTCCCCTGCTATGAATGATCTGATCATATAACTGCCATGGTTCATACCTCTAATAACTTACTATTGAACTGTGAATACATACACACACACACACATATACATACACATATACGTTCTTTATGTTTGTACCTTGTATATGTTTATACATATATACCTTCTTTCTGCTCCTCAAATACAAGTGCAGTCTTACACTTAGGGTCTTGGCACTTGGTCTTCTCTATACCTGAAACGCTCTGCCCCCAAATATTTTCATTGTTGGATTCTTTGGGGCATTCAAGTCTTAGCTCAAGTGTCTTTTCAGAGAGGTCTTCTCTGATCACTCAGCACACTTTATACAAAGTGCTCACAATTCCTCTAAATTGCCTGTGTATAAGTTAGTAACACTCCAAATAATCTTGTTCATTCATTTACTTAGTTGTTTTTTATGTCTCTTTTCTCTCTTTCCAACTAGGATATAAGTTAAATGAGAACGGAAATATTATTTGTCTTTTTCACCACTTTATCCCTTGTTCCTAGAATAGTGTCTGGCACATAGTAAGATGTTCAAAAAATAATTGTTAATTGGAATAAGTAAATTATTCAAAGGCTCTTAACAACCACACTTCGCCATCTCTCCAGAAAATAATGTGTGTCTACCATGTCGATCCAGGTTGCTTTTACTTGAATGCATACAATCTAGTTTCTCAAAGTCTCCCTTACAGTGTTATAGTTAGAGAGGAACAAAGAACACTATCTCTCCCACAATTTTTTTTTAAACAAATAGATTATGTTACGTTTTCTTTTTTCTCCTATTATTTAGAAGGTGAATATTCAGTTTTAAGTTATAACAGTGGTTATTTTTAAGTTTCATAAAAATGTTTTACTGTATTACTCTAATTTTCAGCATTAAGAATAAGATACATACCCCACACACATACACAGACATATATACTCAATGTATGATGTGGAAATCAGCATAATATGATATCCTCTTATTTATTAAATCCTACTTTTGGAAAGATTTTATCTATTTTAGGGAGAGGGAGCACACATGAGCAAAGAGGAGGGGCAAAAGGAAAGGAAAAAACAGACTCTCCACTGAGTGGGGAGCCCAACATGGGGCTCAATCTCAGGACCATGAGATCATGATCTGAGCCAAATGCAGATGCTTATCCAACTGAGCTACCCAGGAAGCCCCCTATTTTTTGGTAGTAAATAGAATTTTTGTCTTGGGCTACTATCATTATATTATTATTTCCACTTTGTATATTTGTCCTTTCAAGAAACATTTAAGGTATTTACATTAGAGCTTTTTCTTTTCTTTTGATTGATCTCAGAGATATCTGGAATATATTCCCAAGTAATTCCTTAGGAAAGATAAATGAGAAGAATATTTCCTATGACTTTGCCTATTTGATAATGTTTCTATAGCTTTCATACAAATATCGTAACTTGGGCAAGCCACAAACTTTTCTTCCATTGTTATATAGACGTTTCTCTACAGTTATAAAACATGTGTTGGAACAGCCTGGAATTTATTCCTTTTTGGATGACCTTTTATTTTATATAAATATTTGTGGCTTTTTTGTCTTTATTTGAAAGTTTAAAACATTTCAAGAATGTGTCTACATATTAATTGCTTTTCATTAACTGCCCGATAACAATTCACTTATTTTGACCTAGGGCAGACATCAGCAAATGTTTTCTCTAAAATGCCAGATAGTAAATATTTTAGGTTTTGAGGGTCATGCGGTCTGTCACAACTAGTCAACTCTGCCATTCCAGAGCCTTTCTTCACACCACCAGAATTTTCTGGCTGAGATTGCTACCAGAATGAATAAACTGAAGAAGAGTCTATGGTGATGAGGCTTGAGGAGGAAGTGTATGTTATTTCAGCCTGCAGATGACACTAAACTCCAGCTACTGATAGCTAAGCAGGAAAATGAAGTCACTGAATAAGGAAAGAGCATTCAAATGTGTTTGAAGAATCAAACGGCAACAACAAGTTCTAGAGAGAATTCAGAAAAATGTGGATTTGAGGACAGAAAGCAGAGAGTAAGACAAATGCACGACTAAGTGGTTCTAGGAGGCATCAGGGACTTGTGTGCTTGGATAAGGCTGACTTTTATTCAATTATTCATCTAGCTATGTTTCCATCTTAAATGATGGGACTGTTATCCACCAATGGTCCTCGTTCAAAAATCTTTAGTGACTCCCCATAACTTTGATAAAGTCCAAATGACTCAGCATGAAATCAAGGCTCTGATCAATCTGATCTCAACTCCCTTTTTCGTAACTCAACATCTACCTTTCTCTCTCCTCCATGCACCACATACTCCATTAAACAGCATACTTCCTTAGTGTGTCATACTCTTACAAGTCCGTGTGTTTTTCTTCTTCAAATGTTCCTTCTTCTCCTCTCTGTCTGGAAAAATTAATCTACTTATCTTTCAACATTCAACTTTAATACCCTCTTCTAAATGAAACCCTTCCCCAATATACTTAACTGTGTTAAAAAAAAAAAATCCACACCCAGTATTACCCTAGAATTCCATCAGATTTCATCCAAATCTACTCATTTATGACAATGATTCTAACTAATGGTTTGTCCCTAAGCCATTTTATTTCTTCACCTGAAATTTTAAAACATTAGTATTTTCTAGTATGTCCACAAAGCCAACTCATTTTTTGGTGTTGCATAAATGACCACCTAAATATTTTTTAAAAAAAGACATATGCTTCACTAATATAGCAGTATCATTTACAAAAGCAAATGAAAAATGCCAGCAACTTAATTTAAGAAATTACAGAGTGGTTAAATAAACTGTGATAAATTTGCCATATGAAATATTATACAACCACTGAAAAAAGCTGATTTTTCACATATATGCTTTTATATACCAAAATCTTAAAAATTATTGCTTCCAGCTGATGAGTTATAGTTGAATTTTTTCTTTTCACTTTTTTGCATATTTGAAATTATTTATAACAGCATATGTTATTTTACAATACAACAAAGTATTTTTAATCACCTAGTAGAACAAGGATCACAATCTGTAATTAAATTTCTCTTTTGGCAATTCTCCATTGAACTGCTAGAAGCACATGTTCTACCTTTAAAGTCCCCAACACTTCTGTATATGTGAACATGTTTAGCACTTATATGTTAACTCATCTGGGTTGATTAATTTATTCTTGATCCATGACTGTGCCTTAAGCAAAAAATGGGGGGAGAAAGTTATTTTGGATTTAGGTATTCCCATTGCCTGTGGTTCTTACGGCTTATCTGGCATGGTTTTTGTTTTGTTTTGTTTATAGGGGATCCCTAATCTTAGTTAGCAGTTGCTTTCATTTTCCCTCAGAAACATGCTTGAAGATATAGTGAGCAAATGTATTATATTGGATACCAGTTACGCAGCACTTCAGTCTCTGAGCCTCACCTCCATTTCTAGCAATTGCTTTATCAACCAGTTTCAGTGAGGACTTAAATCAGCTTCCCTCAGGTGGAACCTGCAACACCTTGTACCTCTCACTTCCTGCCTTTCAAGTTCTGAGATTCATGGGAACCTACTTGTTATTCATTCAGGTACAAACCAGAGTATGGGAAAGTTAACACCTTTTTGGGAATACTCCAACGAATTGGAAAGGGGGTACTCTATAAGTACTTCTCCCTTTCTTCCTCTGAGATGGTTCTCAATGGATTCAATATAATTTCTCAGAAGAATCTGCAGCATCAAGCAATCGGCCACTACCAGTGGCTGCCAAAACAATAATACATCCTATTAGGGTCTTTCCCTTCTAAAAAAAAACTAAGAGATTATGTTACCAAGGTACCTGCATTTAAAGAAATACTAAAAGAACTTCCTCAGACTGAAGGTAAATTATATCAAATAAAAATTTAGATGTAGAGAAAGAATGGAGAGCATTAAAAATGCTAAATATAAAAGACTACACTTTTATTTTTCTCTTAATTTCCTTAAAAGACAACTAATTATTTTAGTTATTTTAAACAATTGTAACATTTTATCATGGGATTTTATAACATACAGAACTATAAATAAATGACAAAAGCAGCACAAATATGTAGTCATAAATGGCATTATTTTAAATGATTCTTATATTTTATGTGAGTGGCACAGTATTAACTTTATGTACACTGTGACAACTTAAGGATACACAATAAAAACCCTAGAGTTATCACCATAAGGAGGCATGGGGAAAAAAAGCTATCAGAGGAATTAAGATGGTATGTTAAAAAAAATACAATTAACTAATATAAGGTAGGAAAAAAAAAGAGGAAAAACTAAAAAACGGATGAAACAAATAGAAAATAAGTCACAAATGATAGGCCTAAACATAAATATTTCAGTGACTTCATTAAATATAAATGGACAAAACACTGTAATTAAAAGGCAAATGTCAGACTGGATTTTAAAAAAGCAAGACATAAGAATATACTTATACTGTTTACAAGTTAACAAGCTATCAGTACAAAGATACAGACAAGCTAATGTAAAAACATGAAAAAAAATATGTACATGCAAACACTGAGCATAGTAAATCTTGGGTATTCAAATTCCTATCTCAAGTTCTGCTTCTTATGGAACCAGAGATAAGATAAGCCCCCTATTATAATACAGGATCCACAAGTCATTCAAAATGCTTTGATCTGATAATTGCACCTAGCATTCATTGGATCATAAGCAACATACTATAGTCATTCCAAGCCCATACATGTATGATTTCCTAATATTCAAGCAGTTTCTGTAAGTTTGGGGCACTAGTGGTTGGTATTAAGGAGGGTACATATTGCATGGAGCACTGGGTGTGGTGCATAAACAATGAATCTTGGAATACTGAAAAAATAAAATTAAATTAAAAAACAAAACAAAATCAATGACATCCTTGGACTGGCTCTTAAAGTAATAATATAATCAAGTACTGTTATTAAATTATGTACCATGTCCCAATACATCTGTGTGACTGGAGAGAACTTACACAGGTCCTGAGTCTTCTTCCAACTGTAATGAATTCCCACACTGCATTTTTATCCTTTCACCACTTGATTTTTCTGTCTAACAAAAAAGTTTTGAGCAGGTGGGACTGGCACATTGCCCACTGAGACTTTCTAGTCATAAATGAACTAGAGCAAAAAATAATAATAATAATAATAAAATAAATGAACTAGAGCTTTGGGATGCTAACAGACAAAATCCCTCAGTATCTTTGCAGACTTAACTGGATCAAATATTTCCCAGTTTTTCACAGGAAAACTATGCACTGGCAAACTGTATGTGAAACAGGGACACATGACATATTCAGGTTTCCCCCTATTTCACTGGGAGAAAAGGAGATAATCCTTTATCTTTGCCAACAAGTTAAGCATTTCTGATGTTCTTCACTCCTTCCTGTAGATCCAAGTTTTCATCTGCTGTCATTTATCTTTAGTCTGAAGTTCTTTTAGCATTTCTTATCGGACAAGTCTTTTGGCAATAAATCCTCTTGGCTTTGGTTTATCTGAAAATGCCTTTATTTTACTTTCTTTTTGGGGGGCTGTTTATCTTTTAATCAGCTTTATTGTGGTGTATATAATTGGGTTCATATATTAGTCTCTCTAGTTGATCCTGTATGACGGTAGAACTCATGACTTTTTTTTTTTTAGGAGTTATTTTTTTTTATTTTAATAAACATATAATGTATTTTTATCCCCAGGGGTACAGGTCTGTGAATCGTCAGGTTTACACATTTCACAGCACTCATCATAGCCCATACCCTCCCCAATGTCCATTTCCCCACCACCCTCTCCCGTCCCCCCTACCCCCCGCAAACCTCAGTCTGTTTCTTGAGATTGAGTCTTTTATGGTTTGTCTCCCTCCCAATCCCATCTTTTCATTTTTTCTTTTCCTACCTCCCCCCAACCCCCCCCTGCCTTGCATCTCCACTTCCTCATATCAAAGAGATCATATGATAGTTGTCTTTCTCCGATTGACTTATTTCGCTAAGCATAATACCCTCTAGTTCCATCCACGTCGTCGCAAATGGCAAAATTTCATGTCTTTTGATGGCTGCATAGTATTCCATTGTGTATATATACCACCTCTTCTTTATCCATTCATCTGTTGATGGACATCTAGGCTCTTTCCACAGTTTGGCTATTGTGGACATTGCTGCTATAAACATTCGGGTGCACGTGCCCCTTTGGAGCACCACGTTTGTATCTTTAGGATATATACCCAGGAGTGCAATTGCTGGGTCGTAGGATAGCTCTACTTTCAGTTTTTTGAGGAACCTCCACACTGTTTTCCAGAGTGGCTGCACCACCTTGCATTCCCACCAGCAGTGTAGGAGGGTTCCCCTCTCTCCGCATCCTCGCCAGCATCTGTCATTTCTTGACTTGTTAATTTTAGCCATTCTGACTGGTGTGAGGTGGTATCTCATTGTGGTTTTGATTTGTATTTCCCTGATGCCGAGTGATGTGGAGCATTTTTTCATGTGTCTGTTGGCCATCTGGATGTCTTCTTTTCAGAAATGTCTGTTCATGTCCTCTGCCCATTTCTTGACTGGATTATTTGTTCTTTGGGTATTGAGTTTGGTAAGTTCTTTATAGATTTTGGATACTAGCCCTTTATCCAATATGTCGTTTGCAAATATCTTCTCCCATTCTGTCAGTTGTCTTTTGGTTTTGTTAACTGTTTCCTTTGCTGTGCAAAAGCTTTTGATCTTGATGAAATCCCAATAGTTCATTTTTGCCCTTGCTTCTGTTGCCTTTGGCGATGTTCCTAGGAAGAAGTTGCTGCGGTTGAGGTCAAAGAGGTTGCTGCCTGCATTGTCCTCAAGGATTTTGATAGATTCCTTTTGCACATTGAGGTCCTTCATCCATTTTGAGTCTATTTTCGTGTGTGGTGTAAGGAAATAGTCCAATTTCATTTTTCTGCATGTGGCTGTCCAATTTTCCCAGCACCATTTGTTGAAGAGGCTGTCTTTTTTCCATTGGATATTCTTTCCTGCTTTGTCAAAGATTAGTTGACCATAGAGTTGAGGGTCTATTTCTGGGCTCTCTATTCTGTTCCATTGGTCTATATGTCTGTTTTTGTGCCAGTACCATACTGTCTTGATGATGACAGCTTTGTAATAGAGCTTGAAGTCTGGAATTGTGATGCCACCGACTTTGGCTTTCTTTTTCAATATTCCTTTGGCTATTCGAGGTCTTTTCTATTCCATATAAATTTTAGGATTATTTGTTCTATTTCTTTAAAAAAAATGGATGGGATTTTGATAGGGATTGCATTAAATGTGTAGATTGCTTTAGGTAGAATAGACATTTTCACAATATTTGTTCTTCCAATCCATGAGCATGGAATATTTTTCCATTTCATTGTGTCTTCCTCAATTTCTTTCATGAGGACTTTATAGTTTTCTGAGCATAGATTCTTTGCCTCTTTGGTTAGATTTATTCCTAGGTATCTTATGGTTTTGGGTACGATTGTAAATGGGACTGACTCCTCAATTTCTCTTTCTTCTGGCTTGTTGTTAGTGTAAAGAAATGCGACTGATTTCTGTGCATTGACTTTATATCCTGACACTTTACTGAATTCCTGTATAAGTTCTAGCAGTTTTGGAGTGGAGCCTTTTGGGTTTTCCACATATAGTATCATATCATCTGCAAAGAGTGATAGTTTGACTTCTTCTTTGCCAATTTGGATGCCTTTAATTTCTTTTTGTTGTCTGATTGCTGAGGCTAGGACTTCTAGTACTGTATTGAACAGCAGTGGTGATAACGGACATCCCTGCCGTGTTCCTGACCTTAGCGGAAAAGCTTTCAGTTTTTCTCCATTGAGAATGATATTTGCGGTGGGTTTCTCATAGATAGCTTTGATAATATTGAGGTATGTGCCTTCTATCCCTACACTTTGAAGAGTTTTAATCAGGAAGGGATGCTGCACTTTGTCAAACGCTTTTTCAGCATCTATTGAGAGTATCATATGGTTCTTACTCTTTCTTTTATTAATGTATTGTATCACATGGATGGATTTGCAGATGTTGAACCAACCTTGCAGCCCTGGAATAAATCCCACTTGGTTGTGGTGAATAATCCTTTTAATGTACTGTTGGATCCTATTGGCCAGTATTTTGGTGAGAATTTTCGCATCTGTGTTCATCAAGGATATGGGTCTGTAATTCTCTTTTTTGATGGGATCCTTGTCTGGTTTTGGGATCAAGGTGATGCTGGCCTCATAGAATGAGTTTGGAAGTTTTCCCTCCATTTCTATTTTTTGGAACAGTTTCAGGAGAATAGGAATTAATTCTTCTTTAAATGTTTGGTAGAATTCCCCTGGGAAGCCGTCTGGTCCTGGACTTTTGTTTGTTTGGAGATTTTTGAGGACTGTTTCAATCTCCTTACTGGTTATGGGTCTGTTCAGGTTATCTATTTCTTCCTGGTTCAGTTGTGGTAGTTTATACATCTCTAGAAATGTATCCATTTCTTCCAGATTGTCAAATTTGTTGCCGTAGAGTTGCTCGTAGTATGTTCTTATAATTGTTTGTATTTCTTTGGTGTTGGTTGTGATCTCTCCTCTTTCATTCATGATTTTATTTATTTGCGTCCTTTCTCTTTGCTTTTTGATAAGTCTGGCCAGGGGCTTATCAATCTTATTAATTCTTTCAAAGAACCAGCTCCTAGTTTTGTTGATTTGTTCTATTGTTTTTTTTAGTTTCTATTTCATTGATTTCTGCTCTGATCTTTATGATTTCTCTTCTCCTGCTGGGTTTAGGCTTTCTTTGTTGTTCTCTCTCCAGCTCCTTTAGGTGTAGGGTTAGCTTGTGTATTTGAGACCTTTCTTGTTTCTTGAGAAAGGCTTGCACCGCTATATATTTTCCTCTCAGGACTGCCTTTGTTGTGTCCCACAGATTTTGAAATGTTGTGTTTTCATTATCATTTGTTTCCATGAATTTTTTCAATTCTTCTTTAATTTCCTGGTTGACCCATTCATTTTTTAGAAGGATGCTGTTTAGTCTCCATGTATTTGCATTCTTTCCAAATTTCCTCTTGTGATTGAGTTCGAGCTTCAGAGCATTGTGGTCTGAAAATATGCAGGGAATGATCTCAATCTTTTAGTACCGATTGAGACCTGATTTATGACCCAGGATGTGGTCTATTCTGGAGAATGTTCCATGTGCACTAGAGAAGAATGTATATTCTGTTGCTTTGGGATGGAATGTTCTGAATATATCTGTGATGTCCATCTGGTCCAGTGTGTCATTTAAGGCCTTTATTTCCTTGTTGATCTTTTGCTTAGATGATCTGTCCATTTCAGTGAGGATAGTGTTAAAGTCCCCTGCTATTATTGTATTACTGTCGATGTATTTCTTTGATTTTGTTATTAATTGGTTTATATAGTTGGCTGCTCCCATGTTAGGGGCATAGATATTTAAAATTGTTAGGTCTTCTTGTTGGACAGACCCTTTGAGTATGATATAGTGTCCTTCCTCATCTCTTATTCTAGTCTTTGACTTAAAATCTAATTGATCTGATATAAGGATTGCCACCCCAGCTTTCTTCTGATGTCCATTAGCATGGTACATTGTTTTCCACCCCCTCATTTTAAATCTGGAGGTGTCTTTGGGTCTAAAATGAGTTTCTTGTAGGCAACATATTGATGGGTTTTGTTTTTTTATCAATTCTGATACCCTGTGTCTTTTGATTGGGGGCATTTAGCCCATTAACATTCAGGGTAACTATTGAGAGATATGAATTTAGTGCCATTTTATTGCCTGTAAGGTGACTGTTACTGTATATTGTCTCTGTTTCTTTCTGATCTACTACTTTTAGGGTCTCTCTTTGCTTAGAGGACCCCTTTCAATATTTCCTGTAGAGCTGGTTTGGTGTTTGCAAATTCTTTCAGCTTTTGTTTGTCCTGGAAGCTCTTTATCTCTCCTTCTATTTTCAATGACAGCCTAGCCGGATATAGTATTCTTGGCTGCATGTTTTTCTCGTTTAGTGCTCTGAATATATCATGCCAGTTCTTTCTGGCCTGCCAGGTCTCTGTGGATAGGTCCGCTGCCAATCTAATGTTTTTACCCTTGTATGTTACAGACTTCTTTTCCCGGGCTGCTTTCAGGATTTTCTCTTTGTCGCTAAGACTTGTAAATTTTACTATCAGGTGACGAGGTGTGGACCTATTTTTATTGATTTTGAGGGGCGTTCTTAGCATTTCCTGGATTTTGATGTTTGTTCCCTTTGCCATATTAGGGAAATTCTCTCCAATAATTGTCTCCAATATACCTTCTGCTCCCCTCTCTCTTTCTTCTTCTTCTGGAATCCCAATTATTCTAATGTTGTGTCGTCTTATGGTGTCACTTATCTCTCGAATTCTCTCCTCGTGGTCCAGTATTTGTTTGTCTCTCTTTTGCTCAGCTTCTTTATTCTCTGTCATTTGGTCTTCTATGTCACTAATTCTTTCTTCTGCCTCATTTATCCTGGCAGTGAGAGCTTCCATTTTTTATTGCACCTCATGAATAGCTTTTTTGATTTCAACTTGGTTAGATTTTAGTTCTTTTATTTCTCCAGAAAGGGCTTTTATCTCTCCAGAGAGGGTTTCTCTCATATCTTCTATGCCTTTTTCGAGCCCGGCTAGAACCTTGAGAATTGTCATTCTGAACTCTAGATCTGTCATGTTACCTATGTCCGTATTGATTAGGTCTCCAGCCTTCGGTACGGCCTCTTGTTCTTTTTTTTGAGGTGAGTTTTTCTGCCTTGTCATTTTGTCCAGATAAGATTTGCTTTCTCCTGCTGTGGAATTCTGCTGTTCTTGGTGACTGAAGTTGGTTTTGGATGGGTTTCTTGTTGATCTTCTGGGGGAGGGGCCTGTTGTAGTGATTCTCAAGTGTCTTTGCCGCAGGCGGAATTGCACTGCCCCTGCCAGGGGCCGGGCTAAGTAATCCGCTCGGGTTTGCTTTCAGGAGCTTTTGTTCCCTGAGCGCTTTCCGTAGAGTTCCGGAGGATGGGAATGAAGATGGCGGCCTCCCAATCTCTCGGCACGGAGGAGCTGAGAGCTTGGGGTTCCGCTCCTCAGTGCGCTCTCAGAGCAAAGCGCCCAACGGCCCCGCCTCCCTGGCTTGCGGTCGCGCCTCGAGGAAAGCAGTCAATTGCTGGAGCTGGAGAAAAGCGCCGGGTCGCTTTAGTCTCCGTGGCCTCCGGCCGCGCTCCGAGCCCACCCAGCCTGTGACCGGCACCAGGTAACCCCGGGCTTAGAGCTCACTTCTCGGCTTTGTCGCTGTAGCCGGCTTCCCCGCTCTAATACCTGTGAGTTCTGCGGCACTCAGACACCCCCGGTCCTTCTGTGACCCCGCGGGACCTGGGGTTATGCTGACCCCGCCTGGGTTTCCCCCCAGTTTAGCCTCTGGAGCGATGTCTCCCAGTGGAGCCGACTTTTAAAAGTCCCGGTTTTGTGCTCCGTCGCTCCGCCGCTTGCCGGGTGCCGGCCCCTCCCCCCGGGGTCTATCTTCCCGTCGCTTTGGATTCACTTCTCCGCAGGTCCTACCTTTCAGAAAGTGATCGATTTTCTGTTTCTGGAATTGTTGCTCTTCTTCTCTTCGATTTCCCGTTGGATTTGTAGGTGTTCACAATGGTTAGATAAGCTGTCTAGCTGATCTCCTGCTACCCGATGTCGTCTCAGCCTGCTACTTCTCCGCCATCTTGACTCCTCCTTTCACTCATGACTTGTTTTGAAAGGGCAGCATAGCACAGTGGTCCAGAGCCCAAACTCAAAGCCAGACACCTGAATCTGAATCTCAACTTCACAATCAACCTTTTGGGCAGATAAGCTTAACTTCTCAAGGCCTCAGTTTCCTAATACACCAAATGAGGAAAACAAAAACACTAACCACTTCAAAGAACTGCTGCAAAGATGATGCAAACTACTATATGTAAAAATCTTAGAATAATGTCTGGTGCATAGGAATTAATAAATATTATAATAATTATAACATATATAATAATATATATAATATATAAGCATAATAATCATAATATACTATATAATATATTACATATTATATATAAATGTATATATCATACATTTACATATAATAATATATTGACTATTAATATATCATAGATATTAATATTGATATATTAGATATTATGATTAATCCCTATGTCCCCAGCAACTAACAGGATGTTTATATCTCAGTAAATGGTTAAGATATATTGAATAAATGAGTTCTTCTTAGATGATTTGAAAACTCACCGAATTCATGAGTCACAACCATTAAGGAATTCTAATTCCTTTTGTCATTTTCCCTCTGACTATGGCCTAACTGGACTACTTTGTCCTTGCTGTGGACTCCTCTCCCAATCCTATTTCAGGCTTTGGCCTCACTTTCCTCTCCTCCATTAACTTTTTACATTTAGATCCAGATGCCGTATTCTCCATGAATCCCATGTCCCCAAGTAGGATATGCTCTCTCCCTTTCATAACTTGGGAGTTTTTGTCTGACCCTCTTTTTAAGCACACAGCATACTTTATGACAGATTATGGCTTTTCAGATCTGGGTCAGCCATTCATATATTTTGCTACACTCATGAAGGATAAAAAGAGCCCAGGACCAATCATCACTGAACCTAAGACACGGATATGCTGGCTGCGAACGTGCCTTTGTCTCCTGCCTGCGGGCAGAAATCTGGGTTTCTTCTTTGGACTCTGTATTTTAATCCCTGGGCTAGTAATCAGCCTAGTATTCCAGTTCTCCATCTACAACACCAAAACTGGACACAGCCCTTATTCCCAGTCTGGACGACAACATTGGCAACCTGATGCTGACTGCCTCCCCCTCTCTAGGTACCACCCACCAACAAAACCTTTTGACCAGCTCTCACTCCCTGAGATAAACATCTGATGATGAAATTCACCTGTCCAAAGGCTTTCATGTCTCCTCTCTGAAAGAGAAGTGTATCACTAACTTGGTACCAATGCCTTTTATGCATTTCTTACTTCATCTCCCACAAATCCCCTTCCATGTCCCTTAACTTCCAGCTACTCTGAGCTTCTTAAAGATCCCACCACATTTTTGGGGGTGAGAGATAAAGGGGAGAATGGAGAGTAGCCTATACCTTTGTACATGTAATACACTCTATCTATAATACCTTCGCCCTTATAACTTACCCAATTCCTACTTATCCTTTACAACTCTCACCAGTTATCACCGCTTAAATTGCAAGGCCATGTTCAAAAGTTCAGCTATGCCTATATTATAAATGCTCATTAGCTAGCAACTTTTCATGTGAAAACCCTGTGCAAAGGGGAGCTTGAGCAATGCAGAATTTAGCAAAATAGGTGAGTTTAGGCACACTCAGAAGAGTAAAGCATGGATCAGCTTTTCACTTTTAGTTCTCAAGAGTTGCCATTTCTCCCTATAGATCAATGACCTTTCTGTGGATGTGAACCATTTCAGTGTTCTAGATCTGCAAGCGCATGACTGTGGTCAGTATATATACCTATGCTACCATGTCCAGAATCTAAACAAGTGATACTAACAGTCAGAATCCTTCCTAGTGAAAAGCTATTGCCCCAAAGTTCTAAAAGAACCAAGAGAGAATGATTGCTCACAGAGTCATCACATACCTGGCCCTAAGCAATACTTTTCCCTATTAAGGGAAGCTTTGAGTTGCCACAATTCATCATAAACCTTTATAAAATCTCTTTTCTTCAAATGTGCTCTCTTGGCAGGCACTACGTCTGACAGTTCCTCACTTTTTCAAGTGAGGGGCTCGATAATTTCTCCATTCCTGGCCTCAGCTTCAGTTAGTATAAATGAGGCAAGCCTTTAAAAAGGCATCATGAAATGATGGCTGTCTTCTCCTCCCTAACTGTATCCCCACAACCAGTTTCCATCATGATAATAAATAAGGCTCCCGGTAGCTGAGCACTCCTGGTGTGAGACCAGTGAAAATAAAATCCCATGTTCCTACGATGCCTGACACTTCAAAGTAGAGGGTGGTTATCAATTGGTTAATACATTTATTGTTAGCTTGGGTTTGATTCCTCTTAACTTACATTTGAGAGAGAAATGACAATAACGGCCATCTAAAGGATAGCTGGGGCTTATCTGTGATAAGATGCAGGAGCTGAATGCAGGCAAAGGAAACCTCTGCTGTATCACTGGGCTGATCTGTTTACCTCACTCAGCTGATAAAGTTCCAGGTCTTACCCTTGGCCACTGTCATTAGCTTGGTGTAAGAGCACTTTTGAGCCACAGCTGCTCCTGCTTTCTCAGGTGCTGCCTTTGATCCAGCAGCTGGTGCCTCAGAGGTTGGAAGGTGTTGGTACCTTTGCAGCCTGGAGATTGAGATTACTGCATGGAATCAATGCCATCCAGGAACGTAGATAATTCTGAGACCCAGTTTCACTCTATTGTCAGATATGAGCAAGTATCCCAACAAGGTAACATTTCCTTTTTTGTGGGCAGAAGTTCAAAAAAGGAACTTCTTCTAAACACCTACTGCATGGGTACTGTGGTGGATATATACACAATTTTCTTCGGCCCTCACCAGAACCCTCTGAGGTCAATGGTATTAACTCCCTGTTAGAGAAGCAATATCTAAGATTCAGAAATGGTAAATAACTTGGCCAGAGTCATAAAGATACTAAGTGAGGACTTGAATTTGAAACTCATGCTAAACCTGTGCTCTTCATCATCTGTTTCCCCTGTAATGTCTCCAAATTTCATTTAGGGATGTTTAATACCGTTGAATCTTAGAAACTTTAGGGACCCGCATAAAGACTTTTGTTTGGATCTTCTGGGTATGGAGGACTCAGGATTTCTAGTTGGTGGATTTCTGGGTGGTGGTACAATTTATGAGATAGTATGCAGGAGTTTGTGAACAACTGAAAGCCTCAATTATTTCAAGCCTTTGCCCAGATCACCTCCACAGCATCTGAGGTGAACACGAAAAGTCACATGTGTGATTAAATCAAAGCAGAATTGACTGCCCCTGAAATAACTACAGAATAGACACAGTGTAACCTGAGGATCTAGCCATCATCTTTTCCTGTCTGCAGAGCAAGTATATTATCTACAAATATGCTCCTTCCTCCTTTCTTCTCTTCCTTTCTCTTTTCTCACTTCTTTTTTTCTTGAATTTTCCTATTTTTTTTCTTTTCTTACTTTTTCCTCTAATTTATTCTTCAGAAACAGATTCTTATTAAACATTACATGCACATCAAAGTCTTTTCTTTATACTGATGAACTATGCCCAGTTATTGCCATTCAAGAACTAGCACTCTGATTTGAATAATAAGACATATACGTAATGCAAGATGAAAAGTATTACCTGACTTACGAGAAGACTGGAAAAATATGTTGTGGGATGTAAAAGGAAGCAACAGGTTACTTTTCACTAGAGGATGGGCTTTAAAGGGTGGATGGAATAAATGGATAGGATATAGACATATAAAAATAAAGGAGAGAGGAATGTGGCAAAGGTTCTATGCTAGGCAAAGATATCCATGTCTGGTTAATGTCCCAGATTCTGTGAATATATTAGGTTATAGGGCAAAGGGAAAGTAAGGTTGAGGATGGAATTAAAGTTGGTAATCAGGTGACTTTAAAATAGAGAGATGAGGGGCACCTGGGTGGCTCAGTGAGTTAAAACCTCTGCCTTTGGCTCAGGTCATGATCCCAGTGTCCTGGGATCGAGCCCCGCATCGGGCTCTCTGCTCTGCGGGGAGCCTGCTTCCTCCTCTCTCCTTACCTGCCTCTCTGCCTAGTTGTGATTTCTGTCTGTCAAATAAATAAAATATTTTTTTAAAAAAATAGAGAGATGAGGGGCACCTGGGTGGCTCAGTGGGTTAAGCCTCTGTCTTTGGCTCAGGTCATGATCTCAGGGTCCTGGTATTGAGCCCTGCATTGGGCTCTCTGCTCAGTGGGTAGCCTGCTTTCCCTTCTCTCTCTCTGCCTGCCTCTGCCTACTTGTGACCTCTGTCTGTCAAATAAATAAATAAAATCTTTAAAAAATAAAATAAAAAGATGATCCTGGGTTATGTGGGTGGATCCAATATGGGTCCTTAAAGGTAGAAAAGGGAGGAACAAGGAGAGAATCAGAGAAGATGTGATTACAGAAGCAAGGTCAGAGAAATGTTGCACTTCTGGCTTTGGAGATGAAAGGAGGTAGCTATGAGTCAGCAAACGAGGGTAGCCTCTAGCAGCTATAAAAGGCAAGAAAATATTCTCTCCTAGAGCCTCCAGAAGTTCCAGAAAGAACATAGCCCTGTTAACATAACACTTTGATCATAGCCCAGGGAGACCTGTGGCAGACTCCTGACCTCCAGAACTGATGGATAATAAATGTTTTTGTTATTCTTGTTGTTGTTCAAAGATTTTATTCATTTATTTGAGAGGGAGTGAGTGTGAGCAGGGGAGGAAAAGAGGGAGAGAGAGCAAATCTCAAGCAGACTCTGCATTGGCACAGAGCCCACTCGGGGCTCTATCTTACAACCCTGAGATCATGACCCGAGCTGAAACCAAGAGTCAGATGCTTAACTTCCTACGCCACCCAGCTGCTCCTAAAGTTTGCTGTTTTAAGCCACTAAGTTGGCAGTGATTTGTCACAGCAGCAAATAGAAAATTCAGGAGGAATCACACAGTAGAAGGATGGAGATTTAATCTTATTTTTTATAACACAAAGCCCACAAAGAAAGAGATGAGGCTTCGGTAGCATGCAAGAATCTAGCTTCGATGGGCAATAGGGAGCCACTGAAGTTTTTAAAGAAGAGAGACATGATCAGATTTGATTTTAAGAATGATCTTTGTGGCAGTTGTGTGAAGGAAAAATCAGGGGAGCAAGTCAGGAATAACAGGAAGTTACTAGAATGATTCAGGCAAGAGTGATAAGGCCTCAGGGAGAACAGTAGAGTGGGATGAGAGAAGAGGAGTTGTTCATTCATTCACTTATTCTTTCATTTATTAAACAAATTATTTTTGAATGTTTGCTATGAGCCACTCATTGCTGTAGGAGGCAGGGACATGGGCAAGCACATGGCTGATACTATAATCCTCCCTTTAGGATTTAAGGTCTAATGGGTAAAGAGAAACAATAAACAAATAAATATATACTATGTTAAGCAATGATAAGATCTCTGAAAAAAACTGGAGTAGGGAAAAAAGACTAGAGAGTGACAGGTGTGGACACTGGTACTTTGGAGGAAGATCTCTCTGAGAAGGTGTTATTTGAGCACAGACTTGAAAGAGAAAAAGAGAACCAGAAATATTTGTGGGCAGAGCATTTCTGGCTGAGAGCAGAAACAGAAGTACATTCAATTTGGAAGTAAACCAAATAACAGAAATCTGTATCTTCTGTAAAGTGAGAAGGCAAGTATGGGTAGAGGGAAGTGAGCAAAGGTGTGCATGGTGGAAGCTAAGGTCAGAGACATGGAGTGAGGGCATCTGTTGGACAGCCTCATAGATCCTTGTGAAAACTTGGGCTGCCGAATAAAATAAATTCATTCTGCTTTTAGGATTGATAGGACTAAGAAGCTGTTCAAGTGGGGAGCCAGGGACTTGAGAGTAATGAATCTTCTCCTACAGCTTCAGTTATTAGATTCATCCAGAGCAAATCAGAAGTTCCCATCACACCCACCCAAAGGAATCCCAGTCAGCAGAACACAAGAAACATAAGCTGAGCTATATGCCACCTCAGGACCACCCAAATCCAGCTGGCCTACAATGTGGGTGTTTTGCATGAAAAAATTCCCATTTTGTTTTCCATGTTTCTTTTATGGATCAAAACCAGATTGGCCAGTACACCAACAGAGAAAATTTGGATCTCCAAACAATGTACATTTGCCTGAAAAGAGACAAACTTGCAACTAGAAGATATCCCACTGCAATGATGGCACCACAGGTGGTCTCGGATGTGTCCCTTAACTTTTCTAAGTCTCAGTGTCCAAACTCAAAAAAGGAGGATTATTTAGTTTCCAAGAGATCATCTGATCTCTTCAAGGCCTTTGGCTATAGAACCCGTGCTTCTACCTTGAAATAAAGGCCTCAAGTATATTCAATAAATTGTCAGGCATGTGAGGGACAGGACAAAGCAAAGGAGGACAAAGCAGGAATCTTCAATCTCTGGGATTTTACATAGCCTGGTATTCTGATATTATAGAGCAGGAGAAGAAACTCACTTTAGTGATAAGAGCATAGACCTGTGTTTTAGTTTCAATTCCATCTCTTACTGGCCATGTGAGCCCCTGTAAATCCTGCTGTAGAATAAGACAGAGTGCAAACACACAAATGTATAATAACCATGTGACCTTAAACTCATTATTTCACCCCTCTGAAGCTTATATAATCACCTACAAATTGGGGATATTAGTGTCTACTCCATAATGTTACTGTGAGGGTAAGAGAAAAATGCATACACTAAATGCTAAGCAGGTCCTTTACCATTTAAAAGTGTTAAAATGGGGGGGGGGGCTATTAATGATACTTTAAATTGAAAATTAAATATAAGAATTCATTAGAAGTTGAAAACTACAATAATCCTGTTGAGAAACAGCATATTAAAGATACTAGCTCAGGGAAAAGGGGAAAGATACATTCATGTTCTCCACAGTTGCTCCTAAAGGAGCAAAGGTCTTAGATGCAAAATCTCTCGAACAGTTGACCTAAGAACTGAAAGAGAGTGCCTCTTGTTTTGTAATCCTTCACTCCTATCCAGACCTCTTATTACCTCACCAGGAGTTCCCCTAACACCAATTGAGAACCATAGCCCTAAGGGGAACTCAGGGATTGTTCAATGTAACACTGATCTAATCTAGCATGTATACATCCCAGCAATCTCTGGTGAGAGAGGGGAAAGTGGCCAGCGGGATCTGTCCCTTTGCCTTTATCTGCTCTGTTCCCTGTTCCAGGCTGTGGTAGACGGCTGACCCTGAAGCCTGCATTTCCTCAGCCCCTGTGTGATCTGTACTTGGCCAATGGGAGGCATTGGCAGGAAATGAAAGAGCAGGAGGAATAGACAAGCCAAGGTATTTCTCCCCATTTCTCTTTATCTGCTAAAGGGAAAAAAATCTCCGGAATCAGTGATGTCCCTTCCACAGCTCCAGCTTTCCTCTGGTGACCCTGGCCCCTCAGTAGAAAAAAGGGCATGGTCTTAGATGAGGAAGATCCCAGAACTGGTTCTCCTCAGCCCTCCTTCCAAGGGAGACAGGACTCCTGGGAAAGTTACCTAAAAAGTGAATCCAAACAGCTGCTTGTTGGAAAGTCAGGCTACAATGGCATGAAACACCAGTCTCCAAGTGTAATACTAAGAAAATGAGGTCATCCTCCCTCTGGGAACCTAAAGGAACTATCAGAAGCTTGGGATTTGTGTAGTTTTGGGTGACCACAGTCAGGGCAACACTACTTCTATTCCTGCACATATATAAACACATACTCCCACACACATACACAGTCACACACACATCCTGAAATAACAGCAGGGTCACCTCAATGGTAAAGAAAACATTCAGTACCATCTGCTGAGTGGCATCATACATGGCACTCACTCATCAGAAAACTGGGACTTGGGGGGAGGAGTCAAGATGGTGGAGAAGTAGCAGGCTGAGATGACATCAGGTAGCAGGAGATCAGCTAGATAGCTTATCTAACCATTGCGAACACCTACAAATCCAATGGGAAATCGAAGAGAAGAAGAGCAACAATTCTAGGAACAGAAAATCGATCACTTTCTGAAAGGTAGGACCTGCAGAGAAGTAAATCCAAAGTGACGGGAAGGTAGACCGCAGGGGGAGGGGCCGGCTCCCAGCAAGTGGCAGAGCAACAGAGCACTAAATCAGGACTTTTAAAAGTCTGCTCCACTGAGGGACATTGCTCCAGAGGCTAAACTGGGGGGAAGCCCACACGGGGTCAGCATAACCCCAGGTCCTGTGGGGTCACAGAAGGACCAGGGGTGTCTGAGTGTTGCAGAGGTCGCAAGTATTAGAGTGGGGAAGCTGGCTACAGTGACAAAGCTGAGGAGTGAGCTCTCAACTCTGGGTTACCTTGAACCAGGCACAGGCTGGGTGAGCTCGGAGCGCGGCTGGAGGCCAGGGAGATGGAGTGACCGAGCACTTTTCTCCAAGCGTGCAGCTGGAGGCCAGGGAGACAGAAGCGACCGAGCGCTTTTCTCCAAGCACCATCGATTGGCGCAACCAGAGGCCAGGGAGACGAGGACGTTTGGGCGCTTTTCTCTGAGGGCGCACTGAGGAGCAGGACCCCAAGCTCTCAGCTCCTCCAGGCTGGAGATTGGGAGGCCACCATTTTCATTCCCGTCCTCCGGAAGTCTACGGAAAGCGCTCAGGGAACAAAAGCTCGCAAAAGCAAACCCGAGCGGATTACTTAGCCCGGCCCCTGGAAAGGGTGGTGAAATTCCGCCTGGGGCAAAGACACTTGAGAATCACTACAACAGGCCCCTCCCCCAGAAGATCAACAAGAAACCCAGCCAAGACCAACTTCACTCACCAAGGAGAACAGCGGAATTCCAGAGGAGGAGAAAGCAAATCTTATCTGGACAAAATAACAAGGCGGAAAAACTCACCACAAAAAAAAGAACAAGAGGCAGGCTGGGGACCTAATCAATATGGACATTGGTAATATGACAGATCTAGAGTTCAGAATGACGATTCTCAAGGTGCTAGCCGGGCTCGAAAAAGGCATAGAAGATATGAGAGAAACCCTCTCTGGAGAGATAAAAGCCCTTTCTGGAGAACTAAAATCTAACCAAGTTGAAATAAAAAAAACTATTAATGAGGTGCAATCAAAAACGGAAGCTCTTACTGCTAGGATAAATGAAGCAGAAGAAAGAATTAGTGACATAGAAGACCAAATGACAGAGAATAAAGCTGAGCAGAAGAGAGACAAACAAATACTGGACCACGAAGAGAGAATTCGAGAGATAAGTGACACCATAAGACAACACAACATTAGAATAATTGGGATTCCAAAAGAAGAAGAAAGAGAGAGGGGAGCAGAAGGTATATTGGAGACAATTATTGGAGAGAATTTCCCTAAAATGGCAAAGGGAACAAACATCAAAATCCAGGAAATGCTAAGAATGCCCCTCAAAATCAATAAAAATAGGTCACACCCCATCACCTGATAGTAAAATTTACAAGTCTTAGCGACAAAGAGAAAACCCTGAAAGCAGCCCGGGAAAAGAAGTCTGTAACATACAAGGGTAAAAACATTAGATTGGCAGCAGACGTATCCACAGAGACCTGGCAGGCCAGAAAGAACTGGCATGATATATTCAGAGCGCTAAAAGAGAAAAACATGCAACCAAGAATAGTATACCCAGCTAGGCTATCATTGAAAATAGAAGGAGAGATAAAGAGCTTCCAGGACAAACAAAAGGTGAAAGAATTTGCAAACACCAAACCAGCTCTACAGGAAATATTGAAAGGGGTCCTCTAAGCAAAGAGAGCCCCTAAAAGTAGTAGATCAGAAAGTAACAGGGACAATATACAGTAACAGTCACCTTACAGGCAATAAAATGGCACTAAATTCATATCTCTCAATAGTTACCCTGAATGTTAATGGGCTAAATGCCCCCAATCAAAAGACACAGGGTATCAGAATTGATAAAAAACCAAAACCCATCAATATGCTGCCTACAAGAAACTCATTTTAGACCCGAAGACACCTCCAGATTTCCACCTCCAGGGTGGAAAATGATGTACCATGCTAATGGACATCAGAAGAAAGCTGGGGTGGCAATCCTTATATCAGATCAATTAGATTTTAAGCCAAAGACTAGAATAAGAGATGAGGAAGGACACTATATCATACTCAAAGTGTCTGTCCAACAAGAAGACCTAACAATTTTAAATATCTATGTCCCTAACATGGGAGCAGCCAACTATATAAACCAATTAATAACAAAATCAAAGAAATACATCAACAATAATACAATAATAGTAGGGGACTTTAACACTATCCTCACTGAAATGGACAGATCATCCAAGCAAAAGATCAACAAGGAAATAAAAGACTTAAATGATACACTGGACCAGATGGACATCACAGATATATTCAGAACATTCCATCCCAAAGCAACAGAATATACATTCTTCTCTAGTGCACATGGAACATTCTCCAGAATAGACCACATCCTGGGTCATAAATCAGGTCTCAACTGCTACCAAAAGACTAGTATCATTCCCTGCATATTTTCAGACCACAATGCTCTGAAGCTAGAACTCAATCACAAGAGGAAATGTGGAAAGAATGCAAATACATGGAGACTAAATAGCATCCTTCTAAAAAATGAATGGGTCAACCAGGAAATTAAAGAAGAATTGAAAAAACTCGTGGAAATATATGATAATGAAAACACAATGGTTCAAAATCTGTGGGACACAGCAAAGGCAGTCCTGAGAGGAAAATATATAGCGGTGCAAGCCTTTCTCAAGAAATAAGAAAGGTCTCAAATACACAACCTAACCCTACACCTAAAGGAGCTGGAGAGAGAACAAAAAAGAAAGCCTAAACCCAGCAGGAGAAGAGAAATCATAAAGATCAGAGCAGAAATCAATGAAATAGAAACCAAAAAAAAACAGTAGAACAAATCAATGAAACTAGGAGCTGGTTCTTTGAAAGAATTAATAAGATTGACAAACCCCTGGCCAGACTTATCCAAAAGAAAAGAGAAAGGATGCGAATAAATAAAATCATGAATGAAAGAGGAGAGATCACCACCAACACCAAAGAAATACAATTATAAGAACATACTATGAGCAACTCTATGCCAACAAATTCGACAATCTGGAAGAAATGGATACATTTCTAAAGACATATAAACTACCACAACTGAACCAGGAAGAAATAGAAAACCTGAACAGACCCATAACCAGTAAGGAGATTGAAACAGTCATCAAAAATCTCCAAACAAACAAAAGCCCAGGGCCAGACGGCTTCCCAGGGGAATTCTACCAAACATTTAAAGAAGAACTAATTCCTGTTCTCCTGAAACTGTTTCAAAAAATAGAAATGGAAGGAAAACTTCCAAACTCATTTTATGAGGCCAGCATCACCTTGATCCCAAAACCAGACAAGGATCCCATCAAAAAAGAGAATTACAGACCCATATCCTTGATGAACACAGATGCGAAAATTCTCACCAAAATACTGGCCAATAGGATCCAACAGTACATTAAAAGGATTATTCACCACGACCAAGTGGGATTTATTCCAGGGCTGCAAGGTTGGTTCAACATCCACAAATCAATCAATGTGATACAATACATTAATAAAAGAAAGAACAAGAACCATATGATACTCTCAATACATGCTGAAAAAGCATTTGACAAAGTGCAGCATCCCTTCCTGATTAAAACTCTTCAAAGTGTAGGGATAGAAGGCACATACCTCAATATTATCAGAGCCATCTATGAGAAACCCACCACAAATATCCTTCTCAATGGAGAAAAACTGAAAGCTTTTCCGCTAAGGTCAGGAACATGGCAGGGATGTCCGTTATCACCACTGCTATTCAACATAGTGCTAGAAGTCCTAGCCTCAGCAATCAGACAACAAAAAGAAATTAAAGACATCCAAATAGGCAAAGAAGAAGTCAAACTATCACTCTTTGCAGATGATATGATACTATATGTGGAAAACCCAAAAGGCTCCACTCCAAAACTGCTAGAACTTGTACAGGAATTCAATAAAGTGTCAGGATATAAAGTCAATGCACAGAAATCAGTTGCATTTCTTTACACTAACAACAAGACAGAAGAAAGAGAAATTAAGGAGTCAATCCCATTTACAATTGCACCCAAAACCACAAAATACCTAGGAATAAACCTAACCAAAGAGGCAAGGAATCTATACTCAGAAAACTATAAAGTACTCATGAAAGAAATTGAGGAAGACACAATGAAAAAATGTTTCATGCTCATGGATTGGAAGAACAACTATTGTGAAAATGTCTATTCTACCTAAAGCAATCTACACATTTAATGCAATCCCTATCAAAATCCCACCCATTCTTTTCAAAGAAATAGAACAAATAATCCTAAAATTTATATGGAATAGAAAAGACCTCGAATAGCCAAAGGAATATTGAAAAAGAAAGCCAAAGTTGGTGGCAGCACAATTCCAGACTTCAAGCTCTATTACAAAGCTGTCATCATCAAGACAGTATGGTACCGGCACAAAAACAGACACATAGATCAATGGAACAGAATAGAGAGCCCAGAAATAGACCCTCAACTCTATGGTCAACTAATCTTCAACAAAGCAGGAAGGAATGTCCAATGGAAAAAAGACAGCCTCTTCAACAAATGGTGCTGGGAAAATTGGACAGCCACATGCAGAAAAATGAAATTGGACTATTTCCTTACACCACACACAAAAATAGACTCAAAATGGATGAAGGACCTCAGTGTGAGAAAGGAATCCATCAAAATCTTTGAGGAGAACACAGGCAGCAACCTCTTTGACTTCAACCGCAGCAACTTCTTCCTAGGAACATCGCCAAAGGCAAGGGAAGCAAGGGCAAAAATGAACTATTGGGATTTCATCAAGATCAAAAGCTTTTGCACAGCAAAGGAAACAGTTAACAAAACCAAAAGACAACTGACTGAATGGGAGAAGATATTTGCAAACGACATATCAGATAAAGAGCTAGTATCCAAAATCTATAAAGAGCTTATCAAACTCAACACCCAGAGAACAAATAATCCAATCAAGAAATGGGCAGAAGACATGAACAGACATTTCTGCAAAGAAGACATCCAGATGGCCAACAGACACATGAAAAAATGCTCCACATCACTCAGCATCAGGGAAATACAAATCAAAACCACAATGAGATACCACCTCACACCAGTCAGAATGGCTAAAATTAACAAGTCAAGAAATGACAGATGCTGGCAAGGATGCGGAGAGAGGGGAAACCTCCTACACTGTTGGTGGGAATGCAAGGTGGTGCAGCCACTCTGGAAAACAGTGTGGAGGTTCCTCAAAAAACTGAAAATAGAGCTACCCTATGACCCAGCAATTGCACTCCTGGGTATATATCCTAAAGATACAAACGTGGTGCTCTGAAGGGGCACGTGCACCTGAATGTTTATAGCAGCAATGTCCACAATAGCCAAACTATGGAAAGAACCTATATGTCCATCAACAGATGAATGGATAAAGAAGATGTGGTATATATATACAATGGAATACTATGCAGCCATCAAAAGAAATGAAATCTTGCCATTTGTGACGACGTGGATGGAACTAGAAGGTATTATGCTTAGCGAAATAAATCAATCAGAGAAAGACAACTATTATATGATCTCCCTGATATGAGGAAGTAGAGATGCAATGTGGGGGGTTTAGGGGGTAGGAAAAGAAAAAATGAAAGAAGATGGGATCGCGAGGGAGACAAACCATAAAAGACTCAATCTCAAAAAACAGACTGAGGGTTTCTGGGGGGAGGGGGGACAGGAGAGGGTGGTGGGGATATGGACATTGGGGAGGGTGTGTGCTATGATGAGTGCTGTGAAATGTGTAAACCTGGCGATTCACAGACCTATACCCCTGGGGATAAAAATACATCATATGTTTATTAAAAATTTAAAAATTAAAAAAAAAGAAAAGAAAACTGGGACTTCAGTAAGACTGGTTATATCCCACATCTCTCCCCATGAGGCACTTGAAAGCAGCAGAATTTTACTACCCTCTATTCTGATCCATAAATTAATCTTCAATTTAAGTCTCAAAAGACAATTTTACCACTTCAAGTCCAAACTGGGGGGAGGGGAGAGGGCAACACCCAGTAAGGATGCTGGTAAAAAAAATTCTCAGGTCAAAAAAAAAGTTTTAATTTTGTAACCTTTCACCACTTCTATTGCATAAATACTCCTACCATGGCTGACTTAAAGCTACTAAAGTGGCATCAACCGACTTGAAAAATTCTTTAAAATTCAACAAACTTCTCTCTCATGAGAACAAACAAGCTCCAGCACACGACTGGAATACTCTTTCCCCAAAAATGAACCATCACCCCCCAAAATGAGCCACGGCAGGAACTCAAGAAAATCCACCTATGCTTAAAACTCACATGTAGTTTTCTCTGCTACCTACAACTATGGAGAAAAATTCTCACCATTATAGGGAACTCAAGCCTATCTCACTATGAGATTATGTTTATTTGCCTGTTTGTTTATTTATACCTTCTTTTTTGAATAAAAGACTTAACGGTGGATTACCTAAATATACTCAATATAAAAGTAGATACAAATTAAATTTCAAATAAGTAGTTGAAGAAAAGGGACAAAGAGAAAATGAAATATTTAATAGTACAAGAGAGAAAATGAAATCAAGAGTGAGCTTAGCACACAAAATCTATAGTATAAGGCGTTCTGGGCCATTCAGAGTACATGCAGAAAAGTTCAGTGGGAACAGGCAGACATCCGATGATGAGCCACTCATAGGAGTTCTTATGCCCAGATAACAGTGGATCTGGCCATCTGTACAGAATGATGTACTGGGTCTCAGTGGGTCAGTTTGGACATTAACATTACACCCAGGACTTCTATAGAAAGGTGGTGAATGGGTCTAGCGTCCCACTCTCTGCCTGCAGAGGTACTTGGCAGTCTAGTGATCTCCTATTTCCCTGTCAATTTGTCAGAATTGCTGTTCTGGAGCAAACCCCAGTCTCCAGGAACAGGCTCGCTAGGGGCACTCTCTGGATGGTGAATTTATCAAGCCCCCTCCAAGTCAGACTGGCAGCCTATGAGATCTGTGATCCAGCTCTGCACAGACAGTGCTTATCAAGCAGAAGAGTGGCCCATGCTTTCTTCAGCTGCCAATAACCCAGAAGGGCCAGAAAATCAATTCCTGGGACATGGACGAGCGGAGAGGCCAGAGAATAAGAGAATCATTCAAACAGACATAAATCTGGGTTTTAGTGACCCATGGTCATTGAACACCTAGGAAAGAAACTTTGGCAGGCTTTCACTGTATGTGTGATGAAGCTCTAATATAAGCCCTAACATGGCTCCCCAGAGCTCTTGGGGAAACTCCCAAGGACCCCCTCCATGTAGAACTCTTTTTTGCATTGGCTGGTTATCAGGCATGGTTATAAGTTCCTGCTTAATCAAATTTTAAAACAAAACAAAACATACACCTGGCATAGGGCTTGTTATTGAGCAAGGAGTTGAATGGAAGCCCCACATCTGACTCTGCCAGGCATTCCAGACCTCCCCACGCTTCAGTGGGATCTTTATGGCAAGGTCTTGCTCTTTCTGGGGTCTGGTCTGGGTTAGAGCCCACTTTCCCAAGATTATGACCATGGGACTCCTAGGTGCCTCTTACCCCCATACTCCACACCCCTGTGCTCAGCCAGGCCTGGTACATAATGAGCTTGCCAAACTCTCTGGGCTCAGTGCCTTCCTGCTTGGCTGTACTTCCAGAGCCAATCTCTGTAGCCAGGACAGTTTCCTCAATGGTCTTCATCTCATGCCAGACCCATCCCACTTTCATGCCTTCTCTGAATTTAAATCTACAGATAAGCCCCCTAGAGTGATGCTTTGGGGAAACTGCATTAATCAGGCATTGGTCCATCAACCTTTAGGGAACAAGTTCATGGCAAAGGAACAAATATGCAGTCCTGAGAATTCCATATGCTGAATATCCGTGGGAATTGGCAGAATCTACTCAGTGGTGCATGCCTAGCCCTCAGAGAAAACTTTCCCTCCCCAGTTTCCATTCAGCCACATCCAGCCACAAACTTCCTATGAGCAGGTCATCAAAGCTATCCATGCATCAGTTACAAGGCAAAGATTCTCTATGGAGACAGCTTTGGTGTTGTGAAAGAAGCACAGGGCTTAGAATTAGCAAAATTGAGTTCAAAAGACAAATCCATTAGATGTGTGAACTTGCATAAGGTAATGTCTCTGAATTTCAGTTTCTTCATCTGTAAAATGGGAATAGTGAAATATCTAATGATATTGAGTCAAGGTTTATATATATTTATATATATATTTATATATAATACATATATTCCTTCATAAACTAAAACCACAATACAATGTTATAATATTCATTTATAGCCGACTTCTCAAAGAGGTTAAGATTATAAAAGGCAAACTGAATTTAATAAAGTTCCAGCTTCCAATAATGGCAAACTAGTTCGGTCAGACAACTCTTCTATAGATAACAGTAATAAAATGTATTAAAAATAGCTTTTAAGAGCATTGGAGAATAACACAAACTGGCAGAAATTGGATGGGAGATCAATCCTTGTAAGACAGAAGTATACTGCTGAGATCTATGAGTTAGTAGGGTTTTGTTTGTTCGTTTGTTTGTTTGTTTTTACCTGAGGGCATGTCCCAATCCTTATAGCTCAGGGTGGTAGAAAACTAGTCTTGCTACCTTGAGGAGTTAGGGAATGAAGTGCTGAGTTAGCAAAACTGCTGAAGTGTGTGTGTGTGTGTGTGTGTGTGTGTGTGTGTGTGTGTGTGTGTGTGTATGTGTTGGGGCGGGTAGAGATCCTGGAAAGGAGGGAACTCTGAAGGGGGGGAGTGCAAAAAACCTGCAAATAAGTTCTGCTAAAAGTATTGGTTAACTGCTGAACAAGGAAAAAATACAGAAGCTGAAAGCTGAAATAATTAGGCATAGATTTCAATTATTTCCTTCTCAAGGAAGAAATAGTTTGGAGTTAAGTTCAGCCAAGTTAATTAAACAAATAACAACACTCTTCAAAAAAAAAAATCCAGAATCTCTACAGTATATCTTCTACATTGTATACATATAATAAAAAATTACTACACATTCAAAATAAAAAGAATGTATAACCTATACTTCAAAAAAAAAAGTGGTATGTTCAAGAACTTCTAAAAAATATATATATCATAGTAAGTGAAGAATGGGGACTATTAGCAAACAAATAGCAACTATAAAAGAGAAACAGCAAGGTGCCTGGGTGACTCAGTCAGTTAAGCATCTGCCTTTGGCTTGGGTCATGATTCCAGGGTCCTTCTTCCAGGGTACTTCTCTCTTTCCCTCTATCCCTCCCCACAGCTTATGCTCACTCTCTCTCTCTCAAAAAATTAATAAAATCTTTAAAAAATAAAAAGAAATGGCAAATTTTAGAACTAAAGCCATGAAACAGAACCTAAAAATGTCAGAGAAAAGAAACAGTAAACTCAATAACAGATGAACCCAAATTACCCAAACTAAAGAACAGAAAGGGAAAACTGTGAATAAAAATTAACAAAACCTTAATGTCTGAGACAGTATCAAGCAGTCCAATACATTTATAGTTGGAGTTCCAAAAGGAAGTCAAAAAGAACAGAGCAGAGAAAAATATAAGGGTTAAAAATTTCCAAAATTACCTGAGTAAGTTCAATGGGCAGATGCAAAAAAAATCCAGGGAACCCCAAGCAGAATAAATGTAATCATACCACATGACATCATATCAAAATGCTTGAATCCAAAGATAAAAAGAAAATCTTAAAAGCAGCCAGAGAAAAATCATATTATGTAAAGATGCATAATGGTACAAATACTGCTGACTTCTTAGCAGAAATCATGAAGGCCACAAGGCAATGGAATGATGTCTTTAAAATGATGAAAGGATAAGACTGGCAATCAAAAATTCTGTACCTAGTAAAATTATTCTAAAAATATAAAGGCAAAATTAAGATATTTTCAGATGAACAAAAACAGACAGAAACTGTAGTCAGGATTTTTACTGTGCCAAGTATTCTAAAAGAAGCTCTTTTGGTTAATTAAAAACCTAACTTTGAGGTGAGTGCAAAAGTGCAATTTAAGTATGTGCTAGATAGTGGAAAAGCAAATATCTGTGAATATAAAAAGCTCTCTCTGTCCTGCAGATAAGTACTGTCAGTGCTGGTAAAGAGAAGGAAAGAGCTTAAAGTCCCTCGTACACCAGATACCCACTGTCCACCAGCCAGCTACAGTATATAGGGTGCATTATGCCCATGGTTCCTGTGTCAAGTCCAGTCCCCAATGACATCCATGATTGAACTGAGGGTGGCACTGTCACATATCATTGGCTCCAAAATAAACTGGAAATGCTATTCTTTATTTAGCTGCGAGAGGGACAGGCAAGTGGCCCAGCCCAATGCTTTAGAATCTAATATTTGTGTTTATAACTTCCCTAAGCATTTAGGAGAGGGTCTTATACCAGCATAGCCATGGGTACAGTGTTGGAGTTTTAAGAGAATTCCTTTATAAGTCATCTCCTCCGTAGCTGTTACCTCACAGAAAGAATTACACTAGTTATTTTAACAGGAAGAATTTCATTTAAAAAAATTGTAATTCAACTAAAGAAATTAACTCGGTATCTCAAAACACAAAAAGCTACATTAAGAGACACACAGTGATACACAGAGATAGCAAATTCAGAAAGAGCTACTACCCCTAGCATAGAAGGAACAAAGAGAAAAGGGAAAACTAAGATTTACAAGTGTGGATGAGGGTCCCATGAACAGACTAGGGTCCCACAGACCCTCAGATCTCTGAGGGTAGGGGTGCCCACTGCTTGGCTGCATTTATCTCTCTGAAAAAGGTGCCATGCAGCTGGTTCTATAAGTTTTGTTAAAACTGGATTCAGCAGCTCCTGTAGAAGTCAAGGAAGCCTGAGGTGACCCACCAAAAGTCTACAAGGAAGAGACTCCTGCCCTGCAGTCTGACTCTGGTTTCCCCTATTAACAAAACCTATCATGGAGCCTGGTGGCAAAGCAGAAAAGAGGTGTCTAGGCTCCTGATACCAGCTTGACCAATCTGAGTGCAGAAGACTGAATTTGGAGCCAAGAGATGATAGTTTAATATCTGACCCAGCTAGGCCATGGCAATTCCAGCAGTGACTACTGGGGTGGATTCCCCAGCCAGGGAACTTGATGTGGGAACTGGAGAAAAGTCTTCCCTAGAACATTTGGGAGCAAACTTAATCAAAGGGAGACTGAGTCCAAGTGAGTGTGCCAGGACCACAAAGTGGGAAGCCAGACTTCATATTAGGACAAGAGGGACTGTGGAGCTAGTATTGGGGAAGGAAACTGCAGAAGCCTGGTAAATTTGGGAGCACAGCAAGCATGGAGAGTATATATGGTAATGAAACAGGAAGACACAGAAATTTGCAGAATCTAGTTGTCAAAAATTTCCCTGGGATGGCTGTACACCAATGGGAAAGTCAAAGGTACGGTTTGGATAGGGCACTATGAATTGAGACAGAGAGCAATAGCACCGATTCATCTATTTCTCAATCAGCCTTATTTTGTGTTTTACAGGGCAAGTGGTATATAAATAAGTTCGTGTGTGCACATGGGTATGCATGCAAATGCATGCATACATGGATGTGTATCTCAGGGGATTATTTCAGAAGAACACTGTAACACTGATTCATGGGCAATATGATATGTACTTATTATGGCTGGTGACAAGAATTGGGTCTTAATGGAGATGGTGATTGTTATTCATGATTTCCAAATGGTTAACTAGATCCAGAGGATTTGCATTAAACCAAGTCATTCCCCTTCCATGCTTGCTGGCCATGATCGATGGAAATGTCAAGTCCCATGAGATCTCTGAGCTTGCATTCTCTTTCTACCAAAAATGGGGCATTTTTTTCCCTACCATTTCTGCTCTGAGTCTCATTTCCACACACAGTGCCAGCAACACATCTATGGATTTGATCTTCAATTTCTGACTTCTTTTAAAGGGCATTGTCAGCCCACAACACAATTTCTAAAGCAGATATTGTTCTGGCACCCAGGGAAAAAAATAAGGATGGGAGAAAGCAGGTGACTCTAAATGTGAAACACAAGATTTCACAGAATCATGGATTTTCAAGCCAGAAAGCACTTTAGGGATTACTGAGTTCAGTGTTTGCAAACCCTGTTTTAAACAGAAGAGCTCTTTACATTAGACATTGAAACTGGTAATTTCTTGAGTGAATAAATGAACAAACAAGGCAAAATATGTGATATCGGGCTTTTCAAGTATGAGAAACTACAGAATCAAAGATATTGGAGTCATGATAATACAGAAGCCAAGGTTCAAGAGAAGAAGAAGGAAAGGGGAAGAATGAACTCATTTCCCTCATTTCAACTTAATCCTGCAGAATGGTGGAAGAGCCAGTGACACATTTTAAACAAAGAAAATACACAATCACAATTGAGTTTTAAATACTTTACATCACGACTATATCAAAAGGGGGAGGGAGGAACTTCACAATAATCAAAATGAGAAATGATGAAGTCTATATTGGAGTAGTGGAACTGGGTAGCTAAGGAAACAAAGAACAAATTCAAGAGACATTTAGGAGATAGTTCTAAGTGACTGGTCCAGTAGAGAGGGGGGGAGACAGGGACATGGAAGAGTCTGGGATGACCCCCAGGTCTGTAGCTTATACTGCAGAACTAATGATGGTCTTCCCTAAACTCAGGAGCCCAGGGGAGCAAGGGTACAATTACAATGCTTGGTTTTAGACATGTTAAGTTAGGCTCAATATGGTAACACTGAAGCCAAAACTAAAAAATGAAAAAGCCAAGATAAAATACTGGTAAGCTTCTGGACGGGATGACAATCTAAGCACACTGAATGAGAGACAAGACAAAGTGGAGGTAGCACCAAGTTTGGCCACCTAAGTTTCAGATAAATCCAGTATCCAAGGAAGCAGAGATTATTAAGAGGCATGGCTTAGAAGCAAGGAAACATCCCAGTAGGTTAGGACCAATTGCCACAGAATTGCCCTAGTAACCTGGGACTTTCTGCTGTTCACCCCCTTTCCGGGATCTTAAAGACCCAGTCGTCTATACCCAGCTTCTGAAAGAGGATATGATCAAAGCTCAGCTTTATTCCAATGCCTCTGTATCCCATTTCCAAGAGAGCACATAACTATTAAGCTGGAAAAGGATGTCTCCATCTCAAGGGAGATGGAGCTGTGTGGGTAGTGACTTTGGCGAGCAGTCCAACCTCAGAGGAGTGTGAATTACCGCCCGCACACACAGAGTGGCTCTCCTCGATTGCCTGCCAAGGAAGGGATGGTTCTCAACCAAATCAGTCTGTGGCTGCCAAAAGCTCTTGTGAGGGCCCAGTTTTCCAGCAGGAAACGTAACCTGAATTGGAAAACATGAGTGTAAGCTGGAAAACAAACAGCTCAAAATATCTGTGTCCTGAAATGAACTGTAAGCCATTCTGTCTCCAGAGCTGAATCCACTTAGTCAAAGGAGCAGAGGGTTACAGGAGCCAGCAGAAGGGAGGGAGAGAGGAAGGAAAGACCAACTGATGAAAGGAAGGAAAGAAAGAAGGAAATTCAGAACAAAAGGGACATTGAGCCTCTGCTATATGCCAGGATCTGTGCTGGGAGGTCCACATTCATTTTCCTATCAAGTCTGTCTACAATGTCACGATGCATGGAGAAAGTGGAGGTCCTGAGGTTAATTAACATACCCAAGATCACATAATTAGAATGCAGGAGAGCTGGAATTTGAACTCAGATTCAATGACTCCAAAATTAACATGCTTTCACTAGATTCTTTTGCACCCTAAAAGAGGGGGAAAGGAGGAAGTGTTATTAGAAAATGCTTTAGAGAAGGCTTCCTGAGATCCTATTAGATTAAAAAAAAAAAAAATTGAGGATTTAGAAGGGTCCAACATCAGAGAATTCCTAGTCCCTGAATTGGGCTTATAGAGAGTAGCTGGATAATTAATTGAAAGCCTACAGGACTATTCTTTCCTAGAAAACCTTCCCTTCACATGTCCTCCCTTTTTTCTGGTTTTCCCTTCTCTCTGGGGCTCCCCTTGAGTTATCTGCATATGCACTTTCACATATGGTGCTTATACATGAAACTTTACAGGGTCAAAGGATTTAAGCAATTTATCAAGCCACCTGACTGATAAATGACAGGACTGAGATTTAAACTCAGGTCTTCCAACTCTTCATTCTAAGCATTTTTCACTGAATAATAGCTGTCTCTACAACATGTGCCTTCAACAAGGAGATGCAAGATAAACATTAACCATTAATTTGTCAATTCTAGCTGCTGGGATATTTGAGTGACCACTAATCCATCAGTAACTTCATAGAAACACTGAGAAGGATAGGCCAGTGTCAATGAGGAAGTGATCATTAAAGTATGTAAAAATTATAAAGTGATATGCAAATAAAAGCAATTATTATCATTTTAATAACAGATTATTTTTGCTTGGTTCCCAAAAACTATAGTTATTAGTTCAAAGACGGCTACTGGAAAATACTGCAAAGATAAAATATTCAGTTATCCATTTAAGACATTATTGCCTTTTCTGAAGCCTGTTTTAAATGTTAAATGAGTTGTCCAAAGTCACAAATCTAGAAGATGGTGAAGCAGAAATACAAACTCCAGCAACTGGTCCCAGCAACTATAGTTAAAGTCACTTTGTAATCATCCTTTGAAATAGATGACATCATATATATGTCTCCATATATAAAGTAATAAGAAGTTATACTCCTTGTGTTAAGGACCCACACCAGTAAGCAGTGGAGCTGAGATTTGCATTCAGGTTGTTTGACCCCAGATTTGGTGGAATTAACCATGATCCTATAGCTGATGCCTAACATGATAAACAGAAGACAGACAAATATAGGACCAGTTTCTCTTTGTAATTCATAAAACAGTAGAGAATTGCAAGGTGTTAACATCATTGCCTAAAATGGTTATCAACTATCTGTTCCTGAAACCTACCCCTCTTGCCCATTTCCACTCACAACACCTTAATTCAGAGCCATTATGCCTCCCCTCGACATCATCTTATGTACTTCCCTTCTTCAACCCATTTCCCACATTGCCACAGGAGTACTCTTTCAGAAACATGGAATGGGAGAAGATATTTCACAAATGACACTACAGACAAAGGGCTGATATCTAAGATCTATAAAGAACTCCTCAAATTCAACACTCAAAAAACAGATAATCACATCAAAAAATGGGCAGAAGACATGAATAGACACTTCCCCAAAGAAGACATAGAAATAGCTAACAGACACATGAAAAAATGTTCATCATCATTAGCCATCAGGGAAATTCAAATAAAAACCACATTAAGATATCACCTTATACCAGTTAGAACGGCCAAAAGTAACAAGACAGGAAACAAGTGTTGGAGAGGATGTGAAGAAAGCAGAACCCTCTTTCACTGTTAGTGGGAATGCAAGTTGGTGCAGCCACTTTGGAAAACAGTGTGGAGATTCCTTAAGAAATTAAAAATAGAGCTACCCTGTAACACTGCAATTGCACTACTGGGTATTTACCCCAAAGATACAGATGTAGTGAAAAGAAGGGCCATCTGTACCCCAATGTTCATAGCAGCAATGGCCACAGTCACCAAACTGTGGAAAGAACCAAGATGCCTTTCAACGGACAAATGGGTAAAGAAGATATGGTCCATATATACAATGGAATATTACTCAGCCATCAGAAAGGATGAATACCAACTTTTATATCAACATGGATGTGACTGGAAGAGATTATCCTGAGTGAAATAAGTCAAGCAGAGAGAGTCAATTATCATATGGTTTCACTTGCTTGTGGAGCATAAGGAATAACATGGAGGACATTGAGAGAAGGAGAGAAGAAGGGAGTTGGGGAAAATCAGAGGGGGAGACAAACCATGAGAGACTGTGGACTCTGAGAAACAAACTGAGGGTTTTGGAAGGGAGGGGTGGGGGGTTGGGTGAGCCTGATGGTGGGTATTAAGGAGGGCACATATTGCATGAGCACTGGGTGTGATGCATAAACCATGAATCCTAGAACACTGAAAAAATAAAACAAAGTTAAAAAAAAAAAAAGAAAGAAAGAAACATGGATCTAATCATGTCACTCCCCAACTTGAAAATTCTCACTAGCTCCCTATTTTCTTTAGGATAATTCCCATGGATTCTAGAGCTATGTTCCCAGCCTCCACTCTGCCACGTGACAACCTCTTGGATCTTGTCCCATGCTGCTTCTTCACCACCCCTCCCAGTTTCTGTTCCTGCCACACAGGACCACATCCAGTTCTGAGATCATGCAAGGCTGTTTCTTGCCTCTCTACCTATGCTCACAATATTCTCTCTGGCTGGGACACTTCCTCTCGCCTCATGTATATCTGGCAAACTTCTAGCCAAGATACCCCTCTTTAAGATCCTCTCCTTTTCAAACCTTCAGAGTTTCAGTTCTTCCTTGGGCTGCCTTGGTCCTAATCATATACCTCTGTCATTTTGCTTGGTACATATGTCTTCACAAACAAACTGGGGCTACCCAAGATAGAGACCCTGTCTTAATCATCTTTGGGTTCTCAGAGCCTAGCATAAGGGTTCAGTAAATGCTTGTCAAAACCAATCGAACTGACATCTCTGTTTCTTCCTTACTAGGCCTCAATCAAGATAATAAACTGGCCCTCAGGTAGAGAATATGTTTTCCTTTACTGCTTGCCTCCCTGCTTCCCTTTCTCTTCTCCATCTCCTCTCCTCCCCTCCTATGCACTCTGAAGAGATGAGAAAGCAAGAGGCTGAATGAAAAAGCACACTCGAAAGCCCTAGCCAAATGCCAGTTTGTATTATTTCTTCCTGTCCGTAAGAGAGAGATAGAGAAGCGGAGAGAGGGGAGAGGGTGGAGGGCATGCAGCTGGCTGTGGCTAGAAGTGTCCCTACTGGGCAAGATCTCACACTGTGTTTAACGGCAAGCCTACTTTGGGGACGACGGAGATGGGGAGCAATAGACTGACTGCTGTGTGTACCAATTTCAAATTGCTAGCTATACCCTTAGCTAACACTAGTGTTTCATGTTGCAAATCCAGTGTTTCCCCCTGAAATAGTCAGCAAGTACACCTCTGCCGGAAATGGAGCAATTTGTTATCGGCTGGAGTGAGAAGCTGACATAGTTACCTCAGAGATGCTTTTATTCAGATGCGCAGACTTCCGTAGATTAACCATGCCTGTCCCGTCTCCTTGGTGACACACACTGTGAACAGTAGCTCCTTGACCAGTGCTATGGCATTTTTGAAGGCAGTCCCCATCTGCTATCCAGTTTCTGACTTTGTCATTTCAGCTGTTGCATGGTGATGGCAAAGGAGGGTATTTTGGACAAGTGTGGGATTCAGAGAGAGTTGAAAGAGTGGTCTCAGTCTCTGGTCTTACCTTCTGTCCATCCTCTAGTGGGTTTTACTTAAACTCCAAACTGAATGCATTACCCCTGTTTAAATTACTTCGATGATTCCTGTTGTACTCAAGATGAAGTTCAAGCTTCTTAGACTAGCATGTGTGCCTATGTGTAGTTTGGCCTCTGCTACTTGTCCACTCTTGTTTCTGACTTTTGGATCCTATAAACATCAAACTATTTGTCAGTTTCTGCACGTAACGTTTTTGTATCCATGCCTTTGCTCAAGCAGTTCCTTCTGCCTGGAGGACCCTTCCTACACGCCTCACCTCTCACCCACTTTGCTTAGCAAACTTCTACTTCTCATTAAAAGGTTTTGCTAAAGCATCAATTTCTCCAGCTTCTTCTAGCCCCCCCTGGATTAATTACTTCTTTCAGACTCCCCTAGTCTTTTTACATTTCTTCCACATGCTTTACAGTGATCTGGGAAACCAGTAGAGTATAGTGGTTAAGAGTAGAGGAAGTACCAAGGGGAGCAGAAGGAGTGGTCTGCCCTAGGTACAGGCAATAAAGGGTGTATTGTGTGTGAAGGATGTAAAATCAGTTAAAGAAAGAGAGAGAGAGGAAGGAAAAGTTTTATGCAGCTGCAATTTTAAACAACCTCAGTGATAAAATACTTAAGTTCCACCAGGGGAGTCTGTTCCCACCTCTACCTTGGTTAATAATGCAGGGTCAGGAAAGAAACACTTAGCTCCATTATTTAACAACACACACAACCTTGGGCATATTACTTATCTTACTGTTCCTTAGTTCTCTCCTCTGTAAAATGGGGGCAAGAAAACCATCTGCCTAGTTAGTTTTACTGCATGAGAAAATGAAGGTAAAACACCAGAAGAGTAACTAGGACTAAGTAATCATTCCATAAATATTAACTACTATTTGCTGATGAGTCTGTATTCTTCCCTTGGGTTAAAGCTCCCTCACTAGCTTAAAGCTCTTTGAGAATCTCTCTTGCTCACTGTTATATACACTCTGCCTAGCATAATAAGCATTTGTTGAATGAGTAAATTAATCTTATTCATCCCTGTGAGACACTGCAGGGTTTGTGCATGGGAAATAGGTGCTCAGTAAATGTTTCTTGGATGAATTGATAGTTGAATCAAAGAAGAGCCCATAAGAGAAGAAGAAACTTGCAAAGAAGCTTGAAATGGCCTCAAAGAGACACAGAAATAGGAATAAAAAGAGTAGACAAAGTCAACGGTGACAGTGAAGGAGAGATCCAAAGGACAGATCATGGACTCCAGGAAAATGGGAGCAGTGAAAGGGTGCTCAGGGGAAGTATTTTCTCATAGTCTCAGCCCTACATTAAGATCAGAAACCTGGCTCCGAAGAGGAAAATGGGGATCTGTCAGTTTTTTATTCCAGCTACTGTCTTAGTACTTTTGTTTTTTCATTTGGTCAGCAAAGCTCACTACCATAATTCTTTGCATCTAGTTCTTGAAAGATCTGTGACTAAAATATGCTCAGTATATGGATCACTCTCAGATTTTCCAGGGTGGGACACCTACTAAACCCAAATCTAAAAGTTACCAGAAGAGATAAAGATAATGCTTTCAAGTAATTCTAGCAACACTTAGAATTTTCTTCCAAAATATCACCTCATTAATTCTTAGCTTTAATAAGTAGGAAGAATGGCCATATTGGGGAAAACTTTGCTAGACCATATATCACCATCAGGATTCCAAAGGACCTTAACAGACTGAATTCAAACCAACAAAATAAGATCCAATGTAAAAAAAAAAAAAAAAAAAAAAAAGTCCAAAGCTTGTTTGACATTTATATTAAACAGAAAAAAAGCCTGCATAAGGACCTATAGTTCCAACTGTGATCCTGATGTTTCCACCCAGTGACCCAAATTCTGTCCCTTGGAGGCCAAGAGGAGTAATTTACTTTGTATATACATCACAGCCCACCAGCAAACTGGTGATAGTTCTCACATGCTGCCAACCCAAACCCCTAAGGCTTATCTTTTCCAGAAGTAAATATCCCCAGTTCCTTCAGTTATCCTCACGGAACACAGTTTTCTATCTCCTCTTACAATTTAAATCAGGGGAAAAAAGTAGCTTCTGAAATGTATGGACTGACTTAAGCAATTCCAGTATCGTTCAAATGCTCCATATCTAAACTATGATGAATCACATAAAATATTTTATCTTGTCACCCATTCAATTAACTACTTTCCTCCACAGTAATTTTGTTGGAACCTCACCTGCTAATAAGAGGTCACTATCTTCCAAAGCACTTGTTGGAAAGAATGGACAGATGAGGTTCCTCTGCTACTACAGGGAAACCCAAGATAACATTGGCTTTAACAATCTAGTAGTTCATTTTTCTGAGTAGATGGGCCAAGTCTGATAGGGCATCTCTACAATCATTAGGAACCCTGGTTCTATTTTTCTCTCACTCTGCTGTCTTCAATATGCAGCTTCCATCTTATGGTTCAAGGTAGCTTTTTCAGTTCCTATTGTCATATGAGTTTACATTCCCACTAGCAAAAAGGAGAAAGGGGGACAGGGGGGTGCACACTCCTTCCTTTTGAGGGTACAACCAGAAGCTGCAATCATAATTCCTGCTCAATTTCAGCCGACTAGAACTCAGTTACATTCCATTCATGGCTAAAAGGAAGTCTTTATTCTAGACATCATAGACATATTTAAAGAAAAAAAAAAAGAAAAGTTCTACTACAATGAAAGTAAGAGACAATATTGGAGGACAACGGGCAGGTTCTACCATACATGGCTTAAAACTCTTCCTCATATTTAGGTAAATTTTTCTCTGTTGTTTTTGCAACTGAAAATGATTTATTCTCTGGAGATAAAATAGACAAACTTCTTCTCTTCAAAATGTTAAATACAACTGTCATGTAGCTTCCTTTTCCTTACTAAATCCTTATTCTAAAGGACCTTTTCTCTTTCCTGAGAAAAGCAACCCTCCATTTTTTTGCTTCTTCTGTAATGTGGTTTCTGCATACATCTGCGTCCTCGTCACATTCTTCTTGCCTGTTATGCCAGTGTTTCTCTCATAGAGTTCTTGTTCTATACCTCTAAGATGACACTTAAGAATTACATTCCACAAATATGTATTTATTACTGATATTTTCCCTGAACAATGCTAGGTATTGGCAATAACTCAAAGACGACATGACTTTCAACTTCAAGGAGTTTGTAGGTCTAGTGCCACATCAGACAACTGATTCATAATGACCTTATAGTTAACTCAATCCTCCTGGGTATTTCTCACAAGAACAACAATGAAGTAATGCTTGCATCATTCTGAACTTAGATAATTGACTTTTTCACTTAATTGAGGGATATGATGTCCAGCTATGTTGTACCTTACCTTAGTTGTCAGCCCATTACTCCATCAGTTGAATTTGGATTGTGTCCTGGGATAATATGCAACCACTCCCACTTTAATGGGTTTTGAAATTTTTCCTTTGATAGACATATTTAGAGAAATCACTGATACGGATAATTTGTAGGAACCCAGGTAGGATTCCAAGTATGATATCCATTGCTTAGAAGAGGGTAGAAAAAGAAACCATGATTTAAAAAAAAAAAAAATTAGGATTTTTTTTTCCTTTGCATTCTTTTTTTTCCTTAATATTTTATTTATTTATTTGAGAGAGAGCACAAGTAGGCAGAGCAGCAGGCAGAGGGAGAGGGAGAAGCAGGCTCTCTGCTGAGCAGGGAGCCCAATGCAGGGCTCGATCCCAGGACACTGTGACCAGGGCCTGAGCTAAAGGCAGCCACTTAACCAACTGAGCCACTTTTTTTTTTTTTAAAGATTTTATTTATTTATTTGACAGACAGAGACCACAAGTAGGCAGAGAGGCAGGCAGAGAGAGAGGAGGAAGCAGGCTCCCCACTGAGCAGAGAGCCCAATGTGGGGCTCGATCCCAGGACCCTGGGACCATGACCCGGGCCGAAGGCAGAGGCTTTAACCCACTGAGCCACCCAGGCGCCCCCCAACTGAGCCACTTTTGCATTCTTTTTTCTTCTGTTAAATATGATATAAAATGATCCTGATGGTAGTAATAGCTGTGCAGGTAATTAGCTAACGCCAGATCAATGCAGCCCAGAAGATTCCAAAGCCTGGTGGCAAACTGGTGCTAGTGATATTCCATATTAATAGCTGGTAATACTGGCTTAACTCTAGGAATTATGTGAACTCATCCTGTTTTGTGAATTGGATCCTCATCAACAGAGGATTCTCCCATGCTCCATTCTCCTCTTCTGAAAAGAGATGCAAATAAATGCGATTCATAGTTTAAGAAGTTTTCCATTTCTCTAGTATATACATATGCATGCTTCTCCTGTTCTTGGATCATGAATGAGGAACCAACCAGAAGTTGAAAAGTTCTTATCACAAGAGCTTAATGTCAGTCAAGGGTCTACCTCTTTTCACCTGGACTCTCAGGCTTGCAGAGTGGAAGCCAGTGTCCTGTTCCTTTGCCTCCACTTCCCTGTGTTATCATAATCATTCCCTGCCCATGTCATCTGCGTGAGATGGAAGATAGTAGTTAAACACAACCCCTCAGACACATCCCAGAATAATTTAATAGTACTATGTAGAAGAAGGATGGAGGCCATGATTTAAGCAATGGAGGAAATCCTTTATGAGTTTATATCCCTATCTGTAAAATGGTGAATCTCCTACCTGCAGAAAAAAAAAAGTAGGAAAAAAAATATCCTTCCATCATTCCCCATAGGGAAAAGGCAGGACATAGGAGGAGGATTAAGTGTGAGGAGAGAGGGGGAGGGAGACAGAAAGGGGAGGGAAGGTGGAGAGAGCAAGGGGAGGAGAGAGAGAGAGAGAGAGAGAGAGAGATTGATTCACAGATGAGGCAAGTGAAGAAATAATCCATTCCCTTGCTAATAAGAGAATGGGAAAGGCACTTGGCAGAGAGCATTCAGGGAAAGTGCATCCTTTCACTGCAGCTAATAAAAGCTCTACATTTTAGGTGACCTTTGAGCAGTAACAGACAGAGAGAGTGAAAAGTTCCCGCAAATAGAAATAAATGCCTCATAGAAGGAAGTGACATTCTACTTGGGGCAACCACAGCTGAGGTCACACAGTGTCCTTCACAGTGGGCTGCAGTCAACCTCACGTCCCTTGGGGCTTACACCCAGTGGAACCAGGATAACTCATTCATGTTGAATACCTACTATGTACCAGGCACTGTGCAATAAAATCGTCAATCCATCCTGGACCACAGCAGTGACAATTCTCTTTGCAAGCTGCATTGATAGATGCCAACCAACAAAGCAACTGAGACGGATTCCCAAGGAAGACAGACACTTAAAGAACATTGCTTTGTCGGGGCATGTTTGGGCAGGCTGCCTGCCAGTTATATTCACATAACAGTGTTGCTTACTTTTTTTTTTTTTAACTCCCTGAAGTATATTCACACAGTGTCTATGAGAAGAAGAAACAAAAATTAGAGAACATTTACGTATAGTATAGAATTATATCTCCATGACTTGAGGTTTCTGGTAGCAACAAAGATGTGCAGAAGAAAATGAAACTGATCAGAGGTGATGAGACCATCTGACACTTTACCGATTATTAAATGAGATACATTCTGTGAAACTCTAGCATGTTGCTTGGAAATGAGTAATTACTCAAGATATTATAGCTATTGGTATTATATGATTTCTGTTGATTGTTCAGATTGTTCCATATGATTTCTGAGGCCATTGTATATCCACGATCCTAAAATTATCCCAGTTTTATAGGGGTTCATTTCCAGGGAATGAACTGGGGAAAATGATGCAAGAGAATCCTCTGTGGGTATACAGAGGTATATACAAAAGGTACATAGAAAAAAGTGCCTGGAAAAGTATAGCTTACACCCTTACAACAAATACTCAGGAAAGTCAGCAGTCTTTTACATCTAAGTTCAGACTAATAAAGTAAGATATTAACATGCCTGGGCTGGGATCATGTCACACATGAAAGGAGGTGAACTGTGGACTCCAGAGTGACCTAGGGTTTGGGGGCTTGTACCAAGAAAAGGGAGAGAAGACCAATCTGTGTACATAGGTGGAAGAACTGTCCCAGCTTTAAATTCATTATATGCTTCAAGCCTAGCTACCCTAAAGGCAGCTTAGTTGCAGACAACAAAAGCCATTATATCTGGCTTAAGCAGAAAAATCTATATTAGAGAGCAGTAAATAGCTCACAAAATTTATTGGATAGCCAGGGCAATAAAACTGAATGCTACCCACCTTGGAATTATATTGCCAGGAGAAATGTCCAATCACACTATTGAAGTTCTGCTGCAAAAACTGGATTGCTGTTGCCAAAAGGGACAAGAAAGTAGAACTTCTAGCCCAGATACCCTATGAGAAACAAATGCTTCTGCAGTAAGTTTTGGTCTCATACATGTTCTCCAAATCTCCTATAATTGTGTCAGCTTAGTAGAATCTAGGTAACCTATAAAAATCTTAACTACATGCTAATGTCAGAATTTAGCTTTGCCTTTCCAGTCGCTAGAGTACAGAAAAGTATGAGAGAAAGGCATTGGAAATAGACGATGAGTAAACTAATCTGTAGCATCTCCCACATTAACATCAGATTTGGAAACTGATTTGCTTTTTAAGGCATCTGGTTAGTAAATCTGGAAATCCCTCTTCAAGCCAAATGGCCTAGAGCTGCCTCCAAGATTTGGAATGGCCTCAGAAAACCAGTGTTACCATGACTTGATGGACAGAGATCCAGAAATGCAGAGAAAAGCAGAGAAACTTGTCATTTTACCAGATTAAGCAAGGCTTAGCAGAGGCCCTACTGGGTATTTTCAATATTGAAAACTGTTCATGTGCCTTGTCTTTTTACTAATGGTACTCTCAGGTTGGAGACATGGATATAGATCAATGTATCTCAAAATAAGTCCTGCACAATACCCTCATCGAATCACATGGGATATTTGTTAATATAAAGATTATTGGGCTCCATCCCAAACTCTGAAACAGAATCTCTGCATTAGTGGGAACTACAAAGTTGTGGAAGCACTTACCCGTACTTTGACAGAGGTTCCCAGGCTCATGGAGTCTAGACTCAGAGTATAGTGAAAAATCCCAGTAATTCCTATAGAAGTTTACCTCCAACACCTTATTATGTGGGTCTAAAAGTTGTGAAGTAGAAATATGTTGGAAACTACTTCATGGCCTTGTGAACCTGAGGGTCACAACACAGCTGAGATTGAAAATATATTAAGACTCAATCCAAAATGCATAATGTTTTTAAGCTCTTACTAGCATCATATCTTAGATATCAAAAATATATTAGTGAAAACTGAATTCATACTAATCCAAATGTTGTGTGCAAAATACCTAACTCAATTTCAGGAATAAGGTCATGGGCTTAGAACGTTGTTTATAGGTATTTCCAAGGAGATGGCATTAAAACATTTATACATGGTGTACCCTGTATTTATATGCAAACTAGCCTGTATGCTATTTTCCTGTGGACGTTTTTAACACTACAAAAAAAATGTGAAGACCAACTCCCAGCACATGGAAGTATTTTCACATGGCCAATTGTATGGTAACTAGAGAAAACAAGACAGACTTGTAAATCCTGCTAATTTAAATATGCCTTTTTCTTACACCATACACAAAGATAAACTCAAAATGGATGAAAGATATCAGTGTGAGACAGGAATCCATCAAAATCCTAGAGGAAAACACAGGCAGAAACCTTTTCGATCTTGGCCACAGCAACTTCTTACTAGACATATCTCCAAAGGCAAGTGAAACAAAAACAAAAATCAACTATTGGGACTTCATCAAGACAAAAAGTTTCTGCACAGCAAAGGAAATAGTCAACAAAACTAAGAGGCAACCTATGGAATGGAGGAAGATATTTTCAAATGACATATCAGAGAAAGGGCTAGTATCCAAGATCTATAAAGAACTTATCAAACTCAACAACCAAAAAAACCAAATAATCCAGTCAAGAAATGGGCAGAAGACATGAACAGACATTTCTCCAAAGAAGACATACAAATGGCTAACAGACACATGAAAAAATGTTCCATATCACTTGGCATCAGGAAAATAAAATCAAAACTACAATGAAATCCCACCTCACAGCAGTCAGAATGGATAAAATTAACAAGTCAGGATATAACAAATGTTAGGATGCAAAGAAAGGGGAACCCTCTTATACTGTTGCTGGAAATGCAAGCTGGTTCAGCCACTCTGGAAAACAGTAGGGAGGTTCCTCAAGAAGATAAAAATAGAGCTACCCTAACCCAGCAATTACACTACCAGCTTTTTACCCCAAAGATACAAATGTAGTGACCCAACGGGGCACCTGCACCCCAATGTTCATAGCAGCAATGTCCCCAGTAGCCAAACTATGGAAAGAGCCACGATGTCTACTGACAGATGAATGAAGATATGGTGTATATGTGTATATATATACACATACACATACAAATACACACACACACACACAGAATGGAATATTACTCAACCATCAGAAAGGATAAATACTTAACCCTTTATATCAACGTGGACAGAACTGGAAAGTATTATGCTGACTGAAATAAGAGAAAGACAATTATCATATGGTTTCAATAATATCTGGAATATAAGAAACAGCACAGAGGATAATAGGAGAAAGGAGGGAAAATTGAATGGGAAGTCATCAATGAGAGAGAAAAACCGTGAGAGGCTCTTAACTATAGGAAACAAACTGAGGGTTGTTGGAGGGGAGTGGCTAGGGAGATGGGGTAACTGGGTGATGGGCATTTAGGAGGGCATGTGATATGATGAACACTGGGTATTATATGTAACTGATGAATTACTGAATTCTACATTTGAAACTAATGATGTACTATATGTTGGCCAATTGAATCTAAGTTTAAAAAAAATTCCATTAGGAGACCTAAATCCTTCTGTATGCAACAAAAATCAGCCAACAATTATTGAAAACCTACTGTATGTCAAAGTCTCTCCAGGTGCTTTCTCATATGTAATTCATTTAATTTCTAGAACAATCCTATGAGGTAAATAATTTTAATTCTGCTTCACAGTTGAGAAAACTGAAGTACCAAGAGATTGATTAGAAAACATGCCATGGAGCAAAGAAGTAAAGCCAGGACTTTCTAAGAGCAAATCCAGTACTCCTTCCACTCTGTCAATCTTCTTAAATAATACTTACTTAGTATTACTTATTTATTTAATATGTTTAATTTTTTTAATTTAAATATTTAAATTTTAAAATATTTTAAAAATATGTAAATAATTTAAATTTATATTTTATATTTATATTTTAAAATTTAAAATATTTTAAATATTTTAAAAATTAAACATTTATGAGAGGCTGGACTCTGAAAAACAACCTGAGGGATTTGTTGGGTTTTTTTGTTTGTTTGTTTTTTGTTTTTTAATTGGACAGAGAGAGATCACAAGTAGGCAGAGAGGCAGGCAGAGAGAGAGGAGGAAGCAGGCTCCCCGCTGAGCAGAGAGCCCCATGCGGGGCTCGATCCCAGGACCCCGGGATCATGACCTGAGCTGAAGGCAGAGGCTTTAACCCACTGAGCCACCCAGGCGCCCCGACCTGAGGGTTTTGAAGGGGCAGGGAGTGGGAGGTCGGGGGAACCAGGTGGTGGGTATTAAGGAGGGCACGTATTGCATGGAGCACTGGGTGTGGTGCAAAAACAATGAATACTGTTACGCTGAAAAGAAATAAAAAAATAAAATAAAATAAAATAAAATAAAAATAGGAGAAAAAAATTAAATAAACATTTTATTCATTTAATACTAAGTAAGTATTATTTAATAATTAATACCAACAGCCCACTATTTCTTATAGAAAAATACATTTTTACTAAGGACATTATCTCATTTGATTCTAGTAACACCACTCAAGGCCTGGCAGAGAATGATGTTATTATTTCACAATGCGAAACAGAAACCCTGGGAGATTCAGTAACTCTTCATAGGTCACAAGGCTTATAGCTGCAGAGCCAGCATTTGAGCCCTATTCTTCTGAATCCAAATATATTTTCTATTTACTTTCTCAGAGTTCAGGAAAAGGGAATTAGTATTACTTTGTATCTAGTTTATCATCTGCTAGGCATTTCATGTACATCAGTTCTAATCCTCACCACAAACCTGAAAACTAGGAAGTAGACCCATTTTATAGATGTATAAACAATGGCTTAAAGGAGGTTGAAGTTAATCAGTGTGAGAACTGATTCTAACCTAAAAGTGTGAGACAATGATATAGCTGCACATTCGACACACACACAATGTCATTCTAAGTGGCTAAGTGGGGGAAGACTATGATAAAATACAAATACCTCTTAACAGAACTTTCTATTTGGAAACTCCTAGTTTAGATTACAAAAATGTTCTACATCACCATCCTTAAGTATCAACATAGAACAAGCAAATGTAGTAAAAAGAAATCTCTCCACAGAGTCAAAATTGTACCTGAAGGAAAAAGAAGAAACTGGTTGGCTCATTCTAAAGGCACGTGGCCATCCCTATGAATGTCTACTGCCAGGATAACTTCAAATAACTATGTCCTACATGCCATTTACCCAGAGTCATTCTTAGAAGCAATATCCTTGAGGATCAAGTTATGAACAGACATGTAGAGTCAATGAGGCCCTGCGCTCAGAACTACTTGCAAATGGATAGAAAATTGGGTAAGTAGAAGAACGTGTATACTGAATGAGAACAGCATGTGAGCCAATACTTTCACAGTCACTCTGAGAAGCACAATTGTTATAAAATGCATGAGATTTCGCCCAAGAAGGAGCAATAAAGTATTTTCCTTGTTAACCACATAGCTCAGCACATAAATATAATAGTCATTGAGACATATATACTTTTTACAGTGTACAAAACATTTTCACACATAAAGTTCATTTGATTTTCAGATTATAAAACATTTTAATCCCATTTTCTGCCCATAGGAGGCTTTCAATAAAGGCTTATTGCAATGAACTAAATTGAACAGAGTTAAGAATTATTATCCTTCTTAAAAACATGAGAAAATAGATGCTCAGTAAGGTTAAGTGACTTGCCAGGTATCAAATATAAGCTGTTACATGTTATTAAAGTTCTTCTACTCTTTGGTGGATCTTTTAGAAACCATCCAACACCATATTGTTATCACAGAGTAACATTAGTCCATATGAAACACATCAAAATTGGATATTTTTACATTAAAATGCCTATCCATCTTAGAAAACCTGGACTTGATTAATTTTGGTTTCTAGAATAGAACCCCTGAAGAATTTAAATCTGGATTTTTTGAGTGATCCATATGTCTGAACAAGTTGTTTTTGTCAAACATCCATTATCTCATGGCCCAGATTTCCATAATTAAATAAGGTCGAATAAGAATATATGCAAACTGAAAAGCGCTGTGTTAATATTAGCCGTTATCAGTGAGATGTATTTCTCTTATAAACATAGAAGACAGTGAAATAAAAGGCTCCTTTTATAACAGAAATAAAGGACTTCTTTTATAACTATCTAGTCAGAAAAAATGATGTCTTATTGTACATTTTGCACACAAAATATTCAAAGACAAATATAATTGGTAATAGCACTATTGTATTAGACTATACTGCAAAATGGGTTGAAAGTTTGGATTTTGATGTTTAAAGAAACAGTCAAGTGCACCTGGGTGGCTCAGCTCAGGTCATGGTCCCAGGATCCTGGGATCGAGTTCCACATCGGGCTCCTTGCTTAGCGGGGAGCCTGCTTCTCCCTCTGCCCCTCCCCCTACTTGTGTTATCTCTCACTCTAATAAATAAATAAAAACTTCAAAAAAAAAATAAAGGAACAGTCAAATGTTGCAAGCACAGAGAATTTTTAGGGATTCAGTCCATTATGAAAATCAGACATAATCTTCTTAAAACATGATCATTCTTCATATTTTCAGAATCAGCTTTCTTGATATCTTCAATCTTTAAAAAGCTATAACTCTTTTTAAAAAGGGAGAACTAAAGGCACTTGGAATGAGAAATACTATATCAAATACAGTGGCTATTTGTTGAATGGGTTCTAGGTGACAAGTGACTGCAAAAAAAAAAAAAAAAACCCATTACTATCCCCATTTTACACATTAGGAAACAGATTTAGAATGACTAAGGCACTTGTTCAAAATGATGAAAATAATAATTAACAAAGACATAAACTAATAAGTTCAAGTATTCCAATGTTGTGTCCCATACTCATTTTTTCTAAACTTTCTGTGAGCTTCAAAATAAACTAATGGAGGGGTCCAAGATGCTAACACTAATAGTATTTTGTTCTTTTTATTTTTGTATTAATGTTATTATTTTTAACATTTGCTTCCACTTAATTTCTCAGTTATTCTCTTTTGTACATCTATTAATGGGTTAATTTAAAGATTAACCCATTAAAATCAATATAAAAAAGACAGTCTCTTCAATAAATGGTGCTGGGAAAACTGGACAGCTATATGTAGAAAAATGAAACTCGACCATTCTCTTACACCATACACAAAGATAAACTCGAAATGGATAAAAGACCTCAACGTGAGACAGGAGTCCATCAGAATCCTAGAGGAGAACATAGGCAGTAACCTCTTTGATATCAGCCACAGCAACTTCTTTCAAGATATGTCTCCAAAGACGATGGAAACAAAAGCGAAAATGAACTTTTGGGATTTCATCAAGATCAAAAGCTTCTGCACAGCGAAAGAAACAGTCAACAAAACAAAGAGGCAACCCACGGAATGGGAGAAGATATTTGCAAATGACAGTACAGACAAAAGGTTGATATCCAGGATCTATAAAGAACTCCTCAAACTCAACATACACAAAACAGACAATCATATTAAAAAATGGGCAGAAGATATGAACAGACACTTCTCCAATGAAGACATACAAATGGCTATCAGACACATAAAAAATGTTCATCATCACTAGCCATCAGGGAGATTCAAATTAAAACCACATTGAGATACCACCTTACACCAGTTATAATGGCCAAAATTAGCAAGACAGGAAACAACGTGTGTTGGAGAGGATGTGGAGAAAGGGGAACCCTCTTTCACTGTTGGTGGGAATGTAAGTTGGTGCAGCCACTTTGGAGAACAGTGTGGAGATTCCTCAAGAAATTAAAAATAGAGCTTCCCTATCACCCTGCAATTGCACTACTGGGTATTTACCCCAAAGATACAGATGTAGTGAAAAGAAGGGCCATCTGTACCCCAATGTTTATAGCAGCAATGGCCATGGTCGCCAAACTGTGGAAAGAACCAAGATGCCCTTCAACGGATGAACGGATAAGGAAGATGTGGTCCATATACACTATGGAGTATTATTCCTCCATCAGAAAGGACGAATACCCAACTTTTGTAGCAACATGGATGGGACTGGAAGAGATTATGCTGAGTGAAATAAGTCAAGCAGAGAGAGTCAAGTATCATATGGTTTTACTTATTTGTGGAGCATAACAAATAATATGGAGGACAAGGGTAGATGGAGAGGAGAAGGGAGTTGAAGGAAATTGGAAGGGGAGGTGAACCATGAGAGACTATGGACTCTGAAAAACAACCTGAGGGTTTTGAAGAGGCGGGGGATGGGAGGTTGGCGGAACCAGGTGGTGGGTACTAGGGAGGGCACGGATTGCATGGAGCACTGGGTGTGGTGAAAAAACAATGAATACTGTTACGCTGAAAAGAAATAAAACATTTAAAAAAAGAGAGAGACTTCTGGTGTTAAGGTGCCCTCTTCTTTCAGATATCACTCCCAAAATAATAAGAAATGTGAACAACAGAATTAAAAATCTTTTTTGGGTGGGGGAGTGGCAAAATTTAGGAACATCTATAAACCCAAACCACTGCATATGATTAAGACATGTCAAGATGTGGGATTAGCTCAAGAAAAGAAGCTTGCAGGAGCAGATCTCAAACATATCAGAGGAGTTCAATCACCAAAACAGATGGTGCACTAAAAAAAAGCAAAAAAAAAACCAATAATCACGTCTTTGAAAAAAAGAGAAATAGAGTAAGATGCCCAAGCTATGTAAAGTAGCAGGGAATAAGCAAGGAAATAGATAGACATTCCATTTTCTTTAGTCTACTGATGAATTTGTAATCAAAGGAAAAATCAAACACTGAGAAAATAAATGTATATAAAGACTTAAACAAGTATCACACATAGACACATGCAGACACACACATGAAGGAGAGAAAAAAAGGGAGAAATAGACTTTCGCTTCACTGTGAAATCAGGAGACTCCTATTCATCTGCAATTTAGGTCGGTTCCCTTCTCATAAACTTCCTACGCATGCAATCCAAAAATCATTAATTTATTTCATTCAAGTTACATTCAAAAAGAGCCAAAGATTCTTTAAGAAAAAAAAAAAAAAAGGAAAAATGGACAAAAATTGCATTTTCTTTCTCACAAAGAATGAACACATAGAAGACTCACTAGAAAATGTTGTTAACAGGCAGAGCAAAATCATGACAAAACTTATTGTAATGAACCAAAGATCATTAAAAAAAATCAAAGAATCCAAAGAAGAGATACAAGAGCTTAGGGACTTTGTGGTGAAATACAGAAGAAAGTAAAATATAAGAGGTCGGACCTAAGGAAAACACAAAGGCATTAAAGTAATAAAGACCTCATTATAAATAGTGCACAAAAAAATGAATAAAACCTTATGTAAACATAGTAAAGGAGGATGAGATTACAAAAAGTAAAATAAATAGATTCATTAAAATAGCTTGGAGAAAAATTACATTAATGAAAATAGACTAAGGAGATCTTTTATATATATGATCAGTGTTCCTAAAGAAAAGAACAAAAACACACACACAAAATCAAGATACATAAATATATAAAGAAAATTTCCAGAAAGAAAAGAATACTTGAATCCAAAGATTAAGATAGTCCATTCTGTCTGAGAAAATGAATATGTTAGAGGATAACTAACTACAAACATATCTCAATAATGTTATCACATTTCAAAAGAAAAGAAACTTATGGACATTCAAACAAAAAAAAATTACCTATAAGATTAAACATACTTGGGTGGGAGGGCGCCTGGCTCCTGATCTCAGGGTTATGAGTTTGAGCCCCATGCTGGGAATAGAGTACTTTAAAAAAGAATAAAACATACTAAGCTAATCTTAGGTTTCTCAAGGGCAATTTTCAAGAACAGAATACAGTAACACTATGTTTAAAAAACGCCAGAGGAAAAATTTGAAAAATTCAGGTATAAAGACAAGAGAAAACATTTTGAACTTACAAAACCCAGAGAATATACACTATACAAATTGGAAAAACCTAAGCAAACTAAGAAATGAATTTAAAACTATTACAAAAGTCTGGCAGTGATCACTGGGCTCAGGTAGTCATGAACCCAAGTCTAAAACAATTCTAGTAATGAAAATGTAAAATATAAATGTTGTAAACTATTACAATGTAGAGATAATATAAATAGCATATATAGCATGTAAATACATAGCATATATATAAATCTATTACTTTTATATATAAATGGATGTATATATTTTAAAACAGCAGAAGAGCCAAAAAAGAAAAATGAAAAAGTATAGGAGAAAATGAAGAATGTTACTTTCATCATTGCTTAATACATATTATCTTTAAGAAATAGAGAATTGAGTATTATACAAGGTTATAATAATGAACACAACAAATAGAACTTAGAATATAAACCTAAACAATTATTTGAAAAAGATTTGAAAAAGAATTAAAAAGAATTCATGCTACAAGATATTATTATAGAATACTAAACTATCAAAGCTATTATATAAATAGGATAAAGTCATACATTAAGTAGAAAAAAACCTAAAACTAAAACACAATAAAATACAACTATACGCCATATACAGAGATGTTATGTGTCAATTACATATTCATTGTTATTCATATGTATAATCTTATAATAACATGCATACATATTCATATATAGTAATCTTAAAATTTAATAATAAATAACACAAAAATGCGTAAAGGATTTGGATAGACATTTCTCCAAAGTTATATATACAAATGGCTAATAAACACTAAAAAGTGCTTACCATCATTAGCCATTATAGAGAAACACAAATTAGAACCACAATGAGATATCACTTCACACTCACTAGGATGTCTGTAATAAAAGAGAGACACAAGCAAGTGTTAACAAGTATCTGGAGAAATTGAGATCCTCATACATTGCTTATGAGAATTTAAAATGGTGCAGCCACTTTGGAAAGCAGTTTAGCAGTTTCTCAAGATGGTAATCATAGAGTTACATATGACTGACCAAGTCTACTCCTAGGTATCTACCCAAGAGAAATGAAGATTTTATGTCCATAAAAAAACTAATATATAAACATTCATAGTAGCATTACTCATAATAGCAACTAGTGGAAACAAATGTCCATCAGCTGAAGAACAAATAATATGTAGCATATCCATAGAATGAGTACTATTTGGCAATAAGAATGATATGCTGATGCATGGTACAAGATGGATAAAAGTTGAAAATCTGATGCTAACTGAAAGAAGCCAGTCACAAAAGATCATATAATGCATTCCATTTATATGACATGTCAAGAATGGGCAAATTTATAGAGACCAAAAGTAGTTTACTTATTACCTAGGGCCAGGAAGTGGGGGAGGTTGGGGAGAAATGGGAAGTAATGTTAATGAATATGTGACTTGTTTTTGAGGTGATGAATGTTCTAAAATTGTGGAGATGGCTGCACAACTTTCTGAATACACTAAAAACTATTTGACTGTATACTTTAAATGGGTAGGTTGTATGGTATACTCATTAAATATTAATATCATTAGAAAGATAAACCATTAGTTAATTTAGTTTTTAAAAACGGTAAGGAGAAGCAAGAGTATATAAATAGGAAATTAGAATGGGGAAATGAGTACATACAGAATTTAAGAGATTATAAAAGACTAGTTTGCTTGACTATACAAACTTGAAAACCTGAATGAAATGGATTACTTTCTAGGAAAATAAAAATTACAAATTAGAAAATCAAAACAAATAAATTCTCACAGGAGACACAGACAAAGTTGTCAAGGAACTATTCACTTCTTTCCCCCAGAGGGGGGAAAGTCTCTCAGCTGAGTCCTACCAAACCTCTAAAAAGTATCTATCTCAAATACTCTTTAAACTGCTCCAGAGTAAAGAAATTATACTGACTTCTAAATTCTTTCTTATGAAGTCAGAAAAACATTAGTATCAAATCTGATAATGATAACCCAACTGATGAGTCTTTAAGAAAAAAATCTTAAAGAGGGATGCCTGGGTGGCTCAGCTGTTTAAGCATCTACTGGCTCATGTCATGATTCCAGGTCCTGGGATTGAGTCCTGCATCAGACTCCTTGCTTAGTGGGGATCCTGCTGCTTCTTCTGCTGCCGCTCCCCCTGCTTGTGCTCTCTCTGACAAATAAATAAACAAAATCTTTTTTTTTTTAAAGATTTTATTTATTTGCTTGACAGACAGAGATCACAAGTAGGCAGAGAGAGAGGGGGAAGCAGGCTCCCTATTGAGCAGAGGGCCTGATGCGGGACTCGATCCCAGACCCTGAGATCATGACCTGAGCTGAAGGCAGAGGCTTAACCCACTGAGCCACCCATGTGCCCTAATCTTTTTTTTTTTTTAAAGAAAGAAAAAATCCGAAATAAAGTATAAGCAAACAGAATTCAGAAACACATACATGCAAAATATACCACAACTAAATTGAATTCATACCAAAGACAGTCCAATATTAGGAAATATAACCATCATATTAAGATATTAAAGAAGGAAAAATCACGTGATCTTCTCTGCTGATGCTAAAAAGGCATCTAATCAAATTCAACACCTATTCTTAATTTTTATAACTTTTATTAAAATATAAATCAATTCATACTTATACGACAAGATGTGTGTGTGTGTGTGTGTGTGTGTGTGTGTGTGTGTGAGAGAGAGAGAGAGAGAGAGAGAGCAAGAAAGAGAGCAAGTAAGAGCAAGGAAGAGCAAAAGAGAGCAAGGGAGAGCAACCATCAAATTTACAAGTGAAACACTAAAAGGATTCCTACTGAAGATGAAATAAGGCAAGGATTACAGAATGCTATCAATTATAAATGCAAAATTATTTTGTAAATAGGATGTACAATATTTACAACAGAAAAAATAACCACAGATAGAAAATATATAGAAATAAACCTAACAAAATATATAGAAAAAAACATAACAAGAAATAAACCTAACAAGATATATAGAAAGGTAACTGTAAGACTCACTGAAAAATCCAGAAGAAGGCTCTAATAAATAGAAGGAATAGCCTGTTCTTAAATAGGAAGACACAATATTGTGATGTCTCTTTTTTTCTAAACATCTATAAATTTGACTTGATCCTTTTAAAAATTTTTTTTAAAGATTTATTTACTTTAGAGAGAGAGAGAGAGAGAGTATGTGGATGCAGAAATGGGGTGGGGGGTGGGAAGAGAGAAAATCCTCAAGAAGACTCCCTGCTGAGTGTAGAGCTAATGCAGGGCTTGATCCCAGAAATCAGGACCTGAGCCAAATCAAAAGTCACCTGCTTAACCAACTGAGCCACTCAGGCTCCACACATTTGACCTGATTTTAATAAAATATCAACAGAACTTTTATTTTAGAATTAGACAAATTCTAAATTACATGTGGCAAAATATATATGTACAACTATAACAAAAAAAATTCTGAAAAGCAAAAGTAATGTGGGAGACCTACCCCAAAGAGGTATTAGAACGTATTTTAAATCAGTATGTTTTAATTGGTGTGGTACTTGATCCTGAATAGAGAGTTTAGAAAAACAAAACTACATACAGGAATTTAGTATATGATGATATGGTCATGTAGTGATATGATAGATTATTTCAATAAATGAGGACCTTCTAGAGAAAAAAGATCTGTCCACATAAATATTTACAAGGATCCCTACCAAAAAGAAATTACAGATGGATAAAGGCTTAACTCTAAGAACTAAAACCACAAAATTCCACACAAAAAAACAGAATTTTAAAAACAATCTTAGAGATATTCTCAGTATAATATAAAGCCCAGGAATCATTAAAGATTGCTATATCTTTCAAATGTTTATATATAGTAAATTAAAAAATTAAGAGGAAAAAATGGGAAGGGAAATAACAGAAAGGACCTATTTTCGTGCCTAAAAGGAGAGCTTCTGAAAATCAAGAAAATTACCCACAGCCTAATATAAAAGTTGACAAAGAACATGAACATGCTCACAAGAAAGTACAAAAATTTTCAGACAGATACAAAGATGCTCAAATTCATAATAAAATAAATGCAAAACTAAAATGAGATAACATTCAACTGGCAAAAACAAAACCCCTTCTACAAATCTATTATTTTTCAAGGGATGGGAAAATAGGGAAACTCTCCTATTTTGTTGGTAGGTATTTAGCACACAGACAATTTGAAAATATATATTAAAAAGATCCTGTTTTTAAAAAACACAATATTTGGGAACAAATTTCTAAACTGAAAACTGCTAAACATTGCTGAAAGAAATTAAAGAAGACCTAAATAAATGAATAGATTTACCATGTCAATGGATTAGAAAACTGAGTATTGTTAAGATGTTACTTCTCCCTAATCTGATGTATAAATTTAACGCAATCAGTTTCTTTTTAATTCCAAAATCTATGTGGAAAAGCAAAGACAAAGCTAGACTAGACAAGACCTCTTTTAAGATAAAGAATTAAGTTGAGGAATTACAATCAAGACAGTGTGTTATTGGCATAAAGAGAGTTAAAAAGAAATGCAGCAGAGCACCCAGATATAGACCCACTTATAAATGGACAATTGATTTCAACAGTGATGTCAACACATTTCAATGAGGAAAGAATGGCTTTTAAACAAAAGATGCTGGAACAACTTTAAAAAGATATGGGGATATTTCACCTAACATAATACTTTCTAGCTCCATACACATCATTGCAAATAGCAAGATTGCATTCTTTTTTATGCCTGAGTAACATTCCATTGATGAATACCATATGATTTCATGCACATGTGGAATTTATGAAATAAAACAAACAAGCATGGGGGAAGAAAAGAGAGAAAAAGGCAAACCAAGAAACAGACTCTCAACTATAGAGAACAAACTGATGGTTACCAGAAGGGAGGTGGGGGGGGGGAATAGGTGATGGGGATTAAGGAGAGCCCTTGTTGTGATGAGCACAGGGTGATGTAAGGAAGTGCTGAATCACTGTATTGTACACCTAAAACTAATATTACACTGTATGTTAACTAAGAGTTAAAAACATAATAATAATAATAATAATAATACAGGAGTAAAAAGCACTTCACACCATATACAAAAATTAATTCTAGAAGGATCAAAGACCTAAATATAAAGCCAAACTATATGATATCTAGAAGAAAACATGGGGTAATATTATTGCACACTTGGGGTATGAAAATATTTTTTAGTGAGAACACAACCTGTTATAATCATAAAAGAAAGAATATTGATAGACTAAATTTCACAAAAATAAAATAATCTGCTCTTCAAAAACGTTGATAAGAAAAAGACAAGCCATTGACTGGGAGAAATACTCACAAAACATATACCCAACCAGACACTTGTACCTAGAATATATGTTTCTTAAAGCACACATATCAATAGCAAAAAGATAAACTTTCCAAATTCTTTAATTGGCAAAAAAACAAGAGAGTTCACAAAAATAGAAATGTATGTGCCAATCAGCACATCAAAATGTACTCAACACCATTAACTATCAAGGAAACGCAATTTAAAGCCACAGTCAGATACCATTTCATACTCATTCAAGTAAATAATATTTAGAATGACAACACCAAACATTGGTGAAAATGTAGAAAAACTTGAACTCTCGTGCATTGCTGGTGGAAATGTAGAAACTTTTTGGCAGTTTATAACAAAGTTAAACATACATCTAGCCCATGACATAGAAATTCTACTCTACATGTTTACCCAAAAGAAATGAAAATGTATACCCACCAAAAAATTTTACAAGAATGTTCTTAGTAGCTTTATTCATAATATTCTCAAATTGTAAATGATTAAAATGTCCATAAATAAGAGAATGGGTAAAGTTGTGATATATGTATGAAACTGAATACTATTTAATAAGCAGAAGTGTGCATACTGTATGATTCCACTTATATGAAGTTCAAGAATGGGCAAAACTCATTTATGGTTAGAAATAAGACAGTGTTTGACACTAGGGACATAAAGATTGACTACAAAAGGCAAAAAGGAACTGTGAGGTGATGGAAATGCTCAATATCTTGATTAGAGTGGTGAGTAACATGAGTATATGCATTTATCGGAACTTACCAAATTGAACATATAACATATTTGCTTTTCATTATGTATAAATTTTATGTCAAAAAAACAAACCAATGAAGTAAAAAATATACATACACTTTGATCTTGCAATTCTACCTCCCAGAGTTTATCTAAAGGCAAAGTATAGTGTTCAGCAAAACACACTGAAAACATTCTAAATCTCCACAATGAAATACTGTGAGATAATTAAAAAGAAGGAGGCACCACAATTGATAAAGAATGAGCTTCAATACAGAAATTTTAAGTTTAAAAGGTAAAGTATAGAACAATGCATATAATATAGTATCACATGTATTTTAAAAGTACAAAGAAAATATCTAGAAAGATAGAAAAAAGATGGAAACCCCTGTCCACCATACCTAGAGTAGGAAAGACTTGTTTTCAATATTTATTCTTTCTATATTTGAATTGTTTCTCACTGAGCATATGTACTCTTATTTTTTTAAAGTAATGAATTATTTTATTATTTTTTTTAAACTTTTATAGCAGGGAGGAGGAGCAAGATAGCAGAGGAGTAGGAGACTCAAATATCATTGGGTCCCAGGAGTTCAGCTAGATAGTTACCAAACCATTCTGAACACCTACAAACTCAACAGGAGAGTGAAGAAAAGAACATCAGTAATTCTAGGAACAGAAAAGCGACCACTTTCTAGAAGGTAGGATGGGCAGAGAAGTGAATCCAAGGAGATATATGGGAAGATGGACCGTGGGGGGTAGGGAGGGGCTGGCTCCTAGCAAGGGGTAGAGCAGGGGAGCACAAAATCAGAATTTTTAGAAGTCCACTCCACTGGGGGATGTTGCTCCAGAGGTTAAGTGGCGGGGGGGTGGGGGGACGTGGAGGGGCCTTCACAAGGATAGTGTGATCTCAGGAGCCTCAGGGTCACAAAAAGACCAGGGGTGCCTGAGTGTGGCATAGCTCGCAAGTATTGGAGCGGGGAGGCCAGCTGCAGAGATGGGACCAAGGAGAGGCTCTCAGCTAGGGGTTACCTTAAATCATGATCCAAGGCACAGTCAGGTCATTGCTCTTTGAGTAGGGATGCCACAAGTGGCAGATCCAGGAAGGCTCACTATCCTCCTCTGGGAGGAGCTTCCTGGGAGGGTGCTGCAGGAATCTGCTGGGTTGGGAGATCAAACGGGGCCATGCGCCAGAGACAGAAACGCTCCATCACAGGCTGGGTGAGCACAGAGTGTGGTCGGAGACCAGGGAAAGAGGAGGGATCGAATGCACTGAGGAGTGGGGCCCGGAGCTCTGAGCTGCTATGGGGCTGGAAACATGGAAGCCGCCAATTCATTCCCATCCTCCAAAGCTGAATGGAAAGTGTTCAAGGAACAAAAATTACCAAGAGTAAAACTGAGCAGATTATTTATCCAGGCCCCTGGCAAGGGCAGTGCAATTTCAACTCAGGCAAAGACATTTGAGAATCACTGCAACAGGCCCTCCCCCAGAAGATCAACAAGAACATCAAGCCAAGAACAAGTTCACCAATCAATGAGAACTGCAAAACTTCAGAGCTACAGGAATACAACACATAGAATTCATAGCTTTTCCCCCATGATTCTTTAGTCTTTCAAAATTAATTTTTTTAATTTTATATTTTTCTTATTCTATTTTTTAATTTTTCCTCTTTGCTACTTTAACATTTTTAATTATTCTATCTTATCAATATAATTTAATTTTTTTTAAATTTCATTCTTATACTCATATTCTATCCTTTCATTTATTTCACCTTATTTTGTGTATACATATAGGTTTTTCTTTCTTTAAAATTTTGGGATACAATGTCTTCTAATAGATCAAAATATACCCTAAATCTAGTGCATGGCTTTTTTCTAGTCTCCAGCCTGATCATATTCTTTTCTCTCTTTATTTTTTTCTTTTTCTAATCAACTTTTTATATTATCATTTTTTAGAATCCTTTTTAATTTTCATATTTACAGTCATATTCCACCCCTTCATCATGTTTACCCTTATTTCTGTATAAATATGTTTTTCTTTCTTTAAAATTTTGGAAAGTAGTTTCTTCTAACACACCAAAATGCACCCAAATCAAGTGTGTGGCTCTATTCTATTCACTGGTCAAATATAAATAAATATATAAATATAAATATAAATATATATATATATTTATATATATATAAATATATTTATATATATAAATATATATATATTTATATATATAAATATATTTATATATATATAAATATATATATATGTATATATATATATATATATATATATTTCTCTTTTTTGTCCTCTTTCATCTCCCCCCAGTTTCAGGTCTATTCTGATCCAGTTAGTGTATATTTTTCTGGGGTCCTTGTTACCCTTTTAGTATTTTATTCTCTCATTAAACTATTCCATTGGGGATAAAATGACAAGGTGGAAAAACTCACCTCAAAAAAAGAACAAGAGGCAATACCAATGGCCTGGGACCTAATCAATATGGACATTAGTAAGATGTCAGAACTAGAGTTCAGAATGATGAATATCAAGGTGCAACCTGGGCTCAAAGAAAGCATGGAAGATACTAGAGAATCCTTTTCTGGAGAAATAGAATCCTTTTCTGGAGAAATAAATGAATTAAAATCTAAACAAGTTGAAATAAAAAAAAACTATTAATGATGTGTAATAAAAAAATGGAAGCTCTTACTGCTAGGATAATGAGGCAGAATAGAGAATTAGTGATATAGAAGACCAACTGATGGAGAATAAAGAAGCTAAGCAAAAGAGAGAAAAACAATTACTGGACCACGAGGGGAGAATTCGAGAGATAAATGATACCATAAGATAAAACAATATTAGAATAATTGGGCTCTCAGAAGAAGAAGAAAGAGAGAGGGGGCAAAAATTATATTGGAGTGAATTATAGCACAGAACATCCCTAATTTGGGGACAGGAACAAGCATCAAAATCCAGGAGGCACAGAGAACCTGCTCAAAATCAATAAAAATAGGTCGACACCCATCATCTAATAGTAAAACATACAAGTATCAGTGACAAAGGGAATATCCTGACAAGAGGACAAGAGGTCTGTAACATACAACAGTGGAAATATTAGGTTGGCAGCAAACCTATCCACAGAGAACTGGTAGACCAGAAAGGACTGGCATGATATATTCAGAGAACTAAATGAGAAAAATATGCAGCCAAGAATACTATATCCAGCTAGGCTATCATTGAAAATAGAAGGAGAGATAAAAAGCTTCCAGGAAAAACAAAAATTAAAAGAATTTGCAAATACCAAACCAGCACTACAGGAAATATTGAAAGGAGTGCTTTAAGCAAAGAGAGAGCCTAAAAGTAACAGACCAGAAAGGAACAGACAATATACAGTAATAGTCTCCTTACAGACAATACAATGGCACTAAACATATCTTTCAATAGTTATCCTGAATGTAAATGGGCTAAATGCCCCAATCAAAAGACACAGCGTATCAGAATGGATATAAAAACAAAACCCATCAATATGCTATCTACAAGAAATTCATTTTAGACCTAAAGACACATCTGAACTTAAAGTGAGAGGGTGGAAAACAATTTACCATGCTAATGGACATCAAAAGAAAGCTGGGGTGTCAATCCTTATATCAGATCAATTAGATTTTAAGCCAAAGCCTATAATAAGAGATGAGGAAGGACAATCCACCATACGTAAAGAATCTGTCCAACAAGAAGATCTAACCAATTTAAGTATCTATGCCCCTAACATGGGAGCAGCCAACCATATAAACTGATTAATAACAAAATCAAAGAAACACATTGACAATAATATAATAAGAGTAGGGGACTTTGACACCCCCCTCACTGAAATGGACAGATCATCTAGGCAAAAGATCAATAAGGAAAGGCCTTAAATGACACACTGGACCAGATGGACATCACAGATATATACAGAACATTCCATCCCAAAGCGACAGAATACACATTCTTCTGTAGTGCACATGGGACCTTCTCCAGAATAGATCCCATTCTGGGTCACAAATCAGGTCTCAACTGGTACCAAAAGACTGGGAGGATTCCCTACATATTTTCAGACCACAATGCTCTGAAGCTAGAACTTAATTACAAGAGGAAACTTGGAAAGAACTCAAATACATGGAGGCTAAAGAGCATCCTACTAAAGAATGAATGGGTCAACCAGGAAATTAAAGAAGAATTGAAAAAATTCATGGAAACAAATGAAAATGAAAACACAACTGTTCAAAATCTGTGGGGCATAGCAAAGGCGGTCCTGAGAGGGAAGTATATAGTGATACAAGCCTTTCTCAAGAAACAAGAAAGGTCTCAAGTACACAACCTAACCCTACACCTGAAGGAGCTAGAGAAAGAACAGGAAAGAAAGCCTAAACCCAGCAGCAGAAGAGAAATATTAAGGACCAGAGCAGAAATCAATGAAATAGAAACCAAAAGAACAGTAGAACAGAACAACGAAGCTAGGAGCTGGTTCTTTGAAAGAATTAATAGGATTGATGAACCCCTGACCAGACTTATCAAGAAGAAAAGAGAAAGGTCCCAAATTAATAAAATCATGAATGAAAGAGGAGAGATCACAAACAACACCAAAGAAATACAAACAATTATAAGAACATATTATGAGCAACTATACGCCAGCAAATTTGACAATCTGGAAGAAATGGATGCATTCCTAGAGACATATAAACTACCAAAAGTGAACCAGGAAGAAATAGAAAACCTGCACAGACCCATAACCAGTAAGGAGTTTGAAGCAGTCATCAAAAATCTCCCAACAAATAAGAGCCCAAGGCCAGACAGCTTCCCAGGGGAATTCTACCAAACATTTCAAGAAGTAATACCTATTCTCCTGAAAATGTTCCAAAAAAACAGAAATGGAAGGAAAACTTCCAAACTCATTTTATGAGGCTAGCATCACCTTGATCCCAAAACCAGACAAAGACCCCATCAAAAAGGAGAATTACAGACCAATATCCTTGATGAACACAGATTCAAAAATTCTCACCAAAATACCAGCCAATAGGATCGAACAGTACCTTAAAAGGATTATTCACCATGACCAAGTGCGATTTATTCCTGGGCTGCAAGGTTGGTTCAACATCCCCCAATCAATCAATGTGATACAATACATTAATAAAAGAACAAGCACCATATGATACTCTCAATAGATGCTGAAAAAGCACTTGACACAGTACAGCATCCTTTCTTGATCAAAACTCTGCACAGTGTAGGCATAGAGGGCACATACCTCAATATCATCAAAGCCATCTATGAAAAACCCACAGTGAATATCATTCTCAATGGGGAAAAACTGAGAGCTTTCCCTGTAAGGTCAGAAACACGGCAGAGATGTCCACGATCATCATTGCTGTTCAACACAGTACTAGAAGTCCTAGCCTCAGCAATCAGACAACAACAACAACAACAACAACAACAAAAAAGTCATCCAAATCAGCAAAAAAGAAGTCAAACTATCACTCTTCACAGATGATCTGAAACTTTGTGTGGAAAAACCAAAAGACTCCACTCCAAAACTGCTAGAACTTGTACAGGAATTCAGTAAAGTGTCAGGATATAAAATCAATGCACAGAAATCCATTGCATTTCTATACACCAACAGCAAGACAGGAGAAAGAGAAATTAAAAAATCAATTCCATTTATAATTGCACCCAAAACCATAAGATACTTAGGAATAAACCTAATCAAAGAGGCAAAGAATCTGTACTCAGAAAACTATAAAGTACTCATGAAAGAAATTGAGGAAGACACAAAGAAATGGAAAAACGTCCCATGCTCATGGATTAGAAGAACAACTACTGTGAAAATGTCTATGCTACCTAAAGCAATCTACACATTTAATGCAATCCCTATCAAAATACCACCAACTTTTTTCAAAGAAATGGGAAAAATAATCCTACAATTTAATTGAAACCAGAAAAGACCCCAAATAGCCAGGGGAATGTTGAAAAAGAAAGCCAAAGTTGGTGGCATCACAATTCCAGACTTCAAGCTCTATTACAAAGCTGTCATCATCAAGACAGTATGGTACTGGCACAAAAACAGACACATAGATCAATGGAACAGAACAGAGAGGCCAGAAATAGATCCTCAACTCTATGGTCAACTAATCTTCGACAAAGCAGGAAAGAATGCCCAGTGGAATAAAGACAGTCTCTTCAACAAATGGTGCTGGGAAAATTGGAAAGCCACATGCAGAAGAATGCAACTGGACCATTTCCTTACACCACACATGAAAATAGACTCAAAATGGATGAAGGACCTCAATGTGAGAAAGGAGTCCATCAAAAAGCTTGAGGAGAACACAGGCACCAATCTCTTCTGTCTCAGCCGCAGCAACTTCTTCCTAGGATCATCACCAAAGGCAAGGGAAGCAAGGACAAAAATGAACTATTGGGACTTCATCAAGATCAAAAGCTTTTGCACCGCAAAGGAAACAGTTAGCAAAACCAAAAGACAACTGACAGAATGGGAGAAGATATTTGCAAATGACATATCAGATAAAGGGCTAGTATCCAAAATCTGTAAAGAACTTATCAGACTCAACACCCAAAGAACAAATAATCCAATGAAGAAATGGGCAGAGGACATGAACAGACATTTTTGCAAAGAAGACATCCAGATGGCCAACAGACACATGAAAAAATGCTCCAAATCACTCGGCATCAGGAAATACAAATCAAAACCACAATGAATGTGGTATATATACTCAATGGAATACTATGCAGCCATCAAAAGAAATGAAATCTTGCCATTTGCGACGACGTGGATGGAACTAGAGGGTATCATGCTTAGCGAAATAAGTCAATCGGAGAAAGACAACTATCATATGATCTCTTTGATATGAGGAAGTGGAGATGCAATGCGGGGGGGTTGGGGGGAGGTAGGAAAAGAAGAAATGAAAAGATGGGATTGGGAGGGAGACAAACCATAAAAGACTCAATCTCAAAAAACAGACTGAGGGTTGCTGGGGGGAGGGGGGATGGGAGAGGGTGGTGGGGATATGGACATTGGGGAGGGTATGGGCTATGATGAGTGCTGTGAAAGGTGTAAACCTGGTGATTCACAGACCTGTACCCCTGGGGATAAAAATACATTATATGTTTATTAAAATCAATAAATAAATTTAAAAAAATGCTAGCCTGGAAAAAAAAAACAAAACCCACAATGAGATACCACCTCACACCAGTCAGAAAGGCTAACATTAACAAGTCAGGAAATGACAGATGCTGGTGAGGATGCGGAGAAAGTGGAACCCTCTTACACTGTAGGTGGGAATGCAAGCTGGTGCAACCACTCTAGAAAACAGCATGGAGGTTCCTCAAGAAGTTGAAAATAGAGCTAGCCTAGAGCTAGCCTATGACCCAGCAATTGCACTCCTGGGTATTTACCCTAAATATACAAAAGTAGTGATCTGAAGGGACACGTGCACCCGAGTGTTTATAGCAGCAATGTCCACAATAGCCAAACTATGGAAAGAACCTAGATCTTCATCAACAGATGAATGGATAAAGAAGATGTGGTATATATACACAATGGAATACTACATAGCCATCAAAAGAAATGAAACTTGCCATTTGCAACGACGTGGATGGAACTAGAGGGTATTACACTGAATGAAATAAGTCAATCGGAGAAAGACAACTATCATATTATCTCCCTGATATGAGGAAGTTGAGTGCAACATGGGGGGTGCTGGGAGGTAGGAAAGAATAAATGAAACAAGATGGGATTGGGAGGGAGACAAACCATAAGAGACTCTTAATCTCACAAAACAAACTGAGGGTTTCTAGGGGGAGGTGGGTAGGGAGAGGTGGTGGGGTTATGGACATTGGGGAAGGTATGTGCTATGGTGAGTGCTATGAAGTGTGAAACCCTGGCGATTCACAGACCTGTACCCCTGAGGCTAATAATACATTATATGTTAATTAAAAAAAAAAAAGTTGAAAATAGAGCTACCCTATAACTCAGCAATCACACTACTGGGTATTTACCCTAAAGATACAAATGTAGTGATCCAAAGGGGCATGTGCGCCCCAATGTTTATAGCAACAATGTCCACAGTATCCAAACTACAGAAAGAACCTAGATGTCCACCAACAGATGAATGGATAAAGAAGATGTGAGATATAGATATATATACACATATATCTCACATATGTGTATATATATATATACACACACACACATATATAATATATTTTATATATATATTATATATATATAATACACACACATATATTTTTTATATATATTATATATATAATATATAATATATATATGTGTGTGTATATATTCCATATATATATATATATATATATTCCACTATATATATATAGTGGAATACTATGCAGCCATCAAAAAACCCCAAATCCTGCCATTTGCAATGACGTGGATGCAACTAGAGGGTATTATGGTAAGCAAAATAAGTCAATCAGAGAAAGACAATTATCATGCAATATCTCAGATATGAGGAATTTGAGAGGCAGGGCAAGGGTTTGTGTGGGGTAAGAAGGGAAAAAATGAAATGAGATGGGACTGGAGAGGGAAATAAACCATAAGAAACTCTTAATCTCATGAAACAAACTGAGGGTTGCTGGGGGGTTGTGGGGGAGGTATAGGGTGGGTGGGTTATGGACACTGGGGAGGGTATGTGCTATGGTGAGTGCCATGAATTGTGTAAGATTGATGATTCACAGACCTGTACCCCTGAAGCAAGTAATACATCATGTGTTAATAAAATAAATAAATAAATAAAATAAAAAATATAGTATAAAAATATAAATATAATATAAAAAATATAAATATAAAAAATATACTATAAAAAATAAACTATAATAGGATAAAATATACTCACATCATTTTTAGACATGAGACTGAATATGTGTCAAACGAGAGGTCAGAACTAAGTATTAAGGTTACTCAAAGAGAAAGAGTGAGTTTCCATACTGACGGAAAATCAAGGAAGGCTTCATACCGGAGGGAGGTTTTATAATGGAATTTTGAAGCAAGAGTCCTATTTTCACAAGAGTAAAACAGAATTAAACAGAAGCAGGACCCAAATAGAGGAAATGACACAGTAAATACAGGGTATGGGGCTTGGGCCGTGTTTGGAAATTGGACACTGGAAACTATATTTCAAAAAATAAACAGGAGGCCTTAGCCTGACTACCAAAAGCTCATTCAATATACATCATTGATTTGGGTATGACTGGTTTTTACCCTCAATCCTGTGTCTTCTACACTAATACATCACTGACTTCTTTTCTATCAGAGAAAGAAATCAAAAGGAATGGGAAACGAACAGAATACGGGGGAAAAAAGGAGAAGACAGAGAGAAGAACAGGTGTCAAGATAAAGAATCTTACAGAAGTTAGAACAGAGCTCATTGGAAGCAAAGTTCAAAGTGAAGCAAAGTTAAAAACTGAGGGAAATAAAGATCTTGTTGATGTTGGTTTTGTTCATAGAAAAAGAGAAGAGAAAGAAAAGGAGAAGGGCAGTTGCTCTCTCAGGACCTGTGGTAGGTAACCAGACACGAGGGGATAAAAGGACAAAAGGCCTATTAAATAACTGGTCTCCATCTGCAGTTACAAATGACGAAGGTGGATCATCAGACAAACCAAGGATCCGATTTCCAGGAATGAAAAATGAGGGCAGATAAAGTCAGAGTGGAAATTAAACATCTTTGGAAATTAAGAAGACACCAAGATCTCACGAAAGCAAGAAACTTGTAAAAGGGAGGAGAATCCAACATTTGGACAGGACTTGACAGACTGGCCTTGAATTCATTCATCCGAGCTCACTGGCCTGGTGAAAGCTGTCTCCTCTAGAAACGAACTGTACATACAGAGAGGAGCTTGGAGACCCTGGGCAATAGCTCGTCACCTCACAGCAGCCAAGCTGCAGGGCTCCACCTATCCCAAGAGAAGGCCTATCTAAGGATCTGTGCCATGGGAGAGACGTAGAAAGGCCATGGGACACTCTGTCTAGTCTTCCATGTCCCTTGAAGCTCAGTGTCTAGGATGTACTAGGAAGATGTCTGAGGGAGTAAAAAAAATGCATGCATGCCTTCATCCATTCATTTATTGGACAAACATCTATTGGTTACCAGTAGATTCCTGCTATTCTGTTAAGAACTGATAAAATAAAGATAAATTAGATTAATAACCATTAAGGCACCCTAGTCTAGTGGGAGAGGAGACACAAATAATAAAGCAGATAGAGCAAAATGTTAATTGTAGAATCTAAACACTAGGGATATCTGGTTGTGCTTTACGTTGCTTTCAATATTTCTTTAATTTCAAAACCTTTACAATAAAATGTTGAAAAAATAAATTATAAGTGACTGGTTAAGTGCTACTGGCACTTAACCCAAAGTGAGTATGCCATCATTTTTCTAATGATTATTAATGTGTACAACATGGAAAGAGGTCTGCGGTCAAGTAAGTTTGGTAAATACTGAGTTCAACATGTTTCTTTAGTGCTTTACTTAATGATACCGTTAAGATGTTCTCTGCACCTTAGATCAGATATAATGTGCAGAGTTTTCCAGGGTTAGCTGAGTGTAAGCCTTTTTTTCGTTGGGCATTTCTCAGCATACATGTTTTAAGGAATGGACGGCAGGAAATGCTAGATTAAGGATTAGTTCCCCTGAGCTAAAACTGTCCTGCAGAATTTTTTTTAAGATTTTTTTTTAATTTATTTTAGAGAGAGAGAGACAGCATGAGTAGGAGGGTTGGGGGAAGAGAGAGAGAGAGAGAGAGAATCTCCAACAGTCTCCCTGCTGAGCATGGAGCCTGATGCGGGGCTCAATCCTGGAACCCTGAGATCATGATCTGAGCTGAAATCAAGAGTAAGACACTTAACGGAGCCACCCAAGTGCCTTAACCTGCAGAAATGTAATGAGGTCACTCAGCTAAGAGTCAGGTGTACTATATGTGGGGGATGCCTTTTTCAGATCATAGTCTGAACAGGAATTTACTTTCTCATATACAACGATTTAAAGCACACAATCCAGTATTACAGCACCACAATCATTCCCAGAGACACTGGGTAAGGGCTTTGTAAGATACAAAGAACAGAAACACAAAAATGAACTGATTTTTAAAAATAGCAAATTTCTTTAAACAAATGCATAAGTAAAATCTGAGAACTCTAAAAATACTTAGTTAAGAACCCTGAAATGAGAAAGGCGCATCTCAGTCCAGAATGACATATAGGAGAGGAAAAGCAGAACTGGAACCATGTAAACTACAAAGACACATTTTTTTGTCCCACTGCCTTATAGTCCTTTCATAAAGGAAAACTGGAGATGAACATTAGAGCCCCACAAACTAGTATTCAGAACTATACTTGAATAGGACTGTGTAGTAAAATATACATAATTCTGCACAAGAAGACATTTCAACAAGTCCTTTTGTTCTTTTTCAAAGTCCCAAATCAAAGAACCCATCTAGGTATTGTGTGAGGTAGCTTATGTGTGCCTGATAGGAACCTGCCAGACAATATATGTTAAATTTTGCTGCAAAATTTAGCAGGTAAACTAAGAGTGGGTAAACTAAGTACCCAGATAACTTCAGAGAATGGTCTCTTGACAGGCCACACTTCTCTGCTGCAGTGCTACATCCTACGTGGTAACAGAAGTATTAAAAATATCACACTTCATTCTAGTTGTTTTTATTTGCGCCTAACTCTGAGAATGTTTTTCATAGCGCATAAAAATTATTTGTGTATACACTGGCCTTCCTAATCAAACTGTAAGCTCAGAAGCTGGAACTGCATTTTTTCATTTTTGTACCAATGTGCAAATTCCGAAGGTCCTGGTAGGCCGTTCTAAAGAGCTTGGATCTTATCCCAAGAGCAATTGGAAGCACTAGAGGTTTTTAAATAAGGTCAGTTTTTAATAGGACTAGATTTGCATTTAGAAAGCCCTTTGGCTGGATTGTGGAAAGTAGATTAGAGGCAGGAAGCCAGGTGGCAGACAGGCCAGTGAGAAGGCTACTGCAGTCTCCCAGGTAAGGGGGGGAAGGCAGGCGAAACCAGGGCACTGGCACAGGGGAGGGGACAGCTGGAGGCTTGTCAGAGGTAGAATGGACTGGATTTGGTGACTCATGAGACGCTGGAGATAAAAAAAGGTATAGCCTTAAATGACAGATGTTTCTAGTTTTGGTGATGCCAGTGACTGAGAAGGTGATTCCTGGAGGAGGACTAAGCTGGGAGAGAAAAGAAATTAACATGCTCCCTACAAACGGTCCTTTTTTTGGAAAGCGAGGTGCTATGCTAACACAGAGAAATTGAAACAGTTTCTAACTTACCACCAGGCTAATCTCAAGTGCTTATAAATTGAAATGTATTTTCCCGATCATACTATATATCCTGATTGGGTCTAAAAGTTACAGACTCTCCAGCGGCCACAGAATATAGTAACATTTCTATGGGAGGGAGGACAGTGTTGAGGAAAAAGCCCTGTGCACAGGGGAGAAAAGTTCAGGACCTAGACCCAGGTTCACCACTGACCAGCCTCATCATGTGCTTCCTTAGTTTCTCTATCAATAAAATGAAGATTGAAAGAAATGCTTTGCCTACCTAAGATGATTGTTGTAAACCTCAAGGGAGAGGGGTTTATAGGAAAATATTTTGTATACTCTAACATGCCTTTTAAAGGTAAATTTTGAAAGCAGCCATTCAGTTATCTGATACTCCTAAAGGGTAAATGATTCTGGGTAGCTGGGATTGAAACACAGTGGAGAGTTTATTCCTTTAAGCATGAAAATGTTTTTTTCTGAAATTTGAACCAATCTGTAGGCATGGAAAGCTTTCCAAACTATTGTTTCTGTTACAGACCATCACTGAGCATAAGATTTAGACTTAATATCTACTTGCTGAGTAAACTGCAAAGTTAATGTTGTGACCTTATCCTCAAGTGGCCACTCCTCATTCTCCTCTACTCATCTTTCAGATCTCTTAAATGTGGAAGGGCCCAAGGAGTTAAGCATCAGACCTATTTACTTCTCTTTCTGTGCTCACTTCCAACATGATCTCATTCAGTCCCATGGTTCTAAATTCCATCTATGTACTGATGACTTTCAATTTTACATCTCTAGTTTTAACTCTTTTCTTTTTTTTTATTACTTTTTAAATTAACAGATAATGTATTATTAGCCCCAGGGGTACAGGTCTATGAATCATCAGGCTTACACATTTCATAGCACTCACCATAGCATATACCCTCCCCAATGTCCGTAACCCAGCCACCCTATCCCTACTCCCCCAGTAGCCCTCAATTTGTTTCATGAGATTAAGAATTTCTTATGGTTTGTCTCCCTCCTGATCCCTCCCTGTTTCATTTTTCCCTCCCTACCCCCCACGACTTGAACTTCAATATCATATATCCAACAGCCTAGTCAACAATTTCTTTGTATGTCAAATAAGTATCCCAAATTTAACATGTCCAGAATGATTCTTACCCATGTCCCAGCTACAAAACTCACTGCACTCTCAGACTACCTAATCTCCATAAATGGCAGCACCAGTTGGCCATTCACTCTGACCAACTTTCTTTGAGTCAGCCTTGATACTCTCTTTTCCTCACACTCTGTATCCATTTCATCAGCTACTACCTTCAAGGTCAATTCACACTGCAATACTTCTCACCATCTGCTACCTCCGCAGCCAAGCCACTACCATTTGTCCTAAAGATTATTATTATAAGAGCCTTCTAACTTTCCCTCCTATAATCTATTCCCCATTGAGTAGCCAGTATGGCCATGTTTGTCATTCATGTCATTCCTTTGCTCAAAACCCTCCAAAGACTTAGAATAAAATCTGAAGTTCTTTAGTATGGGGGTTCCTCAAAAAGTTACAAATAGAGCTACCCCACAATCCAGCAATTGCTCTACTAGGTACTTACCCAAAGGACACAAAAATACAGATTCAAAGGGGTACATGCACCCCAATGTTTATAGCAGCATTACCAACAAAAGCTAAACTATGAAGAGAGCCCAAATGTCCATTGACTGGTTTACTTCATCCCCTGGTCTGTGAGCTCCAAGAGAACAGGACTACATTTATCAATGATTTGCTAAGAAACTACTATGTCCCTGGACCTGTACTGATCTCTGGGATTCAAACTTAAGTAGAAAAATAGACAATGCCCTCCTGGAACTCACAATTCACTGAAGGAGAGACACACAAAAATCAAACGGCAATAATACAAAAGTCCAACAGTGCAGGCAAGATACATACCACTCATAACTTGCAAGTTTATATATTTTCATATGAAAAATAATTTTTCATGAAAAAAAAAATAACCAGCAGTACAAGTACAAGTGCAATAAGCAGGGAATAAGTGGTCACAGAGAGCTTTCTTGGGGAATTCCTAGCCTACATTGGTACATGTCTCCCTCCCAATTCATGGGAGTACATTTGTGCTTCTTCCCTTAGCATCGCCTTATATATCTTATATCCATTTGTTCATCTGCTCATTGTTTACCTCAGTGGTATTCCATGGGCCGGTGCCTATTTGGCTCAGACTCACTTCCATCACACATACCATACATGGTCCATGCCCAGAGAGAAGTCTTCTGTTTCCCATCTTGGTCTGGCAGAGGGGGAGATCTCCTGTTAAGTGGCAGAAGCTATACACAGGAAGTGGGAAGACAAACCACTGCTGAGATCCAGAAGCCTACAAATATTTGACAATGCCAAACTGTAGCCAGGAAACCTTTGTTTACTTCGTCTTCTCTGGACAACATTAAAAAAAAAAAAAATCACAGTTCCTCCTAGCACTATCTCATGGAACAGGGTATCTCTCATTTCACTGAAAATAAAGTCACCTCACTCTTTCCACCACAAGCCTGGAAGTAGGTGAAGGTAGATAGCACAGTTTCTCATCATCCCCATTTCCCCAACACACAACACACATGTGGTACCGTGCCATACAACCTGAGACCCCTCAACAATCAGGTATTTTAAAACTTGTTTAGATCCCGTTGCTTTCCAAAAAATTATTTGAGATAATAATAATAAAAAGAGATGGAAATCAGGATTTATTGATCAAGCCCTGTTGTATAGCTCTTTGATTATTTAATCTTCATAGTGGTCCAGGGAGGGAGGTGGGGTATGCACATTTTGCAAATGAGGAACTAGGCTAAGAGAAGCTAGGTGGAGAGATCAGATTTCAAATCATGCTGGCTTTATTCCAGAGCTATGGACTTAAGTGGGGCCCTGGGGAAAAACAAAAAAATAAGAGGAAAATATGAAAATAATAAGGACCATTAGAATTTCTACAACTGCATTGTAATTGGCTACCTGTTCTTGGTTTCAAAATATGTAATAACAGACACATCACAAAGGAAGAGAAGGAAAAGGAGGAGAGGGAGAGGAAGAGGAAGTTAATTTTCCTAACATCTATGATATCAGAAAAAGAGAGAGCACCCAGTTTCTCAAAGGTAAAATTTCTCATATGAAATGTTAAATATAAGATAATGAGCTGAAGAAAAAATGTGGCTGTCAAAAAATTTATCCATTTATTCAACACTATTGAGTGTCCTATACATCTGTCATCAGGCCAGACAGTGAAGTTTTCAGGACACAAAGACAAACAAGAGTTTCTGGTCTCACAGAGCTTAGAGTTCTAAAACAAACACAGTGTTTTTCTCAATAACATTAATGGTGTTTTCAGACAACAGTTCTCGAAATCAAAATATTCACATCGCCCTAACACTAGGCTTCAGTCAGATCTCCTGGTGAGTTCCTACGCTAACACAGCCCAAGGACATAGCATTTTGGAGGAGCTAATTTGACCCAAAGATAAAATATAGAGCAGTGGATAGAAAACATGTCCTTTTACCCCGTTTTCCATAGATCCTCCATTTCACAGCCTGGCTTAATCGAGGTCATTCACAAAGACCCATGAACAGGGTTTTCTATGTTGCTGATGGAAGTAAGATCCAATTTGTTTCGGTTGCCAAATTTGTGGCTAATAGAACTCTTATCAAGCTCTGAAAGTTGAGAATCCAAACCAATTTCATTCACATTCATACCAAATTCATACTAAGATTCTTCTTTTCTCCTTTACTGCTTTAGTTCTCTCCCATTGGTAACCCCTTCCCCCTACCAAAACACAACAGGATAAAAAGTATTTTACAGTACTACACAAGAAATGGACTTCCGATTGGATTAGGACATTGTGGTCACTGCCTCCTTCATTTTAGGGGGATTCGTTCCATCTACTATTCCATACCTCAGTTTACTATTAACTATAATCAGTCATTCACTGAACAGTAAATGAGTACTTAGTGTATACTAGGCACTATACTACTGCTAGAGATGTCCTTAGGAAGCTTACTATCTAATGGAAGAACTGGGAAGACATACAATTAAAATATAAGCAATTTTCTACAACAGAAAAGGAACTAAGCTATGGAGCCCAAAGAGAGAATGTAGTGATGATTGTTACATAAAATCCTGTACAATGATCATATCGTCACAATAAAAAGTTGAAAAAAAACACTTACATTTTCAACAAAACGAAGCATTTTTACTTTCTTGTTCCCTTCTTGCCTTTGTCTAATGTTCAGACTTCCTGAAGATGTACATAATTTTTTATTATTTTTACTTATATATTTGGAATGCCTATATATTGCTCTGTATAATCGTCACATAATAGCCTTCTAAATCAATTTATTATCATTTTCCTATCAATTTCTCCATTGTTGAATACTTAGATTAGATCTAAATTCTCTAGTATAAATGACGCTAACCTTTCACTGTATGTGTTTGGACTAATCTACTTGGATCTCAATTTTCTCAATTTTCCCTTCTTTCTGTATAAAAAGTAGTATATGATTTATGTTGTAAAATATTTACTTTTCTTTATATATTTTTCTCTCTTTTCTTTTTGATGTTTCTTTTGGTATTTAAGAGGTTTTCAATTTTTGTTCTTGTAGCTACCATTATATAACGAATGCCCTTTTCATCTTTTTCCTTCCCTATGCTTCTACTATTTGGTGTTTTGCCATTCAACATATCCTCTGACTCTTGAGATTACCTATGGGTCAATTATCAAGCCTTTGTTCTTTAATTTTATCTTTTTTTCATCTTTTACCATGTTTTAGTTATGCTGCTGCTTCTTTGTAAAAATGTATAAAATTTACATAATAGTCTCCTACATCTTTTGGCTTTAGATTTTGCTCTATATTTTTTAAATCTGAAATCTACACTTAGATATATTTAATGCTTGCCAATGTGCCAAACTTACCCAAGTCATAGCTTGCTTGAATGAAGTTCATCTTCTATTAAGATTCCTCAGAAAGTACTCATAAATGCACTATTTCCTAAGTTGTCACATATTTAAAACTGTTTTCCCTTACACTCTACGTTAACTAACCAGAATTTAAATAAAAATTTGGAGAGAAAAATAAAGATAGAAAAAGAAAAAAAAAAACCTGTTTTCCTTTAGCCTTGATTTTTAAGTACAAGTTGGCTTGATATAAAATCCTTCACTAACGTTTATTTCTTAAGTACCTTGAAAATAGTGTTCCACTATTGTCTTTCTGTGTATTTTGCAGTTGAGAATTCTGACGTCTTGAATTTTTCCTTTTACAAGTGAGTTTGCCTTTTTGCCTGGAGGCCTATATTTAAAATGCTCTGTTAAAGACTTTGAGCCAGAGTTAATTATTCTGGGTCAATTTTCCCAAATATGTAATCAGTCTTTTCAATATATAGGTTTAGGTCTTTTTTCCTAGAAAGTTTTCTTTGATTATAATTTCAAATATTTGTTTGGTTCCACTGTCTTGTTTTAATTCTTCAGAAACTCCAATTATAGAAATTTTGGTTTTTCTCTGCCTATCTTCTAGATCTATTACTTTTTCTTTCAACAATTTAAACTTCTACTATTTTGCTATGATTTTTTTGGCTATTTTCTTTCCATTTCCCTACTCCTCTTCCTGTATTTTCAGTTGACTCTATTCTCCTTAAGCACTTGCATTTCATTTTCTTTTCTGAGAAGATTTTGTCTCTTCTTCCAAATGCTTTTTGAGTTTATTCAATACAAATTTCCTCTCTTCTTCAATATTCTGTCCATTTCAATTCTGAGTTTTTGAATTTTTGATTTGCAGAAGATTTTCCTATCTACTTGCTTAAGGATATTCAATTCATGGGGGCTAGTATGTTATATAGCTTTCCTGTGCTTCAAGTTTGATTTGGGGAAAGAATTTTCTGGTTTTCTTCTCATCTATTAGATTCCATTTTCTACTCATTTTTCAATGTCTTATATTTTCCTGACCTGCAATAACCAATGTATATTGGCAGAAGTATGGGTTTAGATGGCTCATCAAATATCCTAGCTCAAGAGTACCTCTTCTATGACTAAAGTGAAGTCAGTTTCTTTAACGATGGTCCCTTAATCAAAGCTTACTTTTATTTGGATGGGGGTAAGAGCTGGTGTGTCTTCTGCTTCTATGATTATCTTTTATTTCTGTAGTATCCTTTACATGCACAGCTTGCTTTCTTCTTTCCATCCACTACCAAGTCTCCAAAAAACATCTCCTCCCTCCAAATCATCTCCACCTTCCCAAAATCAGTGGCTTCTCAAATTGCTGCTCTTGGTCCCATGTACTTAAAATTCTCTAATTTTTTGTTTGTTTGTTTTATTCTCTAGTAACCCATGCTGCAATGCATAGGTCTCAGACCCATTCTCAGTATCTTCCCACTAAGGGTAGCTCTTCTCCTTTATAAGGATGATTTCATTTGATTCTACCATTGTTAGGATCCCCTCAACCCAACTATTCTTTCTTTTTGATAAAGTCTCTACCTATCTCTTTTCTGGCATATGCTTCAGAGTGTCCTTGGGCATTGTAACATTGATTTCCTTATTAGTTTCCCACTGCTGCTGTGTTCTATAACACTGAAACTTGGTGGCTTAAAACAATATAAATGTATCATCTTATAGTTCTAGAGGTCAAAAGTCCAAAGTGGGTCTCAGTAGGCTAAATTCAAGGTACTGGCAAAACTGAGTTCCTTCTGGAGGCTGTAGGAGAGAATATATGTTCCTGCTTATTACAGATTCTAGAGGGCATCCCCATTCCTTGACTCATGGTCACACTCCTCCATTTTCAAAGCCAGCAAGGTCCTGCTGAGCCCTTTTCATACCGCCATTTATCTGGTTCTTTTTCTTCTTCCTTCCTTCCTCCACTTATAAGGACCCTTGTGATAACCTTGAGCCCATCTGGATAATCCAGGATAGTCTTCCCCTCTCAAAATCATCTGATTAGTCACCTTTATTTTCTCTACAACTTTAATTTCCCTTTGCCATTTAAGCTAACATATCAAAAGTTTTCGGGGATTCAGATGTGGATATCTTGGGGGAGTGGAGCATTATTCTGCCTACCACACTCTACTTAAACAGAAATGGAGTCTATAATATTCAATGCCTTCTGTGCTATATGTATGGATTATGGGTAGTTTTATTTGTCCTCCTTATTGATATTTATGGTTTTCAGAGGGGATATGGAAAGAGTTGGCTTTAAACAATTGTCATTACCCCAGTAGAAAATGAATTTCATCCACTTATCATTTCAAAGACCAGAATATTGTTTCATATCTCCCTCCCTTTGTTCATAATATACTTGCTGATCAAAATGTCCTTTATTCTTTTTTTTTGTCCTTTATTCTTTATAAAACCCTCGCTCAGATGGTATCTCTCCCATACATCCTAGCCAGAATCAATCATTTTTACTTTGAGGATTGTTTAAGATTTTCCATTTAATCTATCATTCCATTTTCCATGTTGTTACAATTTTCCCTTTATGTATCCTACTAGACCAGGGGACCTTTGAGAGTAAAAGATTACTTCTTATTCACTGTTATTTACCTACTGCCTAGCATTGTATCTGGCATGTACTCTGCTATATTATTATCTATATGAATGATATCAATTTTAGAGTTAGTATTTATATTGAGCACTTAATATATTATTATTAATACACACTAAAATTCAATGGCGTAGGTCTTATTATCCTTATTTTGTAGAGGAAAAGACTGAGACTGAAATTATGTCCAAAGTCAGAGTCAACAAATCGTGCTATAAACTTTTATCTTAATTCAAGACTATTTGACTAAATATAAATCTTAAGCTATTTTAACTTCTTCCCAGTATGTTCTCAGAGAGACAAAAGAAAAGTAGAGCATTCTTGGAAGTTAGCAAAAGAAGATTCCAGAACTCTATTGTTCTTTCTTCCTTAATGTTCCAATAAAATCACATGGTTTCCCTAGAAGCCAAGAACCTCTGCTAGGTAGAAAAATATAAAACTCAACTAGAGCATAATCTAAGTAATCTTGGCATTTAACATTTTATTTTAACTAAAAGGAAACCTTGAGCATTTTCCCAAGAAAAAAGACCAGATGAACTAAAGAAGCTGTGGAGACTCTGGAGATAAGCCAGGGGCTCATGGAGGCTTTCAGGAAAAGTGGCCCTCCTATTTCAGGAAGCTAAAATGTCCTGAATAGTCACCAAAGTTCTCAGAACAGACAAAAGAAGGCATATAATGCATTATTTTCTAAAGAGCTGACAATCCTAGCCTTGGCTCAAAAAGACCAAAATTAAAATACACAGTTGCTGAGTGAAAACTCATTTATAGGCATAGACTACCAGAAATCCACAGATTCCATTGTTAAGATGGGAAGACAAATATAACAGGTAGGGTAAACAGCGAAATGAGAACAATGCTAGCTAATTAGTTGTGAAGAGGACTTGGATGCTAATTTTACAGATGTAAGGATGTACTTCATATCTCTAGATGACATTGAATTGGGAGAAGTCAGAGCAAAGCAAAATTATGAACCTAAAATAAATGACCCTTCAGTTCTGCTTCTAAATATTTCCCTGAGAATTTGTTGCATTTCTTAAAGGAAGCAATAGCTTTACAGGCCTGGAAAATAGTCTTAAGGCACGTCTGAGGAAAAGAAGACACAGTCTTTCCTGATGGCCATTGATCCCTATGAGTTAATGTTGACTTCTAGTATAAGGGATGCAAACCTAAGTAAAATAAACTTAGTAAAATAAATACTTAGTATTTATATTTTTATATATAAATATATGGGATACATTTTTATATATTAGTAAAATAAAATAAAAACTAAAGTAAAATAAACTAAATAAAATAAACCAGGAGGGAATTAAAATCCAGAAGTCAGTCCCACCAAACACCAAGAGGACTGAGAAGTGTCGATTAATGTTACACAAGAGGAAAGCTCTCATAATGCTGTTACTAGGTAAGATCAGATGAATCAGAATGATTTGAGACAGATGGGCTCCAAATGTAACTTTGCCTCTATTATTGCATGACTTAGTGGCTTTGAGGAAGGACTAAATCAAGCCAAAATGGCATAGTTAATGTATATGGGCGTGTAGACTATGAAGGACTCCACAGTTCTAACCTGTATGACAGGACTTATGACTTCAAAGGGCCATTCCCATTAAAATACAATGATGTGATATCTACCATTTAAAATAACAAAGATAAAACCAAATGAAAACAAAACAGACAAAAAAAGGAAAAGAAAAAAAGAACGTATGTTGGTCTCACAGTTCTTCCAGTCACAGCCACATTATTCTAAGGACTGGCTGTTCTATTTCCCTACCTTCTGTTCTCTAATGAAAATATTCCAATCAAGCTCTCATCCCCAACATTCCAAACTGTTCTATAAAGGACCACCAATGTCTTCCACCTTGATGAGGACAAGGGATAACTTTTACACTCAAGCATACTTGACTTCTCAGTAACATTTGGCGGAATTAATTTCCTTCTCCCTCATGAAATATTTGTCTCTCTTGTTTCTGGAATAACACGCATCCTGTTTTTTAGTTTATTAATGGTGAATATTCAACTCTGTTCTTCATCTGCAACAAGGTTAATAGTTCTCAAGGAAGTTGTATGGAAGTTCTTTCTCTCTTGATCATACAACTGATGTATGATCTGTTGTATGATGTTTTATGATGGGAGGAGGAGGGTTGGGGGAGGAAAGGAGGGAAGGAGGAAGGAAGGAGAGAAAGAGAGAAAAGAAAAGAAAAAGGAAAAGAAAAAGAACACATCAATTTTATTTAATCCAAGGCAAGATGGCAAAGAAGTAGGAGACCCTGTTTCAACTGGTCACCTAAAGGGAGCTAAATATCTACCAGAACACTCTGAACACCAGGCTAAAGAGAAAATTGCTTGTTTACTTAATGTGATTATAGAGACTAACTTACAAAGCCTCAGGAGAGACAGTGAAAAATCATCTAGCTTCCTCTCCTTTCCCACAAACTCCCAAACTAGTGTTCAAAATGTTCTACATCCTAAAAAATGAAAAGATGGGATTCGGAGGGAGACAAACCATAAAAGACTCAATCTCAAGAAACAGACTGAGGGTTGCGGGGGGGAGGAGGGACGGGAGAGGGTGGTGGGGGGAAATGGACATTGGGGAGGGTATGGGCTATGATGAGTGCTGTGAAATGTGTAAACCTAGCGATTCACAGACCTGTACCCCTGGGGATAAAAATACATTATATGTTTATTAAAATAAAAAAATTTAAAAAAATGTTCTACATTCTCCCTTCCAAAGGACTGACATCCTCTACTGCTCACTCCCAGTAACAGGGAACCCACTCTCCCACCCCATCTCTGGACAGCTGTGACGTCTAGAATTGTCTTCCTTGAATTTAGCTACAATCTGTGCTCCAGAACTTTTCATATATTATCCCGAGCTCTAATGCCTGACACCACAATCAGTCTGATCCCTCCCTGTGGGCCAACTGCTTGGAGGACTGGAGAATCAACTTCATTTTCCCAGGGAAAGGCTCCTCTAAGCAGATACTTTATAAGACAAGTGGTAATAAGTCATGTGAAAAGAAAGAGACCTTGTAAGAAGCAAAGGGAATAGTACATGCTTCTGCCCAGAAACAAGAAAGAGCATGGCAATTTCCAAGGACTGAAAGACGTTTCGTGTTGCAACAGTACTGTTTCTGTAGGATTTTAGGGAAGAAAGGGGAGGACAAGGAATAAGCCTAAAGAGGTAGGATTGTAAAGGTGCTTATAGCTACTTTTAAGAAGTTTGAATTTTACTCTGTGAATGCTAACAAACATAGACCTGTTTCAAGCTGAGGACGAGCTTGATACACATTTTAGGAAGACCACCTTCACTGTGGTGTGGAGAAGGGATTAGATATGGGTCCGATATAAGACAATTAGGGGAGACCTTTTAGAAAACTCTTGTGGTAATTAGGGTTCAAGATGATCATGGCCTGGACAAGGAAAGCAGCAATAAGAGAGATCGAAGTTGACAGAAATCAAGATACTTAGGAACTAGAATTGACACAACTTTTACTCTCTGTGAGACTGATGCTCTTATACAGAAATTCTCTCAGAACGTTGGTATATGTTCTGTTGGATCAAAAGCCTGACATTCACTCTTCAAGGCTAGTGCTTCCGTATTATTTCCCCACCTCCCTTGAGCTTCAGTTCCCCTGACTACTGTTTGCTCATTCTATCCCAATCAGTCCAGATGCATTCTCCTTGACAAAGGAAAACCAACTCAGGAAGTGAAGACTTTGCACTCTGCTCTGTTAGGGTAGCATGTCCCTATCAGTGTACTTGCATAACTGACAACCAGCCAAAGTAAAGACTCTATGTAGGAGGGTGATGGTTGTCACAAAAATGAAGAACACAAAAAGCACAAAAGTATTTGTTTTCTCTTATATTTCAAACAATGCTTCAGCATACAGATAAAAGATTACCAGATGTTATGTAAATTTAACTGTATTTAGGCTCCCTTCATCTCCATTCTAGGAGACAGGAAAGGGAGACGGGTGACACAAACCTGGATGTGAATCTCAACTCTATTCTCTTAAAAGCCATGTGACCTTGGAAAACTCAAGTAACTTCTTTGGCCCTCAGGTTTTCTTGTGTGAAAAACAGGGTGAGTAATAACCCAGCTCACTATAATTAAGATAGCTAATGAAGGTAAAATGCTTAGCATAGTGCCTGCTGCCCAACAGTCCTCAGTAAACAGTAGGAATGGTGGATACTGTTGCTGATAACTGCAAGGTTAAGTTGCTTTCAAAACCCCATTATACTCACTACCAAGAGAATAAGATTCTGCCAAGTCAAGACCTTCTTAATTTTCCTGCAGTCAACTCTAGGGGGCCTGAGAAGCTGTTTTCTTCTCTTTCTGAAAGTGGTCTAGCACTTCCACAGGTATGATTGGTCTTGAGGAGAAGTGAGCCTCAGCCCAGGCGTTGTCCCCTCGGATATGTCCCAGATTGTCTCATGGTATCACCATGGTCTGGGTTACTTCCCACCTCCCTAATTGGACTGAGTCCTACTAGTACCTTGCCTATCATATTCATCACCTTTTTTTCTGGACAACTAGCTTCCCTGACCAGTTATACCATCCTTCTGCTCCCTCTCAAAAATCCCCCACCTCTCACTTCCTTAGGGATCCATCATCCAATTCATCTTGTGAAGTTCCAGTTTCATAGCCTCTTCCCTGGAAGAAGAAACTAGCTGTGCAGTTAGCATCCAGAGGTACTTAAGATGTAAGGGACCAGAAAGCATAAAGCTTCAGTAAATGATGCTGGGTTAGGAATTAGCCTAACTTCATTCTAACTCTACTCTCTTGGAGGAGACATACATGGGAATTATGCAGATGTTCAATTCCACTTATTAACTCTAAGACCTTCCTGAACTTGTTTGCTCATTTGAAAAATGAGTAACAAGAGTACTTATTACTTCAAGGGTTCATTGTGAGATGAATAAGGTAAAACATTAAGGGCTTAGTAGACCTATCATGTAATATGCACTTAACTAAAGGAAGCTTCTCCTGTTGTTCTGTGATTATGATTATTACTCCTAGAGTCACTGTCCAGGAGGTTAGTGTCCAGTCCTCTTCATCACCTATAATTCACAACTCTTTTTTTTATCTCCATAAGTTAAACATGATCTGACCTCTCCAAGGAAACTTCTGTTGGCTTTGTCTGAAAGTTCTCTGCACAACCATCTCTGTAAAATCTCAAAGCAAAGACATCTTTGCATACTAAACCAAAAACCATGGCAGTGACTACAACGTGTGCATGTTAGAGTTGACAAGGTACTCAATCTCCTTGGAACCTTATCACCACTCTGAGTAATAATAGAACTAGGGTTACCATGCCCACTGAGAAAGCCAGCCAAGAGAGTTTAGGTGACCTGTCCAAGGTCACAGCCAGAAAAAGGTAGAACCAGAACTGGAATGAAGGTCTTATAATTTCTGGTAATGCCTCTTAACTCCTAAGTCTAAAGTCTTCTACTTGGAATTGACCAACTGTTTGGCCCAGGGCTTCTGGGTCTGATGGCCTCTTAGAAAGTACATAGAAAGGCCAACAGCCAGTATGCTGACAGTGCTTGACCTCTGGTCACACTGACAAACCAGACCAAAGAGAAAAGAAAGGGAAGGGAACAAGGAATTTCAAAACTCAGAACTCCAAAGACCACAGCATGCCAACTCCTCATTCTAAATAAGAAAACCATTCCTCCCCTGAGGAAACATTGAATTCACAGCAAAGCCAAGACCAAAATGCAAAGGAGAAAATTAATATAGGAGGTGATTTGAAAAAAAAAAATGTATGGACTCATCACTTTTAGGTTTCATTACCATCATTAATTCAACTAAAATTTCACTGATCACCTACCATGTGCAAAAATCAATACTAATTCTGGGACTCAAAAAAGGAAAAGATACAGATCTTATCTTGAGAACAATTCAAATATAGTCTCTCCCTTTCTCTCTCTCTCACACATGCATTCATTTAGAAGAAATATTAATTAATTGATATGAGCAAAGCACTATGATTTACATATAAATACTTTACATCTTAATTAATCCTACGAGGGTAGGTACTGTTATTATCCCTATTTTATATATGAGGAAACTGGAATTCAAGGAGCCTAAGAAATATTCCCAAGGTCTAAGTAATACAGGTAGGATTTGAAGGCAATCAAATTCTGATAGCCATCCTCTAGTCTATTCCAGTTGAAGAGACAAACTCCTAAACAAAAAAGTTCCCCCCCAAAGATTTCAAAGGGATGATAGGTCCACTTCACCTGGGCAGTGAGGGACCTTAGACCTGAGGATAGAGCCTACAGCACCTGAGAATGGTGTTCTTCTAGGTTATAGACTTAGTAGAAGGTAAGAAAGAAATTCATGAGGAGAGCTGCTGGAATTCTATGTCCACTGTGCAGGCAGTATCATCTCTCTTCTCTGAATTTTTCAAAGAACCACTTCTTAATGAATCTGCAGCAGCCCCAGCCAGGGTGACTACAGACAGCGCATTAAAGAAAGAAAAGCAGGAGTGAGAGGGAGGGGGTTGAGGCAGCATGGAGAGACACTTTAGTTTCATTGCTATTGAATCTGTTCTTTATCTTTCAAAGCTGGAACAAGCAATCCAATCCATACAGCCTTTTCCCCCCTCCAATAAATTGCATTTAAAAAAAATCAACTGGTGCAGGATTTATTGATCTGAATTGACAGTGAACTGCACAAATTCATACAAAAGAGTTTTCTCATTATAGAGTCATTTAAAGGACTTGTTAGTTCAGAGCATTCATCGTAAAGTTCACCAGCAGTATTAAAAAAAAAATGCCAAAAAAATGTATAAAATTGAACCTGAACTCTGTTTTTATTTCTATCAATTGGACTTTTTTCAGCATATTCTTTCAGCCATGTTCTCTTCAATTTGGTAGACAAAACCAGAAGGCATAACTTCGACAATTTTTTTCCAAGAGCAGTAATAGAAAACCTGGGGTTTTAGCCAGTCAAAACTTGAAACCAAGGGCTGGAACTGAACAAAAGCTGATTCTATGGAAAAGTGTGGTTTTTGTCTGCAGGTCCTCCTCTATGTGGAAACAAAGTGGTCTGTCATTGAGGGTGGTTTGTTGGATTTCTCAGCCTTCATGTAGAATGTCAACTCTACCATCTGCTCTTGTGGCTTCCCAAACATAAAGAAAGCTGTCTTCAACCAAATAGACCAAGACTTATCAGATAGTATCAGTCTCAATGGTCAGAGTTTGAAGCCTCTAAGTATGTAAAGAAGATACTCATAATACAAAACCATTCCTTTAGACATCTTACCTTTCCACATGGTCAAGAAATGACTAGAGGCTCCACAATCAAACAATCATCAATTTGTCCTGAGTGGCCCTCCAATGACATGAAAGGATCACAGGCAGGAATATCCGTTCTATTTCTTGCTATATTTGTCAGAGGAAGAGTCAAAGGCACAAGCTCTGATGTCAGACTGCCTGGGTGTCAGTACTCCTCTACCACCTACTAGTTGTATGTCCTTGATAAGTTATTTAATCTCTTAGGTTTCATTTTCTCCATCTGCAAACTGGGATTAATTAGAGCATTCACTACATAGGGTAAGAATTAAATGAGATGAATATATGATCCTAGTTTAATAAATGCAAGTTATTAGATTTAATTGTGCTTATAAAAAGTCTTATGTAGGACATTATATATTTAATCATTTGATGTCTCTGATATTAGATCTTCCATGAAATTTGTTCTTAAGAATTTAATGTAAAGAAAACAGAGTACCTATCAAGAGTTATTAGCTTTGTCACATTGAAAAGCTCTGTAATCTAACCTGGTTCCCACTTTGTCTTTGTGAAAAGAAAACTCAAATCTAAATGTGATGACAGCTTGTATTTGATTGACCGTGGCTAATGTATTTATTTCACCTTCTTAATACTGGGATTTTGATACCCTGCTGCAGAATACTTCAAGGTCATTTTTTTTCTTTTTTTTTTTTTAGAGATTTTTTATTTATTTGACAGAGATCACAAGTAGGCAGAGAGGCAGGCAGAGAGAGAGGAGGAAGCAGGCTCACTGCAGAACGAGAGCCTGATGCGGGGCTCGATCCCAGGACACTAGGATCATGACCTGAGCCGAAGGCAGAGGCTTTAACCCACTGAGCCACCCAGGCGCCCCTTCAAGGTCATTTTTAGAAGTCTTCCTGACTGTCAGTTTCTTAGTAGCAAGGTGCCTGCCATTCCCATTTGTATACAGCATATCTAAGCATACAGCACAAAGTAGGTATTCATAAATATCTATTGATTTGCATGTTTGAGAAAATTTAAGAAAATAAAAGACACCCAAAAGATAGAGCTTTGATTAGCATCAACATTGCCCAAGGCACAATGAAAGTAATTTGTGCCTTCCTTAAAATCTTCCTGTTTACTACAATTAAAAACATGTTTTTACTGTGTAATGAGTTCAAGTAATAAGTTACTTAAGGGTCTTCATTTTATTCATCTTTCTTTTCTCAGATCTAGCCTGATGGTTAGCACATTTGTGGTTAAGGTAATGAATACACATATAAATTTTTAAAAAATGACTATGAGTAATGGATGATCAGTAAGGTCCCCAGAACGAAATAAAACTCACACTTCACATCAAGCACATCCCATTATAATGACTCAATGGCGGCAGTTAGAATGAGTTCAAGCCATTCTTAGTTAATCTAAGAGAAAGATAAAAAGGAGGATAATAGGAAAAAGGGAGCAGGAAGCCATCTCCAACCACATTTATTTAGTCAATAAATATTTCTTAAGCACCTTCAATATGCCAAGCATTGTTCTAAACACAACATCACAAGAGTGAATGAGTCAAAGGATCTGTTCTTACAGAGCTTACATCCCAGTGGAGACAAAATAAACAAGGAAACAGCAGAATAAATAAGATAAGCTTAGATAATAAATCCTATGAGGAAAATGAAACCGGATAACAGGATAGAGAATAACTGGATATGTAAAGGTGAGTAATTTTAGAGAGGATGTCTAAAAAGTCTCCTTCTGGCCTCTATTTAAGCACTTCTTTATTATAATATCTTTACAGTGTTGGGTTACGGTGATCTTGCCCACATTTATCTCCCAAATGCTCCAGCTGAAAAATGACATATCACAGTCTCAAGCACAAAACATGGTGTTTAGTACCTATTAGGCCCTCAAGAATTTTTTGCTGGATTAAAATTTTTTGAAGGAAGCACTTAATCTATTTGGAGGATACCAAAGAAGGCAAAAAAAAATTTTTTTTGATGGGAAGGAAAGGGGGGTTGAAGTCAGTAAAAGCTTCAGTAGCAAGGTAAGGAAAAGCACAAAAACAGGAAAGCACATGCCAAATTTGGGAAACAACTGTAGTTCAGGGTAGCACGGTGGGGGAAGTAACTGGGAGGTTCACTGGTAGAGGCTGGTGTTGTAAGATTGTGAAAAGACATGGACTTTCTCCCACAAGCAACGTGGGAGCCATCAGAGATTTAACAACAAAAAAGCCACACTACAAGTTCTGGAAGGTGGAAAAATCACTCTGGCAGCTGAGAAAGAGATCAAAGAAAGGGGAAGAGACAATAAAAGGGGAATCAAGACAAAAGCAGCTACAATGACATAGCTGAGAAAAGATGAGGGACTGAGCTAGGCTGTGGCAGTGTCGATGGAGGGACCCAATGTAGATTCAGGAGGTATTACTGAAATAGAATCAACAGGACTTGGGAATCAGTTGTACCTGAAACCAATTGCATCTAGCCCAGAAGGAACGGGAAAGAGTGGCTCAGCAGTTGCCAGCTCAGAGACCTTCATTTTCTCGTGGTTTATCCATGAGAGGTTGAGATACTTAAAATGTGTAATGAAAACAGATACCTTGAGCAAGTGGCAATTCTGTCAACAAATATGGAATCATTTTCCTTTTACTCCGTGGGAGAGTCTGAAACAAGAAGTATCCAAAACACTTTTTGGGTCAGCAACCAGCATGGACTTCCACTCTCAGTGGGCCGGTTTGACGTGGAGTCCTTCTATCCAAAGTTGTCTGCCATTGAACTGTGCGGGCTAACTCTCATTGTCACAAGGAGACTTTGTCCGCACAGCAGGGGCTGGCAACTTAATATTTTGCATAAAAATTCATGAGTTGCAGTATCCATTTCAGCTATGTTATAAAGTAGTAAAAGGAAGAAAGAGGGAGGAAAAGAAAAGTTCAGCCCTGCACTCAGATAGGGTTCATTTTGAGTGATGATTGCGAGCCATCCTTGGAAATTACAGATGCTACTTGGTTCACTATTATTTTGCAGCATCTCCAGTAATCTTCCATGATCATTTATAACAGCATGTCTGATGACTTTCAAAACGTAACGGGAAAGGGTACTTCTGTGAAGCATGTCTACTCAAAGGAAAAATCAATCTTGGCTGCTGAGGGAGTGAACTTTGTACCACCACGATTAGACAGTTAGAGATTTCAACATATAAAAATAGGAATGGCAGGGGTCCAGTCCTCCGACGTATATGTGTGTATGATGTGTGTTCCAGTTGCTTGAACAGTTTACGATTTCTCCTTTCATCCAAACAAAACACAACATGTGTCAAGAATCCAAATTGGCACACTCCAATTGAAAATATTCACGAACTCCATAATAATAACTACTAATGTTGATATAATGCCTTTACAGCTTGCTAAGTACTTGTCACACACCTGAGCTGCTAATCATCAAAAATACCTCACACTTTCCAACCTTCTTTACTTCTCTGACAACCATTCCTAATACCTGGAATGTTCTTCCAAAACATCTGTGCTCCTGCGTTTCAAGGGTAAGCTCAGAATTTCCCTCCCTGTAGTACACTCTCTGGTTATTTTAACCCTTATAATGTGAATAATATTTCATAATGTATAAAAGACCTCTGACAGGCAGTGTAGTATAGAAAGTCAGCAACATTCAGCACCAGAAGACTTGGGTTCAAGTACTGGTTTTACAATTTATTAGCTATACCACCTATGATGATCTTTCAACCACAAAACAGGAGTCAAATTGTTAGCTACTTCATGTGATCTTTTCATGTAGAATAAAAGAGATGTTATATAGAACCCTGCTTTGTAATCCTAACTGATTATATAAACATTAAGTGTTAATATCCTACTGTATCTATCTCAGAGGGCTACTATGAGGGCTAATTGATGTAAACACTGAACCCAGGGCCTGGCACATAAATGCTCAATTAACGAGAATGATAATAGTATTAAAATTTACTTGTTGATTTAGCAGATCTGAATTAGGCACACAGTGTGTGCAAAACCCCACAACGGACATAATACTTCACTCATCTTCTACATAATGCACAGTAGAAATATAAAAACGTTATGAATAAACAGAACAATAGAGTGATTAGATCAGTGGCTCTGGAATCAGATCAGCTAGGCTCTAAACTTCATTCCAATTCTTTAGAACTGTGTGTCCTGGGGCAAGGTCCTAATGCTATCCGTGACTCCACTTACCCATGAAATGACAAAAATGGTAGATCCTTAAATATAGGCTTGTCAGAAAGATTAAGCAAATTAATCCATGGAAAGAGCCCCAAATGGTGTTGATCACATATGAACTGTTTGAACAAATTGTTTGAATAACACGTATTGCTAAGTGTTAGGTATTATTATACTCTTTTACCTCAGAAACAGTTCTTTGTGTGAGTCAGTAAGAAAAATGTTGGTAGTAAGAAATGTACTCAATTACTCCTTCTTTGAATCCATCCCACTGCTCCTACTTTACCTCTCTGCCTCCATTCTTGTCCTCTCTCCCAATGCACCCTCATGTTTAACTAGTCAACATTCTAAGGCATCAAGCCGATCATGTTAAAACCTGCAGTGCACCCTGAACCTGCTTTACAGCTTTCCATTTCCTGGCTTCACCCACCTCTGCAGCTGCTCTTCTGCAATTTATCTCAGCCAGTTCTCCAGACTTGGAGAGTTTTGGTAGTGGAGCCATGGAGAGGACTTGGGAGAGATTAACCTATCCCCTCCAATAATGTCCAGAAGCCACATATCCTCATTTTTTATATGGGCAATAGATTGCTTAACAATTGTGTGTCAAGATGCTATGCAGATTCAGCTTCAATATAAGTTCTCTGGTTTTCTTCCAACCAGATCACCTCCTCCAAACCTCTTCTATGTAGAAATTCTGAAATCATCATGCTTAATTGCCTGCCCACTTCTCAAAACAAGCCGTTTCCTCACAGACCTCCCTATCATTTGTCCAAGTGATTTCCTTTCCCTGGGATTCCATGCCACCATCAACAATAATGTGCATTTATCATTTCTAGACTCAACTCAATTATCTTCTCCTCAAAGAAGACTCTTAGGACTCTGCAAGCAGACTCAGTCATTCTCACAATATTTTATACTTGGCAGAATGTCCCTACAATATGTGCTTCCCAAAGGAGGATTTGGCTCAGCATTTTTGGCACCTAGCACAACCACACACCTAGTAAATAGTATTAATCTAAGTTAATATTTGGAAGATCATATTATTTGCATAGAAAGCTTTGAATAATAGAATCCTAAAAATCACAAAGCACCAGTGATGTCATTAATGATGTCAGATTGCTGGTCAATGCCAGATTTCTTGGTTTAGTATCTTCATAATAATAACGAAACTCTCCAAAATCCAAAACAGCCACTTTAATAAATGTTAGTAAAACTGTTATCACCATTCAACAAACACACTCAGGATTGTAAAATACTCATCTCTACAATGGGTGCTAGATACACTTGAGATGTTCAACTAACCAGATTTTCTGAACAACAACAACAAAAAGCTCGAGGGTCTAAGAAAAAAAAGAACAGTAATGATAAAAAAAAAAAATCTACCATTTACTGAGTAGCTATGATGTCTCAAGACTGTATCTGGTACAGTACGTGGATTATCTCACTTTGATCTCACAAAAATTCTGTATGTTGAATATTTTTACCTCCATTTGACAGATGAAAAAACTGAGTCTTGGAGAAGTCAAATAACTTGGCCAAAGTCACAACATGGGAAAGGAAAATCAGAATTTGAACTGTTTTCAGAAACTACTCAGAAACTATCCTATTCAGAATTTTTATATTCTGAAACTATTCAGAAACTATTATACTATCAATTTCAGGAATAATTTCTACCTTGATAACACATAGTTTCAAGTCTTAGGGAAGGAATTCTCAGTCTAGACATACATGAGAAGTACCAAAACATGAGCAAGAAGCATTTAAGGACTTCCTGAATTGTCTCCTAACCTCCAGCCCCTTTTTGTGAAATGTTGGCTTTCTTTCTAAGGCTAGTCTCGCTGATCATTCCTCCAGATCCAAGTCACACATGACCTCTCCTCACCAAGTCAACCTATACATTATTTTTAAATAAATCACCTTAGCACACCATTTCAATTGTTGATAAGGATGGAGAGATAGACTGGGGCAGACTGGTGAAAGGCCTTGAGAATTTAGCTAAAAAATTATCTTTCTATTCTGGAGGGTCCTATCACATTGAAAGTTTCTGAGCACAGAAATGTTATATGCACAGCAAGGCTGTAGAATATAAATCTGCCAGCAGTATAGAGACAGATGAGAACGGCAAGGAGACTGGCTCAAAGGAAATAGTGTGTTGTGACCCCAAAAACAAACAAACAAACAAGTCCTACAGAATTGGTAATAGAAATGGGATACATGGAGAAATGGTAAAGAATGCTATAAAACAAGGGGAGAAAAGCAGAAGTGGAGACAAAGATCAACATTGAAGCTAGCGTAAGGATTTTGAATGGCATTTAGACTATTTTTCCGAAGATGGTGAGAAGATAGCTAACTGCTGTTGTCTGCAAATCACTGGAGTTGTGACACAGGAAGCAGAAAGATAGATGGGTCAATGGGTATCAGACCGGTGGCTGAGATATCTAGGGAAGTCAGGGTAGAGAAGGAATTCAAGGATAAATCCTTGAAGCATAACTCCATTCAGAAGACTCAGTGATCCAGTGAATAAATGTCTGTTGAACACGAGCTATATGCCAGACACTGTTCAGAGTCCTGGAAATGCAGCAGTGAGCAAAGCCCTAGGCTTCTGCAGTTCACAATACAGTAGCATCTGAGAAGGAATAGCTAGAGTGGTAGAGAGAAAAGCAAAACACTGTAATAATCAGTTCAGTAAGTTTCGGAAAGCAACTGGTGGTCAACCACATCAACTTGGAGTCTATTCTTCTCACCAGAAAAATGAAACTCTGCATCTTCAAGGTGTACCATTATTGCCCAAAAGTTCTTCTCAAGAATCCATATTCGGACTATCAGAACCATCCACCAGAAAGGCTAAAAGTGGTTGCATAAAAAACAGGTCTTTGAAACCTCTTTAGGAGAGATAACCGTAATTCATCAAGGCATTGTCTCTGACTACTCAAGTAAAGTCCCTAGAATGGGACAGGACACTAGCCAGAAGGGGAGAAAACACACGCTGAGGAAATCCAAAATGTAACTTGTCTCAAGCAGTTTTTAAAGAGGAATGTGCCTTAAGAGGAATTTAATCCATATGTTCCAGATTCTTTTACATTCTACAAAATGTCAGCACGTAAAAGCTCTCTGATGTCCAGAGATCTTTCCAATTCTTTTTAAGAGACTTATTAAGCCATATCACTTCTAAATTGGAAGTTGTGTTTTACTCAGAGTAAACAAGCTCACACACCAGCAACCAGGAGTTTGGGTCAAGGAAGAAAAGACAAAACCTTCAGTAAACATGTAGGACATAAAAATAATTTCCTTCCTTGCCGTATGCGGTCCACATGCAAGGGGGACACGAATCAGTTAAGCACAAAACCAGACAATAAAGCAAGTGCATAGTGTGTAGAACCAGCTGCTATAGGCAGAGACAAGGATGTGGAGGGTGGCCAGAGAAAACATACTTGACAGTGGGAATCATGACGTAATCACAGAATAAATGATTTTTAAGAAATGTGAGGAAAAAATTACTTTAGCCGACACTCAGCCCAGAAATCGTTTCATCTACTGAAAGCCAGAGAGAGCTATAAAGACCCTCCCATCACAACACTGCAGAGAAGGCGGCATTCTGTAATAAGAATTTTACAAAACAAGTTTTCCTGAAAGAATATTCTGCCTCTAGCATTTTCATGGATTTGTGCAACGGCAAATAAAAACAGAAATCATCGGAGAAATAGAAATACACAAAGAGATCTTTACTGTATAGATTGAACTTAAGCAATTTCATTCATAAGGATTAAAAACTGTGAAACTAGTATTGAGAATCTGCCAAGCAGCTTCTGTTTCTCCATTGAAACTGAAAACAGAAACAAACTGATGCAATTCCAAGATTGGCTCAGCCATCTACAGAATAAGTGTGGCATGAGGCGCTGGTGATGTATTACTATGCATTATAATTTATATCATTTCCCTTAGAACAATTCCTTCTTTCTATAGGACACCAAAGTACTAAGCTCTTTCAAGAGTCAAATCTGAGATTTTATGCTTAACAAGGAAGAAATGTTTATTATTTTTAATATCACACTACCATCTATGGAGGATTGGGCCTAACCAATGAAGAACCCATTAGTTGCCAAAACTGGTACCCAAACATTAGCTAGGCCAGAGCCAAACGGCTCAGCATAAGCAGTAAGAATCTGAAGATGAGAGGAGATCCAGGAAGGGAAAGAAAGGAGCCAGTGAGATGGGGCAAAGGCTAAGGTGGGAGAAAACTCTTTGATAATAAACATGTAAAGACCTGAGAGGATAGACATATCTTCAAGACTACCTGAGTCACCTGCTTTGCACAATTCAGTAGGGCCCTATGATTCTACTTCAAGTAGTATCTGGCAAAGGAGTGGAATGTTGGGTCAAAACGGGCAGGGAACTAAACAAGAGTCAGGCCAAGCAGATACCAGGGACTAGAGCCATCTGGCTTGTATCTGGAAAGAATAACTTCTCTCCCTACCACTTGTTCCTAACTTGGGCCACTGCTCTGATAGGTGGAAAGAGACAGGGGAATAGACTTCATGACCAGGGGCTCTGTTTCTATGGAGAATGCTAGAACTCATATCAATGACACCAAAACCCCTATCAACTGTGATGTTTGGTCTTTACACAGCTCCTGACACATACTAATGACTTAACGAACATTGAAAGAGTGAATGAGCCAAGAAAATATTCAGCCCATGTGAACTGAGAAGGGGAATGGAATCTTCCAAGAGTTAAATCCACAGATGGAATAGAACAAGCGAAATAAAAAGAGCATCCATAGCCTTACCACTCAAAGTGTGGTTCATGGACAGTACTGGGAGCTTGCTAGAAATGAGGGACCTTGTGCTCTACTCCAGACCTCTGAATCTGATTGTGCATTTTTAAAAGGTTCCCAAGTGACTGGTAGGCCCATTAGAGGAGCACCGATCCAGACCATCAGCAGGACAGGCAGGACTAAAGCCACACAGACTAAGAGGGTCATCACCACCACAGAGTAGAGAAGTTAGTGGTTACCCCTAGATTCCACCCCCCGCCATGGTCATGCCTGCAGGTTATTTATCTGTCACTCTGAAGGTGAATTTCATCTCCCTTTCTCTTCACAAATGACCAAGGAAAGAACTTATTTGGATACTATTTTTAGAGAGAGAAGACTCTCTGTTAGACTCTGTCTATTTGCAGTCATCAAGTCAGCAGCCTGGAGAAAAACTATGAATTTCCAGATATACTGCTTACATGATCACTGTTCCTAGTGGTAAGTGTAACAACAGTTAGAGGAGCTAACAGCCATATGGTGAATATGGGCATGCAGGGCGTCCAGGCACAGTTCTCATGGTTTCCACATTCGATCCTCTTAAAAACCCTATGACATAGCTTCTTTACTTACCCACATTTAAATCCTTCAACACTGTGACATGGGTACTTTTATGTAGTTACAGGTAAGAAATATCTACACAAGAAAACAGCAATTAAATCATAAGAAGATGTTGCATTCAAACCCAGACCTCCCCATCTCTGGTATTTGCATTCTTCCCATTATACCATGTGGTCCAACTGCAGCCAAAGTGGATCCAAGGGTGAGCAGCTCCTTGCATAACTGTTCCTAGGGGCCGCTTGGTAATTGGCGAACTATGCCCAGAGCACCAACCCCAAATACTCTGAAACCAAACCCACTGGAACTTGAAGTTGTTTTCTATGTCAGCGTGCAAAGTGATGGGAATGGAAGACACACTGAAATGATTTTGTCTTAAGATGACAGAAGCAGGGGCACCTGAATGGCTCAGTCGGTCAAGCCTCTGCTTTCAGCTCAGGTCATGATCTCAGGGTCCTGGGATCGAGCCCCGCATCGGGCTCTCTGCTCAGCAGGGAGCCTGTTTCCCCCTCTCTTTCTGCCTGCCTCTCTGCCTAATTGTGATCTCTATCTGTCAAATAAATAAATAAATAATCTTTAAAAAAAAATTTAAAAGATGACCAAAGCAGAAAGTGGGCTTTGCACACCTCTCTGGGTGCGGGCTAGGATTCTCCACCAACTCACGGGACCCCTCACCCACCATCTCTGGGTGCTCGTAACACATTTGGGTACTAGTTCCTTAACTCATCTTCCCTGGAGAGTGTGCTCAGTTCTCCCTCTAAGTCTAAGGTCTGTAATTTCTAAAGATAAGTCTCCTTTTACTGTCTTACTCTGTCCCAGGCAAGTTGCTCAGATCCTAGCAGTGAAGCAGAGTAGCAAAGCTGCTGATGGGATCCTGAGGGATCAGAGGGAAAAAGGCGTATAAGAGACTGTATCAGACGGCTTCATTCCAAATTCCTCAACTGCCCTATTTTCCTGTTTCCCTGTCTATGAAACAGGATCTATTTTACCTTAGCTGGAAGCAGTGCTAAGTACATCAATCAGAGTAGAGCCTAGTAAGTACTAAAGGAAGAAATTCTTTTTATCCAAACTTGGTTGTTTTATATGCTTTGTGTCAGAGACACTGATTGCTCAAGATACCCACATCTCTCTGAAGGGGAGTCATACACACTGCAGCTGAAGCTCCCGACTCGGACGATTCTGCAAGCTGGCACCAAATCCCCCTCTTGCACAATCACTAGTGTCAGTAAAAGCTTTATTAAAGAAAAAAAATAGGTGTCTATTAGTTTCCTAGGGCGGCCATGACAAAATACTGCAAACGGGGTGACTCAAAACAACAGCGATTTCTGGTCTCACCAGTCTGGAGGCTAGAAGTTGAAATCGAGGGGTCAGCAGGGGACTCCTTTATCCTGTCCGGTGGTCTGCTGGCTGTCCTCGGGGGTCGCTGGCTTGCAGCTGCAGCACTCCAAACTCTGCCTTCATCATCACATGATGTTCTCCCTGTGAGTCTGTGTCTCCACACAGCCCTTCTCAGAAGGCTGCCATCGTACTGGACGAGGGACCCAACCTACCTTCGTATGACCTCATCTTAGCAAATTACATGTGTGATGATCCTACTTCCAAATAAGGTCACATTCTGACGTACTGGGAGTCAGGACTTTAACGTATCTTTTTTGGAGGACACAATTCAAGCCGTGACAGGATGGATTCCAAATACTAAGCAACACAACAGTTAATGACTCCAAACTCCTTAACATCCCCAAAGCGCATTCCCTTTCAGAGGGAGTCATAGTCCTCAGACTAGTTTGATTTCAGACTATTTATTCCCCAGCCTAATGGAAGGCACGATGATGCAAGGAGTAGGAAAAGTCTGGTTGTGGGAGTCAGAAAACCTGCATTCTAATACCAGCTGGGCCTGCCATTTTATGTACTAGGGAGTAGGAGCAAGTCAGTCGACTTCTCTATGCCTTGGTTTCCTCGTCTTTAAAGTGTAGATGGTAAGAAATTGCAGCAGACATGGTAGGTGCCCTGCCCATATTCTCTTGAACCTTGTACCTGTCAGAATCTTCATTTATCTGTCTAAGGATTTCTCTGTCCACAAGGGCCCACTCTGCTCACCCAGGGTACAAGTACTGAATCATGAACATTCCCAGAGTGCAGCCCTCAACCAACAAGAGGAACCAGTGCATAAAACACCCTAGCTCACACCTTGTTTGGGACAACCCTGAGGCACTCGTTCCAAACTGGCTTCTAGTGTGGCCCGTTGCCCACATTGTTAACTTGCTTCACAACGCACCCTTAATTGGCTGCCTTCCCTTCCCTGCTCACTTCCCCACTCCTTCTCAGTATTTCCTGGGACCATTTCCCTAATAAACTCACATTTGAACGTTGTCTTGGGGCCTACTGGGAAAACCAAACTGAGACAATGGATTTTGCAGAATTATTACAGAATTATTAGGAGGGCAAGAAATCATACAGGTAAAGAACTTGGTATATAGTGGGTGCCCAGTAAATGGGGGCTATTAAAATAGACTAAGCCATTGCCATTCAAGAGGCATTATAATATTTATGAAGGGCGATAATACAACAAAAGCCAGGGTCTGCTACTAGAAACATACTCTTTGTCCCTATATGAATATAACTAAACCCCTTTCCAACAGGAGTTAAACTGAACTTTTCTTGCAGAAAAGAATAAGGGAAGGGAAAGGAGGAAAAGGAAAAAGGAAAGAAAAGTTATTTTATTTCACCTTGTTCAAATTTCAACTCCATCACATAACTAAGAATGTGCCCTTGGAAAAGTTTCTGAAGCTAATATTAAGTATCATAAAAAGTTTTAAGTGTAGAGCTGTGAATCCTCAGGAAAGATACATAATATCCTTAAGCCTCAATATCTTCACCTGACTTGTTCAAGGTCACACAGGCATTATGGGATGGAGCCAGCAGTTGAACCCAGGCAGCCCAAATCTAAAGCCTGCACGTTTAGCCACAACATTATACTCCTTCCCTCACATGAAGTGCATTTAATCACCCAGCTGGGACCTGCATTTAAATCATTCAAACATGAAATTTTTAAGGAATAAGATGCCTTTGCATTGAAGTTAATGTACTTTCTGAGGTTTCTATAGCAACAAAAATCTAAAATCACCTCTGGTGGTATTACTCACAAAAGAAGAGAGAGGTTCCTGCTGACCCTTTATCAAAGAATTTGTTTCTTCAGGACAGGTCTAGCCACATGGAAGAGAATTGTGCGATGGATTCTCAAAGATGTGATTGCTCCATTTGGCTGTGAGGGTTGTACATTAATACAATCAATAAATAGTTCTGAACGCTTATTATGTGCCGGACCAAAGACGTTAAAATATTGTTATTTCTTTTCTCAAGGAACTCACGGTCCAGTAGAAAAGACAAATGTATTACAAGTGCCAAGACATCACATGACCTTATTAGGGCTACAAGAGATCCAAGTACAAAATGCGATGAGAGCAAACAAAGGTAAAAACATAATTGGCTGAAGAACCAAAGAAATCTTCCCAAAGAGGTAAAAACGGAGCAGCTATTCTCCAGATGAAAGGCAAGTCAATCATTAACAAACACCTTGTTTTTCTTCTTTTCCCACCCCCTGTTTCCCATTCCCTCACCTGAGCTTCCTGGGATCTCCTCCTAAATAAACTACCTACACACAAAGACTTGTCTGAATCTGCTTCTCCAGGGGAACCCAAACTAGGATGACATCCATCAGGCTGATACATTCAGTTTCCTGGGTGCCTAATTTACAGTTAACTCAAGTTGATGGGCTCTTCGGGATTCATTAAAACAAGTTCATCTGCATTATAGGATTCAGGGTAAAAATCCCCAGCAAGGTGAGTGGCCTAATACTGGCCCCTGATCAATTGCCTCCTTCTTCTAAGAGCTAAACTGGACCTCATTTGTAATTCTTAGTAACCAAGCAAAAGCTCAAGAGCACACCTCCCCCATTCCTGAGCCATGGGAGGCAGGACTCCTCCTTCACCAACTGAGTTACAGGTCCCTGCGGCCCCTCTACCATCATTCCAGGGTGTTCCAGGGACAGGCTAGGAATTGTCATAGGGAACGTCGCTGGAAGCAGTGCTCACTACACTCTCTGTGCCCTTCCCATAGGATTCTCCACCTGCAAGCCACTGCCCCAAAATAATGTCTGGAAAAGTTCTGCTTGTGTTAAGGGACCGAAATACTACTCTATCATCTGTCACCCATGATACGAATCATGTCTTCTTTTTCACTTTTGCCAACACAAGCTCGGCATCAAATAGGAACTTCACCGGCAGTCAGAATCTTTTGACTCTCACAGTAAGCAAATTTTTTTCTGCGATCGAACTTCGTATTTTCCTTCTTTTCATTCTACTGTTCTCCTCATGCTGATATTTATTTCTATTTTATAATGTTTTATTTCTATTTTATAATGGTTTATTGCAAGTGACCCTATCATCACCTGCCTCAGATCTTTTGTGGAATTCAGCTGAAAATCATTCTGAGTATCTGTAAATGTCAAAAGTCTATTCCATAAAGGGAATTGAACAGTGACCAAGATAGGCATGCTCCTTGGCACCACAGAGCTTACTATCGGAGGGAATGAGGTGGAATATAAACAGATCACACAGTCAATTTTTGGTAGAACAAAATTCATCCACCAAATGGATACTTTCTCTTCTATTTAAAAAAAGAAAAGCTGTTTTCATTTTTGTCTGTTTAATTAGGGCACTTGAACCACGTTTAGTGCTTAGTTCCTATAATTCACCTCAGGATCCAATTACCTCTTCATTTTTTTCAAGCTGTTTCTGATGTGTTTCTAGACTGACCTGTTTTGTATGATTTAATCTTATAGTCCATCATAAATTATTTTCTGCAAGAGTCAGAATACGCATCTTAATAAATTGGTGTTCTGCCTTCAGCCTCCATGTTATATGGTGTTTTCCTTACCAAACACATCAATTCAGTTTAGTAATGAGGCCTGATAACCTGCAAACCAGAGTCCAGGTTATCGGTGCTGACCGAAGGGCATAGCCAATACACCTGGATAAGATGGTAGCATCTCCTTCCTTCCCAATACCTGCAAGTAAGTACCTCTTCAGGAAGAGCGATGAATTCAAGTCTGGAACCCATACCTGGAATGGACTCAGGTGATCAGAGAAAGAGTACCTAGGATGTTAAAAATCCTCAACACAATGCCTTGGAAGGAACCGATGAAATGATGGGACATTTGACTTGAAGAAGAGAAGGCACAGCAGGGAAATCCAGTCTTTAAGTATCTGAAGAGGCAGTAGATTTGTAATATGTGGTTGAGTGAAGCAAAGGTGGACTCATGAGTGGAAGCTTCAATATGAAACAAGGAAGACCTTACTAATAGAAGAGTGTCATGGAACTACAGAAGCCTGTGAATTCCTGCTCCCTATGACTCAGACTGGCTCCTATCTGAATTTTTCTTTCTTGCAACAAGGTCCAGAAAACAACTCGGTTTTATTTTCCTCTGTAATGCTGCTTTGAGAAGTAATGAGTTCCTCATCACTGAAAGTAATTAAGCAAAAGTTGGACCAGCACTTGGTGGGGATGTTGCTGACCAAAGTTAAGTCTTCCTCAGATATCTCTCAAAGCTCTGGGATCTGAAGATAGGCACATCAAGTAGAGGGAAACAAGCTCCTCCCAAGATTCTCAGTCTTTGATTAGAGCAAGATGTGTTGCCTCACTTCTCACACTCTGCAGAAGCCTTCTCGATTTTGTAAGTACATTCCTCTCACCCCCTATTCCAATGCATTTCTCACATGAGGTGGAACAGATGCTGGGGTAATGCCGACTAAAAATAAAAGCAAGGGGAGAAAAAAAAAACCATTTCACAATAAATATCTCAGCAAAAATTTTATATCCTGAATGGATTTGGCAGCAAAAGAGCAGCTGCTACCTCGTTTGTGGTTCTTCCTTCTCTCACTTTTATAACCTGATTAATATGCCAATCAGATTTTTGTAATCAGGAGCAGGGGACATTAACCTCATAAAGCACGTAAAATGTATGTTATCTGAATGAAGAAGGATGTATTTCTTGAATTGGTCTCTTTGCTCTTTTTTTTTCCCCATTGCATTGAGAATCCAGCCTGGCAGAAACGGCCAAAAATCCTTGCCATCTGCCAGGGCTCTGGTCCTTGAAGTGGAGCATAGTGGTATCCTCCCCCTGGCTCCAGTGGGCCAGACAGCGGCATCACAAGGACTTCCACTGGGGACAGTGGCACCCATTGAAGCTGTCCCCAAAGACCACAGCCCTGAAAAGGGTCGCGATGCTCTGTAGCTTTCCCCAGCCATTCAAACCAAATAATGATAGACTGGGAAGGTTGGCCCCAAGTGACCATACTAATTTCTGAACTTTAATGAGCAAGGCCATCGTTATGGGGCCTTCAGGCCTTCACAAAGAAGGAGTAATTAAGCACCATTAGGTACAAAGCACCCTCACAACTGTAAGGATCAAGAGGTGTGGCAGGCACTCTTGAGAGTGCCTTATAATCTATAGGAAAATAAATATTATACAGACCACCTAAAAATGGCAAAATCAAAAGGAGGAAGGGACCCAGAAGCACTGCAGATAAAAGAAGAGAAGTTCAGAGTGAGGAAATAATACTTCGGTATTGTGGGAGAGGAGGAGGAGGTACATTCTAGAAGAAGGTGCCATAGGGTCCCATCGTGGAAAATGAGTAGGATCTGGACAGCTGAAGAGAAGAGGAAAGTAGCGGTAAAGAATGAGAGAGGAAAGAACCAGATGAAGGAAAAATCACAAACAAAGACAAGGGTAGCAAAGCTCAGAACGCGCGCTCTGACGGTCAAGGGAACCAATTTCGCTAACACATAGGGCAGAAGAGCAAAAAGAGAGGAAGGGGATCCTGGAGCCACAGAATGGAACAGAACTCCCAGCATTTACTTTCTGTGATTCCACGAGGGAGTGTTAAACCTTGTAATTATTACTTCACCCTGTAGGCTCATTAATACCATCCACTCATCTTCCAACCCTGCCAGAAAAATAGAAAGAAAAAAGAGAAAAGCCGGGGCAGGGTGTACCTAAGTTCAGCTCTAGACTGCAGATCCCACAGCACACTGCCCCGTGAACCCTCTGACATGCAGAATCCGTAGCCTCCTCTGAAAGCGTTCAGCGATGTGTGTATGCGTGTGACAGGAGTACCTACGTGTAAAGCACGTTTGGCAAAGTGCAGACGGTTGTTGGATCTAGACGATGAATATCTGTGTGTTCATTATTCTAATCTCCCTGCTCTTGGTTAATTTAACAACCAGGTGTATAAAAGGTTAAAAAAATAAGTAATTGAATCCCGCCTAGTTCCTGGCCCAAGAACCATCAGAGGACCTCATTCCCAGCAGTGTCCTGCCGGGCTGAGCCAATCCCTGAATGTGGTGTATAAACCAGCCCCGAGTCCACACTGCGCTCCGCCTGGGGGTGGCTGGGACCCTTGGTCATGTCTCGGTGACGCCTGTGGTACAACTGCAGAGTTAACAGGCAACAAAATATAATCCTCTGTGGGAGGCGAAAAGAGCAGAGCCGTGTGCCATTTGTTCATTTTCGCAAGTTGTAGGCGCTTTCAATGGCAAAAATATTCGTGGGGTTAAGAATCAGCTTGTTTGGTAAACTGCAATTAGCATGAACTGGGTCTCCTCAGCTTCTGGAAAAGAGATAAATATAGATGTCGATACTTTCTGTGGGAAGACAGAGCCCCAAGCTTCTATTTTAGAATCTCAGGGGGAAAAAATGTCTTTGTGAAGGGGCATCCCAGCCAGGAAGGAAGGCCTTGGCTCCACACCCACTCCCAAGACGGCGGGGAAAGGCTGCATTTTGGTCTGCTGGCTCAAGAGCCCAGGGCCCATGGCGTGGGCCCTCAATGGTCTCGGAAGGAAGTACGCTAGACGGGCAGAAGGCAGGGAGGTGACATACGCTCTGGGAGTCAAACAGCCTGCCCCACTGCTCATGAGCTGTGTAACGGTCGCTCAGCACAAGTGCGTCTCTCTGGGCCTCTGTTTCCTCATTTGCAAAATGGAACTGGGATCTGGCATCAAGGAAGCGGTACTTATGTATTAGCTATTGCTGTTCCTTCAACTTTCAGAAAGTAAAAGGGACATTCACATGGATCCACATTCACATGATCCATCACATGCAGACCCTACTTGACATCCACCAGTTTTTCCACTACTCTTCTTTCTCTGGTCCAGGATCCAATCCAAGATTCCACATGGTATGAAGCCCTCCCATCTCCTTAGACTCCTCCAGTCTGGGGGACAGTTCCTCAGTCTTTGTCTTTCATAACCTTGGCCCTTTTAAAGAGAACTAGACAGTTACTCAGCAGAAGATCCCTCAATTTTGGTTTGTTCTATGTTTCTGATGATTAAATCGAGGTTATATTATTTAGACAAGATACTGCAGAAGAGATGCTGTGCCCTTCTCAGTGCATCCTATCAGGAGGTAGAAGATGTCAATACGTCTGATCCCTGAGGGGTGAGACTAGGTTATTGCTAGGTTAACACAGTGCCTGACAAGTTTCTCTACTTGGAAAGTGACTAGCTTTGTCTGCGTAATAAGTAAGTATCTTACAGGGGAATACTTTGAGACTATGCAAATGTCCTTCTTCTCAGCATACTTCTGTCCACTATTAACATCTATCAATGATTCTTTCTTTCCATAATCACCGAAGTGGTATTTCCCTAATGGTGATTTTCTATATTGATCATTTCTGTTACATTTATTAATTGGAATTCTACTTTTAAACAAAGGCTGTCCTTTCCCTCTCATGTATTTATGCAATTATTTACATCCATGTGACTCAGATATTTATCTTATAGGTTAAAATTCATCACTTTGTGTGATTATTGGTGTTGCTACATCATCCACGTTTTTTGGGCATTAGGAGTTAGTTCAAGTCGGTTCCTGTGTCTCTTTGATAATTTAACTATGATTAGGTCAAATGTGAACATTAGGGAAAACAGTGAGGGGTCTACAGGAACCCCATACTATTTTTTGTAACCTTTCTGTAAGTCTAAAGCTATTTAAAATAAAAAGTCTTTCAAAAGTTGAGAGGGATGTGAAGGGAGTATGAAGACAGCTTCTGGAGCACTGGGAATGTTCTATTCTTAACTGGGTGTTGGCCACATGGGTGTATTCAGTTAGTGAAAATTCATCAAGCTGTACATTTATGATTTGTGTATTTTTCTGTATTTGTTTTGCTTTAGCAACGAGGTTTTTTTTTAAGGAGATTAAAGAGCCTTATAAATATTGTTTGAGGATAATTTAGCTGTAACAGATATGTATGTATGTAAAGATATGGTAAGAGAAAATAACATGCAGCGATTCCTACAGATGTAATCTTGCCAAGTTTCAAACCATCCTTGATGGCCATTAGGGAAACCCTCAGTCAGGAGTAGCTAAGATCAGGGTTTCCACCTGGGTCTTCCTCGGACTTCTGCTGCTGCTACTCTCTTCTCTGCTGTCTTCTGAGTCATTTGCATTTTCCAAGGTGATCCATGTTGGCTCCATCCAGCTGGTCACTTCCTTAGACCAGAGCCAAAATATTATCAGGTCTCAGTCTCTCTTGTCTACAATTCCCTGATGTTCCATCTGTAGGCTATAAAGACAGTCTATTTTGCAACACATCCTTTTCAGGAAATTTGCATTGATTGCTGTAGTTACAGATGTTATTTATTGATAATTTCAATGAATTCCTCCTTCATCTCTGTTGCCACAGCCTTTTCTTTGTATGGCTCCTAATATTAAAACACGCATTGTTTCTGGAGATTATAAACTGCTCAAAAGAAAGGAATTAGTCTTCCCTATATCTGTGTCTCCAGCACTATACGAGGGCCCCCCTCTAGAGCACATGACTTCATCAGAGTGGTCAAAGAAAAGGACCAGAGAGAGAGTGTTAACAAAATGAAAGTCACAATCTTTTACAACCTAAAATTGAAAGTGACAAGCTATTATTTTTGTCATACTATATTGACCAGAAGTCAGTCACTAGAACCAGCTCATATTCAAGAAGAGGGGATAATCACACAGGAGCATGAATACTAGGAAGCAAGTCTCGTTGGGACCATGTTAGAAGATGCCTACCACGGGGCACCTGGGTGGCTCAGTGGGTTAAGCGTCTGCCTTCACTCGGGTCATGATCTCAGGGTCCTGGGATCGAGCCCCGTGTCGGGCTCTCTGCTCAGCAGGGAGCCTGCTTCCCCCTCTCTCTGCCTGCCTCTCTGCCTACTTGTGATCTCTCTCTCTTTCTCTCTCTGTCAAATAAATAAATAAAATCTTAAAAAAAAAAAAAGATGCCTACCACAAAAGAGATTAAAAGAAGGCGATAAAGTATAGGTAGCTATACTTTATCAAGTAGCTCTGTTTCTTCATTTGTATTGGCACCTATGTGCACCCAAATACAGCTTATTGTTCACCCTGTCTTAGAAGCAGATGACAAGTGTTTGATGGTTCAGGATGATTGCAAACTATATCATACATTTCTCAAAAACTGTTTCCATGAATTCCCTTCTTGTCATATGACATTGTCTCTCAGCAGCCCATGTTTCATCTATTCATTATTAAGAATCATGTTGGCAAAGATAATAACATAACAGGTTATAACTCAAAATCATAATCTATGTGTTTTAGCATATTTCTCTGTTCTTCTGCTCCCTTACTCTTAATTGAAGGCATTTTTCCCCTTAGTTTGCTTTCACCAAATCACAAATAAGGGTATGAAGAAACCCCCAATATAAACAGAAGACAGAAATTTTTGCATGCCTGTATTTCTACTTCTAAAGACTATATTTAAGGGCGCCTGGGTGGCTCAGTGGGTTAAAACCTCTGCCTTTGGCTCAGGTTGTGATCCCAGAGTCCTGGGATCGAACCCCACATCGGGCTCTCTGCTCGGCAGGCAGCCTGCTTCCCTCTCTCTCTCTGCCTGCCTCTCTGCCTACTTGTGATCTCTATCTGTCAAATAAATAAAATCTTTTAAAAAAAATAATAAAGACTATATTTAACACATTGTATGTTAATTTTAAAAAAGACTGTATTTGCCTGAGAAATAGAGAAAGAGGGATGAGAAGGCAGAAGAGACTGAAACTGGAGAGGCAGTTAAATTTGAGACATAAGGAGAACCTGTCAACTTGAAAACCTGGTGAGACTCAGCACTGATTTCTCTTCCAGTATAGACACTCCAGTGTCCATTGTCCAAGGTAACTGTAAGCTCCCTAAGTAGACAGTAGCCTCTATTCTACCTTAGACATCTTTTGCAGGAGTAGGGCTTGAAAGGAAAGCCTTGCTCCCTGAAAAAAGTGGAACCCTACCAAACCAGTTGAGGATTAACCCCTATGAGTTTAGGCAGCTGTGAAAGCATTATTTGTTACTATAACAAGACCAGTAGTTGTAACTACCATTTCCAAAACATTTTCTTATCTACATCATCTGGAGAGGATCATTTCTTGCTCATGCAAAGTTGGATCAGGAGTTCTCCTCCATCCTGTAGTTATGCCATCTGAAACACCTGGCATCCAAGGTCAGCACAGTAGGAGAAAAGGAAGATAAAGGGGGTATATGGGTTCTTAATGGCTGTGATTCAAAAGTACTGACATTAGTTTTGTTCACTTTTCATTGGATGGAATTAGTCTCGTGGTCAGAACCTATCTGCAAAAGAGATGATTGTAGATGAGAGCATGGGTATTTGGTGAGCACTAACCCATGACATGATCCCTTGGGCATCTGTGAGGTTCCGGGAGTTTAAACAACATATTCAAGATCATATATTAATGGATGATTATATCACCAATTATTTTTCTATGTTCTGTACTTAATTATATCTCAAAATCTCTTCGGCTCAGATTACCTTCTTTCTGTCTTACTAATCTCTACCCTTCACAAAACCAAAATGCTGGTCAACACCACAGGTAATGTCATGCTTACCTAAGCTCATATATACAGTTGTTAGAAACTATTCTTGTGAGTCCAAAGGATGTCATATTATTGCCTAAATATGGTGCTATTCATTTCTGGATAGTAAAGGGCATTTGTAGCTAAAGACCTCATCTGTGTAAGAAATAAAAATATCTAAAGATTCAAAGGGAAAGAAACATTTTTTTTCATGAAAACATTTTCCTGGCCCATCAATCACAATGACATAGGCTTTAATTATTTAAAAAGAAATTTTATTTCTGGAATCAAAGATCTGGATCTTTTTTCCCAAGGTAAAAGTTTTGAGACGTTCACACTGTTGAGTGTTCTGTAAGATTCACTCTGACCTTATTAGAATTTAACACTCTATAAGATAAATTGACGCCCATGCTACAGAATAGGAAGGCTCTCTCAATCTATTTTCCAGAAAAACCATCCTAAACCACAAATCAGATCATGTCATTTGTTCTGCCTAAAAATCTCCTTGGCTTCCTTGTAGGACACTTCCAGTTGACTACTCCATCTCCCTTCTTTCCTCATCTTCCTGGCTAACCAAACCCAGGTTTTACTCAAGCATTAGGCAGATAATGTGTTCAGGAAGAGCATATCCCTCCCAAATCCCAGATTATGATTAAAAATACCTTATATCAATCACTATCCACTTAAATGCTTACTTTTCCAACCTCACCACAGCCAGCTAAGGGCAAGCATGTGATGTAGCTTTTGTTAGGGAGATGTAAGGGGAAGTCATCTGGAAAATTTCCAGGAAAATTGATACAAACTAAAAAAAAAGAGGTTTTTGGCTCTAGTCTTTCCCTTTTCTTTCTATCTTGAAAAATAGTTTCGTAAGAGGTGATGCAAGAGAAAGAATAGCAAGATCCTGAACCATTGAAGATATTGTTCAGCAGCTGTATCTAAATGGAATGATCTCTGGACTTCTTGCTCTATGAGAAAATTGAATGTCTTTATTACTTAAGCCACTGCCAGGTGGATAGTCTGTTACTTGTGGCCTAAAACATTCCCAATTGATAAACTACAAGTACCTAAAGAAAAAAAAAAATGGCCTTGAAATTCTTTATCGATCCGGCCCCAATCTTCCTTTTCAGCCTCACCTTCAGCCACTGTCTTCATCTCATGAGGCCGTATCCCATAATGAGCTAAAATCTGTTCCCTGGTTTACCATGGACCATTATGCTTCCTTGAGATTACATATGTCCATCCCTCTCCCAGGATTATTCTTCCTTGCCTCGCCATCAAAGTCTTCCTAAAAGATCTCAATCAAATGGCACCTCTTGCTGTATTCTCCCCTGACTCCAGCATTCAGAATTAACTTGTTCCTTTAACTATATTCCCTAGAGCCTTGTAAAAACTTCTAACATGTGCTTAGTAGCTCATCTGCCTTGACAGTTTACCTGCCTACCTCCATCACTAGACCGAAAGCTTCTTAAAGGCAGAGACTATAATTCCTTTACTTCTACTTAGCCTGCACCTAGCTCAGTCCCAATGAAGGATTCTTGATAAATACTTACTGAATTAAAAAGACTCATCAGATATTAAATTGTTGATTCCCCCCCCCCCCAAGCATGGATAGGATCTTTTAAGACTAACCTTTCTATCCCCCTCATTTCACAGATGAGAAAAAGTAAAACCCTGCAATGACCCAGAATTTAGTGTCAGAACAGGTGTGGAACATAAACCTTCTGATGTTCAGGCCACTAAGAATTTTTTCCATTTCTCAGTTTCTAGGCTGAAGCTATTTTTTAGTTTGACCGCTTTATTCAACTCTGGTGACATGACCTTCCCCCAGCTTTAGCTTTACCAGTCATAGAAATAATTTTCCATAAATCCTAGTTTGAGCACAAGGAAGAAGAGAGAAATGTCAAAAAGTAAAAAAGAATACATCCTAGCCTGGAAATCAATCATCTTTAGGATCGCACTAACCTAGCAAACCCTGCCTTACCAAAGTCTTTCTGGCTTGCAATCCATATCCCCTATGCTGGGCCTGGAAGCCATCCCTGACCTTCAACCAGAATGGGCATGGCTTGATATTGTACATGACTCTGAATAGTCAAACTCCTTGCCTGGAGGCCGTTGAACCATGCCCCCTAGTCTACCAACCACTATCTGGCTTCCTATTTCAGACAAAAGGACACACTGAAACATAATGATGACACATATTCTGATATATTGTGCCTGGAGACTCCTGCTGCACCACCCACCCCAGATTAGAGCACTTGGATACAGAGTTCAGCCTAGATATTCTTTTATCTCTCTGACTGGTCTGATACCAACTCCTAGCATAACAAGTTCAATCGAAATGAGGCAGGAAAGAGTGGTGGTGGCATTATAGAAGGTTTTGTCTAGGACAGATATTTATTCATGTGTTCAACAAAAATTTATTTCTCCCAACATTCACTAGTCATTAGGAAAATGAAGTCAAAACCGTAATGAGATATCACCTCACACCCATCAGGATGGCCACAATCAAAAGAACAGAAAATAAGTGCTGGCAAGGATAAGAAGAACATAAAATGGTACAACCATTATGGAAAACAATAGAGGTTCCTTAAAAGATTAAAAACAATTACCAAATGATCCGGCGATTCCACTTATGAATATATATCAAAAAAATTTCAAAGCAGGATCTCCAAGAGATATTTGCACATCCATATTCATGACAACATTATTCACAATAGCCAAGAGCAGAAAGCCCTCTGAATGTCCATCAGTAGGTGAATGTATACAGAAATTTGGCATAGACATATAATGAAATATTATGTAGCCTTTAAAAAGAAGGAAATCACGACATATGGCATAATATGGATAAACATCAAGGGCATTATGCTAAGCAAAGTAAGCCAGTCACAAAAGGACACATATTGCATGATTCCAGTCACAAGAAGGATCTAAGGGAGTCAAATTTGCAAAAACAAAATAGAAAAGCAAGGGTTATTTTTACCTATTATTTCTTCTCCATTTGTATTTTTCCTTCTGCAATATCATGTATTTGTATGTTGAGTCTCTTGAATCTCTGCCCCTGTCACTTTTTCTTTCAAGCTTTCCTTATTTTTATCTTTCTGTCTAAGTATTCATAGCAGGAATGACTGGTGCCCTCCTTCACATCCACTTGGCCAATCTCTGATTTCAAATGCAGCTGCAATGGACAGTGCCATGTGTGTTCAAACTGCCTTGTGCTGACAAGCTGTCCACTTCAACCACTGCCCACATCTTGAAATGCAGAGGAATTAATGTTCCCAGGGGCATCCCTCAATCAATGGGAATGGGAGACAGTAGTTAAATGCTCCACACTCCTGTCCTTCAGGGGCTCAATTCCAGGAAGAATTCTGTGCAATTCTCAAAAGGTCTCAATGGAATTGAGTCTTTTTGCCCAGAGTAGAGACTTCAACAATGCATCCTTATATCAGATTTTACTCATTCTCTATCTTATTCTCCATCCTCTTTCACTCCTGCTGTCAGGAATCATCTTTAAAGCACACTGCCTGCACCCAGTTTCTGATTTGGAATGACTGGGTAGGAGAGGAGAAATATTTTAAGATATTCTTGTATTTACCTTTTAAGATCATTACTCTGGACCTCAACATTAATCATCCTCTCCTTTAACTCAAATAGTCCAATTTTTAACCACAAAAATTGAGTTATTAAGCTCCAGGAAGGTTACATTTCCCTCCCCCCATCGTTTTCTCTCTCTCATTCAATGGTCATCCATTCATCTTCTCCAATAGATTTATTTCACTATTTTTGTGTCCTAATTGTTCAATCTGATTTCTTCCCCCACCCCCCCTTTTTTTTTTTATTATTGGGGCCCATCAACACTAAATGCTAGGATATCTTCAATCATGGGAATCTGAAAGAAGGTAAAAGCTCAAGGTATGTCTCATCCTGTGGGCTTATGTTTTAAGGCCAGGATATTAGCCTCCATGGAGGCTGCTAGGAGAAACCTCTCCACTTTCAGTTCTACCTAAACTCTTTCAACGTGTAGAAAAGGAAAGACTGCCCACTCTCAACTTCCTCCTGCCCTTTTGTAGATGAAAGAAATGAACACACTCCCAAGAACTGGCACTGGCTTTCTTCTAATGTCCAAAGATCTCTGAAAACCAGCCTCTTCCCAGAACCAACAATCTACTTTCCTCATCCTCAATCTGCAATGTTCCCTCTGGGTCACTGCCCATCAATTAGTAAAAATCCCATCCAGTTCTTTTTCAGGGATCTCAGCAAAGCCCACAGCCTTATCCATGCCCAGTCACTGAAAGATTTTGGCGCCTATTTAGCTCAGAAGAAATAAATGTACTTGTAGTTGGAGAGGAAGGATTTAGAGATATTCTCAGGTCACATGTTTCCAAAATCCTCTCTCAGTTACAGATGATAAGTAAGCCTTTGGACTAGATGAAGTCATCTACATAGTGAATACACATAAAAGGAGGTCTGGGGGCAGGGTTCTGGAACAAGAAAACATTTGGAGGACAGGTAGAGGAGAAAAACTTATCAATAATATAATTTAAATGAATGTTTAAATAAAATATTTCTAACAAAACTGTATTCTAATAAAAAAGCATTAGCCATCAGGAAATTGAAATCAAAACTATATTGAGATACCACCTTACACCATTTAAAATGGCAACAATTGACAAGACAAGAAACAACAAATGTTGGAGAGGATGTGGGTAAAAGGGAAACCCTCTTACACTGTTGTTGAGAATGCAACTTGGTACAGCCACTTTGGAAAGGAATGTGGAAGTTCCTCAAAAAGTTAAAAATAGAGCTACCCTATGACCCAGCAATTTCACTACAAAGTATTTTTCCCAAAGATACTGATGCAGTGAAAAGAAGGGCCACATGCACCCCAATGTTCATAGCAGCAATATCCACAATAGCCAAAATATGGAAGGATTCAAGATGCCCTTCAACAGACAAATGGATAACGATGTGGTCCATATATACAATGGAATATTACTCAGCCATCAGAAAGGATGAATACCCACCATTTGCATGAACATGGACGGAACTGGAAGGGATTATGTAAAGTGAAATAAGTCAAGCAGAGAAAGACAATTATCACATGGTTTCACTTATATGTGGAACATAAGCATTAGCATGGAGGACATTAGGAGAACGAAGAGAAAAACAAAGTGGGGGAAATCAGTGGGAGATGAGCCATGAGAGACTATGAACTACGGGAAACAAACTGAGGGTTTCAGAAGCAAAGAGCAAGGGGGTGATGGGTTAGTCCAGTGATGAGTATTAGGGAGGGCACGAATTTATATGGAACACTGGGTGTTATATGCAAACAATGAATCATGGAACACTACACCAAAAACTAATGATGTGATTTAAAGCCCCTCAGGAGGAGGAAGCAAGATGGCGGAGGAGTAGCAGATTGAAATATCATTAGGTCCCAGGAGTTCAGCTAGATAGATTTCAAACCATTCCAAACACCTACAAACTCAACAGGAGATAGAAGAGAAGAGCATCAATTCTAGGAACAGAAAATCCACCACTTTCTGGAAGGTAGGACATGCAGAGAAGTGAATCCGAAGCAATGAGGAGATAGACCATGGGGGGAAGGGCCAACTCCTGGCAGATGGTAGAGCATGGAGCACAAAATTGGAACCTTTGGAAGTCTGCTCCACTGAGGGACACTGCTCCAGAGGCTAAGTGGGAGTGGAGCTCTTGTGGGGACAGTGTGGTCTCAAGACCCGTGGGGTCACAGAAAGACCAGGAGTGTCTGAGTGTGGCAGAGCTGCTAGGTATTGGAGTGAGAAAGCTGGCTACAGAAATAGAGCTGAGGAGTGAGCTCTCAGCTCATGGTTACCTTAAACTGTGATCTGAGGCACAGTCAGACCACTGCTCTTTGAGCAGGGACCTCACAGCTGGCAGATCCGGAGAGACCCCTTCCTTCCACTTCCAGAAGGAGCAGTGTGGGAGCAGGCAGCATGAATCTACTGGATTTGGAGACTCCAAACGGGGCTGTGTGCCAGAGACAGAAATGCTGGGTCACAGGCCAGGTGAGCTCAGAATGCAGCCAGAGACCAAGGAGACAGGAGGAGCTGAATGCTTATCTCTGAGGGCACACTGAGAAGTGGGGCCCAGAGCTCTCAGTTCCTATGGGGCCAGAGATTTGGAGGCCACCATTTTGATTCCCATCCTCCAAAGCTCCATGGAAAGCGTTCAGGGAACAAAAGCTCCCAAGCAGATTACTTAGCCTGGCCCCTGGCAAGGGTGCTGTAATTCTGCCTCGGGCAAAGACATTTGAGAATCATTGCCACAGGCCCCTCCCCACAAGATCAGTAAGAATATCCAGCCAACACCAAATTCATCGATCAATGAGAACTGTGGAACTGCAGAGCTAGGGGAAAGCAACACACAGAATTCATAGCTTCTTACCCATGATCCTTTAAACCTGCCAAGTTAAATTTTTTTAATTTTATTTTCTTCTTACTCTGTTTTTTTAACGTTTGCTCTTTCCTCTTTTAGTGTTTTTTAACTATTTTATCTTACAATACCTATTTTTTAAAAATCCTTTTAAAATTTTCATTGTTATAGTCATATTTTATCCCTTCACTGTATTTTATCTTATTTTTTGTACACATATAAGGTTTTTTTTCCTCTAAAATTTTAGGATACAATTTCTTCTAGTAGATCAAAATATACCTAAATCTAGCACATGGCTTTGTTCTAGTCTCCAGCCTGATCACATTCTCTCCTCTTTTTACGTCTCTTTTTCCAACCAACTTACCTTATCAATTCCTTTTTTAGAATTTTTTTTTCAATTTTCCTCTTTACAGTCATATTCCATCCCTTCATTGTGTTTACCCTTATTTTTGTGTGTGTGTATAAATAAAGTTTTTCTTTCTTTAAAACTTTGGAAGGTAGTTTCTGCTAAGAGACCAGAATACACCCAAAATCAAGTGGGTGCCTCTGTTCTATTCACTAGTCTAACATATATTTTTTTATTTTTTCATTTTTATTTTTCCCCTTTTCTTCCCCCCCTAGCATTGGGTCTATTCTGATTTGGTTAGTGTATATTATTCTGAGCCTTTGCCACCCTTTTGGTATTTTATTCTCTTGTTCATATATTCTTATGTGGATAAAATGACAAGGCAGGAAAAACTCACCACAAAAAAAAGAACAAGAGGCAGTACCAACAGCTAGGAACTTAATCAATACAGATATTGGTAATATGTCAGAACTAGAGTTCAGAATGATGATTCTCAAGGTGATAGCTAGGCTTGAAAAAGGTATGGACGATATTAGAGAAACCCTGTCTGGAGAAATATAATCTCTTTCTGGAGAAGTAAAAGAACTAAAATCTAACCAAGTTGAAATTTTAAAAAAAGCTATTAATGACATGCAATAAAAAATGAAGGCTCTTACTACTAGGATAAATGAGGCAGAAGAGAGAATTAGTGATATAGAAGACCAACTGGTGGAGGATAAAGAAGAGAAAAAGAGAGACAAACAACTACTGGACCATGAGGGGAGAATTCGAGAGATAAATGATACCATAAGATGAAACAATATTAGAAAATTGGGATCCCAGAAGAAGAAGAAAGAGAGGGGCAGAAAGTATATTGGAGTGAATTATAGCACAGAACTTCCTTACTTTGGGGACAGGAACAAGCTTCAAAATCCTGGAGGCACAGAGAAGCCCCCTCAAAATCAATAAAAATAGGGCCACAACCCGTCATCTAATAGTAAAAGTTACAAGTCTTAGTGACAAAGAGAAAATCCTGAAAGCAGCCCGGGACAAGAAGTCTGTAACATACAATGGTAGAAATATCAGATTGGCAGCGGACTTATCCACAGAGACCTGGCAGGCCAGAAAGAACTGGCATGACATATTCAGAGCAGTAAACGAGAAAAATACACAGCCAAGAATGCTATATCCAGCTAGGCTATCATTGAAAATAGAAGGAGAGATAAAAAGATTCCAGGACAAACAAAAATTAAAAGAATTTGCAAACACCAAACCAGCCCTATAGGAAATCTTGAAAGGGGTCCTCAAAGCAAAGAGAGAGCCTAAAAGTAGTAGACCAGGATGCAACAGAGACAATATACAGTAACGGTCACCTTACACGCAATACAATGGCCCTTAATTCATATATTTCAATATCCCTTTCAGTTATCCCTAATGTAAATGGACTAAATGCCCCAATCAAAAGACACAGGGTATCAGAATGGATAAAAAAACAAAACCAATCAATATGCTATCTACAAGAAACTGATTTTATTTTTTTTTTAAAGATTTCATTTATTCACTTGACAGAGAGACATCACAAGCAGGCAGAGAGGCAGGCAGAGAGAGAGGGGGAAGCAGGCTCCCCACTGAGCAGAGAGCCTGATGCAGGACTTGATCCCAGGACTCTGGGATCAAGATCTGAGCCGAAGGCAGAGGCCTAACCCACTGAGCCACCCAGGTGCCCCTACAAGAAACTGATTTTAGAACCAAAGACACCTCCAGACTTAAAGAGAGCGAGTGGAAAACAATTTACCTTGCTAATGGACATCAAAAGAAAGCTGGGGTGGAGATCCTTACATCAGATAAGTTAGATTTTAAGCCAAAGACTATAATAAGAGATGAGGAAGGACACTACAGCATATGTAAAGAGTCTGTCCAACAAGAAGATCTAACCATTTTAAGTATCTATGCCCCTAACATGGAAGCAACCAGCCATATAAACCAATTAATAACAAAATCAAAGAAACACAACAATAATAAAATAATAGCAGGGGACTTTAACACCCCGTCACTGAAATGGACAGATCATCTAAGCAAAAGATCAACAAGGAAATAAAGGCCTTAAATGACATACCGGACCAGATGGCCATCACAGATATATTCAGAACAATCCATACAAAAGCAACAGAATACACATTCTTCTCTAGTGCGCATGGGACCTTCTCCAGAATAGATGTCATTCTGGGTAACCAATCAGGTCTCAACTGGTATCAAAAGACTGGGATCATTCCCTGCATATTTTCAGACCACAATCCTCTTAAGATAGAACTCAATCACAAGAGGAAACTTGGAAAGAACTCAAATACATGGAGGCTAAAGAGCATCCTACTAAAGAATGAATGGGTCAACCAGGAAATTAAAGAAGAATTGAAAAAATTCATGGAAACAAATGAAAATGAAAACACAACTGTTCAAAATCTGTGGGGCATAGCAAAGGGGTCCTGAGAGGGAAGTATATAGCGATACAAACCTTTCTCAAGAAACAAGAAAGGTCTCCGGGATGCCTTGGTGGCTCAGTTGGTTAAGCGGCTGCCTTCGGCTCGGGTCATGATCCCAGGGTCCTGGGATCGAGTCCCACATTGGGCTCCTTGCTCAGCAAGGAGCCTGCTTCTCCCTCTGCCTCTGCCTGCCTCACTGTCTGCCCATGCTCACTCTCTCTGACAAATAAATAAATAAAATCTTTAAAAAAAAAAAAAAAGAAAGAAAGAAACAAGAAAGGTCTCAAGTACACAACCTACCCCTACACCTAAAGGAGCTAGAGAAAGAACAGCAAAAAAAGCCTAAACCCAGCAACAGAAGAGAGTAAGGACCAGAGCAGAAATCAATGAAATAGAAACCAAAAGAACAGTGGAACAGATCAACAAAGCTAGGAGCTGGTTCTTAGAAAGAATTAATAAGATTGATGAACCCCTGGCCAGACTTATCAAGAAGAAAAGAGAAAGGTCCCAAATTAATAAAATCATGAATGAAAGAGGAGAGATCACAAACAACACCAAAGAAATACAAACAATTATAAGAACATATCATGAGCAACTATATGCCAGCAAATTTGACAATCTGGAAGAAATGGATGCATTCCTAGAGACATATAAACTACCAAAAGTGGACCAGGAAGAAATAGAAAACCTGCACAGACCCATAACTAGGAAGGAGTTTGAAGAAGTCATCAAAAATCTCCCAACAAACAAGAGCCCAGGGCCAGATGGCTTCCCAGGGAAATTCTACCAAACATTTCAAGAAGAAGTAATACCCATTCTCCTGAAAATGCTCCAAAAATAGAAATGGAAGGAAAACTTCAAACTCATTTTATGAGGCCAGCATCACCTTGATCCCAAAACCAGACAAAGACCCCATCAAAAAGGAGAATTACAGACCAATATCCTTGATTAACACGGATGCAAAAATTCTCAACAAAACACCAGCAAATAGGATCCAACTGTACATTAAAAGGATTATTTACCATGACCAAGTGCGATTTATTCCTGGGCTGCAAGTCTGGTTCAACATCTGCAAATCAATCAATGTGATATAATACATTAATAAAAGAAAGAACAAGAACCATATGATACTCTCAATAGATGCTGATAAAGCATATGACACACTACAGCGTCCTTTCTTGATCAAAACTCTGCACAGTGTAGGCATAGAGGGTACATTCCTCAATATCATCAAAGCCATCTATGAAAAACCCACAGTGAATATCATTCTCAATGGGGAAAAACTGAGAGCTTTCCCGGTAAGGTCAGAAACAGGGCAAGGATGTCCACTATCACCATTGCTATTCAACATAGTACTAGAAGTCCTAGCCTCAGCAATCAGACAACAAAAAGAAATAAAAGGCAGCCTAATGGGCAAAGAAGTCAAACTCTCACTTTTTACACATGATATGATACTTTGTGTGGAAAACCCAAAAGACTCCACTCCAAAACTGCTAGAAGTCATACAGGAATAAATAATAAATAATAAAGTGTCAGGATACAAAATCAATGCACAGAAATCAGTTACACTTCTATACACCAACAGCAAGACAGAAGAAAGAGAAATTAAAGAATCAATCCCATTTACAATTGCACCCAAAACCATAAGATACCTAGAAATAAACCTAGCCAAAGAGGCAAATAATCTGTACTCAGAAAACTATAAAGTACTCATGAAAGAAATGGAGGAAGGCACAAGGAAATGGAAAAACGTTCCATGGATTTTCCATGAAAAAACGCTCATGGATTGGAAGAACAAATATTTTGAAAATGTTTATGCTACCTAGAGCAATCTACACATTTAATGCAATCCCTATCAAAATACCACCAACTCTTTTCAAAGAAATGGGAAAAATAATCCTACAATTTAAATGAAACCAGAAAAGACCCCAAATAGCCAGGGGAATGTTGAAAAAGAAAGCCAAAGTTGGTGGCATCACAATTCTAGACTTCAAGCTCTATTACAAAGCTGTCATCATCAAGACAGTATGGTACTGGCACAAAAACAGACACACAGATCAATGGAACAGAATAAAGAGCCCAGAAATGGACCTTCAACTCTATGGTCAACTAATCTCTGACAAAGCAGGAAAGAATGTCCAAAGGAAAAAAGACAGTCTCTTCAGCAAACGGTCTTGGGAAAATTGAACAGCCACATGCAGAAGAATGCAACTGGACCATTTCCTTACACCACACACAAAAATAGCCTCCAAATGGATGAAAGACCTCAATGTGACACAGGAATCCATCAAAATCCTTGAGGAGAACACAGGTAGCAACCTCTTCAACCTCAGCTGCAGCAACTTCTTCCTAGAAACATCATCAAAGGCAAGGGAAGCAAGGGCAAAAATGAACTATTGGGACTTCATCAAGATCAAAAGCTTTTGCACAGCAAAGGAAACAGTCAATAAAACAAAAGATAACCGACAGAATGGGAGAATATATTCACAAATGACATATCAGATAAAGGGCTAGTATCCAAAATCTGTAAAGAACTTATCAAACTCAATACCCAGAGAACAAGTAATCTAATCAAGCAATGGCCAGAAAACATGAACAGACATTTCTGCAAAGAAGACATCCAGATGGCCAACAGACACATGAAAAAGTGCTCCACATCATGTAGCATCAGGGAAATACAAATCAAAACCACAATGAGATACCACCACACACCATTCAGAAGGCTAAAAGTAGCAAGTCAGGAAACAACAGGTGTTGGCAAGGAAGGGGAGAAAGGGGAACCCTCCTACACTGTTGGTGGGAATGCAAGCTGGTGCAACCACTCTGGAAAACAGCATGAAGGTTCCTCAAAATTTGAAAAGAGAGCTACCCTATGACCCAGCAATCACACTACTGGGCATTTACCCTAATGATAACAAATGTAGTGATACAAAGGGGCACATGCACCCAAATGTTTATAGCAGCAATATCCACAATAGCCAAACTATGGAAAGAACCTAGATTTCCATCAACAGATGAATGGATAAAGAAGAAGTGAGATATATATATAATCTCCATACATATACACACAATGGAATACTATGAGACCATTAAAAGAAATGCAATCTTGCTTATTGCCATGACGTGGATGGAATGAGAGGGTATTATGCTGAGTGAAATAAGTCAATTAGAGATAGAAAATTATCATATGATCTCTGAACACAGAAATTTGAGAGGCAGGTGGGGTGTTTGGGGTGTAGGGAAGGACAAAATAAAACAAGATGGGATCAGGAGGGAGACAAACCATAAGAGACTCTTAATCTCATAAAACAAACTGAGGGCTGCTGGGAGTGGTGGGGGTAGGAAGAGGGTGGTTGGGTGATGGACATTGGGGATGGTATGTGCTATGGTGCGTGCTATGAAATGTGCAAGCCTAATGAATCACAGACCTGTACTTTTGGGGCAACTAATATATTTTATGTTAATAAAAATAATTTTTAAAATTAAGAAATTAAAAAAAATAATGATGTATTTGTATGGTGACTAACATAGCATAATAAAATAAAAAATATAAATAAAAATGA